>NC_080166.1:88836385-89436385 GCF_950295315.1 Erinaceus europaeus
GCAAAGGGTATTACATAGATTCCCAATGAATCATTACTAAATGGATTAAATATTGTTTAAAGCTACATTAAACATTTCTGTTTTCTCTGTAAAGTTGTTTGTTGTTTATCTGTATCTGGAGCACTACTAATGCCTGGATTCTGGTGGTGCTGGGGATTGAACCTTGACCCTTTGGTGCCCCAGACATGAAGGTCTTTCTGCATAACGTCTGTGCTATTTCCTCAGTATTGCAAAGCTCTTCTTGATTCCTTTAGGCAGTCAGGTCCTCTAAACTCCTCTTCAGTAGGTGTCATTCACCCATCCCAGTCACTCATTTATTTGTGCTTTCCTTAACTCACACATTGCTTCATTCAAACAACAGGTAGCCACTATGTGCAATATACTAAGCACTGTGAGGGGCCAGTAAGGCTGTGAGGTAGAGTGAAAGATCTGTCTTCAGCTAATCTGTGGGAGACAGGGTGTGTAGGGCTCTGATGGAGAAATGCGTGGACCTTGATCAAAATGCAGAGGGAAGACTTAATCCAGTCTCACAGAGGCAGGAGAGGCTTCTTGGGAACCTTTAAACTGAGATATGAAAGACAAGTAGAGGGATTCACATTTCAGAAAAAAAAAAAAAAAAAAACCCAGATAACATGGCTAAAGTTTAGGAGCTAAAACAGAGCATGAGTTACACTGAGAGCCAGATGGCTCATCTCACAGATCCCAGAGAGAAGACAAGAGTTCTGCAGATAATATCTACAAATATCTACAACTGTAGAACTTAACAAAACTCACCAACTACAGCTGAGACATCCGCAGAAGCACAACAGCCTCAGCCACCAAGTTGCAGATGCTACCATGATGCCATCCTCACTTCCCTGGGCAGACAACCCCAGAAATGTGTCCTGGAACCTCCCCTCCCCAGAGCCCTGCCCCACTAGGGAAAGACAGAAACAGGCTGGGGGTGTGAATCCACCTGCCAACACCCATGTCTAGTGGAGAAGCAATTACAGAAGCCAGAATTCCTACCTTCTGCTCCCCATAAAGAATTTTGGTTCATGGCAGCAGTAGATAGCATACAGGTTATGCAAAGAAACTCTCATGTTTGAGGCTCCAAAGTCCCAGATTCAATCCCCTGCACCACAATAAATCAGAGATGAGTAGGGCTCTGGCAAAAAAAAAAAAAAAGAATTTTGGTCCATCCTCCCAGTGGGGGAGAAGTGAAGTTGACCATCAGGACCCAGAGAGAGTTTGGGACATTTGGATGTAGTAATATGTGTGACTTGGAAAGGAAAACATGGGACCACGGAAAAAATGGACAACTATATATAAATGTAGGCAGTTAGTTATAGAGATCATAGCTCATATCTTGAACCTTAGGAGAACTGCTGTAGCCTCCAATGGAGGGAATGGGGATTCAGAACTCTGGTGGCGGGAATAGTGTGGAGTTGTACCATTGTACTGTAATTTCTTAAATTAATATTAAATCACAAATAAAAATTTTTTAAAGGAAATGACCCACAATAAACTACTCTGTAGTTTTCTCAGTGCTTTAAAATCAAGATAGGTTTTCTCTTGCATTACACATTCACAAGATGGGAATAGCATTCACCCCACATTGTTTATTCAACTTTCGGTTGCCTAAAAATAGAACTGGGATTATCAGTGTTGCACAACAATTCACATTTCAGAAGTACAGTAGCTCCTGTAATGGAGAGTAAGAAGAAGTCTGACTACCAACCACCTTCCTATCTTGTCCTCAATCACACCACATCCAAAAGGAAGCCATCTCTCCTTGGAGAAGATAAGCAGGTATTTGAACTCTATATAAAAAAAATAAAGTAAAACAATAAACTCCATTTTTTTATACTTATTTATTCCCTTCTGTTGACCTTGTTGTTTTATTGTTGTAGTTATTATTGTTGTTATTGATGTCGTTGTTGGATAGGACAGAGAGAAATGGAGAGAGAAGGGGAAGACAGAGAGGGGGAGAGAAAGACAGACACCTGCAGACCTGCTTCACCCCTGTGAAGCAACTCTCCTGCAGGTGGGGAGCCGGGGGCTCGAACGGGGACCCTTATGCCGGTCCTTGCGCTTTGTGCCACGTGTGCTTAACCTGATGTGCTACCGCCCAACTCCCAAACTCCATTATTCATTTAGTGTTTTCAGCCTCCCAGTATATCCCATGCTAGTTAACACAGAATAATTATGGAGGGTTTCTTGGCAGCCATAATTCATGACTGGGCAATCTATGGACTTCATGATTTCTGGCCCACTCCCATTTGTTTCACAGTTTCAATATGATTGTCTTACAAAAGAGGTTCATTGCCTGCGTAAGGTTCACAGAAGTAAACTATAAGGTGAAGAGCTGTTTCAGGGCTCAATTCCTCAGGAAAATGCAGCTTGCTGGAGTCCAAGGATGTGATGGCTGCTGTTAAGATAAAATGATTTACAGGGTATATAGTTGTGGGGAAATTGTGAGGAGCCTCACAAAGCATCCTGCATTCCTGATGCTATGGCCTATCTACATACTCTTTGTTTTGCCTGAAAGATCCCCACCCATTCCATTCCTTTCATCTATCTTCTTTCTACCCTCAAGACCCTCCCTGCCTGCAGGGTAGTATTAATCTTACCAGTTAAAAACCCTCGCAACAGTTGCTAAGGAAGTTTCTACCTTCCCAGCCCCTTTTGCCTTTCTCCACCCCTTTCCTAGCCATTTCCATTTCCGACTTGCCACTTCCGGGTCTGCCTTTTAAAAGCCTTGGCTCTCTGATCAATAAAGACACTGCATTGCCTCACGCCACGTGTTTGGTTCCTGAGTCATCTCCTTCGTGTCACTGATTGAGTAGCAGCCCAGGCTGGCTCCGGTCATGTTCTCTCCAACCCAGAGAGTACACACCCAGGAAGAGTCACCCCCACGCTAGCCCAGCATATAGTTTTCTCACTGATTCCATCGACTAGGTTGATGGAAAAGTCATGATGTGTTTTCTATGCAAAAAGGTGTCATGATTTTTCTGACACAGTAACAGCAAAACCAAAATAATAAGGTTAGCTTTGGATGAGTGAGAGAACTGTAATAAGAAGTAGGTGAGGAGGGTGTCTAAGTAGACACTATTTCATTATGAACTTCTTCATTATGTACTGACTCACTACAAACTATTGTGTATTTTGCTTTTTCAGATATATATTTTGCCCTAATTTATGGATACATGGGAACATATGCTCTATCTTATGGGACCTGGCCTATATCTAGGTTTTGGGACTTTGTTGGGAAGTGAACCACCTGGAATGGAATTAGAGAATACTATGAAAGGAAAAGTCTCATCTGAGTAATGAGGGTGAAGGGTTGACATTCCATGCCTGATGTCACTGGACATAGTCTGAAGTGAAGCATGCTGAGGTGGTATTCATTGCATTGATTAGGTTGGGATCAGCAAATGCAATATCATTTGTTATTGCTATAATTACATTATTTGGCAATCAGGTTAACTTTGAAATATCCCTTTGTTAGGATTTGCTGTGTCATACACAACATCACTGTAATTTATGTCCTTTGACATTACTTGTATATAGCTGTGCCACCAGTTGTTTCTATGTGCCACCGGTCGTTTCTATACCTGAGGAAGATGGGTCGATATTGGGACAGCCTGTAATGTTCCTACTCATGACCACAGAATGTGAGCTCAGATCTAGAGGGATGCAGAGATCACACAGGCTCCTAAGCTGATTATGGGCCCCAGATTACATCAAATCAGTGGGGTTTACAGTCAACAATATTTATACCCCTTTTCCATATTAGGGAGCTACTCTCTTCCCTGATCCAGCTTTCTGGCCCTTTTTCCAACCATGACATCATCTCTCCATACAATAACTTGGATCCACCAGCATATCAGATTTCAGGGTCAGGGGAAAAAAGAAAAAAAAAAAACTAGTATAGCCACAGGCCCTTTGGAATTTAACTAAAATATGCCTACTAGCTAGCTACAAAATGAAGGACCCCCCCCCCCCAGCTCTTCATCTGCACTACTCCAGCCTTTAGATCCATAATTGGCTTGTTTGGCTTTGTATGTTAACTCTCTTTTTAACCACCAGGTTCCAGATGCTAGCATCATGCTGACCAGACTTCGCTGGACAGACAACCCCACCAATGTGTCCTGGAGCTCCGATTCCCCAGAGCCCTTCCCAACTAGGGAAAGAGAGAGGCAGACTGGGAGTATGGGTCAACCAGTCAACGCCCATGTTCAGTGGGGAAGCAATTACAGAAGCCAGACCTTCCACCTTCTGCATCCCACAATGACCTTGGGTCCATACTCCCAGAGGGTTAAAGAATAGGAAAGCTATCAGGGGAGGGGAGGGGATACAGAGTTCTGGTGGTGGGAATTGTATGGAGTTGTACCCCTCTTATCCTATGGTTTTGTCAATCTTTCCTTTTTATAAATAAAGAAATTTTTTTAAAAGAAAAAAATTATTAGTGATTTAATAATGATTAACAAGATTGTAAGATAACAGGGGTACAATTCCACACAGTTCCCACCACCAGAGTTGCTGTCCCATCCCCTCCATTGGAAGCTTCCCTATTCCTTATCCCTCAGAGAATATGGTCAGAATTCTTTATGGGGAGCAGAAGGTGGGAGTTCTGGCTTCTGTAATTGCTTCTCCACTGGACATGGGTGCTGACAGGTGGATCCATACCCCCAATCTGTTTCTATTTTTCCCTAGTGGGGCAGGGCTCTGGGGAAGGGAAGAGTCCAGGACACATTGGTGAGGTCATCTGCCCAGGGATGTCAGGATGGCATCATGGTAGCATATGCAATTTTGGTGGCTGAAAGGCAGTAAGATATAAAGCAAGACAAATTGTTTGATAATCAGGAACCCAAAGTAGGAATAGAGCAGATGAAATTAGGGGTCTTCATGTGCGGAGAAGCCAGGAAGTCTATTTTAGGTGTGTCCCCAAGAGCCCCTGACTTTGGTCATTTTTGCCTGAGCCTGGTAGCTGACATGCAGGTGCCTGAGTTTTTCTTCAATCATTAGCTGAAGCTGATTTATAAATTCTCAGTCCCCACTGGTCCCTTCAGTACAACACAACCTCACCTGTTTGCATTATCTGTGTAATTTCTACTGGACTTTAGGCCTCATTGCTCTGATTTTCTGTTAGTCACTGTGTTGAGTTTATATCACTTAATGTCTATTCTTACTTTTATCAATGTGCAAACCCTCTCTTTGCTTAACTGTTAGGTCTATCAGAGTTGTCATTTTAATCTTGGATTTGGAATAAATTTTTGGTGAATCAAATAAAATGACCAAACAGAAGATGAGACATTGCCAGAGTGGGAAAAGGACTGACTAGTTCAAGAATTACAAGTCTGACTTTTCTATGTAGCCTTTAGCATGATATATCACCATTTGGTGGCCTCAGTTTCTGAAAAGAGTGGGTTTGCATGATCATTATTGTCTGTTCATTCTAGAATTGTATTAGGCGAGAGTTCTTTTAAACAGACATTCTGCAGTTCCTATAAATTTACCAGCTGGTTCACACCATCCCCACCCACCCACCCACCCTTGAATATGACTGGATGGTTATTTTGATGATAGTTTTGTGAAGGGAGAGAAAAGAGCATGTCAAAATTAATAGTACTTGGCACATTGTGAATGAGATTTTTAAACCAAATATTTTTAGCCTGAGGTTTTTCTTTTTTCTTTTCTTTTCTTTGTCTTTTTCTTTCTTTCTTTCTTTTTATCATTGGATATGCTGTGATCTAAACCCTCCTTGCCAGGCTCCTATTTCAGATGTGATCTGGAGTTAATAATATGGTAAGATTCAAGCAGCTCTGGCTTCCCTGGGAAGCAACACAAAAGAGGAGAATGTGGGCTGGGTGCCTGGGAACTTGTGATGGAGAAATATGCAGAGTCATAAGGCCCTTTGTGGTGTGCAGAGCAGTGAGAATTCTATTGCCACTTGAAAGATAAATAATAATAATTGTAACAAGTTCTTTCTGTATCCCCAGCAAACCTGTCAGAATCTGAACAATACAGTTTTGCAATGTTGGCAACTGAGGAACATGGCTCCCTGGTCTTTGTGAGATTCAGAATGATGTCACAGAATCTAGTCTCCTGACTGGGCTGCAGACTGGGTGGGTCAAGTCAGTAAATGGATGTCCTGGTGCATGAGGGTTTCAAGGGACCTAGCAAGCATGAAGGTGTCTTGCAGACACCGATCACAGAGAGATGAAAAATTTTACCTATGTGCAAAAATTGCACCAATAGCTGTATTTGAAACCATGACCACACACACATACATTAAAATGATACAGAATGCATTACTACAAAACTATGAACTAGACACCGTAGATAATGGACAAAGGGTACATTAGAATGAAAGTCATCTAAAATGCTGCCATGTGCCCTTACTCCTAACTCACCCAGACACTGCTCCTGCACATGTGTGAGCGCATCACTTTGAAGACAGTTTATATCCGTGTCCCCTCTGGTGACCGCCCCCTCTTCCAGAGCTTTCTGTCAACCTGTGGAGAATCATGTCTCATCTTTGGTGAGACAACGAATCTAGGTGTTAAGGAGAAATACAATTTCCCAAGTATTCCATTTTTAGATGCACATGCTAGTCTCTCAGTGTGGGCAGAAGCTGAGGGTTGAAGCCTGGTAGTGGGGACTGCCCTGTTCATTGCAGCAGGTTAAGCAGCACCCCTGGCCTTTGCCCACTAGATACCAGCAACACCCGCCCAAAACTGCATCTGCCAAGTCAACTTGATGGGGCAAGTGTGCCCACTTATGAGGATAAGTGGTGTAGTAAGACAGCCCTGGAAGAGAAGCCCAGACTTCACTTCCTTGACTGGTCCTGAGTAAAGCTAAGCAGTGTCCGAGAGGAGGGCAAAGTGATGACAGGGCACAGAAGGACCAGCTAGATCAGCTGATGCTTTATTCTTTGCAGGGATCAGCTTATATAGTGAGAGAATAACAATGGCTTTATTTTTCAGCTTAGACAGCAAAACATGTTAGCACGGTGTCCAAAGTTCAACACAGTGATGCTGTGAAGACATAACAGAAACTTCCTGTTGACCTTCCCTTCACTTAGCTGCAGCCTGCACTTGAGGTCAAAGTAACCTTTGTCTGTCTGCCAATGATATCTATATAACATGTGTGATTGAGTCCATGGGAAAGAGCAAGAGCAAGAGGTTCTTGGACCTTGTCAGCAGGAACTGTACAGGTCTTCCTTGAAGTGTGTATACAATGTTGCTCTAGTCAATGTCCCCAACAATTCCTGTGAGCAGAGAGTGTACAGGCCCTTTGCAGATGATAGAGTGGTTAAGCATGAAAGCCCCAACACCTTCTAGATTCCCCTCCAGAGAACACAGCCTAGTCTTTTATTTTTTCTGCCTCCAGGGTTATTGCTGGGACTCTGTGCCTGCATTCAAATCCCTGCTCCTGGAGGCTATCTTTCCCTTTTTGTTGCCCTTGTTGTTTATCGTTGTTACTATTGTTGTTGTTACTATTGTTATTGCTGATGTTGTTACTGGATAGGACAGAGAGAAATGGAGAGAGGAGGGGAAGACAGAGAGGAGGAGAGAAAGATAGACATCTGCAGACCTGCTTCACCACTTGTGAAGCAACCCCCTGCAGGTAGGAAGCTGGGTGCTCGAACCAGGATCCTTGAGCCAGTCCTTGCACTTTGTGTTATGTGTGCTTAACCTGCTGCACCACCAGCTGAAACCCACAGCCTAGTCTTTGTCCAGGATCCCTGCAGTGTCTCAGCTAGAGCTTTGACATTTTGGTGGAGGTGCAATTAGCCAAGTGTTCACATGATTGTTTCAGTTTAGATCTGTATGTGGTGTCTATTTCATTCATTTTTTATCTTTATTTATTATTGGATAGACACAAAGAGAAATTGAGAGGGAATGTGTTGGTATGCTTCTAAGACCCCTTCTGTTTCATTGGTTTAATACCCCCTGCTTAACACTGTATTCAATTTACATAACCACTGTATTCTATTTACATAACCATTGTTAATTAAGCACCACCCTCCCTCCAGGGCATTGGTGGTTCAGTGGTAGAATTCTCGCCTGCTCCGCCCCCTCTCCTTGTCACACCCTGATTTTCACCAGTCACTTCTTTCTCCACCCTCTCTGCATCACATCCTGTTTTACACCCTACTTGGCAAGTATATTAGTTTTAGTTTAGCTTAGCTTGGTTTAGATTGTGCTGCCTTCTGCATGAATGAAGAGATACAGCGTACAACCCAGCCATGAGTCCCTGGTCGTCTGTCTCCGCCCGCGAAGCTAGTCCGACAGGAATGGGGAGACAGAGAGACTCTGCAGCCATGCTTCACCACTCACAAAGCTTTCCCCCTGCAGGTGGGGTCAAGGGGCTTGAGCCTGGGTCCTTGTGCACTGTAACATGTGTTCTCAGTCAGATGTGCCATTGCCTGGCTTTTAAAAGGTGAAAAGTGACTAAACTGGCATCGTTTAGGTGAGGGGCTTTAGGACAGGATTTGCTGCCTGTAACTGATTTTTCTGCTTACAGTCTGATCCTGATTTCTGATCACAGTCTGAATCATCCCACAGCCTGGTTGTGAGAATGTGTTTCTCTTGCCAGGCCCTTCAACTCGGGCCCACTCTTATCGCACCTCATTGCCTTTAAGCTCTGGATTTTATTTTATTCATTCATATATATATATATACATATACATATATATATTTCAATATCTGTGACGAGGTGAAGTCTTATAGCATTGTAGGGGCCTCAGAGGTTTCAGAGATTGCAGTGAAGGGTACTGATTGAGTGCCCACTCAAACTGAATTGGCTTTGTCTTTTCCTCTTACCTGACTGAGAGCCCTGACTCAGAGGGAGCCCTGTTAGTGCCCCATGTGGGGGCAGGTGCCATGCACTGTGCAGCAGGTCTCCTGGCAGAGGGTGTCTGCATGGCCCTGCACACCTTGCATCCCCTCACTTCCTTGAGCCTACACGGGGCAGCTCTGCTTCCACAGGTGATGGGAATAATGAGCAAACAGAGGGGCCGCATGTTGGACAATCAGTTCAGCAGCCCCCACCCAGCTGCAGGGAAAACACTCTGACTTGTCCTGTCTTGTCCTCTCAGGAGGCACCTCCATGGGACTGTACCCCAAATACATGTCTTCTAATCCCTCCCCCAGCTCTCTCCAAACTGGGACATGCCAGAGTCATCTCCAAAACAGAAATAATGGCTGACCAATTCCTCAATCTGCTGTGAGTGTTTCCTTCACCTCTTCATCTTCTCATTTGAAATCCTTTGCACCTGATCTCATGGGCCCCCTCCCCCGGGCAAAGTTGAGGCAGGTGTGGTTCCTTCCACTTCATAGATTAGGTGAAGGAGGGAGGGAGGGAGGGAGAGAGAGAGAGAGAGAGAGAGAGAGAACTATAGCTATAGTCACAGATTTAGTGCAGCCCACACACTCACCATTACTCATCCAGGTCCCCACACCATGGCTCTTTGCAACAGCAAATGGTCAAGACTCTTCTTCAAGTGCAGAGGAAACAGCGTGTCCTCTGCTTACCCTCACTTCTAGACCGGCTAGAAGAGCTCTCTTCTGAGTCTGAACACACCCCTCCAGGTATTCTCACAGTCTTAATTCCTCACCTTGTAATAAGGTTGTGAGTGTGTTTTAGCATCTCTCTTGCAGTCACAGCTTTTTGTCCCCCTGAGTGAATAGAGATCAGAGCGTTTGTTCTGTGGTCTGGACTCCAGTTGAGTCTTACTGACGGTCTGAACAAGGGAATGAGTCTCTTGGTTTGTGCTTGTGTGAGTGCTAGGGGAGGAGAGATGGCGCATCTGAAGACAGCACAGTTGTTTCCAGAATGCATAGAGGACTGTTGGGGGAAATGGGCTATATTTTTCTGTGTGTCACAAAGGGCAAAAGTTAGACACATGTGCTGACATGCTCTGTGAGTGGGGTTTCCTATAGCAAGTGGTTTTGCTGGTGAAGAGGATATCTTCTTTGATTTTCAGGACTGTGTGCTTGCAGGTGTGGAAGCAGGTGGGTGCTTGGCAAGGCTGATTCAGGTCACTTAGAGGGCTGGGCTCGGAGTCCCTTCCACTCACAGACAGTGAACAAGAGATGGAATAGTGGCTACAGAACATTTCTGGGAGCAAAGTCTTCAGTGTGTAGCAAACAAGGACACAGTGGTGATGACTGCAGGTATCCAAGTTCAAATCCTGGCTCATATGCTTATAAGTGTGTTACCACAGTAAAGTCCTCTCTTGCCCACTCCCTTCCCAAGACTCTGTTTTCTCGTCTGTAGAGGCTCATGACGAATGCTTCCTCTTTGCCATGTTTTGTAGTCATGTAGCACAGAGCACCAGGGCTGGCACTGGGAAAGCGCCCTTCTGTTGGCAGTTTGTAGACTTAGATTTGTGTTCATAGCTGTGTATACCTTGTAGTCACCTGATGACAGGGACACAGAGATCCACTGTCAACCAAAATCACCAAGTTCTGGGTTGGCACCCATAGAACTCCAGGCCTGAGCCTGTCCTCCAGGGGAATATTCAGAACAAGCCAGTTCTCTGTGCAGGAGGCGGCAGGTTCTACAGAGACAGGGAATCCACTTGCATTTTGATTGAAGACTTCCCTGGCTCCAGAGCCCTCAGGAATACAAGTTAGGCTTTCAAGGTCAAAGAAGTAGTACTGAATCATCGCAAAACAGTGCCCATTGCTGACTCGGTCACGGCATTATTACTAGCAAGCGAAGTTTTCAGGTGTGGTCTTTGCACCCCAGTGCCAGGCTCTCCTGGGAGCAGAACAGTGTCCAGAGACAAACACCCTGCTCTCTACTCTTCCTGGCTCCCTGCTCAGGACTCTGGATCTAGAGGACCCAGCAAGTCAGCTGTGCCCTTCCTCCTCTCTTCTATATTTCTGGGTGGTCTACACTTTCACACTTTGTATGCATTCATTCTTGTCAAAAGATGTTCCTATAGTAGGAGAAGTGTTAAGAGAGAGACCACCGCAGCGGCCAGGCAAATGAGCAGCAGGGATCAAACCTGGGACCTCAAGACAGGCACAACTCCCTATCCACCATTGAACTACCTGCCCAACTACTCTATTTCTTTGCAATGAATTTACAAGTCTATTTAATATCGAGAAATACCTTTCAAATTGATGTCATTTCTTTTGTGGTGTATTCTACTCCATGTCCACACGAGGGAGACATAACACCACAACAAGCCTTCTTGCATGATGGAATTCCCCTGCTTCTTGCTGAAATGTTCATTTGTTTCCTCTGCAGTGAAGTCAATTGACCATAACTTCTTTCTCTCTCTTTCTTTCTATATTTCTCCCTTCCTTCCTTTCTTTCTTTCTTTCTTTCTTTCTTTCTTTCTTTCTTTCTTTCTTTGTCTTTCTTCTTTCTTTCCTTTTCTTTTTTGCTAACAGGGTTATCAGTGGGGCTCGATTCCTGCATGACAAATTCACATCTCTCTTCTAGCAGCCATTTTTCTCATTTTTTTTATTTAAAATTTTTATTTTATTATGATTTTTTAATTGATAGGACAAATAGAAATTGAGAGGGGGAGATGTACATGGAGAGAGATAAAGAGACACCTGCAGACCAGCTTCATCACTTATGAAGCTTCTCCTTTGCAGGTGGGGAGGGGTGTCGAACCTGGGTCCTCACACATGATAATGTGTGCTCTTAACCCAGGATGCCACTCCCTGGACCCCTAGAGCTTCTCTCTTTTATAATTTTTTATTTTATTTTATTTTATTGCCTCCAGGGTTACTGCTGGGGCTCCTGCTAGCACTATGAAGCCACTGCTCCTGGAGGCCATTTTTCTCCATTTTACTGGATGAGACATAGAGAAATTGAGAGAAGAGGGGTAGAGAAGGAGATAGGTAGAGACAACTGCAGACCTGCTTCACCACTTGTGAAGCAACCCCACTGCCAGAGGCTTGAACCAAGATCCTTTTGTGGGTCATTGTGCTTCATACTATGTGTGTTTAACCTGATGCACCATTGCCCGGACCCCTTTTTTTTTTTTCTTTTTTCTTTTTTTCTTTCTTTTTTTTTTTTTTTTTACTAGAGTGGTGAACCTCTGGTTTCTGGTGGGACTGGGATAGGAACCTAGAGCTCTGCTGTGTCAGGCATGAGGGGCTTTGTGCAGAGCCACTCCAGAGTTAAGCAGTCTGCCCTGGAACTCCTTTTAAACACATCCTTTATTCTGGGACTTGGGGAGTACTGGGTGAAACAGCTCCAGAAGGCAGAGCACAGAGCTTATCTGCCTGAGGCTCCAGCTTCTAAACCTCTGTCACCCCATACTACGGGAATACTATGGGATTCTCTGACATCTCTTTGTGTCTCGTGTAAGTCTCTGTCTCTCTCCTCCAGATTAAGTAGAATGTCTTCAGTAAAAAATGAACCAGAGAAAATGTGCAGGATCCTGATTGGGAGGTGCTTGGGTTTTAATAAATTTAATAGTTTTTTCATTGTTGTTGTAGTTGTTGTTGTTATTGATGTCATCATTGTTAGATAGGACAGAGAGAAATGGAGAGAGGAGG
Organism: Erinaceus europaeus; assembly: GCF_950295315.1. Lineage (NCBI taxonomy): Eukaryota > Metazoa > Chordata > Mammalia > Eulipotyphla > Erinaceidae > Erinaceus > Erinaceus europaeus. Next base: position 88,848,904 of record NC_080166.1, read on the forward strand.
GGAAGACATAGAGAGGGAGAGAAAGACAGACACCTGCAGACCTGCTTCACTGCCTATGAAGCAACTCCCCTGCAAGTGGGGAGCCGGGAGCTTGAACCCGCATCCTTATGCCTGTCCTTATGCTTTGTGCCACGTGCACTTAACCTGCTGCGCTACCACCTGACTCCCTAATAAAGTGTTTTCAAATGAAGAACTCCTCCTCCCTTGACCACCGCCCCACATTCTCACACTGTCTCCACCCCAGAGGAGACAGTCGGCTTGGAATATACCCCTTCTCCAGGTCCGAAAGCCTGGAACGAACGACTTCAGACCAGTGCAAGATCTGCGAGAGGTAAATAAAGGGTAGAGACCATTCATCCTACATTTCCCAACCCTTATACTCTCCTCAGTCTCCTGTCACCTGATCAAACCTGGTATAGCGTCCTAGATTTGAAAGATGCCTTTTTCAGCCTCCCCTTGGCCCCGCAGAGCCAACCTATCTTTGCCTTTGAATGGACAGACCCCGAGGAAGGGGAATAAGGACAGCTGACTTGGACCCGACTTCCCCAAGGTTTTAAAAACTCTCCTACCTTGTTTGATGAAGCAATGAGCAAGGACCTACTGACTTTCCGAGGTGAGCATCCTGAGTGCAGCCTCCTACAATATGTGGATGATCTGCTGGTCGTGGCCTCATCTCGTGAGGACTGCGAAACAGCAACTAGAGACCTGCTCAAGGCACTGGGGAGCTTGGAGTACCGGGTATCAGCCAAAAAGGCTCAGCTGTGTACCCAAGAAGTAACCTAACTGGGCTACCAGATTAAAGAGGGACAACGGACCCTGTCTGAGGGAAGAATCTAGGCTATCCTAAAGATCCCGACCCCCACTACCAAGAGAAAGCTCCAGGAATTCCTGGGGGCGGTAAGCTATTGTAGGCTATGGATACCAGGGTTCGCTGAACTAGCAAAGCCCCTCTACACCGCCACCGGCGGAGGTGACGCTCCTTTGAAATGGACTGAGACGGAGGAAAGGGCTTTCCAGGCACTGAAGGAGTCCCTGGTAAGTGCCCCCGCTCTGGGCCTCCCCGACCTGAACAAACCATTCCAGCTGTTTGTAGCAGAAAATGCCGGTGTGGCTAAGGTAGTACCCTGGGCCCCTGGAAGAAGCCTGTTGCCTACCTGTCTAAACGACTGGACCCAGTAGCCGCCGGATGTCTGGGTGTCTGAGGACAGTGGCGGCAGCTGCCCTACTAGTGAAGGAGACTACCAAACTGACTTTTGGGCAGGCCCTAGAAATCGCCACAGCCCACAACCTGGCCAGCCTACTTCACTCCCCTCCGGACCGATGGATAACCAATTCTCGGGTCACCCATTACCAGGTACTGTTGCTTGACCCACCTCGCATTACTTTCAAACAGACTGCAGCCTTAAATCCAGCTACCCTGCTCCCCAACCCAGAGGAAGACGTCACCCATGACTGTGGAGAAATCTTGGAATCCCTGACCTCGTTGAGAGCTGACCTGACAGACATCCCACTACCGGACGCACAGGAAACCCTCTACATGGATGGAGGCAGCTTTGTGGAAGACGGTGTATGGTATGCGGGTGCTGCGGTGGTCACCAACCAGGAGGTCCTGTGGGCTGCATCCTTGCCACAAGGGACATCAGCCCAAAAGGCGGAGCTGATAGCACTCATTCAAGCACTCAAGTGGGGAGCAGGGAAAAAGATAAATGTGTACACCGACAGCTTTTGCCACTGTCCATGTCCATGGGGTTCTGTATCAAGAGAGAGGACTGCTGATGGCCAGAGGGAAAGCTGTCAAGCATGCCCAGGAAATACTGGCCCTGCTAGCAGCTGTTTGGGTGCCAGAGAGGGTTGCTGTCATCCACTGTAAGGGACACCAGAAAGATAACTCAGAAGTCTCGCGAGGCAATCGGTTGGCAGACCAGACAGCCAGGGAAGCAGCCCAAAGACTAGTGGGGACCCCGGCCCAACTGGTGGTGGCTACTCCTGTACCAGGAGAAGTGAAAAAAGGACAGAAACCAGTGTACTCAAAACAGGAAGAGGAGATGAGCCGGAGACTGGGGGGAGACTAAATGAGGAAGGATGAATTGTCCTCCCGGATGACAGGATTCTATTACCCCAGCCACTGGGAAGACAGGTGGTCTCTCAAATGCACCAAGGTACCCATTTTGGGGGAAACAAATTAGCTGAACTGATCAGTAAATTTTATTTGATAATTGGCTTGCACAGGATCTCCCAGAGTGTGGCAGGTCGCTGTGCAACGTGTGCCAGAGTCAACGCCAACCCAGTACAACTGAAAGGACCAGGAACCAGGTGGCGGGGGGCGGGGGGGGAACCTGGAGAACATTGGGAACTGGACTTCACTGAGATGCCTGTGGCTCAAGGAGGATATAAGTATCTCTTAGTCATGGTAGATACCTTTTCAGGGTGGGCCAAAGCCTTCCCCACTAAGAAAGAGACTTCCCAGGTAGTAGTGAAACAACTGGTCTTTGAAATTATCCCTAGGTTCGGGCTCCTTTATTCACTGGGGTCGGATAATGACCCGGCATTCATTGCCAAGGTCACCCAACAATTGGCAGAAATTTTAAAAATTAAATGGAAGTTACATTGCATTTACTGCCCCCAGAGTTTGGGGCAAGTAGAAAGAATGAATAGGACTATTAAGGAAAGCTTAACCAAGTTAAAAATAGAGACTGGCAGGAACTGGATTTCCCTTTTACCCTTTGCTTTGCTTAAAAGTAGGAATACCCCATATGTGTCTGGATTTACTCCGTTTGAGATTGTGTATGGTAAACTGCCAACCCTAGTGCCCCGGGTTGAGACTGAAAAATTGACCGAGGTGTCACGGGGCAGACTCCTCAAGTCCCTACAGGCCTTGCAGGTGGTGCGAGGAAAAGCCAGAGCCGCCATCCGGGACGAAAAGCCTGGGACCCAGAGGGAGGAAAGCCGAGGCCAAGTCCCCTTGTGATTCCGTACTGGTGAAGAAGCTGCATCCTGACCATCTTGAAGCCTGGTGGGAAGGACCATACACCGTGATCCTGAGCACGCCGACTGCCGCTAAGGTTGCTGGGAAACGACACTGGATTCATCATACTCACCTGAAGAAATCCGTGGCAGACCCCCTGGAAGTAGACAATCAGAGGAAATGGTGTGCCGTACCCACCCCAGACCCAATGAAGGTCCGCTTGGTCTCCTGTTGACTTGTGTGTGTGTGTTTTGCCTGATGCACTTCTGTTTTACCTCTGCCACTGCCCGAGCTCACATGCCTCCCACCCCCGAGTGTCCTCTCTGTACGTATGGGAGCTGAAAAACAAAGAGGGAAAGGTGGTCACCAACCAACTAACTGCCGGGCAGCCTATATTCACTCTTGATCTGTGTGATCTATTTGGTGCCAACTGGACCGGGGTAATCTATGCCGGCCAGACTGCAACCGGGGGGACTACTATAGATGGGGGGTGCAGCTCCATTGACCTGGAGGCTCGCCTTTGGGACAGACCCTATTATGTATGTCCCAAAGATGACAGCCCTACCAAATGTAAAGGAGAACCATATTTTTTCTGTGGGTTGTGGGGGGAATGTCTGACAGCATCTCCAGGGAGGGATGGTGATAAGCACTTGAAAGTCACAAGAGTGATTCCACCAGGCGGCCTGACCGAACCAGGTACTTGCTACATTGGAGACTGTAACCCTGTGGAGGTGACAGTCAAAACTTGGAATGAGACTGATTCATGGATGAGAGGGAGAATGTGGGGCATTAAGATTCCTTTTTCTGAAAAGGACTTTGGGACATTATTCACTATTCAACTGCAGATGCTGCCATGGACTCAGAATCCTATTGGGCCCTTGAGACCCATCATTTTGGGAGAAAACCCCCGACCTACTCTCTCCCCCTCTTTAGGGATGGGGGGAGAGAATGAGACTGATAGGGATCAGACTGACGTTGCACCAAGTGGCACTAAACCGACTGATGCAGAACCCTTGCATCCCAGGGTAAAGCTACTAGTGAGAACTGTGGAATTAATGTATTACCTTTTGAATGAGTCTGACCCTAACATAACCAGAAACTGTTGGCTGTGTTTACACCCTGAGCCTCCTTATTACATAGGTGTGGCCGCCTCTGCAGGAATAGGTAGCCAAAAGGGAGACATAAGGAAGCTGGCTCTATCCTCTAGCAACTCTAAGGGCCCAGAATGTAAGTGGGGAGTACAGCCCCACATGACACTGGGAGATATCCAGGGAGCAGGAACTTGTATTATCACAGCCAACTATAAATTGGACTCCTCCCTGTACAGGGGAAATTGCAACCTAAGCATTAAAGTTAGTAAGACTCAAGAGTGGGCGACCCTCCTCAAAGCTCCTGAGGGGACTTGGTGGGCCTGTACTTCGGGCATGACCCCCTGCATCACCCCCTATGGAATGACCAAAGAGTACCTCTGTGTTTTGGCCCATATCCTGCCCCATGTATACTATTCCCATGGCAAAGAAGGGTGGGCGCACCTTGAATGGCAAGGAACAGACTACCTCGGACCAATAAGACAGAAGCGCGTCCTGATAGTAGTTCCTATACTTGTGGGGGCAGCCATATCAGGGACAGTGGCAATGGGAGCAGTGGCCCTAGCTAAGGAGACTACTCTAGTACAATTAGATCAGCAGGTCAATCAGGATAGGGCCACACTAGAGGGCACTATTGAATCTCTCGAAGGGTCCCTATCTTCGTTGGCTGAGGTGGTCCTGCAAAATCGTAGGGGGATTGATTTTCTATTCATGAAACAGGGTGGGTTATGTGTGGCCCTGAACGAGGCCTGTTGCTTTTATGCCAACCACTCCGGAATGGTGAAGAAAACTTTAAGTGAGGTCAAGAAAAGAATAGAAGACAGGGATAACCTGAGCGAGGACAGCTGGTTCGCAAATCTATTTTCTTGCCTCTCTTGGTTAAAAACACTAAGTAGTTCCCTGGCAGGGCCTCTGATCACCCTACTTCTACTTCTTACCCTGGGGCCTTGTCTATGGAGGTCTTTAATCTCCTTGATTAAAAGGAGAACTGAGAAGGTTATTCTCCTGGAGTCTTGGTATGTCGAGGTGCAATACAACTCAGAAGAAGAAGATGATGAATCAAGGATTTGATTCCCAGCTAAGACAAGTGGGGAATGTTAGAGGCAATAACTCTAAAATAGTTATAAGTATAGTTGCTTTTTGAGTTTGAGTTTTAAGAATAGTTTAAATATAGTTGCTTTTTGCCCTCCTGCCCAGTGAGGTGGAAAACTCCTTGCCCTTTTCCCCTCAACAGAACCTAAAAGGCCATCAATTATTTTGACAGACCCTGCAGCGAACAGGCCTCCTCATGACCTCTGCAACAGAATACTGTTACCAGATAGTTAAAACAGATGGCCTGATAAATGATGGCCTGGCCTGATAAATGATGGCCTGATAGATGGCAAACAGATGGCCGGGTGGTCCCAACAAAGAATGTGGTGACCCCCACTTTGGCCAGGACCTATTGGTCTGGTTTGAATGAACTAGCCCATGCTCTGAATGGATCAGGCTTTTGCTAAGTTTGAAATGATTGGATATAGGCTGATAAGGTGATGTGTTCCCCCCTCCCTGAGTGTAGTCTGAATTCCTATAAATTGTATGGTTTGAGCTTTGTTCAGGGTCGAGCTGGCAGACTGCTGTCTGTTGCCACTCGGCCCGGATTGCAATTCATGAATAAACATCTTTTGCTTCCTTGCAGTGGATGGTGGTTTGATTTCGCTCTTTAACAACTACCTGATCTCCTATTGATTTAATTTTGATATAGATAGAGAGCACAGAGACAGAAAGAATGAAAGAGACCATAACACCAAAGCTTCCTTCAATGAGGTGGGGTCCAGCCTCAAACCTGGCCCATTCACAGGGTAAAGCAATGCATTTCCAGGGGAGCTATTGACTGCCCTACCTTCCTTTTTAATATTTACTTAGGGTAGGGAGTTATCATAATTGTTATACAAAAAGACTCTCCTGCCTGGGGCTTCAGAGTGTCAGGTCCAAGCAGTACCAGAAGCCAGAGCTGAACAAAGCTGGTTTTAGTTTCATTTTAACAGAGACAGAGGGTGTGTGTGTATCTGAGAGAGAGAGAGAGAGAGAGAGAGGGAGAGGGAGAGGGAGAGAGAGAGAACACACAGCACTGTAAGTTTTTTTCAATGTGGTGGAGGGGCTGGGTTCAAACTTGAGTTGTACACATGGAAAAAACACTTTCAAGTGAGCTATTTCACCAAGCATTGTTGCTGATTTTTAAGTTATAATTTCCTTTTTTATTTTCTGTTTTTTATCTTTATTTATTTATTGGATAGAGACAGCCAGAAATCAAGAGTTAAGGGGGTGATAGGGAGAGAGACAGAGAGACACCTGCAGACCAGCTTCACCATTCACAAAGCTTTCCCCTACAGGTGGGGACCAAGACTTAAACCTGGGTCCTAGCACACTGTAACATGCAGGCCACATCCAGTCGCTCTTTTCTGCTTTTTTTTTTTTTTTTACCAAAGTACTGTTTAGCACTAGCATATGTTGTTACGAGGGCTTGAGCCTCAGGCCTTACAATTAGATTTATATTTGCAAAACCATTATGCTAACTCCCATACTCCATACTTGTTCTTTTTTAAATGTAAAATGGGGTGGGGTGGGGTGGTTCCCTAGTAAAGCACAGGGGAAGGAGAGTATAATCCCTCTGGCTACTGCCATAACCTCATAAGCATGTGTGTAGGAAGTTTTACCAGCAGTGGAGCAAATAACCCTGGTGACATAAATATATATTGGGGATGCAGTGCAAAAATGTGGCAGGTGGGTTCAGTGGGAAACTATATATGCCGCTATAATATTCTGGGTTCAGTGGGAAACCATATATGCCGCTATAATATTCCGCTGCAGCTGCTCAACCATACCCAGCCCTTTGGCATTATCTTTTTTTTTTGCCTCCAGGGTTATTGCTGGGGCTCCCTGCCTGCACTAGGAATACACTGCTCCTGGAGGTCATTTTCCCCATTTTGTTGCCCTTGTTATTACCCTTGTTGTTGTCATTATTATTGTTGTTGTTGTTGCTGTTGTTGTTGCATAGGACAGAGAGAAATTGAGAGGAGGGGAGCAGAAAGGGGGAGAGAAAAACAGACACTTGCAGACCTGCTTCACTGCCCATGAAGCAATCCCCTGAAGGTGGGGAGTCAGGGACTCGAACCAGGATCCTTAAACCAGTCCTTGCACTTTGTGCCATGTACGCTTAACCCACTGCACTACTGCCGGCCCCTACGCCTACACTGAACTTCTCTGTTCCAGACTCTTGGAAACAGAGCTGGCAGTCAGCTGAGGTAAAGAACAAACACCTCATCACAGACCCCTGCAAGCGTCAACCCGGCTTTGACCTAGCACGTTATGATTGGGCCCTCCTCAATCGCTATCGAACAGGCCATGGCCGGTGCGCCGCTATGTTCCATCGCTGGGGAGCCAGAGACGACCCGAACTGCCCCTGCGGCTACAGACAGACTATGACCCACATAGTTAATGACTGCCACCTCCCCAGATTCAAAGGAGGTCTCGAAAGTTTACATCAGGCTCAACCTGACGCTGTTGACTGGCTACAGAAGAAGGGCAAACGCTAGAAGAAGAAGAACTGCCGGCCCCCGTAAACAGTGTTATGCCTGAGGCTCCACACCACCATAAGCTAGCGCTGGCTTATCAATGTTATGCTAAAAAAAAAAAAGAGAGAGAGAGAAAAGTCTTTCTTAGAATGAGGTGCTCTCCACCTCTCTTGAGTTAAAATATGTTACAGTATGTTCATTGTGGAATTAAGGAATAGTGTGCATGCAGTCACTTTTAAAATTTATTAAAGGTACCTTCCATTATGAGAGCCCATGATCTTGGTCTCTGAGAGGAAAAAAGAGTAATCAGCCAAAGCAAGGTCTCAGAACAACTCCCCACAGGGGAGAGAGCATAGTGGTTACGCAGAATGTTTACATGCCTCAGGCCCAATCCCTCCATACCACTACAAGTCAGAGCTCAACAGTCTCCTAGTAGGGAAAAAAATAATAATAAAGAAAAGCACCCCAAGCTTTATGGTTCTGGGGGCTGCATGCATAATAGTCTGTTTGCAGGGGCCGGGCAGTAGTGCAGTGGGTTAAGCTCACATGCCAGTAAAGACGGGATCAGAACAGTTAGGCCTTGTAAGGGAGAGGGAATCAAACTGAGCTCTGAGATGTGAGAATCTCTGTCCTGCATTGAGCCCTCTGACAGGCTGCTCCATTCTTGGCCTGAATCAAGGATATGTGGATTCAAATTGGAAGAACACCTTAGAGGATGTGGAGATAGCAAAATGGTGATGTCAAAGGCTCTATGCTTGGTGTCCCAAGGCTTGAGGTTCAATTCCCAGCTCTCTGACATAAGTCTGATCTGAGCAGTGGTGCAACCAGCCTCAATCTGGAATCTTTCTTACTTTTAAATATTTATGTATTTATTTAATTTATTTATTCCCTTTTTGTTGCCCTTGTTTTATTTTTCTTGTGGTTATTATTGTTGTTGTTATTTATGTCATTGTTGTTGGATAGGACAGAGAGAAAACGAGAGGGGAAAAGAGAGGGATAGAGAAAGGTAGACAATTGCAGACCTGCTTCACTGCTTGTAAAGCGACCCCCGTGCAGGTGGGGTGATGGGGGCTCGAATTGGGATCCTTATGCTGGTCCTTGCGCTTTACACCATCTGCACTTAATATGCTGTGCTACCACCTGACTCCTTGGAATGCTTCTTTCTTTCTTTCTTTTTTTTTTTTTTTTTTACCAATATCTAGATCAACCCCAACTCATGCAGCTGTGGGAACCTCAGAGCTTCAGATATGAGAGTCTCTTTGTGACACCGTTATGATATCTGCCCTGCCCATGTCAGTGTCTCTGTATCTTTCTCATGGGTTTCTAGCTCTGATTCCTAAAGATAACAGTAAAGTAAAATAGGATGAAATAGTAGATCAGAAAGAAGAGCTTGAGCAGAAGCAAACTGCATCTTAGTTATCATCCTTCTCTGTTTAAGCCTATCTCTCATTACTAAAGTTCTTACCAAACTAAAGTAAAATAAACATATTTAAAAAGAATTCCATGGGCTGGGAGACAGCTTACTAACTAGCAACATTATCTATTTCTCTATCAGTAGCTACATTTAATACAATGCAATGCAAATATTTAAAATAAGAAGACCTGGGGCTTAGGAGCTATGAGTGGAGTTCTTCCTAAGACTCTCACACTTGTGGCTTCAAGAACCCAGTTTTTTTCTTTGTTTGTTTGATATTTTTACCAGAGCACTGTTCAGCTCTGTCTTATGATAGGATGTAGGATTGAACCTGGGACTTGGCATGATAATCTGTTTCCATATGCTTTATGCTATCTACCCCTGCCAAAATCTCAGTCCCAATCCCTGGCACCATCCTGAGCTTGAGCTGAACAGTGTTGTGGTGTGACTCTGTGTGTTTTTCTCAATGGGTGTGTGTGAGCTAGAGAAAATGAAGAGAATATTTGTGGAATGACAGGAGCTCTTTGCTTAGCTCTAGTCTCCCTTCAGATGCATTCTACTCCGTGTCCACAAGGCAGCGACATTTCACAGCAGTGTCACTGGTGGACATGTCTTGCTCCCCTTGAGTGTTCAAGTGGGGAGGGTGTTTGCAATCTGTTCTCAGGATCTGTTCTTGGCAGCTTCCTTACCAGGAGCTAGAGAGAAGCAGGAGGCAGAGTTTACTGGGCAGAGCACCAGGCTTGCATGGCTGAGGCACCAGGGTGGAGGTCACACAAGGATTCCTGAATCCTTCAAGGGGACTTTTTTTTTTTTTATTGCTGTTGACCCAAGAAGTCTCTGAGCTGGCCCCTCTTGCTTCCAAGGTCTCTGGTGTCTGTGGAGGTGGGTCAGTGCACAGGGCCTAGTTTGGTGATGTCTGAGTTTTTCTGTCCTTAGTCTGAGCAAGAAATGCTTTAAGTCATCTCCCTCTCTCTCTCTCTCTCTCTCTCTCTCTCCCTCCCTCACTCCCTCCCTCCTAATTGGTGTGTGATATATAATATCTTGAAAATGTTGCATTCTAAATTGATGTAAAAAACCCAGATGTTTTTGTCAGAGCTCTCTCATTTTAAAAGTTCTCCATTTTCAGAGTCAGGCAGCCGCAGGCAGAGGCCACCTGGTTTTTCAGATGTTGAGAAACTCCCCCTTGCTGAACATTCAAGCCCAACTGGCTCTTTAAATGTTGAGAATCTCTCCCTTGCTGAATGCCCAAGGCCAACTGGCTTTTTAAGATAACTCAGTCATACTGGCTTCTGCATGCTAAATGCATCCTGTTCCTGACCATTATAAATAGACATGAGTTTGAGAATTCTGGGGCTTTCTCTCTCAAGCAAAGGGACCACTTCTGGCACTCCTGCTTGGGGGGGGGGGGGGGGGGAAGACCCATCAGCTTCCCTGAGGTCCCTGTGTATTTGTCAGTTTGTGTGTCTTTAGATGTGTAAGTTTGTAATGATGGCTATTCTGTGTGCTTGTGTGAATAAATACTTCAAGTTCATCTATTTCCTGTGTTTGCCCCTGCAGATGGGGACCGGGAGTTCAAACCCAGGTTCTTGTGCATTGTAACATGTGCGCTCAACCAGGTGTGCCACAACCCAGCCCCAACACTCTCTTGTGTCTATAAAGAGGGGGGGAAAAAGGAGGAAAGAAAAAAAATCCACACATGGAGTTGGGCGGTGAAGTTTCTTTCGGCGCACATGCTGAGGCCCCAGGTTCAAGCCTTGCTGCCACCTGTGGGGGGGGGGAGGGAGGGGAGCTGTAGGTCTCTGTCTTCCCCTCTCCCTCCCTCTTTTTGCTCCCTCTCTCTGGCTGTAAAAAAAAAAAAGTCAGCAAAGCAGTGGCACTGCAGGCACAAAGCCCCAAAGATAACCCTGCTGACTAAGAAAAAAGCAAAGAGGGGTTGGTGACAGCAGAGACTCTCCTGCCTGAGGCTCTGAAGTCCCAGGTTCAGTCCCTGCAACAACATAAACCAGAGCTGAGCAGTGCTCTGGTAAAAATAAAATAAAATAAAATAAAATAAAATAAAATAAAATAAAATAAAATAATGATGATAATTGAGTTTTAGGGCTGCGTGGCGGCACAGTTGTCTAAATGCCAGGTCACCATGTGCAGGGCCCCAGGGCAGAGGCCCCTCCCCACCTTGGGGGGTCTTCACAATGGGGGAGCAAGTTTACAGGTGTCTGTGTGTCTCTCACCCTTCTGTCTCCCCTCCTCTCTCAATTTCTCTGTCCTGTCCAACAACAACAATGACAACAGTAACAACAGTAATAATAACAAAACAATAAAACAACAAGGGCAACAAAAGGGAAAAGATAGCCTCCAGAAGCAGCAGTGGATTCGTAGTGCAGATAACCCTGGAGGCAAAAAAAAAGAAAAAAACCCTAAAATAATGATTAGTGTTAATACAATTGGATTCTTTCTACTCTTTGGTGATTATCTTGCAAAGTAGAGGCATAGATTCTTTTTTTTAATATTTATTTTACTTATTTATTCCCTTTTGTTGCCCTTGTTGTATTGTTGTAGTTATTGATGTTGTTGTTGGATAGGGCAGAGAGAAATGGAGAGAGGAGGGGAAGACAGAGAAAGAGAGAGAAAGACACCTGCAGACCTGCTTCATCGCCTGTGAAGCGACCCCTGTAGAAGTGGGGAGCCGATGGCTCAAACCAGGATCCTTACACCGGTCCTTGCACTTTATTAAAAAATATTGTCTATTTAGCCCATTTAAATTTTTTGATTACATTTATTTATTTACTTATTTATTTATTTATTGGCTAGAGATAGCCAGAAATCTAGAGGGTAGTGGAAGATAGGGAGAGAAACAGGGAGACACCTGCAGCCCTGCTTCACCACTCGAAAAGCTTTCCCCCTGCAGGTGGGGACTAGGAGCTCAAACCTGGGTCCTTGAGCATTGCAACATGTGTGTAACCAGGTGTGCCACCACCTGCCCTGTCAATTTAGTTCTTTGTCCCACTTTTTCTTGAGTTACTGTTTTTCCTTATTGAACTGTACCAGTTCTTTATGTATTTCCCCACTCCCGTCACCAAAGGACTATAACCCCATGTCCGTGTAGTAGTTCTTTATGGATGTTTGGTATCAGTCCACACTCCCAGAGGGATAAAGAATAGGGAAGCTCCCAGTGGAAGGGGTGGGATACGGAACTCTGATGGTGGGAACTGTGTGGAATTATAGCCCTGTTACCTTACAATATGGTTAATCATTAGTAAATCACTAATATATTTTCTTTCTAATATTTATTTATTTTCCCTTTTGTTTCCCTTGCTTTTTTATTATTGTAGTTATTATTACTGTTGTTGCTGTCATTGCTGTTGGATAGGACAGAGAGAAATGGAGAGAGGAGGAGAAGACAGAGAGGAGGAGAGAAAGATAGACACCTGCAGACCTGCTTCACCGCCTGTGAAGTGATTCCCCTGCAGGCAGGGAGCCAGGGAGTCGAACTGGGATCCTTACGCTGGTCCTTGTGCTTCGTGCCATGTGCGCTTAACCCACTGCACCACCGCCCGGCTCCCAACATTTTCTTTAAAAAAATAGTTTCTTGCCCAATATCTAGATCTCTGCTCCATTTTAGCCTGACTTTGGTATCTGCCTCTGGCCCCTTTTCTAGTGTGGATACCACTAGGTTGATTGTTGAGGCTCTGTGCCAACCCTAGGAACCCAGGCTTGCCTGCAGCTCCCCCACCCCCTTCCCAGCACCCTCCCATTTGTTTTCTGAGTTCAAAGTGCAGTGAGAAATTGACAAGAAGGAGTGAGACAGAAATGTGGGAAAAGAGAAACCTATGCAGACCTGCCTCACTGCCTTGTCTATTCTACCATTAAATGTTTGCTTTTCCTTGTTTATTTGTGGTAGGTATTAATATATTCTTTTTTCAGATATCTAATATTACTAGTGTCTTACATTTTTACTCACTTATCAGTGAACAGCCTTCTTTAACTTTATTGTATCAATAGTTAAATTCATGGTCTCTTTTTGTATTCCATTTAAAGTCTTTCACTATCTCATGATCATGGCAGTGGCCTTCCCCCCAGAAAAAAATTATTTCTTTTTTCTAAATTTAAATTGAAAATTCATCTAAAATTAGTTCATTTTCTAGTGTGGTATAAGCCAGGGTTCAAGATTTTTCTGACCCATGTCACATATGGGGCTGGGTGGTGGTGCAGCCTGCAGGGCACACAATGTACCATGCACAAGAATCCAGGTTCAAGCCCCTGGTCCTCACCTGTAGGGGGAAGCTTCATGAGTAGCGAAATAGTGTTGCAGGTGTCTTTCTTTCCTTTTTTCTTTCTTCCTTCCTTTCTTCCTTTCTCCTTCCCTCTTCTTAATTTTTAATTTTTAGTTTTATTGCCACCAGGGTTATCTCTGGGGCTCGTGCTGGCACTACAAATTCACTGCTCCTGGTGGCCATTGTTTTTCGATTCTATTTTATTTGATAAAATGGAGAGAAATTGGGGGGCAGGGGGAGACAGGTAGAGAGGAAGAGAGAAAGATAGGTCTCTACAGAGGATCTCATAAACCATCTCCCCCCTGCAGTTGGCAATGAGGTCTCAAACCTGGATCCTTGTGGGTGGTAATGTGTGTGCTTAACTGAGTGTACCACCACCCAGCCCCCTCTCCTTCTCCCTCTCAATTTCTCTCTGTCTCTATCCAACAAAATACAAAGGAAAAACCCAATGGGAAAAGAAAAATAAATAAATAAAAGGAAAATCAAGATGGCCTCCTAGAATGGCGTGTCCTGTGCAGGCACAGCACCCCAGCGACAGCATAACGTAAATAAATAAAAATCAAAACCTCCATACTTTCTCTACTTCTCTGCAGTGTCACATTTTCACACAACAGATAAATGTAGAGTTTATTCCGTTCCATTTTGTGCCAATATTACATTGTCTTAACCAGTAGAATTTGATGATAACATAAGAACCCAGGTTCGAGCCCCATCTCCCCCACCTGCAGGGGAACACTTCAGGAGTGGTTATCTCTACCTTTTCAACTTTCCTCTGTCATATCAAATAAAATAGAAAGGGAAAAAAAGGAAAAATATCTCCCTCTACCTTCTCAACTTTTCTCTGCCATATCAAATAAAATAGAAAGGAAAAAAAAGGAAAAATATCTTCCTCTACCTTCTCAACTTTTCTCTGTCCTATCAAGTAAAATAGAAAGGGAAAAAAAGGAAAAATATCTTTCTCTACCTTCTCAACTTTTCTCTGTCCTATCAAGTAAAATAGAAAGGGAAAAAAGGAAAAAATGATTGCTAGCTAGGAGCAGAGGATTCATAATGCTGGCACTGAGCCCCAGCAATAACTGGTGGTGGTGGGGGGAATTAGAAAGAGTGAGAAAATGAAGCAAATAAGGGAATGCAGTAAAACCACTGGGTAGCAAGCAATGAGAGAGTCCCCTTGAGACTTATGGTTATGAATTGAAACAGAGACCAGTTATCTGTCTGTTCTTCCTTCTGCCACCTGCAGGTGCTCCTGTGAGGAAGAAGCTCTATAGAGCATGTGGAGCCAACGCTCTTTGGGACTTTAGCAAATGACTTGCGTGGGACTCCAGGCTGCAGATATGGCAGGGAACATGAGGCAGGCCTAATGAGGTTATGTCCTTTCAAAATGTGCCAGGGCAATGAGTTAATATCTGGACGGAGTTGACAGCAAATTGGGAAAGCTCAAAACACAGATGATGCTCGTGCCCCTGAGAAGAATCTGCCTGGGACCCAGACGTAAGTAGTGCAGTTTGAGAAGCTTATGATGCTAAGGTGAGATGGAGAGGGGAAAAAAAAGTCCCTGGGAGTGAGAAACAGTTATAAAAGAGGATCATGAGCCAGGTGTCAGGATCACTTATAACCAGGATTGATAGTGGAGGTGAAGGGTTACAATGGGGAGAGGGGGCAGATCCTGGAATTGAATGAAGGACTCAAAGACAAAAGGGTCTCTCTCATAAAATAAAAGTAAATAAAATGGAGCCGGGTGGTGGCGCATCAGGTTGAGCACACATGTTACAGTGCACAAGGACCCAGGTTCAAGCCCCCGGTCTCCATGTGCCAGGGAAAAACTTTGTGAGTGGTGAATCAGGGCTGCAGGTGTCTCTCTGTCCCTTTCCCTTTTTATCTTTTCCTTCTTTCTACTTCTGGCTGTCTCTATCCAATAAATAAAGGTAATAATGTTATAAAAAGTAAGTAAAATACTAAATAAGACACATTCCCTCTCCTCAGACACATTTGCCTTACTTAGAAGGGACTTACTACATTGCCTCCCTCAGCAAACACCCTCCCTGGTGCTCTTTCACTGCCACAGAAGCCAGTTTGTACTGAGGGCTGCTTTAGACCAGTTGTTTTCCAAACTTCTTGCCATTTGATCTTCACATCCATCCTGGAGATATATATATATATATATATATATATATATATATATATAGAGAGAGAGAGAGAGAGAGAGAGAGAGAGAGAGAGATTTCTGTAATATCTAACAAACAGTTTCACTTTACGGATAATATATACAAGTTATTTATTTATTTACTATATTTATTTATTGGATAGAATCAGCCAGAAATTGAGAGGGAAGGAGGAGATAGACACCTGCAGCTCTGTTTTACCACTTGCAAAGCTTTCCCCCTGCAGGTGGGAGTCAGGGACTCGAACCCGGGTCCTTTCGCACTGTAACATGTCGCTCAGACAGGTGCACCACCACCCAGCCCCAACATATACAAGTTTTAAGGAAGTTATACATTAGCTGTGGTCACACAGATTCTAACCAATGCAACCTACCCTTGCTTGGTTTCAACAAAACCCTTGCTGCTGGCATCTCCCCATTGTGTTTCTGAGCAATGTTGTAAGCACCTGAGTTATCGCTCAAGGAAAAGCTCAGACGTATGTTTCTACCCTGAAACTCTGGAGACACGGGTGGTTCACTCTTTCCTCAGCACATCTTAGGCTTGACTTCCACACTGCTCTTACAGATTCCCGCTCCACTACCTGAAATTCACATCCTGTCTCTCTTTGTCCAAATGCCAACCCTTCATAGAGACACAGTTAAAATACCACTTTCCCTTCTACAAAATTTCATCACTCCTTAGAATAATTTATCCCAGTGATGATCTTTCATGATTCTTTCTGTCAGTGTCTTACTGATTTCCGATGCTATTCACAGTTGTTACAGAGCTTCTTATCTCCGTAACTATCCATCTGAGCAGTGAGACTCTGATTTATTGCCTCCATTAATCTCATACCAAAACTAGCATTTTGTACGTATGAGTACTAAGTATATGTGTGAAGAATAAGTGAATGAATAGATGAATAAATCAATATCTACTTACCTCTGGTAGGCAATGTGATAGAGCAAACATAGCACAGAATTAATAGTGAGGACATCTGAACTTCAGTGCTGACTCAACAAATTCCTGACTGTGACCTGAAATAAGATATTTAATCTTTCAAATGTGTCATATTTTCTTGTGTAGAACAGGACTAATAACATTATTTACCTTACCAACTCCAAAGTAGTTCCACTGACTAACTAAGGTAGCAAGTGAAAGTACTTAGAAATCTTCAAAATACTTTATACCTTTTTAAGTAGAAATTCTTTTAAATTTAGAGCAACATCTCTTAAGTTTGAATCATAAACATACTTTAGAGTAATCACCTTATGCATTTTTTTAAAAAGTTCTCTGAGTAGCTGTGACTCATCTTCAGTTTTGATCTCTCAGTACAATAAGCATTAAACTGAATCCCACGTAAACATAAGACATTTGTGCTCTTAACATATTAGGTATGTAACCTTGTGTGTTTAACATATTTTGTAATATATTTGTGAATGTATTTTACTCACTAAGATTTTTCCACAAGAGTTTGTTAGTTATGAGCTATCCAGATAGGTGACTAGGTTCTAAATTTGTAGTTTCTACACGTGGAGAGAGTGTGTGTTTTTACTGATTGTCTTGCCTGGCATGTTGTCATCATGTTTGGCAGAAATATGCCCTCTGATGGAACCCTGCTATGGCTATGACAGTTCAATGAAATTTAAATGATCACTTCTGGAGTAGAAAAACCAAGGGAGAAGGACTGAATAGGGTAGTGAACAGGCCAGCGATTAATTAGCACAAATCCCTTCAATCAACTATCACTTTTAAACTCTGTTACTGAATAGCATTAGTATATCTTACTCACCTTCAAATACTAGTTTACCGTAGGGATTACCACTCAGTAGGCACAAAAGAAACAGCTTTCAATTTAGACATTGTTCTAGGCTTCATGAGGGTTAGGACTTCATGTGCTCTTTGTTTCAGTGACTTTTTCACTATTTACTATGCTCACTATTTCAGTAACCCCCTAGATATTACATTACCTGTAGCGTCTGAATCAGTACTCCA
This sequence comes from Erinaceus europaeus, assembly GCF_950295315.1. Classification (NCBI taxonomy): domain Eukaryota; kingdom Metazoa; phylum Chordata; class Mammalia; order Eulipotyphla; family Erinaceidae; genus Erinaceus; species Erinaceus europaeus. The sequence goes on from NC_080166.1 coordinate 88,866,332, forward strand.
CATCAGGCCCTGAGTGAAATCTTTACACTGCAGCCAGTCATGACACCTCCCAAAGCCTTTCAAAGCCATAGATAACACAGGCTACAGTCAATTTTAAGTATCCCAAATAAGGACCTGTAAAATATGCCCTCTGACAAGATTCTTGTGTGACTTTCCAACAATTTCCCTTTTATACACTCTTTGGATTACCAGGGTCAGAGTACTCAATGTTTTGCCATGAGGACTATGCCTCTGACTCACTACACATAAAATCACAGCTTAAAAGAAAAAAAAAAGAATTTTTTGCTTCCATGTGATTCTGGGGATTGAAGCCAGGACTTTGTGAATGCAAGACAGTTGTTTTATTTGCTAAGCCACTCTTCTGAGTCCCCCAGTTAATCTATAACTTTTTTTTTCCAGAATGGGATTATGTAGAGTCTTATCAGAAATTATGGAAATTTGCATAAACCTCTGGAGTTTGTCTAACATATACACCTGTTTTATACACCTAAGGGGTGTATAGGTTCTGACAGCCAGCATAGACTGGAAAAGTTCTTAGAATTTAAAGTGATATAATGTATCATTTTGTCTAACCGTTTAATTTCATAGTGATGAGTGTTGAGGAATTATACAGATGCAGTCTTTGCCCTCAGGTTTTGCCACATCGCAGTGCCCTTTTCAACCAATCCTGTCCCCACACGTCACTCCTGGTTGTTGCCCAATAAAGCCCTCCCACTTCCGCGTTCTCCCCCCCCCATGAGGTAGCCAGACGGCCATTTCTTCGGCTGACTCCACGTGGCCTGAGCCACCCTGTTTGATCCGTAATAAAGATCTGTGTACCCCATTTGCTCCGCATCTCCTCTCTCTCTTCTCTGCAGCGCAGCCCGACAGATGAGTAGGATTCCTTTCCAGTGAACAAAAAGAACTGTTAATAACGTGACTAGAATCACCAGTGCCATCGCACCCACACCTGGAAGTGAAGGGGAGACAAGCAGCAATATCACAGGTTCACTGGCCCCTGGCTGAGAAGATAGATCTAGCTGTTTTTATTGTTCTCAGGCCTGGTGGAGAGTAAGGTTATCAGACCTGGGATAAAGAGGGTGGGAAGCTAACTGCACCTTGTGGGAACACTAGGCTGTTCCCTACAGTTTCCTACCAGGTCTGGAATGTACCATTGCATATGATACAATGTCCAGGCAGATCCAGTCAGCAGGTGGAAACAACCATAGAGTCTCCATGACAACCAATACTTGATTACATTATGTTCATGACTTCAATTTCAAAAATATTCAGTGATCCTTTTTACCTTTCTCTAGTTATGTCACATTTTCACAACTACTTCAAAATCTTTCATCTCCTTAAATGCTAATATGATCAGCTCATTGCCTTCCTTCAAAATTCCACCGATAGAGTAAAAATAGTAACAGATTATCTTTTTCATTCCTCTGATATAAAACTGCCCAAATTCTGGCATTAACAGCCTGTTTTCTGCCTTGTTCTTCCAGCAGGTATTAAAACATACTCAGCTGTCAAAGGCCCATATCTCCTGATGTTCAAAACTTGATTTCAACAACTTTACCTCTCATCTTTCACTGCCAATTTTATATTGTTACTAAGTTATTTCCTCGTACATAGCAAAATTTAATCAATTATGTGTACTTGCCAATCCCACTTCAATTATTAGTTTGTACTGTAATTATCTCCATAATTACACATATACTCCATGCTATACTAATCAAAATTATAAATGACCTATAATTTTGTTTTCATACATCCATAACTTGGAAATTTATAAAAAGATCCTATCATAATTCTATACCTGAAGAACTCAAAAATTTCTCAATTGTTTTATTTCAAATAAATGAATTTCAAAATAATTTTGGAAGGGGATGGGTGGTATCGCACCTGGTTGAGTGCGCATGTTACAATAAGCAAGGACCTGAGTTTTGAGCCTCCAACCCCCACCTGCCGGGGAAGGCTTTGCAAGTGGTGAAGCAGTACTGAAGGTATCTCTCTGTCTCTCTTCTTTCCTATCTCCCCCTTTCCTCTCAATTTCAGGCTGTCTCTATCCAATAAATAAAGATAATAAAAAATTAAAAACAAACAGAAATGATTTTTGAAGTTGAATATAATGAGAGATAAAGACTGTGTTATGTCTACGGCCACACCACCCTGAACATGCCCGATCTCCTCTGATCTTGGAAGACTGTGTTGTAGTCTTTGAATAAATCAATTTGTTACACAGGATATGAAAGTGATGTAGACCCATAAATTAAAGTTTAACTTGTTTTAGATATTTTTAACAAACTTGAACATAGAAGTTCAAATATATATATTATCCCAATTTGGTTGCATTTGCAGTGCTCTGAAGTTTAATCATAGATTTTCTTAGTCTAAAACTTAGTTGAGGATAATATCTTGGGAGAAGAGCTTCAATACTGTTTGGTACTTAAGAAGTATTAAGGGATAGATTATACATGTAATATATCTCTAAACTATATATATTTAAAATCATAGCTCAGAGGAAACAATTATTCTTCACACTTTATAGATGAAGAAAACAAGCAAACAGTGCAAATTTGCTAGACCAAGATTTCACAAAAGGTGAAGCTAGAATTCCAAGCCCAATAAATTGACTTTTCTTCTCTAATTCTCATATGGATTAGAGACCTCCACACTGATGTAGGTTGGCAGTGCTGCACAACTTGTTTTCAGAAATCAATAAGTATATCCTTTCTTCAAGTAAAGCAAGAACAGGGTAAACAGAGTTAGTCTGGGAAAAAAAACACACAAACAGAAAATCAATTTCAAACTGATTTTCTCATATTGTTTGAACTGATAGTTGGGTAAATTATAATATTTTTAATTTTCATTTATCAATTACAAGTTCTTTCTCAATTTGAGGATGAAATAAGGAAATTAAATAGTTCCATTTCTGTTTAAAACATAATTTAAACTATTTTTCTATCAGAACAGTTGTCTGATTTCTATAAAATAGTTTAAATTTGACTTTGAAATGTTTAATGAGTTTTTCTATGCATATTATTGGTTTTAACAATCATTTTTTTAAAAAAATATTTATTCCCTTTTGTTGCCCTTGTTTTATTGTTGTTGTTATTGATGTCATTGTTGTTGTATAGGACAGAGAGAAATGGAGAGAGAAGGGGAAGACAGAGAGGGGAAGAGAAAGATAGACACCTGCAGACCTGCTTCACTGCTTGTGAAGTGACTCCCCTGCAGGTGGGGAGCTAGGGGCTCGAATCAGGATTCTTACACCAGTCCTTGCACTTTGCGCCACCTGCACTTAACCTGCTGTGCTACCGCCCAACTCCCTACCACTCATTTAAATCTTAACAATGGGACTTTTAGAACTACAAGATATAAGTAGTGTAGTGCATAAGAATCACCTCTGAATTTCTAATGAGCTGCTTGATACTGACAAAGTTACTGTTGTCAGCAGCCTATGTGGAAAATTAGTACAATATGGTTTGAAAAACAAAGGCACCATAACTTTTTATTACCATCTCTCTCTGTCTGTTCTACCATTTATTTAATCCTACAACATTTGGATGACTATTTAATTTCAGTACTATCCTAGGAGCAAGGAGAGTGAGAGAGTCCTCATCCTCTACACTTAGAAATTTTATTCAGGTCACAGAGATCGTACTCTTTTTTTTTTTTTTTCAGACACCTGTAGACCTGCTTCACCTCCTGTGAAGTGACTCCTCTGCAGGTGGGGAAACGGGGGCTCAAACTGGGATCTTTACTGCAGTTCTTGTCACGTTGCAGCATGTGTGCTTAACCTGCTGCACTACAGCCAGACTCTCAGAGATCTGACTCTTGTAAGAGACGGATTCTTTATTAATGTGCGTATGTAATCCCAGATATATATTTCTTTTAAAATTTTTTTAAATCTTTATTTATTGGATAGAGACAGCAAGAAACTGAAAGGGGAGTTAGAGAGGGAGAGAGACAGAGAGACACCAGCGGCCCTGCTTCACCACTCGCAAAGCTTTCCCCCTGCAGCTGGGGTCGGAGGCTTGAACCAAATCCTTCAGCCACTGTAACATGTGTGCTCAATCAGGTGTGCCACCACCCAGCCCCAGATATACTTATTTTTATGACACTGACACACACACACACACACACACACACACACCCCAGACTGAACCTGGGTCTTTATGCATCTATGTTCTGTGCTCTGCTTATGAGCTATCTTCCTAGAACTTAACAATTTTTAAACCAGTTTCTTATTTGTCTATTTTTTCTCTGAGGTACCAGGATCTTTGTAATGAATTTTGGAGCAAAAGCCCAGTTATTTCCTTGGGACAAGTTTTTTTTTTTTAATATTTATTTATTTATTCCCTTTTGTTGCCCTTGTTGTTTTATTGTTGTAGTTATTATTGTTGTTGTTATTAATGTCGTCGTTGTTGGATAGGACAGAAAGAAATGGAGAAAGAAGGGGAAGACAGAGAGGGGGAGAGAAAGACACCTGCAGACCAGCTTCACTGCCTGTGAAGCGACTCCCCTGCAGGTGGGGAGCTGGGGGCTCGAAATAGGTTCCTTACTTGGTCCTTGCACTTTGTACCATGTGACCTTAAGCCACTGTGCTACCGCCTGACTCCCTGGACAAGTTTTTAAAAGTATAAATCCTTAGTCAAAGAGCCTATGTATTTTCCTTCTTTTTTCACAACTTTTTAATTAATATTTTGCTTATTTGCTTAATAGAGACAGAGGAATCAAGAGGGAAAGGGAGATTGAGAACAGGAGACAGACAGATAGATAGATAGATAGATAGATAGATAGATAGATAGATAGATAGATAGAAAGAAAGAATGAGAGAGAGAGAGATTTGCAGCCCTGCTTCACCACTTGTAAAGCTTTTCCCCACAGGTGGAGACTGGAGGCTTGACCAGGGGTCCTAGCACATGGCAATGTGTGCACTCAATCAGGTGTACCACTTCCAGGCTCCCAAGCCATATTTTTTTCAGTTTAACATCATTTGAGAAATTTTTCTCCTGAAAGTGTGAATCAATTTGCAACCAACTCAGCAATGCTGGTAAGAATGTCACTTCCCCACTCTCACTGATAGTGAATAGAATCACTGATTTCAAATCCTAACCAACCTGCGAATCAAATAATAATAAGTTGTGATTTTTGTATAAGGGATAGGCCAGAGTACCACTGACAGGAGTCCATGGACAGGACATTCTGCGGTGGGTAGGAAGCTAAGTCGTTAAGCACACCAGTGCTGTGCTCCAACTCATTGGTGAACCTTCAGGTCCTACCAGTATGTTACATATCTGACTGACTGATCCACTGAGCCTTAGAATATAGAGGCCTTTACACTACTGAGAAAATATTAATGAATCTATGAATACCTGCTTGACACATAACAGTTACCAGAGTTTTGATATAAGTTTTTTTTATTATCTTTATTTATTGGATATAAACAGAAATTGAGAGGGAAGGGGGTGATAGAGAGGGGAAGAGACAGACACCTGCAGCCCTGCCTCACCACTCACCTTTCCCCCTGCAGGTGGGAACCAGAGGCTCTAACCTGGGTCCTTGTGCACTGTGACATGTATGCTCAACCAGGTGCGCCACCACCCGGCCCCCTTGATGTAAGTTTCTAAGTCAGTATCTACAGAAAGTCTAAGAGGTGAGTGCAATCAACTTCAGTGTCAGCAAGAGCAGTTTGGCTAATTACATGAACGCAATCTGTAATTGGTTAGTCGTCACATTTATTCACCATCTGATTAGTAAAAACATATCTCTAGCTGCAATTTCAGCTGTAAATTGGAATGATCATAGCTGTATCACAAGATTAAAGTCAGGACCACCTTACTGATTGGACAGTGGCAATCATAACAAAAACTATACTTTGATATTAGTTAAAGAGTAAAGGCCAGGCCAGGTGGAGGCTCACCAGGTTAAGCGCACATAGAACAAAGTGCAAGGACCTGTGCAAGGATCCCACTTCATGCCCCTGGCTCCCCACCTGCAGGTTCTGTCTTTCTCTCCCCCTCTCTATCTCCCCCTCCTCTCTCAATTTCTCTCTGTCCTGTCTAATAAAATAGAAAAAATGCGCGCAGGAGCAGTAGATTCATGGTGCAGGCACTGAGCCCCAGCAACAACCCTAGAGGCAAAAAAAAAAAAAAAGAGTAAGGGCCAAATGAAACATATGCAAATAGTATATAAATACAATTATTATTCATCTCCAGGGATGAGTTCTAAATTGAAAATGCATTTTAAGATCACACATTTTATATTTTTCAATTTAGCACCCATTGTAAAAATAGCATGTAAGCATACCCATATCCTTGCAAGGAAGACCTTAAAACTAGAAAATAGGGGGCTGGGCGGTAACACAGTGGGTTAAGCATATATAACACAAAATGCAAGAACTTGCATAAGGATCCCAGTTCAAGCCCCCGACTCCCTACCTGCAGGGGAATCGCTTCACAAGTGGTGAAGCAGGTCTGCAGGTGTTTATCTTTCTCTCTCCCCCCCGCCCTCTTCTTCTCCTCTCTCCATTTCTCTCTGTCCTATCCAGCAACTACAACTACAGCAATGGCAACAATAAAAATAACAACAACAACAAGGACAACAACAAAGGCGGGAAAAATGGCCTCCAGGAGCAATGGATTCATAGTACAGGTACTGAGCCCCAGCAATAACCCTGGATATAAATATATATATTTTTTCCAGGTGGCAGAAATAGACAACATTAGTTTGCAGGAATGATTTGGGAGCAATCCAAAGAAGTCCTTGTGGGTATTGAAAGAAATCTTGTGTAAGCTCTTTAGAAAGAGTGCATCTCATTCATAAAGGCACAAGGAAGCCTCTCAAAAGCAGGCTTACAGTAACACCTGAGGCATTATTCCTTTATTGATTATCTGAGTGCTGAAGACAAGGCAGTTCAAGTCAGAAAGCAGCAGATACATAGATTCAGGTTTCCTAAATAACCTGCAGATGAAATCACCGGGGCTCACGGGAGGATTTTTTAGATCGGCTGAGTTCTATGGACTGCAAAGACTAGAGACAAAGAAAAGAGTTAAATAATCTCAGAGGTGAAACTCATGCTGTTGAATGAGACTATAACTGTATCTATCTGTACTGTTGGTAAAATGTCTTCTCTCTGAAAGAAAGGCAAGGATACTAGGTTCTGATTTTTTTTTTAATTGTCAAACACTGCCCTCCAGCGGCAGCTCCTCTCTTACCACTGGGGAAAAAAAAAATCCTAAACTTTGAGCAACTTTGGTCTCACCTCCAACCCCTACCTAACAACCCCAAATTCCACAATTATTCTGATTTTTCCTAAGGAGGAGAATTTACGTACATCTTATAGGTATCTGTGGGTTTTTGTGCATGTGTGCATATAACTCACAAGGCATAAGATACTTCATTCTGGTTCTGAGATATCTGGGGCAAATAATAAGAATGAAGGATGCCACTAAATCTAAATTATTTTTTAGGTCAAATGATATTTTTCATTTAAAATAATTAATATCATCTAAGGATATTTCTATAGCTTCATTATTATGACTCTTAATACATGTATATAAAGTCAGAAATAGATCACTGTTTTTTCATTTAATTATTATTAAAAAAAATCTTGGACAGGGGAGATGGCATAATGGTTATGAAAAAGACTGACATGCTGAGGATTCAAGGTCTCAGGTTCAGTCCTTAGCACCTTCATAAGCCAGAGATGAGCAGTCTTTCTCTTCATATCTCTACCCCTTATTCACTAAAATAAATTAAATAAATAAGTAAAATCACAGTACCAAATCCCCAACATCAAAAAGATCAGAAATAGCAGTTGTTGGTGAGAGTATGAGGAAAAAGGATCCTTGTACACTGTGGGGAGATATGTAAACTGGTCCAGGCTCTAGATAAAGCAAATGGAAGTTCCTCAAAGTACTAAAAATAAACGGCAGGGTGGTGGCACAGCCAGTTGAGTGCACATATTACAGTGTACAAGGACCCAGGTTCAAGCCCCCGGCCCCCACCTGCAGGGAGAAAGCTTCATGGGTGGTGAAACAGGGCTACAGGTGTCTATCTCTCTTTATCTCCTCCTCCCCTCTTAATTTTATCTGTCTCTATCCAGTAATAAAGATTATAAAAAACTTTTAAAAGTAAAAAAAATTGTATATGGTTCTGGATAGCATATTCATTTTGATGATGTTAATTCTTCCAATTCTTTTTCTATTTCCTGGAATACTGACTCATAATTTTCAGTATACAAATCTTTCACTTCTTTTGTTAGGTCTATTCCTACATATTTTATTGTTTTTATTGCTATAGTAAAAAGGATTGATTTTTGGATTTCTTCTTCTGTTAATTTAGTGTTTCCATAGAGGAATGCCAGTGACTTTTACATGTTAATTTTATAGCCTGACACCTTACTATATCACTTCATAATTTTCTTTTTTTTTTAATAATTTATTTCTTTATTGGGGAATTAATGTTTTACATTCAACAGTAAATACAATAGTTTGTACATGCATAACATTCCCCAGATTCCCATTTAACAATACAACCCCCACTATGTCATTCATCATCTTTCATGGACCTGTATTCTCCCCACCCAACCACCCACCCCAGAGTCTTTTACTTTGGTGTAATACTCCAATTCCATTTCAGGTTCGACTTGTGTTTTCTTTTCTAATCTTGTTTTTCAACTTCGGCCTGAGAGTGAGATCATCCCGTATTCATCCTTCTGTTTCTGACTTATTTCACTCAACATGATTCTTTCAAGGTCCATCCAAGATCGGCTGAAAACGGTGAAGTCACCATTTTTTACAGCTGAGTAGTATTCCATTGTGTATATATACCACAACTTGGTTGCTTCCAGGTTTTGGCTATTACAAATTGTGCTGCCAAGAACATATGTGTACACAGATCTTTTTGGATGGATGTGTTGGGTTCCTTAGGATATATCCCCAGGAGGGGAATTGCAGGGTCATAGGGTAGGTCCATTTCAAGCCTTCGGAGAGTTCTCCAGACTGTTCTCCACAGAGGTTGGACCAACTGACATTCCCACCAGCAGTGCAGGAGGGTCCCTTTGACCCCACAGCCTCTCCAGCATTTGCTGCTGTAATCTTTTCTGATGTATGACATTCTCACAGGAGTGAAGTGGTATCTCATTGTTGTCTTGATTTGCATTTCTCTGACAATCAGAGACTTGGAGCATTTTTTCATGTGTTTCTCGGCCTTTTGGATCTCTTCTGTGGTGAATATTCTGTCCAAGTCCTCCCCCCATTTTTGGATGGGGTTATTTGTTGTCTTGTTGTTGAGTCTGGCAAGCTCTTTATATATGTTGGTTATTAAACTCTTATCTGATGTATGGCATGTAAAGATCTCCCATTCTGTGAGGGGTCTCTTGGTTTGGGTAGTGGTTTCTTTTGCTGTGAATAAGCTTTTTAATTTGATGTAGTCCCATAGGTTTATACTTGCCTTAGTTTTCCTTGTAATTGGATTTGTTTCATTGAAAATGTCTTTAAAATTTATGTGGAAAAAAGTTCTTCCAATATTTTCCTCTAAGTATCTGATAGTTTCTGGTCTAACATCCAAGTCCTTGATCCACTTGGAATTTACTTTTGTATTTGGTGAAATACAGTGATTCAGTTTCATTCTTCTGCATGTTTCAACCCATTGTTTCCAACACCATTTGTTGAAGAGACTCTGCTTTCCCCATGTAATAGTCTGGGCCCCTTTGTCAAAGATTAGATGTCCATACGTGTGGGGCCTCATTTCTGGGCTCTCAATTCTATTCCACTGGTCAGTGTGTCTGTTCATGTTCCAGTACCAAGCAGTTTTGATGACAATGGCCCTATAATACAGTTTGAGATCTGGGAGTGTGATGCCTCCGGTTCTGTTCTTTTTTCTCAAGATTGTTTTGGCAATTCTAGGTCTTTTGTGGTTCCAGATAAACATTTGTAGCATTTGTTCTATTCTCCTAAAAAATTTGCTTGGGATCTTGATGGGGATAGCATTAAATTTGTAGATGGCTCTGGGTAATATATTCATTTTGATGATGTTAATTCTACCAACCCATGAACATGGAATATCTTTCCACTTCTTTGTGTCTTTTTCAATTTCTTTGAGTAGTGACTCATAATTTTCAGTATACAAGTCTTTCACTTCTTTGGTTAGGTTTACTCCTAGATATTTTATTGTTTTTGTTGCTATAGAAAAAGGAACTGATTTCTGGATTTCAATTTCTTCTAACTTAGTGTTTGCATAGAGGAATGCCACTGACTTTTGAATGTTAATTTTATAGCCTGACACATTACTGTATTGCCTGATGATTTCCAAAAGCTTCTTGCTGGATTCCTTAGGTTTTTCCATGTATACTATCATGTCATCTGCAAATAAGGAGAGTTTGACTTCTTCTCTTCCAATCTGTATGACTTTAATTCCTTGCTCCTGCCTGATTGCTATGGCAAGAACTTCCAACACTATGTTGAATAGTAATGGTGATAGTGGGCAGCCCTGTCTAGTACCTGATCTGAGGGGAAATGCTTCCAGTTTTTCACCATTGAGTATGATGTTGGCTGTAGGTTTGCTATATATTGACTCCACTATCTTCAGGAATTTTCCATCTATTCCCATTTTTTGTAGTGTTTTGATCATAAAGGGATGTTGTATTTTGTCAAAGGCTTTCTCTGCATCTATTGATATGACCATGTGGTTTTTGGTCTTGCTTTTGTTGATGTGGTGGATCACATTGATTGATTTACGTATATTAAACCAACCTTGCATGCCTCGGATAAACCCCACTTGGTCATGATGAACAATCTTTTTGATATACTGCTGTATCTGGTTGGCTAGAATTTTGTTCAATATTTTCGCATCTATGTTCATCAGAGATATTGGTCTGTAGTTTTCTTTTTTGGTTGTGTCCCTGTCTGCTTTTGGTATCAGGGTGATGTTGGCTTCATAGAAGCTGGCAGGGAGTATTCCAGTGTCTTCAATCTTCTGGAAGACTCTTAAAAGTAGAGGTATTAGTTCTTCTTTGAAAGTTTTGTAGAATTCATTTGTAAAACCATCTGGTCCAGGACTTTTATTTTTGGGAAGATTTTTGATAACTGTTTCAATTTCATTAGCTGTGATGGGCCTGTTCATGTTATCCACTTCCTCTTTACTTAGTTTTGGAAGTTGGTAGGTATCTAGGAAATCATTCATTTCTTCCAGGTTCTCTAGCATGGTGGCATATAGTTGTTCATAGAAGCCTCGCATGATATGTTGAATTTCTGCAGTGTCTGTTGTGATTTCTCCTCTTTCATTTACTATCTGATTTATTTGGGTCTTCTCCCTTTTTTGTTTTGTGAGTCTGGCTAAAGGTTTGTCGATTTTGTTTACTCTTTCGAAGAACCAACATTTACTTTCATTGATCTTTTGTATGGTTTTCCTATTCTCAATGTTATTTATTTCTGCCCTAACTTTAGTGATTTCTGTCCTTCTGGTTGCTTTAGGATTCCTTTGTTGTTCTTCTTCTAGGTCTTTGAGATGTGCAATCAGGCTGTTTATTTGTGCCTTTTCTTGTTTCCTAATGTGTGCTTGTATATCTATGTGTGTATGTGTGCTTGTATATCTAGCTGTGTCCCAAATATTTTGATAGCTTGTGTCTTCATTTTCATTGAACTCTTGAAACATTTTGATTTCTTCCTTGATTTCCTCTTTGACCCAGAAGTTGTTAAGAAGTGTACTCCTGAGCTTCCACATTTTGGCACTGTTACTAATCTTCTGTTGATTGTTAAGTGTTAGTTTAATTCCACTGTGGTCTGAGAAGATGCTTGGGATGACTTCAGTGCTCTTGAATAGGCTGATGCTGTCTTTGTCGCCTAACATATGGTCTATCCTTGAGAATGATCCATGTGGATTTGAGTAAAATGTGTATTCCAGTTTCTTGGGATGAATGACTCTGAAAATGTCCAATAGTTCTAGTTTATCTATCTCTTCATTTAGCTCCCTTATGTCTTTACTGATTTTCTTCCTGGATGATCTGTCAAGTTGAGATAGTGGGGTGCTGAAGTCCCCTACTATGATTGTGCTACTGTTAATATATTGCTGTAGCTCTTTCAGTAGAAGTTTGATGTATTTAGATGGCTTCTCATTGGGTGCATAGATATTAATAATTGTTAAGTCCTCTTGATTGACTGATCCTCTGAGCATTAAGTAGTGTCCATTCCTATCTTTTTTAATCTTATCTATTTTAAAGTCTATCATGTCAGATATGAGAATAGCTGTTCCTGCCCTTTTTTGTGGGCCATTGGCTTGAATAATAGTTTTCCATCCTTTCACTTTAAGTCTGTGTTTGTCTTGTTGAGTTAGGTGAGTTTCCTGTAGACAACATATTGTTGAGTTGTGTTTTCTGATCCATCTTCCTACTCTGTGTCTTTTAATAGGTGAATTCAGGCCATTGACATTTATTGATATCAAAGATTGAAGATATTTTAACGCCATTCTTGTAGAGTTTTAGAGTGTTTTGATATATGTCCTATTTGTGGTGGTCTGGTTGTTTATAGGAGACTTTTCAGAACTTCTTTCAGGGCAGGCTTGGTGATGGTTGCTTCCTTCAACTGTTGCTTGTCTGAGAAGGTTTTGATGCTTCCATCTAGTCTGAATGACAATCTAGCAGGATATAGTATTCTTGGCTGAAAGCCTTTCTCATTGAGCACTCGATAGATATCTTGCCATTCTCTTCTGGCCTGTAGTGTTTGTATGGAGAAGTCTGCTGCTAATCTTATGGGTTTTCCTTTGTAGGTGACTCTTTGTTTTTCTCTTGCAGCCTTGAGGATCCTTTCTTTATCCTTATTCCTTTCCATTCTAAGTATGACATGTCTTGGTGTCTTTAGGTCTGGGTTAATTCTGTTTGGGACCCTCTGGGCTTCTTGAATCTTTATGTCTTTGGTGTTGTCTAGACTAGAGAAATTTTCAGCTATTATGGCCTGGAAAATGCTTTCTTCCTCTCCTTCTCTTTCTTCCTCTGGTAAGCCAATAATGCATATATTGTTTCTTTTGAGGTCATCCCATAGGACTCTGTTGTTGTTTTCAGCATCTCTTAATCTCTTTTTGAGATCTCTTACTTCTTTTTTAGTTGTCTCTAATTCATCCTCAATCTTGCTAATTCTGTCTTCAGCCTCATAGATTCTATTCTCTCTGCCCTCTACTGCTTTCTGGAGTTCATCTATTTTGTTGCCCTGCTCTGATACTGTTTTAGCTTGTTCAGTTAGTTGCCTTCTTAGCTCAGAGATTTCAGCTTTCAGCTCTCTAATAACCATGAGATAATTAGAATTTTCTTCCATATTCTCATTTGTTGTTCCTGCATTTCTGATTACAATTTTTTCAAATTCTTTACTCACTCCTGTTATTATTTCCTTAGCTAATGTTTGGATGTTGAACTCGTTGTTTTGTGCTTCACCCTCTGGAGGACTTTTAGCTGGACTCTTGTCCTGGTTCGAGTCTCCAATATTTTTTCTTGTTGTTTTAACCATTTTATATATTATGTTATGAGTTCCCTTTATCAGTACTTTTCAAATTATTGATCACTATTGCCTGGATTGACCTGTGTCTAAGTAATTTAATTAAAGGGTTTACCATGGTGGAAGTTAACAGTTTTTTTTCAACCCCTGAGTTGGAGCTCAGTGGTGTAAAAGCCTCTTTTTTTTTTCTTCCCTGTAGGCTATGGGTGCCTGAGGGCTTTTAAACTATCAATAGGCTTCTTTGCTTAATCACTGACTCCTGACCAAGAGATAAAGCAGGGTGTGGTAGAGATAATCCAGTGGTTATGCAAAGAGACTTTCACAGCCCCTCAGCTATGCCACCGAGGTATAGGTCTTCTCCTGAGTTTCCCGGTTAGATCTCTGTCCCCTGGTGTCCCTCTCTGTTTTGCTCCAGATTCTGAGGGTAGTAGCAATGGAGACTCAGAGTTGCACTTGGTGAGTCTCTGGGGAGTCCTCTCCTACCTTCAGCTGTCCCCTTGTTGTGGAGCAGACTGGAGGTGGTGTCTCCACTGAGAAACTGTTGAACTGTTAGCAGTCACTTAATCTCTCCTTAGGCCCCTCTCTCCTCTCTGTCACCAGCCACGCGTGTTTGTACTCACAGGTGATTTACTGGGTTCCTGTGGTCATTCTAGTCCTGTCTTGTTTCGGTCTGGGTGGTCTCCTTTGGTATTCCTGGTTGATCTGGGAGAGGAGAGGAGAGGAGAGAAAGCGATCTGCTGCTCGTAGCTCCACCTCCAGAAGTGGAATCTCCTCACTTCATAATTTTCAAGAGCTTCCTGCTGGATTTTTTAAGTTTCTCTATGTGTACTATCATGTCATCTGCAAATAGTGAGACTTTGACTTCTCTTCCATCATGCTAGCTGTGGGCTTGTCATAGGTTGTCTTTATTATGTTGTCACTTCAATCTTGCAAAAAAAAAAACAAAAAAAACCTATCACAAGAGAAGTAAACTGAGAGGCTTTAACCACACTGAGAGGTGAAAGTCCTTCCCTTTAAGAAGAAATGACACATCTGGATGCAGCACTCCAAACAGCTTAGTTCACTAGAATGCACAGGTGCTAGGGGTAGACCTAACCCAAGAAAAAGCATCCGGGAGAAAGATCCCACCTAAAGTAGCCTTTGGCAAAAGCTTCTGTTCTGTCTCTAAGAACCCTCCATAGGCAAGCTTAGAGGGACATTCTTAACAACAAATAGTCCAGACTTATTTCTTCTTAGTAGTATCATTTCTGATAAAGAAGTGACACAGTAAAACACTTCAAATGTTTGAGTTACTTTATAACACCGGCTAGATGGATAGAGAGACAGTTATCAGGCAAAGAAGTTAGGTTCTATAGATAAAATAACTCTCAGACAAAGAAAGGCGTTCTTATACTAAAATGTCGCGCTAATATGTAAAGAGGTTAATTCATGTGAAATACATTAAAGTTGTACACAAACACACACATACACACACACACACACAGAGGCTTGAGTAGGGTTGGGTGGTAATAGCAGCACAAACTTTCTAGTTCTTGTCCAGTTGTTTCCAGGAGTAAGAACACATTAAGGGGTAAGCGCACGTGGTGCAAAGCGCAAGGACCAGTGTGAGGATCCCGGTTCGAGCCCCTGGTTCCTCACCTGCAGGGGAGTCACTTCACAGGTGGTGAAGCAGGTCTGAAGGTGTCTATCTTTCTCTCTCCCTTTCTGTCTTCCCCTCCTCTCTCTGTCCTATCTAACAACAATGACATCAATAACAACAATAATAATAATTACAACAATAAAAAACAAGGGCAACAAAAGAGAAAATAAACTTAAAAAAATGTTTTTTTGTTTTTGCACACAATTTGTAATAGCCAAAACCTGGAAGCAACCCAGATGTCCAATAACAGATGAGTGGCAGAGCAAGTTGTGGTATAAATACACAATGGAATACTACTCAGCTATTAAAAACGGTGACTTCACTGTTTTCAGCCCATCTTGGATGGAGCTTGAAAAGATCATGTTAAGTGAAATAAGTCAGAAACAGAAGGATGAATATGGGATGATTTCACTCTCAGGCAGAAGTTGAAAAACAAGATCCGAAGAGTAAACACAAATAGAACCTGAACTGGAATTGGCATATTGCACCAAAGTAAAAGACTCTGGGGTGGGTGGAAGGGAGAATACAGGTCCAAAAAGGATAGAGGACCTAGTGGGGGTTGTATTGTTATATAGAAACCTGAGAAATGCTATGCATGTACAAACTATTGTATTTACTGTGGAATGTAAAACATTAATTCCCCAATAAAGAAATTTAAAAAAAGATGCTGCTGCAGGTATCTAGTTTCATCATACTATCTTTTTTGATCCATAAAGAGTGACCCCAACATCATTAAAAGTATAAGGAAATTCTCACAAGTCATTTTATAGATTATACAATATAATAAATATCTGGTTTTTCATGGACTTTCTTAAAGAAAGTCGCTTAAAATGTTCAGACAAATATGACGATTTAGCACTTTTGATGGGTATAGTTATTCCTACAAACACATAAACTCAGATTCTGATTAATAAATATGTTTTTAATTTATTTAACAAAAGAGAACCAGTGCATTGATCTGACTCATATGGTGTTAGAATCCAATTTAGGATCTCATGCTTACAAGTCCTGCACTCTACCACTACACAATGCCCAGCCCAGCAACCTAATCAACACAACGAGTACCACCCCAGCATGCTTCACTTCAGACTGTGACCAGAGACTTCAGGTGTGGAATGACAACCCTTCAGCTTCATCACTCGGGTGAGACCTTTCCTTTCATAGTATTCTCTAATTCCATTCCAGGTGTTCCACTCCCCAATAAAGTCCCCAAACCTAGATATAGTCCAGGTCCCCTGAGATAGAGCATAGGTTCACCCGTGCCCATAAACTAGGGGAAAAATATATACCTGAAAGCCGAAGTACACAAGAGCATGCAGGGAATACCCCCAACACTTCATCTGCACTATTACAGTCTTTAGGTCCATGATTGTTCAACAATTTGTTTGGCTTTGTACGTGAACTCTCTTTTCAGCCACCAGGTTCCGGATGCTGACCAGACTTCCCTGGACAGACGACCCCGTCAATGTGTACTGGAGCGCCACTTCCTCAGAGCCCCACCCTACTAGGGAAAGAGAGAGACAGACTGGGAGTATGGATCGACCAGTCAATGCCCATGTTCAGTGGGGAAGCAATTACAGAAGCCAGACCTTCCATCCTCCGCAACCCACAACGACCCTGGATCCATACTCCCAGAGAGATAGAGAATGGGAAGGCTATCAGGGGAGGGGGTGGGATGTGGAGATCGGGTTATGGGAATTGTGCGGAATTGTGCCCCTCTTATTCTATGGTTTTGTTACTGTCTCCTTTCTTAAATAAATAAATAAATAAATTTAAAAAAAAGAAAGAAAAACAAACAGAAAAAAAACCTGACTCTTTTTTTTTTATTTAAGAAAGGATAAATTAACAAAACCATAGGGTAGGAGGGGTACAACTCCACACAATTCCCACCACCCAATCTCCATATCCCACCCCCTCCCCTGATAGCTTTCCCACTCTCTCTATCCCTCTGGGAGCATGGACCCAGGGTCATTGTGGGTTGTAGAAGGTGAAAGGTCTGGCTTTTGTAATTGCTTCCCCGCTGAACATGGGCATTGACTGGTTGGTGCATACTCCCAGTCTGCCTCTCTCTTTCCCTAGTAGGGTAGGTCTCTGGGGAAGCGGAACTCCAGGACACATTGGTGGGGTCTTCAGTCCAGGGAAGCCTGGCCGGCATCCTGACGACATCTGGAACCTGGTGACTGAAAAGAGAGTTAACATAAAGAGTGTTTCGGGATCCCTGAGGTGGGTCAAGTCAGTGCATCTGTTCTCTTAGAATAAGAGCCTAAAAGACCAGGAGAGAGCACCCTATGTATCTGGGTAGTCAGTTGGCAATCCTTAGTGCTAGTATTTCCTGACACCACTCTCTATTCCTCTGCACCAAAAATGCCATTGTGATTACTAAATGTTTAGACTTCAAATCTTTTTATTTCTACTCTGTGCAATTTAGATCTCAGTTAAATTATATGCACTCAATACTGATGAAGGAAAATTCTACTTACATGTTTAAACTATCAGGCAGAGCTGAGCAATGTTGCTAAACAAGACCCAAGAAAAGTTATCAGTGAGCTTACAGGAAATTCTAATTCTCCTTCTCTATTTTTTTAAAAGATTTTTATTTATTTATGAGAATGACAGGAGGAGAGAGAAAGAACCAGACATCACTCTGGCACATGTGCTGCCGGGGATCGAACTCAGGACCTCATGCTTTAGAGTTCAAAGCTTTACCACTGTACCACCTCCTGGACCACCTCTTTCTCTATTTTTCTCTTTAACTGATTGGGGAGCTGCTACATGCTATAAAGGAAACGGTTGGAAAGAATTCTTTTTGTTTAATTTGTAATTATTATCTATATTTAATTACTAGATAGAAAGAGCCAGAAATAGAAGTGAAGGAGGAGATAGGAAGAGAGACACCTGCTGCACTGCTTCACCACTCGCAAAGCTTTCACCCTGCAGGTGGAGACCAGGGGCTTGAACCTGGATCATTGCACATCATAACATGTATGCTCAACCAGGTGTGAAACCACCCAGCCCCGGAATTCTTTTGTTTTTCCATTAGGAAAGAACTGGAGATTATATCAGCATTGTCAAGTAAACATTTTCTTTTTTCTTTTTCCATTTTTAAAATTTCTTTATTGGGGGATTAATGGTTTACAGCTGACAGTAAAATTCAATAGTTTACATGCCTAACATTTCCCAGTTTTCCACATAACAATACAGCCCCCACTAGGTCCTCCTCTGCCATCATGATCCAGGACCTGAGCCCTCCCCCCATCAAGTAAACATTTTCTATATGTCATAATGTTCCATAAAACTTGGCAAAGCAGCATCAAACAAATAATTTCGTCTGAAGTCTAAAACCTCTGATTACAGAAAAACCTGAGTTCACAACATTGTCACAATATGACAGAACTGAAGTATTCAATATGTCACTGTAAATGTGATGAAAACTACAAGCTATTTAATATATGTCACAAATTGAGCCTAATCATCTTATTACTATTATTTTTAAATATTTTATTAATTAACAAGAAAGGAAAGAGAGAAAGAACCAGACATCACTCTGGTACATGTACTATTGGGGATTGAACTCAGGATCTCATGCTTGAGAGTCCAATGCTTTATCCATTGCACCACCTCCCAGACCACTTTATTTTATTTTTAATTTATTTTTTGCCACCAGGGTTATCGCTGGGGCTCCCTGCCAGCACTATGAGTCCACGGCTCCTGGCAACCAATTTTTCTATATTATTATTTTAATTTAACAGGACAGAGAGAAATTGAAAGAGAAGGGTAGATAAAGAGGGAGAGAGAAAGACATCTTGATTGTTCATGAAGTGATTCAGCAGTGGACTCAAGTGAGGAGTGGATCCTTAGGGATGGGGATATGTGTGCTTAACCTAGTGCACCACTTCCTGGCCCCTATTTTTAATTTTTTAAAGCAATTTATTTTTTCCAACCAGGATTATCTCTGGAGCTTGGTGCCTGGACTATGAACCCACCACTCCCGAAAGCCATTTTTCCTTTTTTTTTTTTTTTGTCCTTGTATTTTATAGGACACAGAGAAACTGGGAGGGGGTGGATAAAGAGAGAGAGAGAGAGCTGGGGAGACAGCATAATGGTTCTACAAAAAGCCTTTCAAGCCTGAGGCTCTGAGGTCCTAGGTTCACTCCCCAGCACCACCTTAAGCCAGAACTGAGCAGTGTTCTGGTCTTAAAAAAAAAAAAAAAGAAGAAGAAAATAAAAAAGAGAGAGGGAGAGAGACATTTGCAGACCTGCTTCATCTACTTGTGAAGGAGCCTAAACATTTTGTTCCAAAGAAGTAAACGGTGAGAAAGATCTTCAAAAAAGATGAGGGAGTCAAAAAAAAAATATATATATATATATTAGTAAGCATTTTTAAAATCAGGACTTAATATTTTCCAATAAAGACTGATTACAGAAACATGAGGTGGTGCACCTGGTTAAGTGCATATGGTACTAAGCGCAAGGACACACACAAGGATCTGGTTTGAGCCCTGGCTCTAAGCCTTCACTCCCCATCTGCAGAGGGGTCACTTTATAATCAGTGAAGGAGGTCTGCACGTATCTCTCTTTCTCTCTCCCTCACTATCTCCTCCTCCCCTCTCAAGTTTTGTCCCATCAAATAAAATGGAAAAAGGCTGCCAGGAGCAGTGGATTCATAGTGCTGACCCTGAGCCCCAGCAATAACCCTGGTGGCAAAGAAAAAGAAAAAAGATTGATTACAAAGCTGATTAGAACACAGGAATATGATTTTTTCTCTTCTTTTTTTTTAAATTTATTTTTTATTTAAGAAAGGAGACATTAACAAAACCATAGGGTAGAAGGGGTACAACTCCACACAATTCCCACCACCCAATCTCCATATCCCATCCCCTCCCCATAGCTTTCCCATTCTCTATCCCTCTGGGAGCATGGACCCAGGGTCGTTGATATTTTAAAGTTTTCATTTCGAATCCCCAAAGACATTTTTTACTGTTAGAACAATTTTGCTTGCAGGTAAAGAATGATATTTGAGGTACTTCTTGCAGATCCTGATCAGATAACCTGTGAGTTCTATATTTTCGTTAATAGCTACCTGATATATAGCCAAGATGTGGAGGTCATTCCAGAATTTCTAGTGAGATTAGGACAGAGAAAGAAAATCTATTAAGCGGACGGGTGATGGTGCACCTGGTTGAGTGCACATGTTGCAATGCACAAGGAACCAGGTTCGAGCCCCCAGTCCCCACCTGCAGGGGGAAAGCTTCATGAGTGGTGAAGTAGGGCTGCATGTGTCTCTGTCTCTCTCCCTCTCTGTCTCCCCCTTCCTTCCTCTCGATTTCTATCCAATAAATAAATAAAGATAATAAAACATTTAAAAAATATATATATCCAATAAATAAAGATAATAAAAAATTTAACAAAATATTAAAAAAAGAAAATAAAAAAAAACAACAAATGATATCTAGGGAGACAGTATAATGGTTCTTCAAAAGATTTTCATGCCTTAGGCTCTGAGGTCCCAGGTTCAGTCCCCAGCACCACCATATCTACATATATTTTTCTCTCTCTCTCTCTTACTAATTAAAACATTAAAAGAATATTCATAAAATATAAGATGATAACAGGTTCTAATCAGAAATGTAAAGGGAGAAATCAGTGCTGGGATGGGAGGGGGTATAGAACACAGGAATAATGATGCAGATAACCCAGAAATAAACTTAATAAGTGCTGTTGTGAGATGTTTTCTTTTCAGAAATGATAACAAAATGAGTATGAAAGATCAAAAAATAATTCAGGAGAAAAAATAACAACAACTGTTACAGCTATTTCATTGAGTGGAGATTTCAATGCCATGGCAAAATCTCGATTAAAGGTTAGACCCGCACCAGGGAAGAGCTCAGCAGGTTGAGCACATGCTTACCCTACAATGGGCCCTGGATTTGAAACTCAGCTCCCCATGGGAGTGCTACTTATCATCAGAGGAAGCTCTACCTGATGGAGCAGTGCAGAGAGACCTATTCCTCACTGACTGTCTATCTAAATCTAATTTAAGTTTGTAACATGATTCAGTGTTGTTTCATTATACTACCAATGAGAAAAAGATAATAATGGTGTAAGTTGAATGGAAGGGCCTTGTTCAGGAATCTGCATTTGCATCCTTGACCTTTGAATTTCAGTTTCAGGAACCCCACTGATTAAGCTAAGTGAGAAGTTAATGTACTTAAGAGGTCTCAACTTGCAATGATTTTTTTCCCCTCAGGGTTATTGCTGGGGCTCAGTGCCTGTACTACAAACTCACTGCTCCTGGAGGCCATTTTTCCCATTTTTGTTGACCTTATTGTTGTTATTGCTGTTGTTGTTGTTGGACAGGACAGAGAGAAATCAAGAGAGGAGGGGAAGGCCGAGAGGGGAGAGAAAGATAGATACCTGCAGACCTACTACATCGCTTGTGAGGCAATCCCCCTGCAGGTGGGGAGCTGGGGGCTCGAACCGGGATCCTTCCTCTCATCCCTATGCTTCACGCCATGTGCATTTATGTGTGCTTAACCTGCTGCGCTACCATCCAGCCTCCCTGTAATGATTTTTTTTTTTTTGCCTCCAGGGTTACTGCTGGGGCTCAGTGCCTGCGCTACAAATCCCCACTGTGGATGTGTCATGGCAAGAAAGGAATAAGAGGCCCAGAGGTAGTCTAAGCACAAACTACTGTGCCAGGGCTGTGGGGCTGCTCACCCTTTCCTCACCATGGAATTTAACAACACATTGCATGGCCCAGCTGCCACATACTAAGTGCACACATTACAGTGCCTAAGGATACCATGGATTAAGGCCCCTGTCCTTCCTTGGAGGGGGAAAGCTTTACAAGTACTGAAGCAGGGCTATAGGGGTCTCTATCTCACTCTTCTCAATTTCTCTCCATCTCTATAAAAAATAAATATTAAAAAAATAACAGGGTGGGGGAAACAGCATAACAGTTATGCAAACAGACTCTCATGCTTGAGGCTCCTAAATCCCAGGTTCAACCCCCCACACCACCATAGACCAGAGCTGAGCAGTGCTCTGGTGTTTCTCTATGTGTGTCTCTCTCTGAATCTCTCTCAAAAAATAAAATAAAATAAAAAATTAAAAAATAATAACAAAATAAGCACTAACTTGCAGAGTGTACCCTGCAGTTCTTAAAGCCTGGCTTCTGGTGATTTAAGTATGGGAGGTGATTCCAAGGTTTAGAAAAAGCCTGTCTAAATATAACTGACTTCTAGAAAAATCATTCCATAACACTTTGGAGGATTTAGTTAATGGGATGACAGAAAGGCAGGAAAACAAGGGAAGGTTAGAATATCCCTAGTAGTCACAAGCAAGGCCCCATCAGTGTAAATCAATCCCAGAAAGTCCAGAAATAGATTTGAAGAATAGACTCTGTGGGGTTGTAGGCTTCAAGGATATTTTCATTCTATCTCTTTGAGTAAAAAACAATTAAGAAACCCATGATTTTACCATTTAGCTTTCATGGATGGAGGCCTACCGACTAAGTTATGTTAGGAAATTGTGAGGAGCCTCACAAAGCACCCTGCATTTTTCTGCCTCCAGGAGCCTTGCATTCCTTAAAACATTAAGCCAGCTCCCCCTGCTCCACCCTGCATTCCTCATACTATGGACTATCTACATAATCATTGTTTTGCCTGAAAGATGCCTACCCATTCCATTCCTTTGATCTACTTCTTTCTACCATCAAGACCCTCCCTGCCTGCAGGGTATTATTAATCCTACCAGTTAAAACCCTCGCAACAGTTGCTAAGGAAGTTTCTACCTCCCCAGATCCCTGCCCCACTAGGGAAAGAGAGAGACAGATTGGGAGTATGGATCCACCTGTCAATGCCCATGTCCAGCAGGGAAGCAACTACAGAAACCAGACCTTCTACCTTCTAGACCCCATAATGATCCTGGAGGATACTCCCAGAGGGATAAAGAATAGTAAAGCTTCCAATAGAGGGGGTAGGATGGAGAAATCTGGTGTTGGTAATTGTGTGTGGAATTGTAGTCCTCTTATCCAATGGACTTGTCCTTCATACTTAAATAGATTTTTAAAAGGAGAAAAATACACATAACATTGATATTCACAGCTACAACATCATTCTTATCTTATACACCTTCCAATGGCCTCAAACGCCCTGAATTACAGTCCATTTAAAAACACTGTTTTTCAGTTTTAAGTACGTATTTAAGAGGAAAGCACCACTCATCTCTCACACAAGCAGTGCTGGTTCAGAAGTCAAGACCTCACGCATCCAAGTTCAATGTCACAAAGGCAAGCCTGGGGCTCTTCCTGCTGAGTCATTTCCCAGGCACAAGGACAACCCCACCCTAACCCCCTTTCAGCTGACCACTTCACACTGTCCTCAGGATGTCAGTTATCCCTTCTCACACCATCCTGGTTCATGCTGTGCTGCCTCTGCATCCGCTGCCTTCTTCTTCTCAAAGCTAGTTCTCGCCCAACTGCCCAAATCTACCTCAGTCTTCAACCATCCATCTCAGTGTTTCCGTCACAACAAAGGAACCCTGTTCCAAAAAGGAGCCTGCTGCCAGCAGCTTCTCTCCTTGAGGACTAAGCTTTCTACTTTTCTTTTCTTTTTAAAAAATTTTTTAAAAATCTTTATTTATTGGATAAGGACAGCCAGAAATCAAGAGGGAAGAGGGTGATAGAGAGGGAAGAGATAGAGAGACACCTGCAGCACTGCTTCACCACTGGCAAAGCTTTCCCCCTGCAGGTGGGTACCGGGGGCTCAAACCCAAGTCTTTGCACATTGTAATACACGCGCTCAACCAGGTGCGCCACCACCCAGCCCCTAGCTTTCTACTTTTCACGACACCTCAGTGCCCATTTACCATGTGGCTGAGCGGCTTCCTCCCCTAGCAGACTGAGGTCCTGCCTTCCTGGGGTCAAGTCTGGGAAAACACCAGTCCCAGCAAGGTTCTGGCAGATTCACCGACCTTGCCAGTCACAAGCAGAATACTTAGAAGACAGCATTTCAAGGGCATGAATGAGCACCGCCACATCTGCAAACCGGACAGAGCCAGGTGGGCCCTCCTGAGCAGAAAGAAGCCTGTCTGCCTACCTTGTCTGCAGCCTCTTCTCTGGGCTTGCTTCTCCCCAGCGCTGAGCCAGCCTGGCTGCGGCTGCACTTCTGTCTTGTGGCCCTGCCGGGCATGGCCACTGTGGGCTGTGGACAGAGAGAAAGGCTGTCACTGGGTGAGGATGAGCATAAGCCGGGTGTGTGACCCACACAAAGGGCAGCGGTAACTCTGCTCCAGGCCCAAGGGGCAGGCAAGGGGCAGGGTTGCAGTCCTCCATCACCTTCACTCGGAGAAGGGCCCAGGTCCATCCAGCGCCCTCTATTTTATTAAGTGAGATCTTCCTGCATAGTAGGAATAATGATATTTTAGTGCAAAGTCTCCAGGATTTTCTCTAAAGGCATCTATTTATTTATTTTCACCAGGATTTGGTGCCTGCATGAATGATGAATCCACAGCTGCTAGTGGTCTTTTTTACTTAATTTTTTAAAATATTTATTTATTTATTTATTTTCCCTTTTGGTGCCCTACTAGTGGTCACTTTTATTTTATTTTGGATATATAGAGAGAGCAATTGAGAAAGGTGAGATGAAACCTCAACAAAAAGCACACAATGAAAAAGTGGTCAGAATATACGAGTAGGTGGCTTTCTAAAGAAGAGATACACATGGCCCAAAGACATAGGCAGAAATGCTCCAATTCACTCATCATCAGAGATGTGCAAATCAAAACCATTTTGAGATTCCACCTTACACCTATGGGAATAGGCTTCATCAGTAAAACAAGAGAAGGTAAGTGTTTGAGAGGATGTGAAGAGAGAAGAACTTGACTGCACTGCCGGTGGGATGCAAACTGGTAAATCCAGTCTGGAGAACAGTATGGAGAGTCCTTAAACAGATAAAAATGGAAATGCCACATGACCTAGCAATTCTACTCCTAGGCATTTACCCAAAAGATATAAAAGCACTGATTCAGAGGGATATGTGCACCCCCATGTTCATATCGGCTTTAGTCACAATAGCAAAGACCTAGAAACAACCAAAATGCCCTTTTGACAGATGCCTATATAAAAAGAGAGTATTATGCAGCAGTCAAAAGGGATGACATTGTGTCCTTTGGGATAAAGTGGCTAAAACTGGAGAAGATGATGCTCAGTGAAGTAAGTTAGGAGAGTAAGGACAGAAAGGACAACTACAGAATGGTTTCACTCATCTCTGGGGTACAGACTATTGAGTCTATAGATATGGAAAAAATGTCAAACTATTTCCAAGACTGTGTGAGAAATCTAAGGGTTATCTATGGGGGTGGAGATAGGGACACAGACCTTTGGTTATGGGAATGGTTAAAAAAAAAAGAGAGAGAGGGAGGAAAGGTGAGGTAGAGAGGGACAGACAGACACCTGCAATATTGCTTCATCACTCACAAAGCTTTATCTCTGCAGGTGGGGAGCGAGGGTTCGAACCCGGGTCCCTGCACACAGTAACGTGTGCACTCACCTGATTTTATTAAGCAAGTTCCTCCCACATTGTTGGTATCTTCTAATTCTGCTTTAAAAAACCCCTTATGGGCTAGAAATGGACCTACCCTATGACCCTGCAATTCCCCTCCTGGGGATATATCCTAAGGAACCCAACACATCCATCCAAAAAGATCTGTGTACACATATGTTCTTGGCAGCACAATTTGTAATAGCCAAAACCTGGAAGCAACCCAGGTGTCCAACAACAGATGAGTGGCTGAGCAAGTTGTGGTATATATACACAATGGAATACTACTCAGCTGTAAAAAATGGTGACTTCACCGTTTTCAGCCGATCTTGGATGGACCTTGAAAAAATCATATTGAGTGAAATAAGTCAGAAACAGAAGGATGAATATGGGATGATCTCACTCTCAGGCCGAAGTTGAAAAACAAGATTAGAAAAGAAAACACAAGTCGAACCTGAAATGGAATTGGAGTATTACACCAAAGTAAAAGACTCTGGGGTGGGTGGGTGGGTGGGGAGAATACAGGTCCATGAAAAATGATGAATGAAATAGTGGGGGTTGTATTACTAAATGGGAATCTGGGGAATGTTATGCATGTAAAAAAAAAAAAAGAAGTAGAAACGCAAAGCAGAAATTGACTGAGTTTGGAGTACGGCACCAAAGTAAGAAAGCAGAAGTATACTAGAGTTTGCAGTGAGTACCTTCCTAATACTTCCTCTCCACTTTTCCAAGCTTTGGGTCCATGATTGCTCAACAATTTGTTTGGCTTTGTATGTTAACTCTCTTTTCAGTCACCAGGTTCCAGGTGTCATCAGGATGCCGGCCAGACTTCCCTGGATTGAAGACACCACCAATGTGTCCTGGAGCTCAGCTTCCCCAGAGACCCATCCTACTAGGGAAAGAGAGAGGCAGACTGGGAGTATGGACTGACCAGTCAACGCCCATGTTCAGCGAGGAAGCAATTACAGAAGCCAGACCTTCTACCTTCTGCAACCCTCAATGACCCTGGGTCCATGCTCCCAGAGGGATAGAGAATGGGAAAGCTATCGGGGGAGGGGGTGGGATATGGAGATTGGGCGGTGGGAATTGTGTGGAGTTGTACCCCTCCTACCCTATGGTTTTGTTAATTAATCCTTTCTTTAATAAAAAAAAATATAAAAAAAATAAAATAAAAACCCCTTCTGCTTCATTTGGTTTAAATCCCCCCTGCTTAACACTGCATTCTATTTACATAACCACTGTATTCTATTTACATAACCACTGCCGTCTATTTACATAAATCACTTTTACATTTACATAAAGCACCACCTTCCCTCCAGGGCATTGGTGGTTTAGTGGTAGAATTCTCACCTGCTCCACTCCCTCTCCTTGTCACACCCTGATCCTCTCCTTGTCACACCCTGATTTTCACCAGTCACTTTTCTCTCCACCCTCTCTGCGTCACATCCTGTTCACACCCTACTTGGGAAGTATATATAAAGACAACATTGTTCGTTTTAGTGAGTTGTTAGTTTAATCTAGCTTGGTATAGATTGCGCTGCATCCTGCATGAATAAAGAGGTACTGCGCCCAGTCCTCCCCCCATTTTTGGATGGGGTTATTTGTTTTCTTGTTGTTGAGTCTGGCAAGCTCTTTATATATGTTGGTTATTAAACTCTTATCTGATGTATGGCATGTAAAGATCTTCTCCCATTCTGTGAGGGGTCTCTTGGTTTGGGTAGTGGTTTCTTTTGCTGTGAAGAAGCTTTTTAATTTGATGTAGTCCCATAGGTTTATACTTGCCTTAGTCTTCCTTGTAATTGGATTTGTTTCATTGAAAATGTCTTTAAAATTTATGCGGAAAAAAGTTCTGCCAATATTTTCCTCTAAGTATCTGATAGTTTCTGGTCTAACATCCAAGTCCTTGATCCACTTGGAATTTACTTTTGTATTTGGTGAAATATAGTGATTCAGTTTCATTCTTCTGCATGTTTCAACCCATTGTTTCCAACACCATTTGTTGAAGAGACTTTGCTTTCCCCATGTAATAGTCTGGGCCCCTTTGTCAAAGATTAGATGTCCATACGTGTGGGGCCTCATTTCTGGGCTCTCAATTCTATTCCACTGGTCAGTGCGTCTGTTCATGTTCCAGTACCAAGCAGTTTTGATGACAATGGCCCTATAATACAGTTTGAGATCTGGGAGTGTGATGCCTCTGGTTCTGTTCTTTTTTCTCAAGATTGTTTTGGCAATTCTAGGTCTTTTGTGGTTCCAGATAAACATTTGTAGCATTTGTTCTATTCTCCTAAAAAAGGTGCTTGGGATCTTGATGGGGATAGCATTAAATTTGTAGATGGCTCTGGGTAATATATTCATTTTGATGATGTTAATTCTTCCAACCCATCCAAAAATGGGGGGAGGACTTGGACAGAATATTCACCACAGAAGAGATCCAAAAGGCCGAGAAACACATGAAAAAATGCTCCAAGTCTCTGATTGTCAGAGAAATGCAAATCAAGACAACAATAAGATATCACTTCACTCCTGTGAGAATGTCATATATCAGAAAAGGTAACAGCAGCAAATGCTGGAGAGGCTGTGGGGTCAAAGGAACCCTCCTGCACTGCTGGTGGGAATGTCAATTGGTCCAACCTCTGTGGAGAACAGTCTGGAGAACTCTCCGAAGGCTAGAAATGGACCTACCCTATGACCCTGCAATTCCTTTTCTGGGGATATATCCTAAGGAACCCAACACATCCATCCAAAAAGATCTGTGTACACATATGTTCTTGGCAGCACAATTTGTAATAGCCAAAACCTGAAGCAACCCAGGTGTCCAACAACAGATGAATGAGTGGCTGAGCAAGTTGTGGTATATATACACAATGGAAT
Source organism: Erinaceus europaeus (assembly GCF_950295315.1). NCBI lineage: Eukaryota > Metazoa > Chordata > Mammalia > Eulipotyphla > Erinaceidae > Erinaceus > Erinaceus europaeus. The sequence goes on from NC_080166.1 coordinate 88,894,855, forward strand.
ACTACTCAGCTGTAAAAAATGGTGACTTCATCATTTTCAGCTGATCTTGGATGGACCTTGAAAAAATCATGTTAAGTGAAATAAGTCAGAAACAGAAGGATGACTATGGGATGATCTCACTCTCAGGCAGAAGTTGAAAAACAAGATTAGAAAAGAAAACACAAGTCAAACCTGAAATGGAATTGGAGTATTACACCAAAGTAAAAGACTCTGGGGTGGGTGGGTGGGGAGAATACAGGTCCATGAAAGATGATGAATGACATAGTGGGGGTTGTATTGTTAAATGGGAATCTGGGGAATGTTATGCATGTACAAACTATTGTATTTACTGTTGAATGTAAAACATTAATTCCCCAATAAAGAAATAAATTATTAAAAAAAAAAAAAAAAGAGATACTGCGTACAGCTCAACCATGAGTCCCTGGTCGTCTGTTACCCGCCCGTGAAGCCAGCCCGGCGAAAACAACACTACATAGTAGCAACAGTGACATTTTAGTTCAACGTCTACAGGATGTCATGCTATCAACTCTTTCCCTCTTGATTTCTGGCTGTTTCTATCAAATAAATACCAAAAGGAAAAAAGTTTTACTAATATATAACCTAAAATAGCATTTTTATTTTTTGCTTCCCTTTACTGAATCCAAATATATTTTTAAAAGAATATAAAATATTTATTTATTTTTATGGATGAGGGAGAGAAACAAGATACAAATTAATGCTAAGACCCACATCATCAAAGCAGGAGTTAGTAGCTAATTTAATTATTATCATTAAGTTCTGTATTGCTAGTTTATTCCATGCCAGAAATATGATCTTAACCAATGAGTATAGTTTCCATTAATTTCTGGGAAGAGTGGACTTGCCTGAAATAATTCACTTACACATTGTAACATGTGTGCTCAACTGGGTATACCACTACCTGGCAATGACATCAGTGTTTACAACATAGAAGTAGTCATTTATCAATCTCCTCTCCATTGATTGAGTATAGGTGGAAAAAAATTTATTTTATTTCCTCAGAGAGAGAGTAATGGGACACCTGTAGGACTATTCCACTATTCATGAAGCTTGAACCCGTGTTCTTATGCATGCATGGTATTGTGCACTCTCTCTGGTGTGTCACCACCTGGGAGGTATTTTTATACTGTGGATTTTCATATAGCATTCATCTGTCCAGAGTTGCCTGGCATGACATGTGATAGAGTGATGTTTTAATTCTCCCTCATGCTCTGTCTTTCTCATTACTAAACAAATCATTTTTTTAAAATGAAGATATCAGTATTATTAAATGGCAAGTTGGGCAGTATTCTATTAGAAAGTAAATAATTGTTGTACAAAATAGAAAATTTATAGATGAATGAAACATAAGAAAGTGTCTCCATGAACCCATACTGTAGCTTCTAGGTAATTTTCCCTGCTAGCTCTAAATGTCCCTTGAAGGTATGTACCAGATTTTATACCTTGCTGCAGCTTACTCAAGGGAATATGCTCTGAAAATATTGTTTTTCCACTTTCTATTTCATTCTGTAAAGAAAGCAAAAAACATAGTTAGTATGAGAGTATTCTGCTTATTCAGTATACAGCTATTACAAGGTAATTTTGAACATTATTCAAATTATGGCATAAATGACTATAAATTTGAGAGATTATAGCACAATGAGGGAAAAATGCTTCCTACTCTTAGGACATCTTACATAAGTATTTTAATTCCACTATACTTAGGTGTTTAGTCACAGATGTGTGTCACTAGGAAACTTTGCATAACATTTTTCCCTGCCCTAAACATCTCAAAATAAGGCACAAGGGTTTTACTTTAGCTATTTTAAATAGTTCTGGATATAGCGTGGAATAAGTCTGGAATAATGTTTTAGATCATATCATAGCAGCTGTCAGAAGCTCATACTGGTAACCTCAATTTCCTTTGCCATTTCCAAAATTTTTTACTTTCTAAGGAATTACTTTTACAGCTTTGTGCTTTTTTGGTTAACACTCAACGTCTTGTCGCTGCCTATTCTCAAATGAAGGCCTCAATTTCCACACTGAAAATCACAAGCAGTCAGTAGAGATCTACTTTTATCTTCTCACTGATGAATCTACCCAACTACTTGCAACTGGGATGAGAGGTGGCACAGTGGATAAAGCATTGGACTCTTAAGCATGAGGTCCTGAGTTCAGTGCATGGCAACACAGGTACCAGAGGTACCAGAGTGATGTCTGATGTCTGGTTCTTTCTCTCTCTTCCTATGTTTCTCATTAATAAATAAAATCTAAAAAAAAAACTGTGATGAAAGCTGACTAATAAATTGATGAAAAAGAATGTAGGTGAAGAAGCAGATTCACAATAATTCTTTTGTGCACTCTGGTGTGAAATAGCATAGTGCATTAAACTGGGTTTATATTATCACCTAATGTGTTGATGATTTTCAGTGTTTTATCTCTAGTCTTAACCTTTCTCATGAGCCAAAGCCTTGTACATTCAACTACTGACACCATGAAGCCACATTAACAACTTTAACAGCTATCTCAAACTTAAGGTGTCTAACAGAACTGTATTTCAGATTTTCCAGTTTAATGTTATTTTCCCCGTCATCCAGGAACAAAAGCACTACTATATGCCTATACCTACAGAGGTAAAACACCTAGGGATACCCATTCTCCCTCACTGACTTACACAGTTCATCACCAAGTCTGAAAAAAACATCTCTCCTACTAAACAGACCCCCCCAGAAATCTCACCACTTCTTGTTACCTTACCTGCTCCTTTGGAGAGCCCATTTTGTAAAATATCCTCCCACTAAAGCACTCTGCTTCTGTATTCTATAGAGGACAAACCCTGTCTACTCTGTTCTCCTTTGAGTAGTGAGAAGGATCTTAACTCCCTTGCTCAAAAGCAATCTAATACTTAAAGACCAAAATGTCCCATGGTTTGATTTTAAAGACACAGAATTGTCATTTCCTCTTATACTACAATAACCACATCATAGTATTTAACCAAATACTGTATATGACCAATGTTAAACTTATTTCTTCTTCTACACTAATGCTAGCAAAAAAAATTGTGATGAAGGGAATATTCTTTTTTGTAAATATGGAAGCCACTTTAGCTTCATGCATGAAGGTCTGTTGCAATGTATATTTTCAACTTTTTAATTTTAACCAGAGCACTGCTCAGCTCTGGCTTATGGTGGGGTGGGGAATTGAACCAAGGACTTAGGAGCCTCGGCATGAGTCTCCTTAAATAACCATAATACTATATATCCCTGCCCTCTTTTCACCTTTTTAAAAACAAAAATAAATGAATTCACGCATACTCTTTCTTCAGACAAACAAGCAAGATGATCTATGAGCTCAGGGTTAGCAGTCAGGCTCTTCACATACTCTTCACCTAAAATATAAGTTATATTGTTCTTAATAAATCAACTCTTCTCAGAAATGGAAGAACAAGGAGGCTGTGGGATGAGCAAAAGAGGGGGTTAAGGTATAAGTGCCTGATTCTTCTTCTTCTAGCGTTTGCCCTTCTTTTGTAGCCAGTCAACAGCGTCAGGTTGAGCCTGATGTAAAGTTTCGAGACCTCCTTTGAATCTGGAGAGGTGGCAGTCGTTGACTATGTGGGTCATAGTCTGTCTGTAGCCGCAGGGGCAGTTCAGGTCATCTCTGGCTCCCCAGCGATGGAACATAGCGGCGCACCGGCCATGGCCTGTTCGATAGCGATTGAGGAGGGCCCAATCATAACATGCTAGGTCAAAGCCGGGTTGACGCTTGCAGGGGTCTGTGGATGAGATGTTTGTTCTTGACCTCAGCTGACTGCCAACTCTGTTTCCAAGAGACTGGAACAGAGAAGTTCAGTGTAGGCATAGAGGACCAGATTGGGTGACGAGACGTCAAGCGTTGGACAGGGTGGGCGAAGATATCCGCGTATATTGGCAGGTCCGGTCCAGCGTAGACGTGGGAAATGAACTTAGATGATGCCGCATCCCGACGAATATCTGGCGGGGCGATGTTGCTAAGAACTGGCAGCCATGGAACCGGGGTGGAACGGATGGTTCCAGAAATTATCCTTATGGAGGAATATAATTTGGAATTCACCAAGTGGACATGGGGGCTACGGAACCATACTGGGGCACAGTATTCTGCAGTGGAATAGCATAATGCCAGAGATGATGATCATAGTGTGGAAGCACTCGCGCCCGATGAGGAGCTGGCCAGTCTTGCAATGATGTTATTCCTCGCGCCTACCTTTGCTACAGTTTTTGTGAGATGTTTGTGAAATGACAGAGTACGATTGAGAGTAACACCAAGATAGACTGGCTGGGCTTCATGCCGGATTCTCGTATCGCCAAGCTGCACATTAAGCTGCACATTAAGTGCCTGATGATGGAAAAGGACCCATGTTGGGGGGTAGAGTGAAGTCTCACTATGGATCAACCTGTCACTGCCCATGTCCAGTGGAGAAGCAATTACAGAAGCCAAACCTTCCACCTTCTGCTCCCAATAAAGATCTTTGGTCCATATTCCCAGAGGGATAAAGAATAGGAAAGTTTCCAATGGAGGGGATGGGATAAGGAACTCTGGTGGTGGGAACTCTTTAGAACTGTGTCCCTGTTATCTCATAATTTAGTTAATCATTATTAAGTCACTAATTTTTTTAAAGGAAGAAAAATAATTATAAAAGCAAACTGTTTCTAAGACTTGTGAGAACTATGGTGATTATTTAGGGGAGGTGAGAGTGGGGTCACAGAATTTTGGTGGTGGGTGTAGTGTGGAGCTATACATTGTAATTTTACAATCTTATAACCCACTATTAACAAATAAAAAGTGGAAAAAATAAAAATGCTTCTGAAGAAAAAAAGAGAATGTTTTACAGATACTTATCATGGTGAGATGAGAAATTTAACCCATAAATCAAGAACTATACTGTAAACCATTATCTCTACAATAAAATAATTTGAGGAAAAAAATAACTCAATCTTGTTTGTCGCAATTTATGTATTAATTTGGGGGGCAGGGGGACATAACAACCCAGATATATGGATGTGGTCAGGTCCATGCAGAGGCAATGGCTAACATGTAGCTCTGAGCTGTTATTGCTAATCCAAAGTAGTAAATGATCACTGCAATTTACTTGGCTTGGAAATTAACTGCTGAGGGGCTGGGTGGTAGCACAGCTGGTTGACTGTGCAAGTTACAATGTACAAGGACCTGGGTTTGAGACCCTGGTCCCCATCTGCGGGGGGGGGGGGGAAGGAAGCTTTGCAAGCGGTAAAGCAGGTTATCTCTCTCTCTCTCTCTCCCCCTACCCTCTCAATTTCTGGCTGTCTCTATCCAATAAATAAAGATTATAATAAAAAAAACTTAGAAACTTATTGCTGTACCTTTCCTGAAGCTTCCCCCCCCCACACACACACACACACTCCACAATAGATGTTCCCATGAGATAGGCCAGGGCTCAGACTTGGGTCCATCGCATGGTAAGATGTGCTGTACTGGGTGAGCTGTCTACTATTTCTGATGCCAGTTTTTACATGCATTTGCAATGATGAACTAATAGCTATCCACTTAAGACTTAAAAGTGAAAGCTGGTATTCCTTCTTCTAAGGCTCGTTGTTTTTTCTGTCATTTGTTATGAAGATAACTTGCAGCTGATATTTTCTTCAAATGTTTATTGTACCACTTTGCAACTACTCGAATGTCTCTATCATCCTTGTCATTAGCATTTTCTCCTTGTTCTTGTTCTACATAAGTTTCTCTAAATAGAAAGGGAAACAAAATAAAGTGTAATCAGCAGTAACAATATAAAAAAAAGTTTAAGACAGAAAACCATTGGAACTTAAAAAAATTAGTAAAGCAGAGGCCAGGTAGTGGTACAACCAACTGAGTGCACATGCTAGCATGTGTAAGACCCGGGTTCAAACACCTGGTGCCCATCTGCAGGGGGAAATTTCACAAGCAGTGAAGCAGGGCTGGTTGTGTCTCCCTTTCTCTCTCCCTTCTCACTCAATTTCTCTCTGTCCTATCAAATTAAAAAAATATATATTAAATTAAAAAGTCAGAGAAGCTACCTTTCCTCTTCAATGCACTCAGAACTACATTTAAGAACAAATAACTTGTGGTCCGGGAGTTGGTGCAGTGGTAAATCTTTGGACTCTCAAGCATGAGGTCCTGAGTTTGATCCCTGGCAGCACATGTGCCAGAGTGATGTCTGGTTCTTTCTCTCTCCTCTTATCTTTTTCACAAATAAATAAAATCCTTAAAAAATATTTAAAAAGAAGAACTTATGGGGCTAGGGAGATAGCATAGTAGTTATGCAAAAGACTTTCATGCCCAGCTTCAATCCATGACATCACTATAAACAAAGGTGAGTATGGCTCTGGTCAAAAAGAAAAAGTAAAGAAAAGAGCTTATATTCAAACTTTTTTCCCCCCTGCTTCATGTCTGCCCAATTCCACAGCTCCCGGTGGCACATGCATTGCTGTGGGTGAGCCCCTGAAGTTGATACCCAGCACTACATGGGCACTATGGAAAACACAAAGAAAGCAAATGGAGTAGTGTTCTGATATCTCTCCACATATAGAGAATCGTTTGGGCTGGGAGAGATAGCTTGACGGTTATCCCAAAGACTTTCATGCTTGAGGCACGCAAGGTCTCAGGTTCAATCTCCAGGACCACCGTAAACCAGAGTTGAGCAATGCTCTGGTAAAGAAGAAAAAAACAGGAAGAAAGAAGGAGGAGAAGGAATAGGAATAGGAGGAGGAGGAGGAAGAGAGAAAAAAAGGAATAAAAAAAAGGGACTTTGGGAGACCATTCTGCAGCATGGATACTATATATGTTTGAGGTCCTCAGTTCATTCTAAAGATGCCCCCCTCCACCAAAACTCAAGTTTGTGAACAATAAAGTAGTTAACAGAAGGTAAGGACAAGGTTGGGAAGAACTGTCAGAAGGGTTCACTTTAGTAGTGATGGTAATGGAGTTTTAGTGGTACAGGAGGGGGTACTGTGTCAAACGGTACTCTTGAAATTCCAAAGTATTGTAAGCCAATAAAATATGACTAATAGATATTTATTGCACTGGGTTCTCTACCGAATTTAGTTAATTACAGTTTTCTGTAAATAAGCATAACTTTCCCCCACCTATGATGCTCACTGGTGAATGTATTGAAATGCTTCTCTTGGTTATTAGTTACATCTCGGATTCATTTATAAACAGGTGCACTCCAATTTCTCACTTCCTGGAGAACTGTTTGTAGCACAATTACATTCCTGATGGCAGGGTCCTTAAGAACATCAATCTTTTAAGAAAAATAAAGAGAAAGGAAAGTTACTTTTCCTATGATCACTTACAAAGTATTTCTACAGGTTCTAAAACCTTACGAAAGTAGAAAATACTAAATAAACATTAATCGAAGGAGCTGTTTTGCTATAGAAAACCCTTCAGGTCTATTATAGAAATGGCAATGTGAACAGTCTAGTTAACAAAACTTGAAGTCAAGTCTATTATTGTTAGAAGCAGTAACTTTAGAATTGCTTTAAGTAAAATTTTAAACATGAGTTGTAAGTATAGTTGCTTTTCTGCTTGCAGTAGAAAATTTCTGTGAAAAGGGGGGCTAGACAAAACCCCCACACCAAGATGTAAGCCACCTGTTGTTTGTCTTAAAGAGAATAGCTAGCCTAGCCAAGTCCTTGAAACCCAACCACTTGCTCAAGGTCGAGGGAGCTGATAGCCGCGTGGTCTTAGCTGACAACGAAAAAGTGTGGTGACCCTATTTTGCATAAAGGCTTGAAATCAGACAATTTTTATAGGCTGCTTAGGGTATTACAATGTCTGAAATGATTGGATCCTGCGTTTTCTGTAAAATGCTATTGAGTGTGTGATAGAATTCTAGTTTCGCATATTCCCCACCCAAGATGTACTCTAGAATCCTATAACTTGTGTGGTTTGAGCCTTGTTCAGAGTCGAGCTTGGTAGACTAACATCAGTCACCATTCGGCCCGGATTGCAATTCGTAAATAAACATCTTTTGCTTCCTTGCAGTGGATAGAGATTTGATTTTTGCTCTGTAACAATTATAATGAAAATATACTGGCCCACAGTTTTCGTTAGCAGGCACTTACAAGTTGCCTGGGGGTCGCAGACTGGAGGCTACAGAAGCCCAGGTCCCCGACCAACAAACACAATCCAAGGCAGAAGAGACACAGGAATTAGAAAGTCTTAAAGGTTTTTAACGACTCCAAGAAAGGGAGGTGGGGTGGGGGTGGGGCGAGGTGGGGAGAAGCAAGGAAAGCAAGCTCATGCTGGTTCCCTATGGGATTTCTCTTTCCCTAAGTTCTTGGGACGTCGCACAAGACCCTCTTCCTTGGACCTCGGTTTCCCTATCGATTTCGCCACATACTCCAAAGTGGGGTCGCACAGGCCACCCACCGATGCACCTGATGCAGCAATACGCTGGTGTCAGGCGGCAAATAGTGCGGCCGCGGGCAGAGGCTGCTCCCATGGTCCAGAGGCAGCAGCCCCAGGGCTGGCTCCTCATGAGCACCGCCGCATGCTGAGCATCCAGGCGCCCTGCAGCCGATGTCGTCCCGCAGGTAGTGCTCGCGCACAACCTTCATCACACCGCCCGCTCGCATCTTTTATTTTTTTTATTTTAGAGAAAGAGACACACAGAGAATCAACAGCGCACTGCTCAACTCTGGCTTATGGTGGTGTGGGGGACTGAACCTGGTACTTAGGAGCCTCAGGCATGAGAGTCTGTTTGCATAAACATTATGCTGTCTCCGCCACCCCCGCTCGCGTCTTTTTTTTAAGAACGTCTTGGAGCATCTTGCTTTCCGTAGGATAATCTCCAATTGGACGTGAAAGGTGTAGAGAAAGCAGCCACAGAACACGAGACATCTGATTCCTGGATATTAGAATACAAGTCTCGTGGGAAAACACCGAGAATGATGCTGGTTGGTTCTTTTAAGCCCTGCCCGGATTGGGCGAGAGTGAGCTCATGCTGAATGGGCGGGCTTAGGTCTACTTCCGCTCCTGACCTGGGCGGGGCCACCTCTGGACTCACGCTCCTCTTGCTTCCTAGGCCAGAGTGGGGGGGCCTTGGTGGAAGGAGGTCCGGCGACGTGAGCACGCGCAGTTTGCTGCTTCCGCTGTCCCCCCCCCCCTCGGAGGCGCGGAAATAGTTGTCTAGGTTACCGGTCCTAACGGTTCTGCTATCTGAAAGCTCTGTTTTAGGGTTTTCAACCTGAACTGCGATCTGAAGAGATCTTCGGCTCCGCGAAGTGGCTGCGGAGTAGTTGAAGCTTTTGAGGTAGCCTGTGGCTGTGTATTTTCCTTTCCCGTGCGGGGCGAGGAATGCACCGATGCTGGCTCGGTTTGGGTTTTTTCTCGTTGTGCTCCTGGGCAGTCCCGGTCTCTGAGCCTTTGTCATCCAGGAGATGGTGCAGAACTTTGATTTCACGTTTCCGTGTCCCTTTTCCTTTAACAACAAAAAAGGAAATCCATCTAACTGAAGTTAGCATATCCCCACATTCATTTTGGAAAACTGATGTTCTGCTGTGCCATAGACAGTGAATTATATCGTGTAGAATTGAAACATGAGAGTTGCGGAAATTCTTGTGAAAGGGCAAAGGGTTTTATGTAGAATACTTGAGCAGTTTTTGCTCTTGTTTTCAGCGGCTATCTCCAAGTCTGTTGAAAATGTTTTTACTTCTTGTATTCTTATCTTTGAAAGAAAAAAAAAAAAAGGTCTTCACTGGTGCTTCACTACCTGTAGAATACATTTCAACTACATTTTGATATTCAAGTTCCTTCACCGACTTGACCTTTAGGTTATACGTGTGTTTGTGTTTAGGGAAATTAATAGATTTCACAAATATTTGGCCCTAGTCACTGCCACTGTCTTGGGATGTTGTTTGACATGTTTTTCGTTTTTCTGCTCATCTTAATTCCTGCATGCTTTTCTTCTGTTTACTTACTATTCCTTTCCCAAGTTTTTCAAAATCCCCAGTTTTAATGGCATGTGACCTTTACTTGACCAACTCAGAGGTGACATCTGGAGCCTGTGTAACTTTTTATTAGCATTAAATGGCTACTAATGACTTAAAGCTCTATCCTCTTTTAACTTCGGTTTCCTCCAAATACGATCCCTACCTCCAGGTACTGAATTTTAAAAAAATTATAAAGAGGGAGCTGGGCGGTAGGTAGTGCAGCGGGTAAAGCGCACATGGCACGAAGCGAGCGCGAGGACCAGCTTAAGGATCCAGGTTCCACCCCCGGGCTCCCTACCTGCAGGGGGGGGTGTCTCTTCACTAGTGGTGAAGCAGGTCTGCAGGTGTCTATCTTTCTCTCCCCATCTGTGTCTTCCTCCTCGTTTCGATTTCTCAAAAATAACAACAAGGGCAACAAAATGGAAAAGATGGCCTCCAGGAGCAGTGGATCCATACTGCAGGCACTGAGCCCCAGCAATAACTCTGGAGGGCAAAAAAAAAAAAAAAAAAAAAATTCTCCAAAGGATTAAATTGGTAGCAAGATTTAATAAGTGTTTGATTTGAGCAGTAATGTATTTTACTCATCTACTCTAGATTTGGGGCCTTCTAGGTTGCCTAATAATTACTTAGGTAAAGGGAACCTTTAGTGTCCCTTTAATACATGTTATGTTTTTCTTAGAGAATGTTGAGGTACATTTAATTTCATGTATTTTTAACTTACAGGAGATAGAAACTAAGTCGGGGTATAAAACTGACCAATTATAATAAAAGATGTCTCGAAAACCTAAGACGTCAAAAAAAGTGAACATCTCTAGCTCTCTGGAATCTGAAGATATTAGTTTAGAAACAACTGTTCCTACAGATGATATTTCCTCATCAGAAGAGCGAGATGGTAAAGTCAAAATCACCAGACAGATAATTGAACGGAAAGAACTCCTTCATAATATACAATTGCTGAAAATTGAGCTGTCCCAGAAAAATATGATGATAGACAATTTGAAAGTGGATTACCTTACAAAGGTAAGTGGGTATAGATTTTATTCTTATGCCTTATTATCTTAAAACTACTAATAAATGATAATTAAATTTTGGCTGGGTGGTGGTGTACCTGGTTGAGTGCACCTGTTACAATGCACAAGAACCTGGGTTCGAGCTCCTTGTCCCCACTTGCAGGGGGAAACCTTTGCGAGTGGTGAAGCAGTGCTGCAGGTGTCTCTCTGTTTCCCTTTCTACCACCCCTTTCCTCTCGATTTCTGGCTATCTCTATCCAATAAATAAATAAAGATAAAATATTTCAAAAATTAAATTTATAAATGTACGTATGCATGTGTCTGTATAATCTGAACCTAAAATGATGTGTTGATATTTCATGTCCAAGATGATGTTTAAGTACTTTGAGAAAATGATTATATTTTCTTCTTTTTAAAATTTATTTATTGGGGGATTAATGTTTTACATTTGACAGTAAATACAATAGTTTGTACATGCATAACATTTCCTAGTTTTCAGTTTTCCACATAACAATACAGTCCCCACTAGGTCCTCTATCATCCTTTTCCAGGACCTGTACTCTCTCCCCCACCCACCCCAGGGTCTTTTACTTTGGTGCAATACACCAACTCTACTTCAGGTTCTACTTGTGTTTTCTCTTCTGATCCTGTTTTTCAACTTCTGCCTGAGAGTGAGAGCATCCCATATTCATCCTTCTGTTTCTGACCTATTTCACTTAACATGATTTGTTCATGCTCCTTCTAAGATGGGCTGAAAACGGTGGAATCACCATTTTTAATAGCTGAGTAGTATTCCATTGTGTATATATACCTCAGCTTGCTCAGCCACTCATCTGGTGTTGGACACCTGGGTTGCTTCTAGGTTTGGGCTATTACAAATTGTGCTGCTGTGAACATAGGTATACACAAATCTTTTTGGATGGGTGTGTTGGGTTCTGATTATATTTTCTAAAGTTGCTTTTAGAATGAGAGAGGAAGAGAATAATCTTCCTGTTTACCAGAGAAGTCATACAAGAAGAGCTATTGTAAAGGTGACCTGGATGGGGATTGAGAGAGAAGATAATTCTCTCAGTAGAGTACATACTTTACCATAAGCAAGGACCTGAATTCCCCCTCCCTCATTTTATTGGGGAATTAATGGTATACAGTGGAGTTGTTAATACACGGGAGCAGTTTCTCATCCCCCAGTGAGTTCCTCACACAACACTCTCACCCACTGTTTAGATCATTTGACACCATCATAAGCCCCCAAGGTTCTTCCCCCTTCTTTCCCCAGAGTCCTCTACTTTGGTGCAATACACCACACCCAGTCCAAGTTTTACTTTGTGTTTTCCATGTCTGAAGAACCTGAACAGACTTTATAGTTTGCAGTCACAACCACTACAAACAAAACCAAAACAAAAGTCCACTATTTTTAGTCTGTATATGTTAGGTGCTTTCTTATTTGTATTTATCTTATAGAAGGTATTTTTATATATTGTAAAATTAACATGTTGGAAAATTGACCATATGAAAGTTTACCTTTTTTTCCTGTTGTTATTAAGATTGAAGAATTGGAAGAGAAACTTAATGATGCACTTCACCAGAAGCAAGTATTGGCATTGAGATTAGACAACCAGTTGGCTTTTCAACAGAAGGATGCAAGGTAAGAAAATTGTAACAAAAGAGAAAACCAGTTAGGGGGCCAGGTGATGGTGCACCTGGTTGAACACATACATTACCATGCAAAAGGATGCAGATTTAAGCCCCTGGTTCCTATCTACAGGAGGGAAGCTTCATAAGAAATGAAGCAGGGTGGTAGGTCTCTCTCTCTCTCTCTCTCCTGCCCCCCTTCCCCCACCCTTATTTCATTTTTTTCCCTGTCCTAGAAAGTAAATAGAAGAGAATTTAAAAAAGAAAAAGAAAAAAGGATAAAATGGCTAGAAGGGTTGAAAAGAATCAAGAATTGAACACTAGCAATTCTCAGGCATCACTGGTGACTTAGGAGATGAAAACCTTTTTTTTAAAATTATATTTATTTATCAGATAGAACCAGAAATCGAGAGGGGAGGGGAAATAGAGAGCAAGAGAGACAGACACCTGCAGCCCTGCTTCACTACTCATGAAGTTTCCCGCCTGCAAGTGGGAACAAGGGGCTTGAATCTGGGACCTTGCGCACTGTAAAGTGTGCACTTAACTAGCTGTGCCACCACCTGGCCCCAAGATGAAAACTTGGTTAATCTGGATTTTAAAAGAAAGGCATGAGAGAGAGAGAGAGAGAGAGAATGTTGAACCAGCCTCCCTTTGGAGAGTGGGGCAGTTTCTACCATTGTTGTTCCACACTGAGGGCAAGTTCCTGGAGAGACACCCCCCCCAAGATGGCTTATGATGATGTTCCTGATGGAAGTGACCAGTGACAGAGAGAGGGGTCTATTAGAGGTCTAGGCCCATTATTTCTATGTGGGAATCCAAGGATTCTCTCTGATTAGGGCCCCAGATGATGGGATGTCCAAAAAGGCCACTATTAAGTGAACTGCAGATTCAGTAATTATAATATAGAGTAATGTCTATGCAGTTTGCTGAAGCTGATGATACTGAAATACTAATTTCCTAAATGTATTACTTTAAAAGGCAAGTGAGAAAAGCCTCAAATGTTATTGAAGCTTTATTTTTAGTATTAATTAATTAATTTTACTAGAACACTGCTTAACTGTGGCTTATGGTGTTGCAGGGAATTGAGCCTGGGACCTTAGGAGTCTTCTTGTGTAATCATTATGGTATCTCACCTGTCTAAAGTTTACTTTAAATTCTCTCATAATATAGAAAATATCAAGAACTAGTGAAACAAGAAATGGAAACGATTTTATTGAGACAAAAGCAGCTGGAAGAAACAAATGTTCAGTTACGAGAGAAAGCTGGAGATATTCGTCGAAACTTGCGTGATTTTGAATTGACAGATGAGCAATATATGAAGCTAAAAGGGTTTTCTGAAGATCAGCTTTCCATTCCTGAATATGTGTCTGTAAGTTCTTATTTATTTAAATGCATATACTTTCAGACTAAAATTTTGCCATCTACATAGTAGCCTTGATTTTTTTTTTTTTTGCTTTTTAAAAAAAAATTTATTGGGGAATTAATGTTTTACATTTGACAGTAAATACAATAGTTTGTATATGTATATAATTTCTCAGTTTTCCATGTAACAGTACAACCCCCACTAGCTCCTCTGTCATCCTTCTCCGACCTGTATTCCTCCCCCACCACCCCAGAGTCTTTTACTTTGGTGCAGTATGGCAATTCCAGTTCAGGTTCAGTAGCCTTGATTTTTGAACTGCTTAATTGATACAGTATTTTTGGCTCTAATCTATGTAAGTATCTTGAATGATGTTTATTTTTTTTATTACTTATTTTGCCAGAGCACTATTCAGCTCTGGCTTATGGTGGTGTGGGGTATTGAACCTGGACATTAGAGTCTATTTGCATAACCATTACTCTTTTCACCCCCATTTGAATGGTGTTTAAACCCACACATTTATTTATCTATTTATTTATTTTCTTTGTTGAGCACCAGATCTTTTGTTTGTTTGTTTTGTCACCAGAGCACTGTTCATCTTTGGCTTTTGGTGGTATGAGGGATTGAACCTGGGACTTTGGAGCCTCAGGCATTGAGAGTCCCTTTGTATAACCATTATCTTATCTACCCTCTGCCCAATTTTTTTTAAATGATTGATTTAGCTTTATATTATCATTATTATTATTTTTTTTAAAAAAGCTTGATTTATTTTATTTAATAGAGACAGAGAGAAATTGAGAGGAGAGGTAGGGAGATTTGAGAGACACCTGCAGCTCTGCTTCATCACTTGTGAGGTTTTCCCCCTGCAGATGGAGACCAGGGGCATGAACGTGGGTCCTTGTGCACTGTAATGCATCTTCTTAACCAGGTGCACTACCACTCAGCCCTGTGGCTTTGCATTATTACTGTTTTGGTATAAGAAATAAATTTTAATATGATGGTTTTGTTTATTTTATTCATCAATTTTTTTCAAATATTTTTTTATCTATATGTTGGGATTAAAGTAATAAGTAGTATTCCTGCTATAATGAATTTTAAAATGCTAATGAGTGAATTAGATAGCCACATGAGTAATTTTATATTATAAAGTATTATATAAAGTAAAGTAGGAGTTGGTAATAAGGTAGAGAGTCAAATTGTTAGAATAGACAATGATGGGGGTCGGGCTGTAGCGCAGTGGGTTAAGCACACATGGCGCAAAGCGCAAGGACCAGCAGAAGGATCTGGGTTCCAGCCTCCGGCTCCCCACCTGCAAGGGAGTCGTTTCACAGGCGGTGAAGCAGATCTGCAGGTGTCTATCTTTCTCTCCCCATCTCTGTCTTCCCTTCCTCTCTCCATTTCTCTCTGTCCTATCCAACAACAATGATATCAATAACAATGGTAATAATAACCACAACAATGGTAAAACAGCCAGGGTAACAAAAGCGAAAAAATGGCCTCCAGGAGCAGTGGATTTGTGGTGCAGGCACCGAGCCCTGGCAATAACCCTGGAGGCAAAAAAAAAAAAAAAAAGAATAGACGATGGGGAGTCTCTCCCCTTCTCTGTCTTCTCCTCTCCATTTCTGTCTGTCCTATCCAACAACATCGACATCAATATCAACAACAATAATAACTACAACAATAAAACAGGGGCAACAAAAGGGAATAAATAAATATTAAAAAAAAAGAATAGACAATGATGACAAATCTTGGTCTTAGAGTGTTTAGCAGAATACTTATGTATACCAAAATTACTAATTTAAAATGTTGGTTATAAGGATCCTTAGGAATTGGTGAGATAAGGAGACACACATTTATTTGATTTATTATATGTGAGGACCAGAGTTTAAGGGGCTTAATCATTAAGAAATAAATAGAACTCTGCAGCTAATGACTCCCTAGTCATGAAAAATAGGTTATTATTGGCACAAATGGATAGTTTATAACATTTTCAGAGTGATAAATTGTAGAGATAAAAAGCAGATTAGGGGTTCTGGCCTTGGGGATAGTGGTACAGTTATAAAGGAAAAGGATGAGGGAGATCTTTGTGGATCTAGTTCAGGACCTTGGTTGTAGCTAAGACAAATTTATTATAATTCTGATCTGTGGCACTTGTCTCCAAGTTTTTTGGACCAGCATCATTTTACACTTGAAAGACTATAAAGACTGTATACTGATGACTACAAATGGCTTTTGCTTTAATGATTAGACAGAGACTATGCATGGGTATTTGCACCAGAGCATCATTTTGTTCTACATGTATAGTGTCTGAGGCCAAACTTGGGACCTCACTGATAGAAGTTCTATGTTCCATCTATGTTTCATCTCAGCTGCCAGAGACTCATTTTTATATTATGAAGTCCCTGAAAGGGTTTCAGCATTGTGTGCTAGGGACCAGGAGTCCCCAGACCATACATTGAAAAGTGCCAGTTAATAAATGTAGCTGTTATTTCACCCTTAGAAACTTGAATTGTTTTCATCCATGAAAGGGTTAACAGTAGTAACAGTATCTTTCTACTGAAATAATGTTAGGACCAGGTCTGAATAGATAATCTAACATGTTTAGTATAGTATTTATAACATAGTAACTATGTAATAAATGTTTTCTATTATTTTTCCTGGGATTGTGGTTGCTTCTCTTAGTTCTTATTTGGTTAAGGTTTCCCGATTAAAGATTTGTTTATTGATTTTTATGAGAGAGACTAGAGTGTAGTACTAGAGTACTGCTTAGCTCTGTCATATGTGGAGATTGATCCTGAAACCTCGGCTTTGCAGCCCTGTGCTCTGTCTCTAAGGTATCTCTCCAGTCTTCGAGTATAGTTTTCTGCCCAAAGATCACAATTCAGATAATCTCAAGCGCTGTCATTGAGCCCTTATCCATAGTAGGTAAGTGGCAATATGTATATTTCTATCCCATTAGTTGCAGTTTAATATATTTCCACTCTCTGTTTAATGTTCCTTTTTTTTTTTTTTTAAGGCATGTTTATTTGTTTACGAGAGAGGAGGAGGGAGAGAGAGAGGAAGGACAGCAGAGGTTATCTTTGGCCTAGGCAATGCCAGTGGTCATACTGGAAATCTCATGCTGAAAGGTCCAATGTTTAATCCATGGTACCACTTCTTCCTGGGTGGGTCACTTGGTTAATGTTTTTTTTTTTTCTCTCCCCTGTAGTTTTTGTTTCAGGTAGTACTACCCTAGTTAGTTAATTTTGTACAGATTCATTGTTGTGAAGAATAGTCTTAATACTTGCTTTTAACAGTATGAAAATCTCATAATGTAGCACCCTGTTAAAAGAATTTCAGATTATATTCCTATACAGTAACTAAGCTCAAATTATCCTTTCCCAACTTGCTGATGACTTTTTAGTTTTACAACTTCTTGTCAAATGGAATACATACTAGGTTAGGGCAAGCTATGAGAAATGTGAGTGAGATGAGAGGTATGAACTGAAGTAGAGATACGAAGGTTCCTCCTGGTTTATCCCCAATTATCTTTTTTACTGCTTCCCCAATAGCTTAGAATGTAGGCATGCCATACGTTTAGGTATTGGAGATAGAAGATTGTAAAACTAAGCAAAAATTCCTGCATGAAGCTTATATTCTACTGGAGAAACATAGAAAATTATTCAACATAAAATATGAAAAATGTTTGTCATAAAAGATATAGAGAGGGCAGAGGTAGATAGCATGATTATGCAAAGGGACTGTCTTGACTGAGGGTCCACAAAGTCCCAGGTTCATTTCCACCCACCACCATAAGCCAGAGCTGAGCAGTGCTTTGGTAAATAAATAAATAAGGGGC
Organism: Erinaceus europaeus; assembly: GCF_950295315.1. NCBI lineage: Eukaryota > Metazoa > Chordata > Mammalia > Eulipotyphla > Erinaceidae > Erinaceus > Erinaceus europaeus. The sequence continues at coordinate 88,912,672 of NC_080166.1, forward strand.
CAGGCGGTAGTGCAATGGGCTAAGTGCACATGGCTCAAAGCACAAGGACCTGCTTAAAGATACCAGTTAGAGCCCCCAGCTCCCCTCCTGCAGGGTGGTCCCTTCACAAGCAAAGCAGGTCTGCAGGTGTCGGCCCCTCCCCGTCTTCCCCTCCTCTCTCAGTTTCTCTCTGTCCTATTCAACGAGAGCAATGACAACAATAATAACTACAACAATGATAAACAACAAGGTCAACAAAAAGGAAAACAATAAAATATATAAATAAAAGCTATAGAGAATACAGCAGGCATGAAGACTAGGGGCTACCAAGACAGGAATATTGACATTAAATCAGAGTTGCATTAAATCAGGATCCTGGAAAAGCTTTACTGATCAGATGACATTTGATCAGAAACCTGAAGAGGGTGTAAGCCATGTATTTAGAGATGGGAATAACTTTCCTGTCAGAAAAACAAGCAAGAGCCAAACTCTTAAATCCTTCAATGTATTCAGGATAAAACAAGCAGATGGTATGGGATGGGCAGTAGTAGGAGATAGAAGAACAAGTATTGGGTTGTCAGAAAAGTCATGACGTTTTTTTCTATGCAAAAATTCATCATGACTTTTCCAGCAACCTAGTAGTAAAGTATATAGAAGCGAGGGAAGAGATAATTTCAGGAGTGGAGAATTAAAGATAGCATAGATCTTGTGCCTTTAGTTGAACAACTATGTTACTATGTGTAAGGTTTAAGCCTTCAGTCCCCACCTGCCAGGGGGAAGTTTCATGAGTAGTGAAGCAGGTCTGTAGGTATCTTTCTTTCTCTCTCCCTCTGTCTCTCTCCTCTCTCAATTTCTGTCTATCCTATCAAATATAAGTAAAATAAACATGAAACAAAAAATAAAGATAACATAGATCTTGAGAGAGCTTAATTGAACATAAAACTTATTTAATAAAGTAGTAGTGGGACTTAAGAAATAGGGAATTTGGGAGTCGGGCTGTAGCACAGCGGGTTAAGCGCAGGTGGCGCAAAGCACAAGGACTGGCATAAGGATCCCGGTTCGAACCCCGGCTCCCCACCTGCAGGGGAGTCGCTTCACAGGCGGTCAAGCAGGTCTGCAGGTGTCTATCTTTCTCTCCTCCTCTCTGTCTTCCCCTCCTCTCTCCATTTCTCTCTGTCCTATCCAACAACAACAATAATAACTACAACAATAAAACAACAAGGGCAACAAAAGGGAATAAATAAATAAAATAAATATAAAAAAAAGAAATAGGGAATTTATGGAGTGAAACTTTATTGATTTTTACCAGTGCACTGCTTAGCTCTGATATATGGTGGTGTGGGGGGATTGAACTTGGGACCTGGTAGCCTCAGGCATGAGAATCTATTTGCATAACCATTATTCTATCTCCCCTACCCTGGGGTGAAACTTTGATGGGCTATGGTCTATCAAGGGAAGATTGAGAAGGGAGGTGGAGTTAAAGGGTTTGAGGGACCCAGTGCATGTGATGTAAGATTAAGGAGTGCTAACACCTTTTTTGAGTAAATGTTGAATTCTACTCCTGTGACAACAATCCTGTAAATCACCATGTCCTCTGTAAGGTGATCAATTATACATCTTAGTGATCAGGATCAACTAATGCTGTTTTGTTTCAGTTTTATACAAACAAGACAAAGCCTTAATGTATAGGCATATAATCTGGATTTTTTTTAGTACTTTCCTCTTATTACCTCAACACGTTCCTTTTATTACTGATCACTAAAAGTACTGAAAATTGTCAATTTTAATTGTAATTTGGATTTGAAGAGTGGTTCTAAATTTGATTTTTTTCCCCCCAAAGATTCGGTTCTATGAACTAGTGACTCCACTAAGAAAGGAAATCTCTGAACTGCAAGTGAAAAAGAGTGACCTACTAGAAGAACTAAGTGAAAGCAAAGCCCAGCTGAAAGGACTGACTGAGGTTTGTATGATTTTGACTATTAGTGGGAAAAAGCTCCAGGTTTTTGAGTAAGAAGTTCAGGATTTGTGATAAAGAGTATAAAAATCAGCAAAAGAAAAATATAACTAGGAGATGCTGACTGCTCTGATTGTCAAAAGCAGGTTAAATTGGACATAGTCATCTGAAAATGTAAGTCCATGATAGTGACCTCTAATCCATGGCTGAACATTTTCTTTTCTTCTTTTCTTTCTTTATTCCTTCCTTCTTTTCCTCCCTCCCCCTTTTCTTTTCCTCTCCTTTCATTCCTTCTTCTCCTGTTCCTTCTCCTTTTCCTTCTCTTCTTTCTTATTTTTTTAACCAGAGTGCTGCTCAGGTCTGGCTTATGATGGTGTGGGGATTGAACTGGAGACCTGGAGCCTCAGGCATGGGAATCTCTTTGGATAACTATTATGCTATCTCCCCTACCCTGAACATTTTCTTGATAAAGCTCATTTCATTCTCATAATAGTTTTTTATAATAGGTTGGCTTCATTTATGGTATGAAAGGAAACTACTATGAACAGACTTCCTGCCCACCCCTCCTTTCTCATTTGTTTATTATCTCTTTATTTTTTCTACTCAAACACTTATTCTATGTCTTTTTTTCTATTCCTAAGCAAATAAAATTTCTATGCCTTGTAGAGCTTTTTCTTATCCCCACAGCACTGCCTCTGAGAGTATTCCCTGAATATATCTGTATTACTTTCTAGTAAAAAGAAAAAAGTGAGTTACTGGGTGGGGGTAGATAGCATAATGGCTGTGCACAGAGACTCTCCTGCCAAGGCTCCAAAGTCCCATATTCCATCCCCCACATCACCATAAGCCAGAGCTGAGCAGTGCTCTGGTCAAAAATAATAAATAAATAAACAAACAAACAAACAAATAAATAAATAAGAGTTACTATTTACCTATTGGTAATTTTTGCCTTTTTAGATATGGTTAGCTTTCCTAATGTTCGTGTGCTCCACATTCACGGACATTAGAATTAGCCCTAGTGATATTCATAGTTCCCTGCCAACTTCAGTCGCTGTGAGCACAGGAGAGATGGCTCTTCTAGAGTTCAGTTCTAGTAGGTTAGTGTGAAGAGCCTCAGGTGACATCTGTTCACTCACTTTGTGTGCGTCAAATTGAAAAGGTAATATTACTTGTCAGTTCACTTCATCAAATTCACCATTGTGTCTTCATCAAAGAAAAAATATGATAATAGCAAAGTTGAATACAAGTATTTGTTTTATGTCCTGTTTCATGCGTAGCTTTTACCAGGCTCTTACTTTACCAAGATTTTACCAATGCTTTGCTATCTAGAGTAAATAATTCTAATTTAAATTCTTTGTCCATGCTTTAATTTGCTGCACTGTTAGTGCTAGACAACATCCAGCTAAGTCATTAACATAGAGTCAGCGTGACAGACAAAGTGAAGTCTCGCCTTCTCATGGTCATAGTAGCAATGAAGTCAGCAGGAACAGTACCAAAGAGATATGCTAGTATGAGTCCTTTTGCGGAATTCTGTTGTGTTTTCCCTTTCTTCTGATAATCTGCCACACTGTGGAAGCAAATTGCTTTGCACATTTAGACAGAGCACTTAATTAAAAAAAATTATACCTATAGCTATAATGATAAAGGTCATGGTTAGAAGACATCAGTGTGACTACTAGCTGATTTCACAGCCTTGGGCAAAGCGGTAAATCTGAGTTGTTTCTATGAAGTGCCCAGGATGTCAGTGGTATTGGTACAGAGCCGATTGACAAGAAGATAACTAGACAGGGTTTCAGATTTGGCTCCTTTGGTACCTAAAGACATCTCTGGAGAGTCGGACATAGTGCAGCGGGTTAAGCACAGGTAGTGCAAGGATCGGCGTAAGGATCCAGGTTTGAGCCCCCAGTACCCTCCTGCAGGGAAGTCGCTTCACAGGAGATGAAGCAGGTCTGCAGGTGTCTCTGTTTCTCTGCCCCTCTCTGTCTTCCCCTCCTCTCTCCATCTCTCTCTGTCCTATCCAACAACAATGGCAGCATTAACAACAACAATGATAAACAACAAGGGCAGCAAAAGGGAAAATAAATAAATATAAAAATTTTTTGTAAAAAAAGACATCTTTGTTGTCTAACAGAGCTCCCTGTTCTTTTCTTCTATCCAATCAAGCAACTCTGTCTTTTCTCAAGGGTCAGTAAAAGCATTGTATCTCTGGATTTCTGTTGTTATTTCCGTGCTGCCAGTTGTTTTAGCATTTTGTTGGTAGGAAAGCACAGATAATTTACAGTGGCTTGAGTCCTAGAGTTTTGAGTGTTTAATGCATTGATTCTTTTTTTAAAGGTTTATTTCACAAGTGAGAGGGACAAGGAGGTTAAGCAGGAGGGAAAGAGGTCAAAGCAGCTAGCAATCAAACTCAGAGCTCATGCTTATAGTCAAGTACTATGTTACCCCCCATGCCACACATTAATCATTTTTTTTTGCATTAATAGTTCTTAAACACAGAACCAGTTTTGTTTCTGAGCCTGTATTACCAGAGACCTCCAGAGAAACCAAACCAGTGGACGTATATAAATAGAGAGTGATTTATTTTAAAGAATTGCCTCTTTTACTTGTGGAGGCTTGGTCAGTCTAGAATTTGATGTATAATTTGTCAGTCTGAGGAGCTATGGTGAGCTAGTCACTGAAAGTTGTCTGTCCTCCAGAAAACAAGTATTACAACAAAACAACTCATCGTGTTTCATAAGAGAACAGTGGGGTTTCTGATAAAGAAAGGAACCTGACTATCTGAAGGTTAGTGATTGCATGTGGACACCTAGAGCAGGAGGGGAGGAAGAGAAAGTGCAGGACTGCTTTGCTAGCAGGCATCATATTTGTATCTGCTTCAGATCCACATGGTGGATTCATAGAGCCCCCTGGCACCCAACTCAGGCACCAAGTAGCTTAAGAAAAGGAGTTGAGGACTGCTGATCGGAGCTTTTGATACTGCAGGCTCTTGAATATAACCCAGGGAGTCATCCAGGGGTGCCAGAGAACTGACCTCTACCCTTATGGCAGCCTGGAAGCCTACTAAACTCTAAGGTGCCTCGACTGCCATAGAGATCCTGGTGAACTGGGTCAGTCAGGTCACCCTGCAGAAAGGAAAGGGACTTTTAGAAATCAGTTTGGGAAGAGAAGGAGTTTTGAGATCTTCTTCCCACCCCCACCCCCACTTTTAGACAGGGGCTCTGTTTTAGGGACACAGGCCACCATAATACCACAGCACTTTTTCAAAACTCCTCCCTTGCCCCACAGCTCACATATAAAACAGAGCCCACCACCATCTGCTGGCCAACAACAGAAGCCAAAACACATTGGTAAAACTAGGAAAATGCTGGTTATGAAACCCCAAGGTGATTGTTAGAAACTTAATCATGCAGACCCAGAAGAACTATCATCTGAGAAAGAATTGAGAGAATCCATTGTTGGGAAATTTGAAGACATACAAAGTTTACAGTTTAAAATGGAGAAATGGATTAAGAAAGAAATTCTTGACTTTCAAAGAATCACTTGATAGGAAAATAGAAAACCTGAAAACAGTTTAAAGATTTGAAGAACACTTTGAATACATCCTAGTCTCAAACTGCGAGTCAAGGAAACTATTGCTGTGGTTTCTCTTTTTCTCTGCCTCAGTGGAAGATGCTATCTGAATTTCCCAAATACAGTTCTTCTTCTAGCGTTTGCCCTTCTTCCGTAGCCAGTCAACAGCGTCAGGTTGAAAGCTGTCAGGAGCTGCTTGTTGCTGGCTTTGAAAGTGACGGATCCATGTGGATTCAGTCGGCTAGGAAGGATCGTCAGTTTCCCCAATGAATGGGTACTCACGGGATGCACCATGACCCAAATACATAAGACATTTTAACTCACCCCTTCCTTCTTTCCTTCCTTCCTTCCTTCCTTCCTTCCTTCCTTCCTTCCTTCCTCCCTCCCTCCCTCCCTCCCTCCCTTCCTAACTTCCTTCCTTAGCTCTGTTCTACTTTTTTAATACTCCTCTGCTCTGGTTTATGGTGGTGCTGGGGATTGAACCTGGGACATATGAAGCCTCAGGCATGAAAGGCTTTTTGCATAACCATTATGCTATCTCCTCAGCCCTAACTAATCATTTCTAAAAAATACATATGGTTTAAAAAAGTTGATTCTGTGTGTACTTTAAAAGTAGAGCGATTAGAACCTTGCAATTAATTGAATAGAGGGCATGTATGAAAGAAAGGAGTCAAATTAACTCCAGGATTTTTTCACCAAGTACTTGGAAGGATGAATTTTCAGTTAGCTGAATGATATATTGCTTGGTATGAGGAAATAAGGTGACTCAAGAAGGATAAGCCTCAAAAAACAGAAATGGGAGAGGAAAGTCAATGGCAGCAAAAAACTCTCTGTAGAAAGTTGGAGGTGGGGGTCTTCACAGCCTCAGTGATGACTCTTGGTTGGGAGCTTTCCAGTTGTGTGTTTAAGGCAAGGGAAGGACAGCTTCCCTTCCCTGAGTTCTCTGGAAGTTGGTTCCTTTTTTTCTTTCTTAGAGAGGGCTAGGCTTGGGAAGCAAAGTTTCACACTCCTCTGTGATCTCACCTCTGTGTTCTTGACAGATCTCTGTGATCTGACTTTAGATAGCATCTTCCACTGATGGCTTCTCAATGCACTGCCTCCAAAGCTCAGACTTGTCTCGGCAAGTGTTAGCAACGTCACAGCTAACAGGTATCTCAAACTCAAGATATCTAAAGCCTGGACTTTTAAAATTAATTAATGTGTTTATTGATTAATTTTTTTCAGATAGAGACAAAGAAGTGGGGGCAGGGAGAGAAACCACAGCAGTGAAAGTTTCTTCAGTGTAGTTGGGAGCCATCCTCAAAACAGGTCACACACAGGGTAAAGCAGCACACTAGCCACGTGAGCTGTTAATGGCTGTTGATTGATTTTTTTTAAAGCTATTTTAAATTTGATAATTCAAAAGTACTACTTTTAGGGGACCAGGCAGTAGCACACCCGGTTAAGTGCACATGGCATGTAGCACAAAGACTGAGTAAGGATCCTGGTTCCAGCCCCCGGCACCCCACCTGCAAGGGGGTCACTTCACAAATGGTGAAGCAGGTCTGCAGGTGTCTATCTTTCTTTCTGTCTCCCACTCCTTTCTCAGTTGCTCTCTGTCCTATCCAACAACAGCAAGGGCAACAAAACGGGGAAAATGGCCTCCACGAGCAGTGGATTTGAGGGGGGGGGAAGTACTGCTTTTTTGACCAAGTAGTAAGATAACAATACTAGTTGACAGTGTTATGTTATAAATAGCTACAATCACTGTGAAACTACTGACTTCTGCTAAGTCACAATCTCTTTATATAGTTCAAATAATTGTCTTTAGGCAGAAGGATCTGCACAAGGACCTTCACTTGCCACCTGCAGTGGGATGCTTCACAAGCAGTGAAACAGGTCTGTAGGTGACTATCTTTTCTCTCTCCCTCTCTCTCTTCCCCTCCCTTCTCAATTTCTCTGTGTGCTATTGAATAAAATGAAAAAAATGTCTTTAATTTAGACTCAGTTATTTTTGGACATTTTATTTGATTTTATTTTGCCTCCAGGGTTATTGCTGGGGCTTGGTGCCTGCACCATGAATCCACTGCTTCTGGAGGCTACTGTTTTCCCTTTTTTGTTTTATTATTGTTGTGGTTGTTACTATTGTTGTTATTGATGTCATTGTTGCTGGATAGGACAGAGAGAAATGGAGAGAGGAGGGGAAGATAGAGAGTGGGAGAGAAAGACACCTGCAGACCTGTTTTCACCTCTTGTGAAGTGACTCCCCTGCAGGTGGGGAGCCAGGGCTCGAACCAGGATCCTTGTGCCAGTCCTTGGCGCTTGATGCCATGTGCACTTAACCCACTGCACTACTGCCCAACCCCCAGGCATTTTATTATTAATTAAATTTAATTTGATAGGATAGAGAGACTTTAAGAGGAGAATGGAAGATAGAGAGGGACAAGAGACACCTGCAGCCCTGCTTCACCGTTGATGAATTTTCCCTCTGCAGCTGGGGAATGAGGCTTGAACCCCATGGCCTTGTGCTTGTGATGTGAACACTAAGCAGGATTTACCAGTGCCCGTCCCTTAGTTTGGACATGTTAAAGTACATGGGCCTTATAAATGTTTTATAATTCTAAAGTTGAATAAAATATAAACTTTGAATAATAACAGTAGGTGGTATTCACCCAAGAAATTAATTTTATCAGAGCTCTGGATGATTGGGGGTGGATGGGAGGGATTGAGCCTGGGACTTTGGAGTCTCAGTCATGAGAGTCTCTCTGCATAACCATTATGATGTTTACCATTGACCCAGGATCTCAAGGATGAACCTGAAACTGTCACAATTGTATAGCACCTTGCTATCAAATAGGGCAGCTGTGGTAGATTTAATTGAGAGCTGGTAATTGCCTGCCTGATTCAAAACTGAAGGACCCCAAGACCTGAAAAATGGTAAACCACACTTCTAAGTTTGTGGAATGGATGAATATTAAGATCACTGAGCACGGAAGCAAGTATATTTTATGGTAGGGCAGAGGATTGAACCTGGGACTTCATGCTTCAGGCATGAAAGTCTTTTTGCATAACCATTGTGCGCTGCTCCCCCTCTCCTCCAGTTTCAAAAAGCCATTGACAGACTTCTAAACTAAAAAACTAAATTAGCAAGCTCTGTTGCTGTAGTATATTTTCCTGTCTGTGTGTGTCTCTTTATTTCTGACTCAGTCTGAAAATGTTATCCTAGAGCAGTGAAGTCCCAGTAAGGGAAAAGCAAACAAACAAAAAGAATTGTTATCGGGAGTTGGTCGCTAGCGCAGCAGGTTAAGCGCACATGGCGCAAAGTGCAAGGACTGGCATAAGGATCCCAGTTCGAGCCCCCGACTCCCCACTTGCAGGGGAGTCGCTTCACAAACGGTGAAGCAGGTCTGCAGGTGTCTATCTTTCTCTCCCCCTCTTTGTCTTCCCCACCTTTCTTTTTTTTAAAAAATTTTTTATTATCTTTATTTATTGGATAGAGACAGCCAGAAATCGAGAAGGTAGGGGAGACAGAGAGGGAGAAAGACAGAGAGACACCTGCAGACCTGCTTCACCCCTTGTGAAGCTTTCCCCTTGCAGGTGGGGACCGGGGGCTCGAATCTGGGTCCTAAGCACTGTAACCTGTGCAGGTGCGCCACCACCCGCCCCCCCTTTCTTGATTTCTCTCTGTCCTATCCAGCAACGACATCAATAACAACAATAACAACTACAACAATAAAACAACAAGGGAAACAAAAGGGAATAGATATAAAATTTTTTTAAAAAAGAATTGTTATCATAAATTCTGAGGACATTGTTTCCTCTTTAGTCGTTGAAATACAAGAGCCAAAAAGGAAGAAAAAAGTAACTTAGTGAGAAATAAATGTAAGTATTCTTCAGAGACTAGTAAGTTCAGTCTTACTACTTCACACTTGAAACTATTATAGTGGAAAGCCACATAGATCTTGAATTTGCAAGTAGTAAAAATTTTCTCAGTAGCAGAATACCAATTAAGTAGAGCACAATGGACATAAGATCTGAAAAGATAATGGACTGATTGTAACTTTTCAGTTTTCTTTTTTATAATCTTAGTTTTTGTTCCAATTAGGTATGCCCAAAATTGATGACCGCTCTAGAAAGTGTAATGATGTCTGTTAATTTTATTATAGAAAGTTTTCAAGCATAGATAACTTGAAAGAAATTTCCTGTGAACACCAGTATCTATTTACTTGATTTCTGCATTAGCATTTTACTGTACTTATCTGTTATTAATAGATAGCTATATAGTGATTAGTTACATTTATTTTTGTATATAAATTCTAAAAGAAATCTATTTTTCCTTTAATTTTTTATTAGTGATTTGATAATGATTAACAAGATTGTAAGATAACAGGAGTACAATTCCACACAGTTTCTACCACCAGAGTTCTATGTCCCATCCCCTCCATGGAAAGCTTCCTTATTCTTTATCCCTACTTATTTTTATGGGAAATTTCCAGGTCATCCCCCTCCCTCCCCCTCCTCTCATATGCATAGTTTTTTTTGTTGTTGCTGAGTAACATTCTGCTATATGGATATTTTGTCATGTCTTATTTAATGACATTTCTGAACCATACATAAAACAGTGGCCCCAATAGGGTATTCCTTATCATATAAATGTGTAGTGAATTATACTACATAAGCCTGTAGAATTACATTCTAGAATGTTGGCACACCAATGACATCTTCTAGAAACTTTTCTCAGAATATGTGTCATGTGACTGTTTTCATGCTAATGGGCATTTGAATCTTTGTACATTGGAGATGTTAAATATACGAAGAAAAGCTACTTCAAACTTTTGAGTACTCCCTTTGTTGTGTACGTGTTTCACTTCATGCTTTGAAATACTTGTCTCTGAATTCTAAAAATCTCACTCAACAGAGAATCAGTCTTTTTTTTTTTTTTTTAATAATTGGGGAGTGAGAACAAACACACACACATTGGTCTTTTTTTAAATAATTAGGGAGTTAGAACACACATACACACACACACCCACACCCAGAAATAACTTAGGTGCATACATTATCAGCGGCTCAAACTCACGACTTGTGGCTTGAGAGTCAAATGCTCTGTCTACTGCATGCTAGTGTTGTCTTTTAAGAATGCATCATTTTCATTTAACTTCAGATGATAAATAACACTAATTTACCTAAATCATAGGTAGTAAATTTAGGTCCGTAGCATTGTGACTATTATGTTCTCTGCGTGTTCCTCTAAACTGTACTAGTAAAATTAACTTGTTTGTATTATAACTGTATACTTTGTTTTGGGCAGAAGCTCAAATTCCTTTTTTGACTGGGAAAGAATAAATTGACTTGATTTTAGTCGCTTTTCTATGCTTTGTAATAGCTGGGTTTTTTTTTATTTTATTTTGTTTTGCTTTTATACTATCCAAAATATGCAGTTGTATATGTAGTAGAATTGGCCAGATGGGACAATACCAGACATTACCAGACATTACCAGAAAAGGGACCACCTTCCAATTTTGTGTAAAGAAATAGAAAACTTCTGTGTGGTCCGGGAGGTGGCACAGTGGATAAGGCTTTGGACTGTCAAGCATGAGGTCCCGAGTTCAATCCCCGGCAGCACATGTACCAGAGTGATATCTGGTTCTTTCTCTCTCTCCTATCATTGATTATAAATAAATAGATAAAATATTTAAAAAAAAGAAATAGAAAACTTCTATTTATGTAGAATATTTGACTTTGAAATTCCCTTGGTTTCCCTAGGAGGACCTTAGCTTCATTAAAGACTTTTTTTCCCCTAAATGTGGCTAGCTTTGTACTAACATCAGTGATAACACATTGAACTTTTTTTAAAGAAAAAATTTATAGTCTTTAAAAAATTTTTTTTTAACTTTATTTATTTGATAGACACAGCCAGAAATTGAGAGGGTAAGGGGTAATAGAGAGGGAGAGAGACAGAGACGCCTGCAACACTGCTTCACCACTCTTGAAGCTTTCCCCCTGCAGGTGGGGACTGGGAACTCTAACCTGGGTCCTTGAACACTGTAGCATGTGTGCTCAACCAGGTGCACCACCACCCAGCCCCCAAAGAAAAAAATTATATATTTGTGTGTGTGTGTGTGTGTGTATGTGTGTGTGTGTATATATATTTATTTATTTGATAGAGACAGCCAGAAATCTAGAGGAAAGGCGATATAGAGAGGCAGAGAATCAAAGAGATACCTGTAGCACTGTTTCACAACTCCTGAAGTTTCCTCCTGCAGGTGGGGACTGGGGGCTTGAATCTGGGTCCTTGTGCATTGTAACATGTGCACTTAACCAGGGCCACCACCTGGCTCCAAGAAAAATGTTAGAGCAAGCAGTATCACCCTTTGAACAAAATGCTTCTGAACAATAATTTTGACTGATGACACTACTTATCTATTAATAGATATGGAATTCCTGATAACGTAATAAAATCTGAAGTTTAGAAACTAATCTGATACTTAGACAACTGAGTTTACTATCTGAGGACATGTAAAGATGAACACCAGTAGATGAAAAAAATCTGAAGCCTAAAACCAGTGTAGATTAAGTAGGGATTGGGTTGCAAGACAATAAACTTAGGCAGGCACAAGAAAGTACTATCACTTCTTAAAGCAAGTAGTATATTAGCTGAGACTTAATATAAATTGGGCCAATGGTAGGGTGGGGAATTCACTTGCATAGTGTGCTGCTTTGCCATGTGCATGACCCAGGTTCAAGCCCACTACAATGAAGGAAAGTGGTACTGTGGCCTCTTTCTGCTTGGCTCTATCTTAAAGAAGAAGAACAATGAGAACTTTAGCATCTGGCTAAATGAAAGTAAGAGAGGGAGAGAGGGAAGGAGGAGTAAGAGAGAGACCGACTTGCAGCACTGTTCTAATACTCATAAAGTTTCCCCCCTGCAGTTGGGGACTAGGACCTTGAAGCAGAGTCCTTGTCATCCATGGTAACATGTATACTCTAACTAGTAAGCCACCTCCGGCCCCCATTAACTGAAAGTTTATAAAGGAGGCAGCAGCAAGCTAATACTGGTTCTCCAGAAATGATAGGATAAGACTGGTGAAATCGTTCTTTTGGAACTTTTGGATACTGTGCACTTTACCATGTGCATGACTCAGGTTCAAGCCTGGCCCTCAATGCATTGAAGGAAATGTTTGTGCTGTGGTCTTTGAAACTGTCTCTACCTGGCTCTATCTTTAAAAAAAAAAAAAAAATCACATTAGTGTCTTACTAAAAGAAACCAAGCTGTTTATTAGTTATTTTCTGAGTTTTGAGAGGAAAACAAACTTTCTAGGTGGGGAAGATAGCATAATAATTATGCAACAATAGTCTCATGTCTGAGGCTCCAAAGTCCCAGGTTCAGTCCCTACACCACAGTAAGCCAGAGCTGAACAATGCTCTGGTTATCTCTGTATCTTTCTTTCTAAACTTTCTCATTAAAATAAAATAAGTAAAAGTTGTCTTAAGGAAAGAAAGAAGACAGACTTTTTAAAAAATATATTTTTTTATTTATTCCTTTTCGTTGCCCCTATTGTTTTATTGTTGTAGCCGTCGTTAGATAGGACAGAGAGAAATAGAGGAGGGGAAGACAGAGGGGGAGAGAAAGATAGACACCTGCTGACCTGCTTCACTGCCTATGAAACGACTCCCCAGCAGGTGGGGAGCTGGGGGCTCGAACCAGGGTCCTTATGCTGTTCCCTGCGCTTTGTGCCACATGTGCTTAACCTGCTGCACTACCGCCTGACTCCCGAAGACAGACATTTTATGGAGGAAACACTGAGGTGTTTTAGAGGTGTGATTACATCAAAATACTGAGTTTTTTATTTTCCAGAGTGGTTTTAATCTTTTCAACCACAAGATGTCAGCACATACCCATCTATTCCTGTAACCAACTTGGGGCTAGTTGGAAAAATTTCCGTTTTTAACCTGAAGGACAAAGTATTACATTAAATTACTCTATTTTCATTTATATTACTAATTTTACATGAACTGCCTTCAGCAAATCAAGTACTGTTTTTTCTAGCGGAACTCATTAAATCTATATCTCAAAGAAAAATAAAATACCTGCAACTCTTCTGTTATGACTGTTCTTCAGATTAAAGGTATCTCAATTATTATATTTAATAATTACACCTAACAGAAACATTCAGATACAAAGCCCCACAAGTAACCAGCAAAGTAGACTCTGCTTTTCTTTATATAATCTGCTAGTTCATGACAGAAATGAAGTGAAAACTGTTCTAGAAATTATATGTGTGTAATATTTTTTAAAAGCATTGAAACAGAATTGTTCCTCCTAAAGTGTCAGCCATTATTAATCAATTTCTGAGATTCTTCATAATTGTTTTCCAGATCTTTAGTTATTGGAAATAGCACCTAAAATGTTGAGACTAGAAAATAGGGTTCATCTTTTTTAGTTCTTTCATAGTTTGTTTTTCACAACTGTTGGTAAGGCATTCCAATTATAGCATGTTTTGAGCTATATTAGGTACATAATCATGTTTATGATACCTATTGTTTTCACAGGTGCTAAATCTAGTTGGGATCAATCTATTTCCATTTCTCTCTCTGTCTCTCTCTCCCTTTCTCTTTCTTTTAAAGAGTCACTTATTTTCATGGGAGACAGACCAGAGCACCACTCAGTTGTAGCATATGCAGTACCAGGGTTTCTGTCTGGGGTCTCACTCATGTATTCTGCTTGTGCTGTGCTACTGAGCTCTCTCTCCAACCCTGTGAAATACTTTTATATCAGATTAGAATTTTGGTTTGTGGCTAAGCTATATTTAGCAGTTTTGCAGTAAAGTTATTTCCACATGTTTTCTTCCTAAAGAAATAAATGTTAACAATATTTTGCAGGGAATTAATGAGCCTGTACTTATTTTTAAAGAACTCTCCTTCCTTCCTTCCTTCCTTACTTCCTTCCTTCCTTCCTTCCTTCCTCCCTTCCTCCCTTCCTCCCTTCCTTCCTCCCTTCCTTCCTCTCTCCCTGTCCTCCTTCCTTCCTTCCTTCCTTCCTTCCTTCCTTCCTTCCTTCCTTCCTTCCTTCCTTCCTCCCTCCCTCCCTCCCTCCCTCCCTTCCTTCCTTCCTTCCTTCCTTTCACTTTTTGAGCAATAGTTTCTTTTATGTCAGTGGTAAGTTTATAAAACCCAAGGATACGGGGATGGTTCAGCATATACAAAGTAATCAGTATAACACACCATGTCAGGAAAAGATTTTTAAAAATCCACATGATCATATTAATAGGTTCTGAAAAATATTTGGCAATGGTCAATATCTATTTGTGATAAAAAAAACTCTTAATGAACTGGGGATCAAGGATTCAGGTTCAAGCTCAGGCTCCCCACCTGCAGGTGGGAAGCTTCATGAGCGTAAAGCAGGTCTGCAGGTGTCTATCTTTCTCTTTCCCTCTGTATTTCCCCCTCCTCTCTCAATTCCTCTCTATCCTATCCAATTAGAAAAAAGTAAATGGAGAAAATGGCTGTCAAGAGCAGTGGATTTATAGTGCCTGTACCAAGCCCCAGGGATAACCCTGAAGGGGAAAAAAAAAAAAAAAAGAATATACCTGAACATATTAAAACTTTATACTGAGAAGTTGCATATTTTCTAAGCTCTAGAACAAGACAAAGATGCTCATTCTCACTAATACTATTCAACATAGTTCTGGAACTCCTAACCAGAGCGGTTAGACAAGAAAAAGATTCAAAAGAAATCCAAAATTGGAAATGAATAAATAAATAAAACTGCATTTGTGTAAGATAGGATAATATACATAGACAGCCATAATGACTCCACGAAAAAAAAAACTGAACAAGTTCACTAACATAATAGAATACAAAATTAATATACACAAGGCTTTTGTATTTCTACACAAATAGTAATTCAGAGAAAAATAGAATCATTGGAAGAGATAACATCTTTTAGGTCGGGGTGGGGAGCATTCAGCCTACAGGCCATGTAAGTCCTGAAAAATCATTTGGTCTGATCCTGCCAAGGCCACTGAACCTTTCTTCATAGCAACATTAAAGTGCTAATTTTAAGTTGATAGTTTTGCATAGCCTTTTTGATTTTATCTCTCTGTCTGAAGATGTCATCACAGAGTGGTGAAGCCCCAATGATGACTGAGCCTCCCCCTCCCCCCAAAAAAAAAACACAAAAATAATCCTTGAAATACATAAAGCTATGCTAGAGAAAAAATCTATAGCCTTAAAATGCCTGTGTTATGAAATAAGTAGATTTAAAAAACACACAAATAGTCATCTTAAAAAAGTAGATTCTTGGGGCAGGTGGTGATGCACCTGGGTAAGCACACATAATACAGTGTTCGACGGGTTCAAACCGCTGGTCCCATCCTGTTGGGAGAAAGCTTCACAAGTGGTGAATTAGAGCTGCATGTGTCTCTCTGTATCTTATCTCCCCCCTCAATTTCTCTCTGTCTCTATCCAATAATAAATAAAAAACAAACAAATGGAAATGAAGATTCTTGAGCAGGGGGATATAAAAATGGTTATACAGACTCTCATGCCTAAGGCTCCAAGGTCTCAGGTTCAGTCTCTGGCACCACCTTAAGTCACAGCTGAGCAGTACTGTGGTTAAAAACAAAAACAAAAACAACAGATTTCCATTCTCCTCTATCTCTCACAGACACACACACACTTAAGTAAATCTTTTTTAAAATTAAAAATTAAGAACTGCAGCGTAGGGAGATAATAATTATGCAAAAAGCTTTAATACTTGAGACTCCAGATAGTATTAATTGGTAGGTTTAATTCCACCAGTGTGTCCTGGAGCTCTGATTCCCCAGAACCCCTGCCCCACTAGGGAAAGGAGAGACGCAGGCTGGGAGTATGGATCGACCTGTCAATGTACAGCCGGGAAGCAATTACAGAAGCCAGACCTTCTACCTTCTGCATCCCATAATGACCTTGGGTCCATACTCCCAGAGGGTTAAAGAATAGGAAGGCTATCAGGGGAGGGGATGGGATACAGAGTTCTGGTTTTTGTCAGTGTTTCCTTTTTAAAAAAATATTTTTATATTTATTTACTTATTCCCTTTTCTTGCCCTTGTTGTTTTATTGTTATAGTTGTTATTAATGTCATTGTTGTTGGATAGGACAGAGAATTGGAGAGAGGAGGGGAAGACAGAGAGGGGTAGAGAAAGACAAACACCTGCGGATCTGCTTCACCACTTGTGAAGCGACTCCCCTGCAGGTGGGGAGCCAGGGGCTTGAATCGGGATCCTTGCGCGGGTCCTTGAGCTTCTTGCCACCTGCGCTTATCCTGCTGCGCTACCACCGAACTCCCAGTGTTTCCTTTTTATAAAAAAAATTTAAAAAAGCAAATTTCCATTCTTCTCTCTCTCACACAGACACACACACTTAAATAAATCTTTTTAAAAATTAAAAATCAAGAACTGAAGGCTAGGGAGAGATCTTTGTAATTATGCAAAAAGCTTTAATACTTGAGACTCCAGGTAGTATTAATTGGTAGGTTTAATCCCTAGCACCATCATAAACTGGAGCTGAGAAGTGCCTTGGTTTAAGGAAAAAAAAAAAAAAACGTAAGTAAATAAATGAATAAATCAAGTACCAGGAGCTTGGAAAAAATAAGTTTGAAATTATTGAACATTAATCAAATATTGCATGCAGGTCTATAATAACAAACTGGAAAAAAAGTAAAATATAGGGAGTCGAGCGGTAGCGCAGAGGCTTAAGTGCACATGCCGCAAAGGGCAAAGACTGGAGTAAGGATCCGGGTTCGAGCCCCTAGCTACCCACCTGCAGGCAGGGGGTGGGGGGGTTGCTTTACAAGTGAAGCAGGTCTGCAGGTATCTGTCTTTCTCTTCCCCTTTTCTGTCTTCCCCTCCTCCCTCGATTTCTTCCTGTCCTATCCAACAGCAACATACAATGGCAACAATAACGACAACAAGGACAACAAAATGAGAAAAAATGGCCTCCAGGAGTAGTGGGTTCGTGGTTCAAGCAAAGAGCCTCAGTGATAACCCTGGAAGCAAAAAAAAAAAAAAAAAGTAAAATGTAGAATACTAAATTTGACAGAAGTATAGAAAGTTTGATCACCATGGAGGTGATTGATTTTTGTTGTTGCCTCATTCACCACTGTGGGCCAACTTTTTCAGATGGGAAAAGAGTGACGGAGAAAGGGAATGACCACAGCATCAGAGCTTCTTTTGGTCTGGAGGTGACCAAGCTTGAACCTTAGTCACAGGCATAGCAATACAGGCACCTCCACGTGAGCCATCCTGCTGACCCCTCACAGCTGATTTCTGTAAGGACAGATGAGTGTGGCTTAACTACAACAAGCTGTTGAAAAAAGATGGAAAACTCTGAAAAAGAACGCACAGCTTAACACATTGATTGGCTAATTTCACTTAACACAGAAAAATTTTATATAAAATGAATTCTATCAAATAATTCAGTAAACATATTAAAATAAGTATACATTATTTTTATGCTACGTTATGTTCTAGGAAAGAGAAGGATCCATGAGTTGAGAGGGAATAGCTGTATGATGATAATCAGTGGATGATAAGCTGATTAAATTTCAGTATCCCCTTATAAAGACACCTAAGTCCCCCCCCCCCATGTACTGATAACTATCTTGGTGCAATGTGGATAGGTCCCCTTGTGACAAAAGTCAACATTTCCTCAAGAAAGTGATATTGGAGTTGAAAAGTAAAAGCATACAGAGGTAAGTATGGCACGTAGAGTCGTGAACCATTCCATATTAAAAAAAACAAAAAGCAAGCAAACACTGCAGGCAGAGTTCACTATTTAAAGTACACAATGGAAAATGCTAATGATCAAAAATTAATACCAACCTGATTTGGAACTCCGATAAAATAATAAGAGAATGATAACCTAAAAGACACTTGGGCAAAGAATATAAATATATAACTGTATTTAGAGGAATACAGTTAAACCGACAGTGAAAACTTAGGATGGTAAAAATGAGAAAGATACAACATTTATGGGGCTGAGTGGTAGTACACCTGATTGAGCGCATATGTTACAATGCTCAAGGACTAGGGTTCAAGCCCCTGGCCCCCACTGGTATAGAAGTGCTGCAGGTGTCTCTCTGCCTCTCTCTGTTCCTTCCTCTCAATTTCTGGCTGTAGATAATAAGAAAAAAAAATTAAAGTATATTAAAAAGATAGGATGTAATATTTATTAGAAAAATGATAACACGACGCTGATGAAAAAAATCTATTACTATAGCCTTTTGGAATGATATCTAACAACATCATGTAACATGAAAATTCGTAGCATTCAACATAGCAGTCCACTTCTGCAGTTCAGACTCCTAGAATAAGGTACCAGTAGGTGTGAACATGCCTACTAACAAGTCTACTGCAGCATTGTTCCTGGCAGCAGGTGCTGAGAGGGGGAAGGGACAGAAAAAAATTAATATCCATCAATGAAACAAGGAGGTGGTTGCATAAACCAGGACAGCCTACACCATGGATTAGTTTTGTTACCATTAACAAGAATGAATTAGAGAATGTGATTTAATTGAAGATATCCACAGGACATCACTAAATGAGAAAACAATGCAGAAAACTTCAGTGAGTTCCCTTTGTGGCCAGTGAGAAAGAAAAAAAAAATCCACCTTTTCTCCTCTCCCCCTCCTTAAATGTAATAATCAGTATCATAATTCTGTATACACAGGAGGTCCTCAGATAAAACTGTTTTCTTATTCTAACTTAAAATGGAACAGCTATACCAGAGAGGGTGTTGTTTAGCATGAAGAGACCCACGGATTGAACCCTGGCACCAAGGGAGCTTTGTAGATGGAGGACCAGTGTTATGGTCCCCTTAAATAAGGGGTTGAGGGCATTTGAGCACAGGATACCACTCAATGGTGTCATTGCATGTGAGTGAAGTCCTGGGTCTATTCCCAGGCAACACATTAAAAATGAAGTCATTGTGAGAACAGTGGTGGTTGTCGTTGAGGGCCAGGGAGGTGGGGGCACAGAACTTTGGTAGGGTTTCGGTAATAGGATATGCTATAATCTTGCAGTCTTGTAAACCACTATCACAAGTTTAAGAAAATGCCTTGAAAACAATTAAGTCAGTTTTCACTATTAATGAAATGAGGCAAAAAAAATAAATTTTTTCCAAATGTTTAAAGGCTGAAGGAATAGCTCACACTATAGGGCGACTGCCTTGCTGTGTGAATGACCTGGGTTTGAGCCCTGGCACCACATGAAAGTGCCTCATCATCAAGGGAAGCTTTGATACTGTAGCATCTATGTTTCTCACTCTCTCCCGTATCTCTCTCTGAATGAACTCTGTTAATGAAAATGTGCATGCATGGGGCTGGACAGTGGCACACCTGCTAGAGCACACACATTACCATGCAGGAGGACCTGGGTTCAACCCCCCCCCCCCAGTGCCTACTTGCAGGGGGGAAGCTTCACAGGTGCTGAAATAGTGCTGCAGGTATCTCTTTCTCCTCCTTCCCTTTTCAATTTCTCTCTGTCCTATCAAATAAATATTTTAAAAAGGAAAATTGTGCACGCACAAGACCCTGGCTCCTCAAAAAAATTGTTTAGCTGATATATTTATTGATGAACATAATAACAACAAAATTAGTTTCATAGCAAAAACCAACTGAGTTTTTTTTTCTAAAGTGACAATCAAATGTTAATTAGATTTCTTGTTCTTTTCAGTAGTTACCAGGAATAGGTTGTGGATAATGTGAAATCTGAGGAGTGAATTCTCACTTTTTTAGAATAGCTAACAAAACCCATTTCTTCTTATGAACTAAACTGCTATCCAATGTAAGCTGTCTAGATTTGAACCATTGGCCATAAGGTAAATGTCACTATTATCTCATTTCCAATTTCCTTAGCTACCCTATCTCCCCACAGGCAAGAGATCACTTCATTTATTAAAGATTTATTTTGACACATAGGTTATCAGTTTCTTCTCAGTTTACATGGCGTGAGAAACAAAAGATTTAAATGATGCTTAACATTTCATTATATATAAAGTAATTGGCTTTTTGTTTGCACAGCTGCCTACTGTTTAAAATGTGCCTGTTTACTTGAATCTTTGAATACTTTATTACTGATTGTAGAAAATATTTAGGTCCAGTATTATTTTTCCAAATTAATCTTTATATAATGCACTTAAAGAATAGCTATATTAATTATTTTAAGGGTGAAAAGTGCTAGATTAACTATGATTTGTGCATGTGTCATATTTGAGCATATACTAACCTCTAATAATTTTATGGTTTCCACAGTTACTTGAAATTAAGAAAATAGGGGCAAGGTGGTGGCATACCTGGTTGAGTGTGCATGTACATGCACAAACATTCAGGTTCGAGCCCCCAGTCTCCACCTACAGGGAGAAAGCTTTGCCAGTGGTGAAGCAGTGTTGTAGATGTCTCTTTGTTGTTCTCCCTCTCTATTACCTCCCTCCCTCTCAATTTCTGGTAGTCTCTATCCAATAAATAAAGATGATAATTTTTTAAAAAAATTAAAGAAATTAAGAAAATGAATTTAAGAAGTTATATTCAATCTGACTCTTTGTCTACTAGTTTTGGAGTACTGAACAAAGCATTGAACTGTCTAGGCCTTAATATTCTTATCTTGAAAAAGAAAGTCATTATAGATTATCTCCAGGAGATGTTATTCCTGAAATTCCATAAATCTAAAATGTTTATAAACAAGAAAGTTGGGATGAAAAAAAAAACTGGGAGTCACTCAGTAGCGCAGTGGGTTAAGTGCACGTGGTGCGAAGCTCAAGGACCTGCCTACGGATCTGGGCTGAGCCCCTAGCTCCCCACCTGCAGGGGAGTCGCTTTACAAGGGGGTGAAGCAGGTCTGCAGGTGTCTTTCTCTCCCCCTCTCTGTCTTCCCTTCCTCTCTCCATTTCTCTCTATCATATCTAACAATGATGACATTATCAACAACAACAGCAATAATAACTATAACAGCAATAAAAAACAACAAGGGCAAGAAAAGGGAAAATAAATATAAAAAATATTTTAAAAAATCTTCTTGTAAATATGAAAAGTATAATCATTGATTACTTTGCCAAAGCACTGTATAAATGTTTTTGTTAACATTTTCCTAGTTAAAAGTCCTTGTTTTTACTTTTTAAAAAAATATCTATGTAGCTTATATAAATAAATCTTGATTGCATTTAAAAAAATTGAAAGCCATTTAACTGACACCCACATCAAGAGATAGAAGCCCTTTTCATACTGCTTTGACTAAACATCTTATGTATATGTTGTATCGATATCATTGTTTCAGATGGGGTGTTTTGTCTATAGGAATAATATTCTTTAATTTCAGTTGGGAAATGACAGTTTGTTAAATACTTAAAATTTCATTTTTTTACAATTTGAACTAGTTATTTTTGATGTCAGTACTGCAAATATAGTCCATTCATATTTCAACATAAGTACACCCTGCAGACATTTCTAGTGTAATGACTGTCTAAGGATCTACAGGGTGTATGGAAATAAGTTGGTCATTCAGAAACTCCAGTGCTTACATAGGGTGTGGGGAAAGGCAGGTTAATAGGCAAGATGAAAACAAACATGCAATTACAATAACAAACTTAGGTTTGTTCCTCATAAAGACACCCATCTCTGATTTCCTTTTATGAATAATTTAGGAGATGGAAAAGATGGCCTTAACCTTAGCAGTCGGAATCAGTTCCGTTCTAGATATGGAGAAAACTGGCAAAGAATTGGAATCTTGGTAGCCTAGATTTCCTTTATTTTATTTGTATCATTTTCCCTTTATTTTTGTTTTTTAATTAATTAATTTATTATTATTATTTTTTTTTTTTTATTGCCACTGGGTTATTGCTGAGGCTTGGTGCCTGCAAGACAAATTCACTATACCCGGTGTCTGGCCCTTCCATCCATCCTTCCTTCCTTCCTTCCTTCTCCCCTTCCTTTTCTCCTTCCCTCCCTCCCTCCTTTCTTTCTCCCTGTCTTCCTTCCTTTTTTCTCTTTTTTTCTATTTATTGGATAGGACAGAGAGAAATTAAGGGGAGGATAGACACCTGCTGGTGGGGAGTGGGGGCTTGAACCCAGGTCCTTGCATATGGTATTATGTGCACATAACCAGGTGAACCACCATCCATCTCTTCATTTTTCCATTTGTTTATTTGTTTTTTTTGTTTTTTTTTACCAGAGCACTGCTCACCTCTGGCTTATAGTGATGCTGGGGACTGAACCTTGGACTTGGGAGCCTCAGACGTGAGAGTCTGTTTATATAACCATTATGCTATCTCTCCCCGCCCATTTTTCTTTTATTAGCAGAAGGAAGTTGAGACTTGCTTTTAACCCATTTACTGTTGTGTACAATCTTTCTGTTAGAGACTGAATGGTGCTTGGAAAAATTTCATGTGTACCTTTATACTTGAAAAACGTTATCTTTTAAGAATATATTTATTTCTAAGTCTAGTTGTTACTCTCTTTTGGTCCTTTCTCACGGGCATGAATTGTAGCCATTCTAATAGGCAGAGTACTAGGAACTTAGGATCGTGGAAAGCATCTTGAAAATTTTCCTCTTGGTTTGAGAAGAAACTTAATGGCTGCTCACAGCATGTGATGCTTTTTTCTGACAGAGGTGAGAACCAAGCTCTGTGAAAAATACAGGTGGATATTTAACTCAGATGTGACCTATGAGTCTTCCCACAGAAGGTAGCTCAAGAAAGGGAAGAAAGGGGGTCGGGCGGTAGCGCAGTGAGTTAAGCACATGTGGCACAAAGCACAAGGACCGTTGGAAGGATCCCGGTTCGAGGCCCTGGCTCCCCACCTGAGGGGAGTCGCTTTACAGGTGGGGAGGCAGGTCTACAGGTGTCTATCTTTCTCTCCCCCTCTCTGTCTTCCCCATCTCTCTCCATTTCTCTCTGTCCTGTCCAACGACGACAACATCAATAACAACGATAATAATGACCACAACAATGGTAAAACAACCAGGGTAACAAAAAAGGGAAAAAATAGCCTCCAGAAACAGTGGATTCATGGTGCAGGCACCAAGCCCCAGCAATAACCCTGGAGGCAAAAAAAAAAAAAAAGAAGAAGAAGAAGAAAGGGAAAAAAGCATAGGGACAATATAAGATAGTCTTTTCTCCTCTTTTTAGCCTTATTTTCAAAGTTCTACAGTAATGGAATTTGGTTCATTTTGAAAGAAGTTGTTTACTTCTCTGTTTTCTTACACTGTGTAGTAATCTGTTAGCCAGATTCTGTATTTGCTTCTGTATTTGGCTTCTGTATTTGCTTCCCCGCTGAACATGGGCGTTGACAGGTCGATCCATACTCCCAGTCTGCCTCTCTCTTTCCCTAGTGGGGCAGGGTTCTGGGGAATTGGAGCTCCAGGACACATTGGTGGGGTTGTCTGTCCAGGGAAATCTGGTCGGCATCATGCTAGCATCTGGAACCTGGTGGTTGAAAAGAGAGTTAACATACAAAGCCAAACAAATTGTTGACCAATCATGGACCTAAAGGCTGGAATAGTGCAGATGAAGAGTTGGGGGGGGGGGTCCTTCATTTTGTAGGTAGCTAGTAGGAATACTTTAGTTAAATTCCAAAGGGCCTGTGGCCATACTCATGTTTATTTTTTGTTTTTTTCCGAGCCTGAAATCTGCTATGCAGGTGGATCCTAATTATTGTGTGGGAAGGTGATGCCATGGCTTGCAGAAGAACCAGAAAGCTGGATCAGGGAAGAGAGTAGCTCCCTAATATGGGAAAGGGGTATAAATACTGTTGAATATAAACTACATTGAATTGATGTGATCTGGGGCTCATATTCAGCTTAGGAGCCTATGTGACCTCTGCATCCCTGTAGATCTGAGCTCACATTCTGTGGTCATAAGTAGGAACATTCTAAGCTGCCCCAATATCAGGACCCATCCTCCTCAGGTGTAGCGTAGAGTATATTGTCCAGCCTCCCTTTGGAGGATGGAACATTCTCTACCATTGTTGATCCAAGTTGAGGGCAAGGTCCTATGGGGGCCCCTCAAAGGGGTCTATTGTGTTGTTCCTGATAGGAATGATAACAATGGAGAGAGGGATTTATTCAAGGTCTAGGCCCATCATGTCTGTTTGGGAATCTCAGGACCCCCCCCCAAATAGGGCCCCAGTCTTTTTCTTTTTAAATCAGACAGAATCTTGACAAACTCTTAGCTCTTTATTTTTCTGCCTCAGCACTACTAGAGAAAATCAATAGTAGTAACAAGCACTAAAAGTTTATTTTATTAGTCTCAAATGGCTTCACACAATTTTTTCATGTCCTCTCATTTTTCAGAAATTGCTTTAGTCATTCACAACACTCCTCCACTTTCCTTCTCACTCTCAGCAGGTGACTTGGGACTTCATTTTACAGAAAATGTGGAAACCCTCAGGTGAGAATTCCTACAATTTCCTGACACCAAACTTAACAAACATGTTTACATCTGCTTTCATTGTTTATTTTTACTATTTACAGTGGAAAGAGTCTTTTTTTCAAGGAGTGGTAAAAGAATATGCCTTTAGAAACCAAGTGGGAAATAATATTATACAGAAATCAGATAAAGTATATGCCTTTAGAAACCAAGTGGGAAATAATATTATGCAGTGGTAAGATAAAGAGTACTCTATAACTTGTCCTACCTAAGGATTTCCAAAGATGTAAATACTCTGTACCAGCTGAGTTCAGAAGATCCAGATGAGCATGACCTACATTCTCAGCCTTATTCTCAAATATCCCACTCTGTCTTCTCCAGGGGCGTTAGAGTTGTCCTCCAGAATATTCCTGTGCTCTGTGGTACCAATTCCTACTTTGTTACTTGTTCTTTCCATCAACATTTGAATATTTACAGATCATCCCATTTTTTAAAAATATTTTTATTTATTTATGCGAAGGATAGGCAGAGAGGAAGAGAACCAGATTATCACTCTGGTACATGTGCTTCCAGAGACTGAACTCAGGACCTCATGCTTAAGAGTCCAACACTTTATCCACTGCACTACCTCCTGGACCACCAGATTGTCCCATTTTTTAATGTCTACTTTTATCTTTTTCATATGAACTGACCAGAAAGTCTCATGTAAGAAAGAAAACTATCTCTCCACTTCAGTACACATGGTGTTGGGGATTGAACCAGTAGCATCAGGTACCACCTTCCTGTGCTCTACCAGTTGAGTTATCTCCTCAACTACTGTCTCATCTTTTAAAACCTTCTCTTACCCCTATTCTTTTACTGCTATGCCACCCGCCACACCTGTGCTTTCCTGTTAATGAGAATTGACCAAAATTGCCAGTTTTGATATTTGACAAACTTAGATCGACATCTTTACGCTATTGTTCATGAAGTCTGAGATTTTTATTCTGTTCAATCCTTAGTTTCTTCATCTGTAAAAATGTCAGCAATATTTATGTCCACTCATAAAGTTAAATGTTAATTAGGATAATGCATGTAAAATTATCAACCATATTGAATACTCAGATATTTTTGGTTAGTGTACTTTCTGTCTCTATTTGTGAATACTTAAGATTTATTGTTTGTTTTGTGGTAGTGTTTAATACTACTGACTTCTTGTCTCCTCAGAGTTCTCTGATACTGTTTTCCCTGACACACCCCTGGTTCATTCTTTGCTTTTGTGAATACTTCCTCAAGTTCCTTGTTCTTTGTCCACTCTTTAAATGGTGATATTCTTCAAGATTGTATGTTAGTCTTTGTGCAGTTATAAAAGTTGAATTATCAGTTTGGCTATATTCTCTCTGGATGCCAAAGCAAGTTAAGTATTATTATGATGATATAATTTACAGTTACTCAGTATATGCTATGTGTTCACATTCCTATCAGATAATTCTCTTATATGCTTCCCACAACAACTCTTTTAAGGCAGATGTGGACACTGAAATACTGCAACAGAGACCTATCTAATGTCTTACTGCAGATAGTTCAGTTCTGGACAGTTGAATTCTGGAGCTTGCTTAGCTAGTGAGAGTATTCTATAGTCCCAAAATTATTTATATAGTTAGAAGTTATTTACAAAAGCAAAGTATTCTTCATGGGAGCTAAATCATCTTCTGGGGATTAAGCCTGAACTATGTATGTGATGATCCTTTGGGGAGAGATAAGTTTATGTGATCTGGACCATACTTATGTAAATACCATATGTAAATATTGTATAAATACTGCATAATAATGTCTAATTCTCATCATGAACACCAATGAATAGGGGCCCGGGAGGTAGTGTGCCAGGCTAAGTGCACATAGTACAAAGCTCAAGGACCAGTCATATAAAAATAATTAATCATGGTGTATTGCACCAAAGTAAAAGACTCTGGGGAGGGTGGGTGGGAGGAATTTAAGTCCTGGAACAGGATGGCACAGGACCTAGTGGGGGTTGTATTGTTGTGTGGAAAAATGAGAAATGTTACGCATGTACAAACTATTGCATTTACTGGTGACTATAAAACATTAATCCCCCAATAAAGAAATTTCAGAAAATAAATAAATAACAATAATTTATCAGTATTTGTGGAATGAAGGGGAATACATTTAGATATTCAACTACTTAAGAAAGAATTACATGGGGCAAGATGGGGCAATTTCTGTTTTGTCTCTATCCAATATAAATAAATAAAATACTTTAAAAAATATAAAAGAATTTTTCTAATTGACTTTATTGAGGGATCAGAGTATTATTGTGGACACATGGGTATGATAATCTCCCTGTGATATGTAACTTCTAAACATTCTCACCTCCAACTTAAGTCCCTTTTCACTATCATGTACCAGGACTTCAAGGTCCCCTCCACTCCCTTCCTTTCTCTTCTTCTCCAGAGTCCCTTGCTTTGGTGCAATACACTATATGATGATCTCACTCACAGGTAGAATTTCTGAAGTAAGTACAGAAAGGATTTTGTTTTAAATTAGAGACATTCATTCCATACAGAAGTCATCAATACAGAATTTGGTTAACTATATTAATTGTGAAATGTTTTATCTATTTTGATTATAGACTTATCAGGAAGAGCGAAGAAACTACTCTGAGCTTCAAATTAGATGTCAACGTTTGACCTTAGAATTAGCAGACACAAAACAGTTAATTCACCAGGGTGACTACCGTCAAGAGAACTATGATAAAGTCAAGAGGTAAGCAGTAAAGATGGCGGCTATAGTTCTCTTTATTAGCATGCTTCAAAGTCACCTGAATTCTTTTTTTTTAATTTAATTTTTTATTTATAAAAAGGAAACATTGACTAAACCATAGGATAAGAGGGGTATAACTTCACACAATTCCCACCACCAGAACTTTGTATCCTATCCCCTCCCCTGATAGCTTTCCTGTTCTTTAACCCTCTGGGAGTATGGACCCAGGGTCATTGTGGGATGCAGAAGGTGGAAGGTCTCGCTTCTGTAATTGCTTCCCCGATGAACATGGGTGTTGACAGGTCGATCCATACTCCCAGCTTGTCTTTCTCTTTCCCTAGTGGGGAAGGGCTCTGGGGAATCGGAGCTCCAGGACACATTGGTGGGGTTGTCTGTCCAGGGAAATCTGGTCGGCATCATGCTAGCATCTGGAACCTGGTGGTTGAAAAGAGAGTCAACATACAAAACCAAACAAAATGTTGACCAATCGTGGACCTAAAGGCTGGAATAGTGCAGATGAAGAGTTGCGGGGGGGAAGTCCTTCATTTTGTAGGTAGCTAGTAGGCATACTTTAGTTAAATTCCAAAGGGCCTGTGGCTATACTAGTGTTTTTTGTTTGTTTGTTTGTTTTTGCCTGAGCTTGAAATCTGATAAGCAGGTGGATCCTAGTTGTCTGGGGAGGTGATGTCATGGCTGGCAGAAGGACCAGAAAGCTGGATCAGGGAAGAGAGTAGCTCCCTAATATGGGAAAGGGGTAAAAATACTGTTGACTATGAACCCCACTGATTTGTTGTGATCTGGGGCTCATATTCAGCTTAGGAGCCTATGTGACCTCTGCATCCCTGTAGATCTGAGCTCACATTCTGTGGTCATGAGGAGGAACATTCCAAGCTGCCCCAATATCAGGACTCATCCTCCTCAGGTGTATATTGTCCAGCCTCCCTTTGGAGGATGGCACATTCTCTACTATTGTTGATTCAAGTTGAGGGCAAGGTCCTATGGGGGCCCAAATTTTGTTGTTTCTGATAAAAATGACCAGTAACAATGGAGAGAGGGATTTATTCAAGGTCTAGGCCCATCATGTCTGTTTGGGAATCTCAGGACTCCCCAAATAGGGTTCCAGCTGATGGGGTGGCCTGATAGTGACTAAAGAGTCATTGTTAAAGTATGCCCGTCTCTTGCCCTTATTGGGCTTTTGCAGTCCTTGCTTTGATAAGGTTAGCTTTGGAGTGAGAGAACTATAATAGGAAGTATAAGTAACTGTAATAGGTGAGGAAGATATCTAAGTCCAAGCAGACACTATTTCATTATGAACTTTATACTGACTCACTACAGACTATTGTGTATTTTTGCTTTCAGGTATATATTTTGCCCTAATTTATGGATACATGTGAACATATGCTCTATCTATAGGACCTGGTCTATATCTAGGATTTGGGATTTTATTAGGAAGTGAACCTCCTGGAATGGAGTTTGAGACTACTATGAAAGGAAAGGTCTCACCCAATTAATGAGGGTGAAGGATTGACATTCCATGCCTAATGTCTCTGGACACAGTCTGAAGTGAAGCATGCTGAGGTGGTACTACTGCATTGATTAGGTTGGGATCGGCGGATGCAATATCATTTGGCTTGAATTGAGAGAAGCATGCAGGAAAGTGAGCCCCACCCTAGAGGTTCTAGGACTGGGGGAAATATAGGCTCCAAAGAGGAAGCAGGAGGTTCCTGCTGTCTTAGGGGTTAAGAAGACAGTAGATGGTTATTGCTATAATCACATTATTTGGCAATTGGGTTAACTTTGAAATATCCCTTTGCTGTATCATGCACAACATCACCATAATTTATGTCCTTTGACATTATTTGTATATAGCTGTGCCACTGTTTGCTTCTGTTCTCCCTGGTCTAATCTTTTAAGAGAGTCAACATATCAAAGACTCCACCTATGTATTAAAAAGACTCAGTCTGTGATTTTAAAAGTTTGAGACATTCAATCAATTTTCCCCTCTCATATTAATTAGTGATTTATATGACTACAAATTGATAGGAGTGTACATAAATACACCATTCCCACCACCAAAAGAGTGTGTGTGTGTGTTTGTGTGTGTGTGTGTGTGTGTCCTGTGAAGTTGAACACCCACCCTCACTCTCAAACCAGGGTTTTTACTTTGGCGCCCTACTCCAGTCACCTGAATTCTTACCATCAACATTATTACCTCTGTTTTGTAGCTTATTCTTTTTCCATCCCTGTCATTTTAACTTTTCCAGAATGTCATATAGTTAATACGCTTCAACTTGACTTCTTGAAACTTTATACTTAAACTTCCTATATGTTTTTTTTTTCATGGTTTGATAGTTCATTTCATTTTAGCACTGAATATTGTTCCATAGCCTAGATGTATCACTTTTTTAGTTAGTAGTTTTCTACTAACGTCTATCTTGGTTGCTTCCAAGTGTCAATGGTTATGAATAAGGTTGCTATAGCCACTTGTGTACTGTATACAAACAAGTTTTCAACTCTTGTAAATAACAAGGAGTTTGGTTGTTAGTTCACTTCATATAAACATGTTCAGTTTCATAGGAAACCACCAAACTGTCTGCCTCAACATGACTGGGCTGTTTAATGTTTCCATGAGTCTTGAATGAGAGTTTCTATTACTCCACATCCTTTGCTAGTATTTGGTGTTGGCAGTGCTCTGGATGTTGGCCATTCTGATAGATGTGTAGTGATGTCTTGTTTTAATCTGCAGTTATCTGATAGCATATAGTGTGGAGCATCTTTTCATATGCTTATTTGTCACTTGTTTATCTACTTTGACGAGGTGTCAGGGTTTTTGGCCCATTTTTTTTTTTAACTGTTAAATTCTTTGTTTATTTTGGTTACCAGTCCTTTATCAGATATTTGACAAACATTTTCCCCCAGATTGTGCCTTATCTTCTCATTCTCTTGACATATACCTGGTTCTTCGTTGCACAATCGCATACAGTTTTGGCAGTTTGTTGGATTTAGGTTTTGTTTTTATGCCAGTTTTTTACTGTATTTAAAAGCTGCTGCTATCTTTCAAAATGCATTATCTCAAAAGATTGAAATCTAGTAAAGTTGCATGTGTATAAATATTTTAAAAATATCATACTGATGACTTTATTTTATGAAATTCAAACACTTGACATTTTTATCTGTAAGTTTTCAGTTCTTTCTTTCTATCAAAAAGCACTTTATGCTTAGAAAAAATAACATCTCTGAGTATTTCCCATTGTGTTGTTACTAAGTAGTTAATGGCAAACCGTTCTCTTTATTGGAATATACTTTTCTGTTGTTTGTACATTAATGAACCACTGCTAATGTTTGTACCCATAGGCAGATCTTTTTTTCTGAGCCAGAGTTTTGTCATGTAGGAGATATTGCCAATACAGATAAATACAATAGCTTATTTATTAAGGTCAAATAAATGTGTATGAGATGGAGAGAGAATGAGAGAGATTGTTCTAATTAATTGTTCCCTGCTATATCTCCAAGTGGTTAAAATAATTCTTGAAATATAGTAGTCACTCAATTAATATTAATTAAGTGAACAGACACTTAGTGAATGGCATAACACCATAATAGATTCATAACTGGAGCCGATCTAGGCTGCTGCGTGGGAGAGGGATCAGGAACTCGTGCGCACTAACTTCGCAGGAGATACACTCTGGAACTCTCAGAGCCGGAAAAGCAATTTTCAAGTGTCTTTAATCAGAAGAGCAGCTGTTTTTATACTCTCCAAGTAGGGTGGAAACAGGATGTGATATAGAGAGGGTGGAGCGAAAAGTGACTGGTGGAAGATCAGGGTGTGACAAGGAGAGGATCAGGGTGTGACAAGGAGAGGGGGTGGAGCAGGTGAGAATTCTACCACTAAACCACCAATGCCCTGGAGGGAGTGTGGTGCTTTATGTAAAAGTGATTTATGTAAATAGACCAAAGCTTTGAATGGGATTAAATCTATCCCTATATAGGCATATGGTTAAGCAGAAGCCAGGGGGAGCTGGCATACTATCCAACAGGGTGCAGAAGGTGGCAGGTCTGACTTCTGTAATTTCTATCTCACTGAACACAGGTGTTGACAGGTTGATCCATACTCCCAGCCTGTCTCTCTCTTTCCCTAGTGGGGTAGGGATCTGGGGAGGTGGGACTCCAGGACACCTTGGTGGGGTCGTCTGCCCAGGGAAGTCAGGTTGGCATCATCCTTAACAGTCCTTTTCATGGAAATACCAGGTGGGTAGGTGAACTAAAGTACAAAGGTATTGATTCTTACCAGAGAGGTTAAAAATTGGCAAGTCTATGTCTTTCCTCATTTGTTATGATACCTGTGTAAGTTTGATCACATTCTTGTTTTTACTGTTTTGGAAAAGAGCTAATTTGAAAATAGAAATGAGACTATCTGCATAATCACAAGCAATTTGTGAAACAAATAATCAGAAGAATGCCTGCTTGTGTGTCTGCTATGCAATCTGGGTAATGAGATATTTGAACTTAACTCAACTAAAAGCCTAGAGCCACATATGAATTCTTTAAAAGTTTTGGCTTCAAAATAAGATTGATGGTTATTAGTGAGAAAAAAATGCCAGAGAGTGGATATTACTTATTTTACTGACTATACACATTTATTTTAAAGATAATATATTCATATTTATTTATCTGAGGATCCTTTCAAATGTTAAAAAGTACATAGTTTGTTATTCTCAGAATAACACCAAGATCCCACTGCTAGTGTCTGTTTAGTTTTGTGAAACATAGTCAACCCTGCTGAAATGTTAACTGTAAAAAGGGACATAATATTTACATGTGCCTATTGTTTTTGTTAATATATTTAATTTAATTTTATAGTGAGCGTGATACACTTGAACAGGAAGTTGCTGAGTTAAGAAGGAAACATGAAATACTTGAAACTTCTCACATAACTCAAACCAAAGAAAGAAGTGAATTATCAAAAGAGGTAAGCTTATGGAGTCTCTTGTGTTTTATTGTGGGGTGATTATGGACATAGCCCAGGGCAAAATAATGGGAGAGAATTTTTTTTTTCTTTTCTGATGTTACCAAAAGGACTTTTAATAGCTCTTCCTTAATGGAAAATTGCAAGCTAAGAAATTGCCCTTTTGATGTGGTGAGTGAAAGCACAAATGAAAGGCAATAGTCTAGTAAACCCTAGAAATTACAATATTGATGTTCTGAAGTTGTTCCTGCATGTATGTAGGTAGTCACCCTACAGCAGACTGTTACTTTACTGCAAAAGGATAAAGAATATCTCAATCGCCAAAACATGGAGCTTAGTATTCGTTGTACTCATGAAGAAAATCGCCTGGAGAGACTTCAAACTCAACTGGAAGAAATCAAAAAGGCTAGAGAAGAGATGTATGAAAAATATGTGACTTCAAGGCAAGTATTCCTTTATTTTCCACATACATAGGTATAAATTAACTTCAATTTCTTTGATGGTATGTTTGCTTTTGGGGAAGAGTACATGTGTTTATAAAATGGGCTTAGTCTACAGCAGGTTTGGCTTGCTCTATTCAGGAACCTTCTTTTTCAATCTAAAATAATTTTGCAGGGGTTGGGTAGTGAGCACATATGTTACAGTGCACAAGGACCCAGGTTCAAGCCCCTGGTCCCCAACTACAGGGGCAGAACTTCACAAGTGGTGAAGCAGGGCTTCAGGTGTATCTCTGTTTCTGTCTCTCTATCTCCCATTCCCCTCTAAATTTCTCTCTGTCTCTGTCCAATAATAAATTAATAATAATTTTGCCACTACTAAACAACATTTCAAAATACTACCATAAGGAGATAAGATTTCCTCTATTTTTAAACTATACTGTTAAGAAAAAAGAAAGAGTGGTCCAGGAGGTGGCGCAGTGGATAAAGCAGCAGACTCTCAAGCATGAGGTCCTGAGTTCAATCCCCGGCAGCACATGTACCAGAGTGTTGTCTGGCTCTTTCTCTCCTCCTATGTTTCTCATTAATAAATAAATAAAACTTAAAAAAAAAAAAAAGAATACCGTTAAATTTGAATTTCTAAAATAAAAATAAAGGACTTTCAACCTATGCCAAGGATAATTTTTATTTCATCTCCCCCCCCAAGAATCTTTTTGCTGCTGAGTGAAATGAATAATTTAAAATATGATTTTATAAAAGCTTTGTAGTTATCTAAAAATTAATAACACATGCTAAATTGGAAAAAAGATAAGACTTAGTCTGATTTTTTTCATGTCATTGTGTTTTTTTTCAACAATCAAAACTATTTTATATATTTTTTTGTGTGGGTATACACACACACACTTTTTATTGTGTTGACTTCCTATGTTTTTTTGAGAAATGTGTATACACAGCTCTATTGAAGTCTCTTTTTAAAGAAAACCTCGTTTTGTGGGCCCTGATTAAGCTGACCTTTTCTTGACTATGAAACTTAAAGGAAGAATGAGGAGACAGCAGCAGTGCTTACTCCTTTGAGACACATGCTTAGGAATCCAGCTCCTGCATTTTGTTCCTATTTGGTCTTTACAATGAGATACATAAGACTTCCTGTAGTCCTTATAATCCTTGAGTTATTTTTATTAGTGCATCAAAGTCCAAGACAGATTCTAAATGTTATCCTTTAAGACTTTATACATTTATGCCCCCCCCCCATACACACACACATCCACCTGTGGTAATTTTCATCAATTAGTTCTTCTACCAGTATTCTATGTAATACTTTGTGACTGCTAGAAGACCAGTAACCATGGTGGTTATGTTTTTAAGAAAAATTTTGTGAAGAGTTCATTAGCATCATTTTGTTTTCACAGATTTTTTTTTTTGCATGCCATGTATCTCTCAGAATGCACCAAATCAGATTTTTGCCAAATGAATATTCTTTTATGGATATTTTAATATTTATTGGTTTTCAAGTTTCTGATCATATGCATTGAAAACTAACAGTAAATAATATCTTATATAATTACCAAACTTTTAAGTCCATATGTTTAATGTTTAATTTATAGTAAATAATATATTATTATCAAACCTTGAAGTTAGTATGTTTAAAAGGTTGAAATCTTACTTGAAGCTTGTTTGTAACAATAATTTTAGGAACTGTGAAACTTTATATAAAATAGGTGTACACTGTACATGGAATATATTGGACAAAATATTAAAATCTTTCATAAAGGATAAAGTCTTATTATTTTGCCAAAAAAAACCTATGGGTATTCCTTTTGATTCCTTGCAGAGACCATTATAAAGCAGAATATGAAAATAAACTACGTGATGAACTGGAACAAATAAAATTGAAAACTAATCTAGAAATAGATCAACTTCGAAATGCCTCAAAAGAAATGTATGAACGGGAAAATAGGTAAAAAAGAAAAAAGTAGAAAATTTATATTTTATTTCTCTTTAAGAACTCTAGTTTTATTAAAGTTAAACTTTATTTTTATGATAGGAGTTTTAAATCTTAAAGAATGCTTGTCATAAGTCTGAAAACAATGGAACATGAAAATTCTGGGTGTTTGATAATCAGTTTCAGAATAGAGTTTATTATACCTTAGATCTATTTGCTCTGTTACACATATTATCTCTTTATTACCTATGGAACTGGTCTTCTTCTCTTTATCTTGACCTAGATTGAGGCCAGTGGTAAAAAGAAAATAAGAGATGCTAGTATTTTTTTTAACATGCCAATAGTTTCTTCAGATAATTTTTTTAAAAATGAAATAATAATGTGAAATGTTACATGTGCCTCATTTAGCTGTGGGCTAAATTATGTAATTTTATGTACTCTAGGGGAAGAATCATTTTTAGTCATTCACTTACTTTTAGAGTTCCCATAGTGGTTGGCACTTTCAGCTGAGTCTAAAAGCTACTTCTTTCAGTTGGTTATTCTTTTTTCTTTATTTGATAGGACAGAAAGAAATTAAGAGGAGAAGGAATGTGTGTATGTATGTATGTATGTATGTATGTATGTATGTATATGGAGAGAGAGTGATCTGCAGTACTGCTCCACTGTTTATGAAGCTTCCTTCCTGTAGGTGAAGGCCAGGGACTTGAACCTGGATTCTCATGCATGCTAATGTGTTCACTCTACCAAATCCACCACTACCCCACTCCTGGGCTGCTTTTTAAATTCCAGATAGAGAGCCAGAGAGGTGGAGAAAGAAGAAATACACACACACACACACACACACACACACACACACACACACCACTACCCCACTCCTGGGCTGCTTTTTAAATTCCAGATAGAGAGCCAGAGAGGTGGAGAAAGAAGAAATAGATACACACACACACACACACACACACACACACACACACACACACACACACACAGAAAGAGAGAACCCGCAGCACTGCTCTACTGTTCCTGGAGCTTTCCTTAGAGCCATATATGATATGCCCATGTGGTGCTGGGGGTGCAGAGCTGGGTACTTCTGTATGGTAAGGTGTGAACTTTACCAGGAAAGCTATCTCCTCAGTAAGTTGTTACAGCTTTTCAAGGTATATATATATATTAGTATTTATTTCCTTTTGTTGCCCTTATTTATTATTGTTGTTATTGGTGTTATTGTTGTTGGATAGGACAGAGAGAAATGGAGAGAGGAAGGGAAGACAGAGATGGGGAGAGAAAGACACCTGCAGACCTGCTTCACTGCCTATGAAGCGACTCCCCTGCAGGTGGGGAGCCGGGGGCTCAAACCAGGATCCTTAATGCTGGTCCTTGCGCTTTGTGCCACATTGCCTGCGCTTAGCCCGCTGCGCTACCGCCTGTCTCCCAGGTTTTTATATATTTTAATGTATTTTCCCTTTATTGGGGGGATTAATGGTTTATAGTCCACAGTAAAATATAGTAGTTTGTACATGTCTAACATTTCTCAATTTTCCACATAAGACTCTAACCTCCTGCCTAGGTCCTCCTCCACCTGAACACTCCCCACCCCAGAGTTCTTTACTTTGGTGCGAAACATCACAAAGTTTATATTTTAATGGAAAATTATTTTGAAATTGACTTGTTATATTTACCAGCACTGATTTGAGTGTATAATATTTTTATCTTTGCCAACAAGTACAATTAACATTCTACTGTGTCATTTCACCTAAAAATGTAGCAAAAAATTTGAGGTTTCCATTTCTTGATTCCATAGCAGAAAGCTACTCTATCAGTGTACTGTTATAGGCCCATCTCTACTGGGGAAAACATGTAACTAACAATACTTACAGAACTGTGCTTTGTGTAGACTTAACAATGATACCTACTGTTAAATTGTTATTTTAACTGGATTGGGAGATATTTTTATAATGCTACAATCCTTTTGAGCTGTATGATTTTGATTGTTGGGTTTCTCTTGTAAAATTATGTATGATATATATAATCTATGACAGTATTTTTTAGAATATTTGCTTTGTATGTATGATTGGTGTACTTAAGAGTTAATGTAAAGTCAAATATTTCTTCACCTATTTAGTATGCATAGATTTTTTTATATACCTATTTGATAATCTTTCAATTCCTAAATAGAGGGGCCAGGTGGTGGTACATCTGGATGAGCACATGTTACAATGCACAAGGACCCAGCATTGGACTCCCTACCTTCGGGGGGGAAGCTTTGCCAAGTGGTGAAGCAGGGCTGCAGGTGTCTCTGTGTCTGTCTCCCTCTCTATCACCCCCTCCGCTTTCGATTTCTGATAGTCTCTAAGTAATAAAGAAAGCTTTTTAAAAAATTCTAAATAGAAATCAATATAAGGAAATTAATATAAACTTGTATATACTGAACTAGGAGAAAATCTTTCACTTGTATATTCAGGTATATCTAGCAACTATTCCTTCTGCCTATTGTTCTTTCTCCTCTTTCTTTAAGAGGTTTATGATAAAGTCATAATTTAGGATTATATTTATATAAGTTTTGTAATGTAAAAATGCTATAAATGATTATTCAGTGCTGTATTATCAGTATGGTAAGGGCCAGAAATAAGTACAAGGTTTTTTTTTTTATTATTTAAGAAAGGATAAATTAACAAATTTAGGGTACAAGGAGGGGTACAACTCCACACAATTCCCACCACCCAATCTCCATATATCCCACCCCCTCCCCTGATAGCTTTCCCATCCTCTATCCAGTTGTTGTGCGCGGGCCGCGGAGAAGAGAGAGGGGGTCCGGAGCGAAGAGGAAACACAAATCTTTATTTGCGCTGGCACCTCAGAGTTGGGTGCTAGAGAAGCAGGTTGGGCCACGTGGAGGTAGCGAAAATGGCCGCCTCACGCAGTAACCTTTCCTGCGTCTGAACACCAGAGTGAAGAGCTGGCAAGAGAGAGAGGTGTGGAAGAAGAAGGGCTTTTATAGGAGTAGCTTTCGTGAGAATGGGAAGGGGGAGGAGTAACCATAGCACTCCAGGATAGGATGATAACTCTCGTGAGAATGGGAGGGGGGGAGGAGTAACCAAAGCACTCCGGATATATCGGGGATATAGACAATGCCCTAAGGGTATAACATGGCGGAACAGGCACTCTGAGAATGTCCCAACTCTCGAACGGGAACTAGCAGTGCCTGAGGAGACAACATGGCAGATGTGACTGCATCGGCATAATTTCCCAGCACTATCCCTCTGGGAGCATGGACCCAGGGTCACTATGGGGTACAGAAGGTGGAAGGTCTGGCTTCTGTAATTGCTTCTCCGCTGAACATGGGTGTTGACTGGTCGGTCCATACTCCCAGTCTGCCTCTCTCTTTCCCTAGTAGGGTGGGTCTCTGGGGAAGTGGAGCTCCAGGACACATTGGTGGGGTCTTCAGTCCAGGGAAGCCTGGACGGCATCCTGATGGCATCTGGAACCTGGTGACTGAAAAGAGAGTTAATGTACAAAGCCAAACAAATTGTTGAGCAGTCATGGACCCAAAGCTTGGAATAGTGGAGAGGAAGTGTTTACTCACTGCAAACTCTAGTGTACTTCTGCTTTCAGGTATATATTTTGCAGTAGTTTATGGATACGTGTGAACATATGCTCTCTCTCACCGAAACTAGTGTATATCTAGGTTTTGGGACTTTGTTAGAAAGTGAACCACGTGGAATGGAATTAGAGAATACTATGAAAGGAAAGGTCTCACCTGAGTAATGAAGCTGAAGGGTTGTCATTCCACACGTGAAGTCTCTGGACACAGTCTGAGGTGAAGCATGTTGAGGTGGCAGTCGTTGTGTTGATTAGGTTGCGATCGGCAGATGCAAGATTATTTGATATGGATTGGGAGAGATACGGGAAAGTGGGCCCTATCCAAAGGTTCCAGGACTGGGGGAAGTAGGGGCTCTATAGTGAAGATGTGAGGTTCCTGCTGTCTTAGGGTTCCAAAAGACAATCGATAGTTAATGTTATCATCACATTATTTGGTAATTGGGTTAACTTTGAAAAGTCCTTTTGTTATGGTGTGCTATACAGTACTCAGTATCTTGTATATAGCTGTGCTATTGGTTGCTTCTGATCTACTTGGTCTGGGCTTTTGAGAGAGTCCGCATATCAAATACATCAAATACATCAAATACATATCAAATACACTGTGATCAGCTCTGGTTTATGGTGGTACAGGGAATTGAACCTGGGACTTTAGAACCTCAGGCATGAAAGTCTCTTTGCATAACCATTATGCTATCTACCCCTTCCTGTAAGTACATTTCTTAAAAGATCTTCCATGAACACAAGATGTCTTTTCTCTTTGTCTTCTGTATCTTCTAACAATGTCTTACAGTTTTCAATTAGTGCCTAGTACTTTCACCTCCTTTGTTAGATTGACTCCAAGGTATGTCTTTAAAATGCAGTTGTAGATGGGTTTATTTTCTTGATTGATTGATTGATTGATTTTTAAATATTTTATTTATTTATTTTAGAGAGATATATAGAGAGGGAAGAGAGACCAGAGCACTGCTCAGCTCTGGCTTATGGTGGTGCTGGGGATTGAACCTGGGACCTTGGAGCCTCAGGCATGAGAGTCTCTTTGCATAACCATTATGCTGTCTCCCCAGCCCTTCTTGATTTATTTTTGAAAAAATATTTATATTTCATAGTGACAGAGAATGAAAACATTACTTTGGCATGTGCAGTGCCAAGGATCAAAGTCACGACTTCATACTTATAAGTTTTTAACTGTTTAGTTATTCCACCTCTTGGGCCAATGCTTTCTTGAATTGTCTTTCCTCTAGCTATATTTTATTGAGTTTGTGTTCTGCCACTTTATTCATTTCATTGTGATGGCACTGAAACTTTGGTAGTGATTGCATTGAGTCTTACATACATGAACCTCTGAGCAGTATTTTTTTATTTTTCATATTATGTTAGTTTCAACTAAATGTGATTATACTGTATACTTTTTTATTTTTGTTTTTATGATTATTAGATTCATTTTTTCCATTTGGCTGTTTACATTTGTAACTGAAGAATGTCTTTTTTTTAATTATTGATTTAACAATGATCAACAAGATGGTAGGATAAGAGGGTTATAGTTCTATATAATTCCCACCACCAGAGTTCCATATTCCATCCCCTCCCTTGGAAGCTTTCCTGTTCATTATCCCTCTGTGAGCATGGACCCATGATCATTATGGGGTGCAGAAGGTCAGAGGTCTGGCTTCTGTAATTGCTTCTCTACTGGACATAGGCGTTGGCAGGTTGATCAGTGCTCCCAGCCTGTTTCCATCTTTCCCAAGTGGGTCAGGGGTCTAGGGAGGTGGGGTTCCAAGGCACATCAGTGATATCATCCATCCAGTGAAATCAGGTTGGCATCATGGTAGCATCTGCAACTTGGTGGCAGAGTACTAGAGCTGAAAGGTTACTCCTGGCATCTCTGGACACAATCTGAGTTTAAATGTTTTGAGGTGGAACTGGTTGCATTGATTTGGTTGAGCTCAGCAGATGTAGTATCAAATGATATGGATCAAGAGAGGTGTGAAGGAAAAGGATCCACACCCTAGAGGATCCAGGACTAGGAGAAATACTGGTATTATAGAGAATGTGGAAGGTTCCTGCTGTCTTAGAGTTTGAGAAGGAAATAGATAATTATTATTATAACCAAGTTACTTAGGATTTTCTGTATCAGACAAGACCTTACCATGATTTATGCCATTTAATGTTATTTACATATAGCTGTATCTTATATGTGACACAACCAGTTGCTTCTGTCTCCCTGATCTAAGACTATAGGTGATTTAATATTTCAAATTAGTATTCATTTTTAGAAATGTATAGACAATTTAAGCCCACTGTTAAATTTCAATCAGGTTGCCAGTTTGAAATCTTGAGTGCCTAGACTTAAGGAATATATACTCAGAATGGGGGTCTGTGCCTCAAAAAGTTCGAGACTTTCAATCTAGTTTTCCTCTCTCATATTGATTAAATAGTGATTTATAACATTATATGTTATTAGGAGTGTATATTAACACTATTCCTACCACCAAAGGTCTGTGTCCCTACCCTCACTACCCTATAGTGAAGCTTAAAATCTACCCTCACCCTCCACTCAGAGTTTTTTACTTTGGTGAAATATTCCAAACTCAGCCAAATTATACTTTGCTTTTCCCTGTCTGTTCATCCTTCTCAACTTCTGTTTATGAGTGTGATCATCCCATTTTTATGAATGTATATGCTTAGGGCAACAGGGAGATTAGGAATTCAGGGTGAGATATATACAGAGGGATTTTAAAAGGCCAGAGATAATTCTTTTACTCTTTTCCAAATTTTTCACTAGTCCTAGCCATGTGTTAAGTAAGAAAGAGCCTATAACTTGCAATCACTTTTTATTCAAAATTCAGGTTATAATGCATACTAGAAGGAGTATACACCTATCACATACTATGGGTTACATGAGCTTAAATTTCTGGTCTTAAAGCAATAAATTCACTTATTTAGCAAATACGTACTGAGAATCACCATCTACCAGATACATGTTGGATGCCATACATACAGGGGTGATCTCTGCCTTTACAAAGTGCTATAGTCTAATGGAAGACAAATCTAAATAGAGAAGCAATGGTAACCAACTAATGCATAAAATGACATAATACACAGGATGAAACCACGTAGACTTAAATGTATCAAATCCACTCTGGGAAGAAAAAATCAGGAAAGACTTCATGGAGAAAGAAAACCTAGGGTGATGCCTTAAGATGACTTAAGAATGGGAGTCAGGTGGTAGAGCAGTGGGTTAAGCGCAGGTGGAGCAAAGTGCAGGTGGAGCAAAGCGCAAGAACCGGCTTAAGGATCCTGGTTTGAGCCCCTGGCTCCCCACCTGCAGGGGAGTCGCTTCACAGGTGGTGAAGCAGGTCTGCAGGTGTCTATCTTTCTCTCCCCATCTCTGTCTTCCCCTCCTCTCTCCATTTCTCTCTGTCCTATCCAACAACGGTGACATCAACAATAATTACAACAATAAAAAAAAAGGGCAACAAAAAGGGAATAAAGAAATAAATATTAAAAAAAAAGATGACTTAATAATTAGGCTACCAGTTAGGGGAAAGGAGGAATTTAGAAGAATGAATGGATAATACCTATAAAAGCTCGGAGACAAACAAAATGAAGCATTTTTGAACAAATAAGCTAATTTAATATTCATAGAGTCTAGTTTAAGAGGCTAGAAGCTGCAAAAGATGAGACAGAAAAGAGGATGCATATGGGCCATTGTCTAAGAACAGTAGGAAGCAACTGAGAGATTTTCTTAAAAATATACAAGTGATGTGATTGTATGTAATGTAACCAATCTGCGATTTGGAGGATAAATTTAAGGAGTCATTTCTGTTATCTAGATGAGAGGTGGTAGTGAAAATGGAATAGGTAGTACAGACAGAGAGAAATTGAAAAAAAATATTTAGGAGTGAGTCAGCAGGAGTTAACTTACTGGATCAGGTTGGGAAGTGAAAGGTGAAGGATGTCAGCAGGTTTTTGGATTGGTCAACTCTTTCCTAAATGGATTTTTTAAAGCTTTTGGGGGGGGGGGGCATAGGAGGGGCAGACAATGAGACTTTAATCAGAAAACATGATAAACGTAGTTTAGTTTGAGTGTCATGTTTCTGTGAGATATACATCCAGAAACACTTATATGTTGCTCGACATCTCAGAAGGAAACTGTGGACATGAAAGGTCTGTTGGCATAGGTGATACTGTAACATGCAAATAATTTGGGCGGAGGGTTGATAGCATAATGGTTATGCAAAGGGACTCTCGTACCTGAGGCTCCAAATAATTTACATGGCCTCATAAACTTTGGGATAAGTAATTTTTTTGAATATTTCCTTTTTTTTTTTTTGAAGTCTCTGTTGCTAGTGTTTGAAAATATATTAAAAACTGCATTCTTTGGTGACATAAATTTCGATAGACTAGTTTTGCAGTTTAAGTAGGTTGGTAGTGTTTGGTTTAAAAACAGCTAAGATAATCATTTCTGGAAGCAGGGAACCTGAAAGCAGGTTTTCATTTCCCCAG
Source organism: Erinaceus europaeus (assembly GCF_950295315.1). Lineage (NCBI taxonomy): Eukaryota > Metazoa > Chordata > Mammalia > Eulipotyphla > Erinaceidae > Erinaceus > Erinaceus europaeus. The sequence goes on from NC_080166.1 coordinate 88,955,760, forward strand.
TCCAAATGAATACATACCACCTAACCTGGAGATTCCAGGGATTGGGGCTGCTGTCCTCGAAAACCTGGCCAGGCCCATGGATATTGAAGCTTGAGTGGACAGTTGCCACTAGGTGGCACCAAACCACAGTCCAGGTCTGAATGAATTTGAGTTGCCCTGGAACTCCTTGCCCACTCATTGTCTATAGACTTCCCTGGATCATTATTAACCCCACAGTAACCCAACCCTATTTAATTTTTTATTTATTTTAATTATAATTTATTTATAAAAAGGAAACATTGACAAAACCATAGGATAAGAGGGGTACAATTCCACACAATTCCCACCACCAGAACTCCATATCCCATCCCCTCCCCTGAAAGCTTTCCTATTCTTTAACCCTCTGGGAGTATGGACCCAAGGTCATTGTGAGATGCATAAGGTGGAAGGTCTGGCTTCTGTAATTGCTTCCCCACTGAACATGGGCGTTGACAGGTCGATCTATACTCCCAGCCTGTCTCTTTCCCTAGTGGGGCAGGGGTTCTAGGGAATCGGAGCTCCAGGACACATTGGTGGGATTGTCTGTCCAGGGAAGTCTAAAGGCTGGAATCGTGCAGATGAAGAGTTGGGGGGGTCTCTGTTTTGTAGCTAGATAGTAGGTATATTTTAGTTATATTCCAAAGGGCCTGTGGCTACTAGTTTCTTTGTTTGTTGCCCTGAACCTGAAATCTGATATGCAGGTGAATCCAAGTTATTGTCTGGGAAATGATGTCATGGCTAGAAAAAGGACCAGAAAGCTGGATCAGGGAAGAGAGTAGCTCCCAAATATGGGGAAGGTGTATAAATATTGTTGACTGTAAACCCCATCAATTTGAGATGATCTGGGTCCTATATTCAGCTTAGGAGCCTATGTGACCTCTGCATCCCTGTAGATCCAAGTTTACATTCTGTGATCATGAATAGGAATGTTCCACGCCGCCCCAATATCAGGACCCATCTTCCTCAGGTGTAGCATAGAGGATGTTGTCCAGCCTTCCTTCGGAGGATGGAACATTCTCTACCGTTGTTGATGCAAGTTGAAGACAACCCTGTTGTTTTTTTTTATAGGACTGATTTTTTGAACCACAGTTTCCTCATTATAGCAGGATTTAATACCTTTGTCAAAGATTAGATATCCATAGGTGTGGGGCCTTATGTGTGGGCATCCAATTCTATTCTACTGCTCAGTTGACTATGTTCCAGTACCAAGCAGTTTTGATGACAATGGCCCTATAATACAATTTGAGATCAGGGAGTGTGATGCCTCCAGTTCTGTTCTTTCTTCTCAAGATTGTTTTGGCAATTCTAGCTCTTTTCTGGTTTCAGATAAACATTTGTAGATTTCTTCTATTCTAAAAACTGTTGTTAGGATCTTGATGGGGATATCATTAAATTTGTATATGCCTCTGTGTAGTATATTCATTTTGATGATGTTAATTCTTCCAACCCATGAACATGGAGTATCTTTCCACTTTGTGTCTTTTTCAGTTTCCTTGAGTAGTGACTCATGATTTTCAGTATACAAGTCTTTCACTTCTTCGGTTAGGTTTACACCTAGATATTTTATTGTTTTTGTTGCTATAGTAAAATGAATTGATTTCTGGATTTCATCATCTTCTAAATTAGTGTTTGCATAGAGGAATGCCACTGACTTTTGTATGTTAATTTTGTAGCCTGACATTTTACTATATTGCCTGATAATTTCCAAAAGCTTTCTGCTGGATTCTTTTGGCTTTTCTTTCCTTTTTTAAAATAATTTTTAAATTATCTTTATTTATTTATTGGATAGAGACATCCAGAAATCAAGAGGGAAGAGAGTGGTAGAGAGGGAGATAGATACCTGCAGCATTGCTTCACCACTTGCAAAGCTTTCCCCCTACAGGTGGGGACAGGGGGTCGAACCTGGGTTGTTGAGCACTGCAACATGTGCAGTTAACCAGGTACACCACCACCCAGCCAGCCCCTCTTTAGCTTTTTCTATGTATACTATCATATATCATCTGCAAATAGTGAGAGTTTGACTTCTTCTCTTCCTATCTGTATCCCTTTAATTCCTTGCTCCTGCCTGATTGCTATGGCAAGAACTTCCAGTACTATGTTGAGTAGTAATGGTGATAGTGGGCATCTTGTCTAGTACCTGATTTGAAGATAAATGCTTCCAGTTTTTCACCATTGAGTATGATGTTGCTATAATATATATGATGTTTGTTATATATAGACTATCTTCAGGAATTTTCCATCAATTCCCATTTTTTGTAGTGTTTTGGTCATAAAGGGATGTTGTATTTTGTCGAAGGCTTTCTCTGCATCTATTGATATGACCATGTGGTTTTTGGTCTTGTATTCATTGATGTGGTGGATCATGTTGATTGATTTACATATATTAAGCCATCCTTGCATCCCTGGGATAAACCCTACTTGGTCATGATGAACAATCTTTTTAATATACTGCTGTATCCGGTTGGCTAGAATTTGTTCAATACTTTAGTATCTATGTTCATCAGAGATATTGGTCTGTGGTTTTCTTTTTTTTTTTTTTTTTTGCTAAAAGAGGCCTCAGTAGGCAGAGGCAGATAGCCTAATGATTACACAAGGAGACTCTTATACCTGAGGTTTCAAAGTGCCAGGTTCCATCCCCTGCACCACAGGAAGCCAGAGTTGCGCTTTGGTTAAAAAAAAAAATTGAAAGAAGTCTCAACTATGTGTTGAATGGTTGCATGGACTGGTACTGCTTTCTACAGATGAGGTGTCAACTGGTTTAAATGGAAGCCTACGCAAAGATTTATTTCTTTTTAATTGCCAACAGGGTTGTTGCTGGGGCTGGGTGCTTGCATGATGAATACACCACTCCTGGTGATCTCTTTTTCTTTTTTCTTTTCTTTTCTTTTTTTTGCCTCCAGGGTTATTGCTGGGGCTTGGTGCCTGCATATGAATCCACTGCCCCTGGAGTCTGTTTTTTTCCTTTTTTTGCCCTTGTTGTTTATCATTGTTATTATTGCTATCGTCGTTGTTGGAGAGGCCAGGGAGAAATGGAGAGAGAAGGGAAGACAGAGAGGGGGAGAAAAAGATAGACACCTGCAGATCTGCTTCACCGCCTGTGAAATGATCCCCGCCCCTTGCAGGTGGGGAGCCAGGGGCTCAAACCAGAATTCTTACTTTTGTCCTTGTGCTTAGCGCCATGTGTGCTTAAGCCACTACTGCCTGGCCCCCTGGTCTTTAAAAAGAATTTTTTTTTTTTTAAATGAAGATAGATAAATTGATAGGGAAGGGGCAAGTAGAGACACCTGTAGCACCACTAGTGAAGCTTCCTCCCTGCATTTGGGGACTGGGGCTTGAATCTCTGTGTACTATCACTGGCCCCAACACAGAGCATTTTATGGAGATGCATGAAGTGCTTTTTATTTTGGTTATTAATATTTTTTTTTAAAAAAATTAAGCTATGATTTTGGTTAGATACTTATTTTTGGTCCTAGTTTTCACATATGACAGGAAAAAATAAAATAAAAATTCTGAATACCAATAGAATGTTAGGAAAATATCTGAAAATTTCAGCTTTTCTTTTTCTTTTGCCTCTACTGGGGCTCGGTGCCTGCACTTGGAATCCACTGCCCCTGGAGGTTATTTTTCCCATTTTGTTGCCCTTGTCGTTGTTATTGTTGTTGTTGTTGGATAGGACAGAGAGAAATGGAGAGAGGAGGGGAAGACCGAAAGGGAGAGAGAAAGATAGACACCTGCTTCACCACTTGTGAAGCGCCCTCCCTGCAGGTGGGGAGCTGGGGGCTCAAACTGGGACCCTTACGACGGTCCTTCCACTTTGCACCACCTGCGCTTAACCCACTGCGCTACCGTCCAGCCTCCAGAAAATTTCAGCTTTTAAAATGCATAGTTTCACAGCCTCTTGAAGAGAGGATGTTAAATAAAATTTCTGTTTAGAGAGTACAGGTCCAAAAATGATGACAGAGGACCTAGTGGGGGTTGTATTGTTATGTAAAAAAATAAAATAAAATTGTAAAAAAATTAAAAAATCTGTTTATCTCTTTTTATCATTGTATTTACTTAATTTTTAGCTATAGTAGTTAAAGGAAAAAACTATTGGCTATTTTTATGAATAGCAAATGATCCAGTTGCAGCCCTCTAATTCCTGCAATTTTCATCAGGCACAGAAATGAGCAAGTTGATGATTTGTCCTGCAACATAAAGCTGGACCGAGAGATGATTAATTCACTTTCCCTATAAATAAGCTTGTCTTATAAACATTTCTGTACTTTTTTATTCCAGCTGAAAACATGTTGACTTTCATTAACTAAAAATATTTTTACATTGAGGTAGAAGAATAGGTTGCTTAGTTGTGCTTACTGAGCTCTTCATGACAACCATGTTTTATCAAACTATTATTGATCAATTTCAAATTTTGACACACTGGTGATGTTTAAGTTATGACTTGCTCTTGGCATAACCAAACTCTGATTGGTTCCTATTAGAATTTCAAAAATTCCTCAGTTTGTCTTACTCTTTTAAATAATTCTTTTAAGTTCTTTTAAATCTTTTGAAGTATAAAAGTTAGATTTTTCTTATTGGTCAGTGAAATTTCTCTGCTGTTAGAAAGAAATGTAGTTTATCCTATACAGAATTTTGCTGTTATTCTTTGTTTTGTATAAAGGTTTTCTGTTTCAATTATGAGATACTTTGTGGTAAGCTTACTTGAGAAAGGCCTTCTCTACACAAATACACTACAATGTATATGGAATAATTTAAAAATGTTTTTTTACATTCGACAGTAAATAAAATAGTTTGTACATGCATAACATTTCCCAGTTTTCCATATAGAAATTATTTTACTTAGAGAAAGATTAAGAACTTAATTCTGTAAGTTTCTTGTTTGATTTTTGCTTAAGTGACCTCATGTTTCAATTGTTATAAGTGTTTAAGTCTTGGTTTGTGCTTGCTTCCCACCCCTTCCCCCTCACCTCAAGGGTTACTGCTGTGGTGCAGTGTCGGCACTATGAATCCACTGCTCCTGTGGCATTTGTTTGTTTGTTTATTTATTTATTTTTGATAGTACAGAGAAAAATTGGGAGGAGGGGAAGAAGGGGAGGGAGAAAGATAGACATCTGCAGACCTGCTTCACAGCTTGTGAAGTGACCCCCCTGCAGATGGGGAGTGGGGGGACTCGAATTGGGATTCTTTCTCCAATCCTTGCACTTTGTCCCTTTTCTCTAGTATAATATTGAAGCATTCACCCTTCCTTTTTTTTTTTTTTCCCTCCAGGATTACTGCTGGGGTTTGGTTCCCTGCACTATGAATCCACTGCTCCTGTGGCATTTTTTCAATTTTTTGGATAGAACAGAGAGAAATTGAGAGGGGAGGGGAAGATAGAGAGAGAGAGAGAAAGATAGACAGTTGCAGACCTGCTTCATCACTTGTGAAGCTGCCCCCCTGCAGGGAGGGAGCTGGGGCTCAAACCAGGATCTTTGGGCGAGTCTTTGTGCTTAGTACTATGTGCACTTAACCCATGAGCCACACTGCCTGGCCCCCAAAGCACCCCTTTTCACTCTAAAAATTGCTCATGTTGGGTGGGGGAGAGCATTTTTGGACAAGAGCTGTAGCTCTGAGGTACTGCGTTTCCTTTTGTACTTTACATAGAATTGTCCCCTTTCCTGCAGTGAGAAAGCTTTATGACAGTGAAGCAGTGCTACAAGTCTTTCTCTGTCCCTATCTTCCCCATCTCTCTCAGTTTCTCTCTGCCTTTATTAAAAAAAAAAAAAAAAAAAAGCGAAATAAAGGAAGTCTTAAAATAGGCAACATAATATGATGAAGAAAATGGGCAGTAGAGCCTGACAGTTTGATTGATTTTTGGACTCCATAGCTTGCATTCTGTGTGACTTTAGGCAAAAGTTTAACCTCTCTGTGTTTCAGTCTTTCCTACTTAAAAAAAGAAAAAAAAAAACTGAGGTAATGATACAGTCTTCATTTTGTAGGATTGTTGTGAGGATTAAGTTAGTTATTTTTTTAACTGATTTAATAATGATCGACAAGACTGAAGAATAAGAGGGGTACAATTCCACACAATTCCCACCACCAGAGCTCTGTATCCCATCCCCTTCATTGGAAGCTTTCCTATTCTTATTGCTCTGGGAGTATGGACTGAGGATCATTATGGGGTACAGAAGGTGGAAAGTCTGGACATGGGCATTGGCAAGTCAATCCATACTCCCAGCTTGTTTCTATCTTTCTAGCATGTGGTAATAAGCACTCTTATGTGTTTGCTAATTCTTTCTGTTACTGTTAATAGAACAATACTTAATAATATTTTTAGCTTATCTCCTTCACATTTAATTTAAAGTATTAAAAACCAATGATAACAGCCTAAGAGGTACCAAAGTACATAAGGCATTGGATTCTTAGACATGAGGTCCTAAGTTTGATCCCCAAAATTGCATGTGTCAGAGCAATGCTTTGTGTTCTCTCTTTCTCTGTCTCTGCCTCTGCCTGTGTGTGTGTGTGTGTGTGTATGTACTTTTTTTTTTTAATAGAGCGCTGCTCCACTCTGGAGTATGGTGGTGCAGGGGGTTGAACCTGGGACTTTAGAGCCTTAGGCACGAGAGTCTCTTAACATTTATCATTGTGCTGTCTATCCCTGTTCTATCCATATATATTACTAATGAATAAATAATTAAAAAAATCTAGTTGATCATATTTTAAAACTCAGTGTGTATGTTTTAAAAATAATTGTGCTAGGGACCGGGCAATAGCACAGCGGGTAAATTGCACATGGCGCAAAGCGCAAGGATGACATAAGGGTCCTGGTTTGAGGCCCCGGGTCCCCGCCTGCAGTAGAGGTCACTTCATGGGCAGTGAAGCTGGTCTGCAGGTGTCTATCTTTCTGTCCCCCTCTCTGTCTTCCCCTCTCTCTCCATTTCTGTCTGTCCTACCAACAATGATAGCAATAACAACAACGATCAACAAGGACAACCTCCAAGAGTAGTGGATTCGTAGTGCAGTCACCAAGCCCCAGCAATAATCCTGGAGGCAAAAAAAGAAAAAGACTTGTGTTGTTTCTTGTTAATGTATTCATATTTGGGGCAGTATACAGAATGTGTGGTACCTGATATCAAGAATAGTTTTATATAGATATTTTTATATCTATATTTTATATTTTATATATTTTATATCTTAACAGTAAACAAGTAGAACAGCTTCTGTCACATTCCCCTTAACTACCACTAACTATATCTATCTCCAATTTCAGTTTCTGCTATGTTTACTTTTATAAGTGAATGCTTCTTCAATATGCTGATCACATACTTGAGCTTTACATGTATACTGACCATCTCAGACTAACTTTAGTCAGTCTAATGGCCACACCCTGGATCTTGTTATCAACTAAAGTTGTGTCCAGGAAAACACTTTCCTACTTCTGAATCACCATTCCCAATAGCAGTCTTTCATCTTCTACCTAAATTGCACAGCTCCTTCTATTTAACCAGCGTCATTCCATCAGAACTTGAAGTCTTTTGTCTTTCCTGCTTTCTCCTGATGTATCAGCCCTTTTCTGTTTCCTTATTGCTCCTTCTTCTCCATGTGAGATCCCAAGGTTCATCCTCTCAGCTGGTCTTATATCCCAGACTTCATTCCTACTTAGAAACTTGTAATCTTTTTTTTTTATCTTTACCTGAAAATATTTTATTTAAAATGTTTATGTTGTTAAAATTTGTAGGCTCTTGCTGGGTGGGTAGCTTCACGGCGGGTAACAGAGACGTGGAGACAACGGCTGGGCAGGGAAGCTGTATTTCTTTATTCAGGAACAACGATTCATAAACTAAGACAAACTAATCACCAAACAGAACTCTGCTGTCTCTTTGCGGCGGCGCAAGCACTTTTTCTTTTACTCTGGAACTCAGGAACTCTCCAACTCTGGAACTCAGGAACCCAGGAACTCTCCAACTCTGGCACTCTCGAACTCAGGAACCCTCTCCCTTACTCTCGAACTCAGAAACTCTCGAACCCATGAACTCAGGAACCCTCCCTCAGGGTTCCTTGGGGCGGGGCCAAGCAGGCCCACGAAATTAATTGGACTGATCCAATTCTCTTGGCGAGGGGAGGGCTAGGACAAACCAATGTAAAGCATATGACAATTCCCCCTTTTCTTTTTAACTAAATGACTATAGTATCAAGGGTGTGGGGTGAACAGAAACATATATAACAAAAACCAGCATGTTGCCAAGGGAAGGCCTGAGGGGGCCATATCTGAAAAAAAAACATTTCTTGCCTCTGGGGGGCTACTTGCCTCGACGGGCAATTGCATGGGGGCGGGGAACGGCCTAGGGTCCCACAGGCAGCTGGCTGCAACTTACTATGAAACAAAACTTGTTATTAGCATATCTACTGCACGATCCAACGTTTCTAATAGAGAAGGAATTTGAGACTTTTACATATCAACAAAGTCTTTTAACCTTTTGTCACACCCATTCAAGATGGAGACACACCCTAGGTGTGGGCCGGAGAGGAAACCTCAGGCATGAGAATAATTAGCATAGCCATTGTGCGATCTACCATTTCTAATAGAGAAGGTAGTGTTTTACATATCAACAAGTCTATTTAACCTTTTGTTTAGACCAACTTAGTTAAAATATATTGATTGTTAACTAATTTTTACCTTAGACTTTAAATGTAAGTTAATTTTATCTTTATGAGAATTACATTGAAAACCTTTTTCATTTAACTATTATTTTTATTTGTTTATTGGATAGAGACAGCCAGAAATCAAGAGGGAAGGGTGATATAGGGAAAGACACAGGCCAGGTGATAGCGCACTGGGTTACATGCACATAGTATGAAGCGTAAGGACCCTAGGATGGATTTCAGTTCGAACGCCAGGTTCCCCACCTGCGTATGTCTCTTCGCAAGCAGTGAAGCAAGTCAGCAGGTGACTTTCTCGTTCTCTCTGTATCTTCCCCTCTTCTCTCAATCTCTTTCCTACCCAAAAAATGGAAAAAAATGGCCACAGGAGCAGTGGATTCATAGTGTAGGCACTGAGCTGCTGTGATAACCCTGGAGGCTGGGGGGCGGGGGGAGAGAGGGAGAGGGAGAGACCTGCAGCCCAACTTCACCACTCTTGAAGCTTTCCCTCTGCAGGTGAGAACGAGGGGCTTGAACTAAAGTCTTTGTGCACAGTAATATGTGCGCTAAACAGCCTATCCCCCAAAATATTTTATACAACATTTATTAAACTTTTTAATCACGGTTTTCTTTCAAGGATTAAATGTTTAGCATATTTTCAACCTATGTGGAGAAAGGTTTTGAAAAGGGTAGAATATTATAAGTTTTATGAAGAATAGCATTTGACGTGGACTATTTGTTCTACTCAGGCTTCTAAAGCTTGCTGCTAGAGAGAGACACACACACCAAGCCAGGCAAATGGATACAATGGACATTTTGGGTCACCAGCCTCTTTTAGGTTAAGACTGATATTGTCCAGTTCCAGGCAAATGGATTTGTGGCTCTTTAAAAGACAATAAATTAACAAAGAAATTATGAAAAGGACTAAAGCATTTATTTCTCCCTTGAAAAATGTATACTTGGGAGTTGGGCGGTAGCACAGCGGGTTAAGCGCACGTGGCACAAAGCGCAAGGACTGGAGTAAGGATCCCAGTTTGAGCCCCCAGCACCCCACCTGCAGGGGAGTCGCTTCACAAGCGGTGAAGTAGGTCTGCAGGTGTCTGTCTGTCTTTCTGGACTCCCCATGTCTTCTCCTCCTCTCTCCATTTCTCTCTGCCCTAACAATGACAACATCAATAACTAGAACAATAAAGGGTTGTGGGCAACAAAAGGAAAAAAAAAATAAATACAAATTTTAAAAAAGTATACTAATATAAATGAAGTAATGGAGGTGTCTGAATTTTAGAAATCTCCGTGAAGCAAGGGATAATGCTGTGGCTGAAAAGGACCGAGCAGTGATGGCTGAAAAGGATGCTTTAGAGAAACATGATCAGCTCTTAGACAGGTAAGCCTGCTGAACATAGAAATACTCAGACACTTCAACTTTTGTCACTGTTGCTTTTTCTTCTAGAAAAACGTCTTTTTATCATAGTATGATTTTCATTTCCACTGGGATATAACTCACATACATTATTCTTGTAAAAGGTGATTATGGCATATATTGAAACAAGATGTAGAACAGTTCAGTCACCCCCATGAGAGTTTCTTTAGCGTCTTTTCTCAATTTGAACCACTGCCCTTCAAGAGGCAAACACTTTTTGATTCCTGCCACCATAGTTTTGTTTTACTCTTCCGAAACTAAAATTGAGTCATATAAAATATAGTGTTTCGTGTCTGTTTCTTTTGTCCATTTTGTCATTATATCAGTAATTCACTCTTTACTATTTCTGTATGAACATGTCATAATTGGTCTATTCATTTGCCTGTCAATGGACATTTTGATTATTTTCAGTTTGGAGTGATCATGAATAAAACTGCTATGAACATTTTGTACAAGTCCTTTTGGGGGAGCAGGTATTTTTATTTCTTTTGGATAAATGCCCAGGAATGAAAATGTTAATCATATATAGATGAGTGTTCTACTCTAAAAGAACCTGCCAAACTGAACTCTTGCCTTTGTGCCATTGTGTACTCCCGGCATCATTTTTTAGAAGTTTATATTGTCTGGCTTATGTATGTTGAAGGGAGAAGAGAGAGGATGATTTTCTATCTACCAGTAGAAAAGGATATATAATTACTGAGATCAAAAGAAAATCACTGATGATTATAAGATTAAAATGACATTACTTAGTTGAACATTCCAAGTTTTTATGGATCAACTATTATACAGAGTAAATACATTGCTTTCCTCATTTTCTTTAAAAGAAAAAAATAATTTTGAGCAGAAAGGTTGCTAAAAAGGGTTGGGTGGTGGTGCACCTAGTTGAGCACACATGGTACAGTGTGCAAGGACCCGAGTTCCAGCCCTCAGTCCCCACCTGCAAAAGGGAAAGTTGTGCAAGTGGTGATGCAGGACTGCAGATGTCTCTCTGTGTCTCTCCTGCTCTACTTCCCCTTTAAATTTCTGGCTCGTGCTCTCTCTCTCTCTTCCTCTATATCTCCCTTTCTCAGTTTCTCTGCCTCTATCCAAGATAAATAAAATAAATAAATAACAATTTAAAAGGAGAAAAGAAAGGTTTGAAGATAATGCTCAGTAAATTTTCATTGTTAAATTAATACTTTAATATTAATTTGTAATAACTGATATGAAACTAAAAATTAAGGCAGAACTTCATATTCTTAAGTTACTGTCAACCTTTTTAGACTCCGAATCTTTTAGAATGGTTTGAATTGTTAAACGTCTGAGTTGGGTTTTCATGGTCGCAAGTGGGCTAGCGCGGCGTGGGTGGGGGGGGTGGGGGGGCGGATGGCTGGCGCGGGCTGTAGTGGCCCGACCCTGATTGCTGCAGGAGGTGGAGAGGTAAGGTAAGCGGGAGCTGCAGGAGGTGGAGAGGTAAGGGCTCCCTCAGGGACCTCCGGCCAGGGGCGCAGGGCGGAGGCGCCAGGAGCCAGCGTCTGGCCTGCGGGTGTTGGAGGCTCCGTGACCCGCGACCCGCCGCCTGGCCGCCGCGGAGCAGCTCTGGTCACTGCTTCTTTCCCCAGCGCCCTGAGAAGGCAGAGAAAAGCCATTCGGTTCCAGAAAAGTCAGAGGCAGATGCAGGCTCCCTCCGCCCTGCCCAGGACCCTCACGAGGGAAGCCATGGAGCAGATCTGGCATTTACATAAGGAATTTGTAGAGACCTGGTCAGTTCCCAGATTGGCTGTCAGCAGTGATGTGATCCGAAGAGTCTTAAAAAGCAAGTTTGTACCCACCTTGGAACAAAAACTGAAACAGGATCAGAAAGTCCTCAAGAAAGCTGGGCTTGCCCACTGCCTCCGTCAGTCCCAGGGTCCTGTGGATAGCTCAAAGCCTCTTTTTGCAGGCCACCTGGTACCAGGTCCTTTGCTGATACAGGAAGTGAGCTCGCACCCCAAGACCAGGGTCCGACCTCAGCTTTGAAAGTGATGGAGTCAAACATTCCCAGTACAGCCACAAGGAGACTGAAGAGAAGGGATGAAGAATCCAAGCCCTGGGGGGGGGGGGGGGGGGGGGGAGGCTGCGCCCATGGCTCTGAGGCCCCAGGTCATCAGCTGCTGCAGCGGAAGCGCTCTGTTGATACTTGCATTGGCCACAGAGAAACTGGCAGCGGTGGATGGCTAGGTGCCAAGCTGAAAGAATCTAAAACAAGGGATCCAGGTGACCAGAACTTCAGCAGCAAAGTGGTGCAGAGTTCTTTGATGATAACGGGAACTTCCTGTACAGAATTTGAGCTTGAGTCTGACTGGAAATGCAACCCAAAATAGCCAGTTGTGTATTTGGAGCTACCTGCAAATAGACTAAACACCTAGGAATAGGAAGTGATAAGCCTGGGATGAGGGAAGAAGGAGCTGCTTGGATATGAATCTGACAAGAGGCAGTGTCTCTTAAGTATCCAGGGCAAATTTGGGTGGGTGGGTGGGTGACAGCTGGTAGAGAGAGCTCAGGCAGTTGGGATACTGCTCACCTGGTCTCTGGGTTTCAACCAGCCCTTGTCGCACTTGTTAGGATTTACTGCAGTACTTGTAGATGTGTGGGAGCAAATGAAAGGTTTGCCACCTGATTTCCTTAGTTTGCTAATGGACAGCACAGTAGTAGAACTTCGGGTGTTTCCAGTGTAAGCACAATAAAAGTGAAACATAGCAGTCCTTGGATTGTGCTTTCTGCAAAAAGTGTCCTTTGTCATTAAACATTGGTGGGGAGGGTGAGACAGAGGAATTCTTGACAAAAAGCTACACAAATTTTGTGATTCTAGCAACTATAAACTAGACTTCTTTTAGTGGCTAGGGCTCTGAGAGACAGTGACACCCCCCAAAGAAGAGGGGCATGCAAAGTCTTAAAGACTCAGGCCATAATCTTCACCCACTTTGAAAAGCTTAAATGTTTTCACTGAATTTTTGCAAGTGTGTTGTGCCAGAAACATAATAATTCCTCTCTGCAAATAAACATTTGTTGTTGAAAAAAAGAAAAAGTTTGAGTTCATGTCAACTTTATAAACTAGACTTATGGAGGAATTTTAATACATACAATATTGAGCCAGAGAGATAACTCAGTGTTAGAGCAGGATATTTGCATGCCTGAGGCCCCTGAGGCCTCAGGTTCAGTTTTTGGCACCACCATATATCAGCTGAGCACAGTGCTCTGGTCACCTCTCTTCCTCTCTGTATGAACTCTATAATAATATGAACTCTATAATTCACTTTTAAACTCTTAATGAAAAGGTGTTTATTCTTAATTTAAGTCAGAATAAAAGCTTATTTTCTCAAATCCTAAATTTTAGCCACCTTCATTATTTATAGTAGTTTTAAGAACAAGGCAAACAAGGGGGAGAAAGTTTTTCTAAACACTATGAAGAAAAATATGTCATACTCAGGACTATAAAAGATATTTCAGCAGTAGCGCAATGGGTTAAGCGCAGGTGGCACAAAGTGCAAGGACTGGCCTAAGGATCCTGGTTTGAGCCCCCAGCTCCACACCTGCAGGAGAGTCGCTTCACAAGCGGTGAAGCAGGTCTGTAGGTGTCTTTCTCTCCCCCTCTCTGTCTTCCCCTCCTCTCTCCATTTCTCTCTGTCTTATCCAACAATGACAATAATAACTACAACAATAAAACAACAGGGGCAACAAAAAGGGAATAAATAGATAAATATTTTTTTTAAATAATAACTACGGCAATAAAACAGCAAGGGCAACAAAAGAAAATACATAAATAATTTAAAAAATTTTAAAGATATTTAAGGACCAAAACTTTATTGAACAAATTAGAATAATATCTAGAAATGTAATTCTAACAGAGCATGCACATAGCTCAGCTAATAGACTGCAGGATTTATATGCCGAGCCTCCTAGTTCAGTCCCACGGGTCACATGTACCAGAGTGGTTTTCTGGTCTCTATATCTAACACACACACACACACACACACACACACACACACACACACATCAAATAAAATTTCAAAAGTTTTAAAAAGTAACTATCTTATATTAAATCAGTAAAATACATCTTTAGAAATATTTGTGCCTACCTATCTTTTTAGTTATATTATTGACAATTGAAGGAGAATTCATGTGTTTTCAAAGGATTTACCTTATTTCATGAGATGGAGAAAACCAGAGCATTACTCTGGCATATGCAGTGCTGGGGATGGAACTCAAGGCTTCATGCTTGCAAGTTGAGATCTTGACCACTGCACCACCTCCAGGACCATAAGTCAGAATAATTTATGTTCAAACTTCAAAACTTCGTGACACCTAACAAACTTCACTCTAACATTTCTCCTTTTTAGGTATTTGTGGCAAAGTATTTTTCCTATTGTACTTTTTCTCTTCATACGAATTTTTTTCTTATGAATACATACATTATACTTTTCAACCAGAACAGTGTTTTATCACTATTTCTAAAATAAATAAATATGTTTTAAAATAATACTGACTTTCCTGCAAAAACTGAAAAGTGATAATACATTGTGTTTATATAGGAATGAACAAGCAGGCAATCACACATATTATTAGAATTTTAAATTGGCACAATTCTATGAAAAATAATATATCAATACACATCAGAAATATAAACATACATTGCTTCTAACCCAAGAATTTAACTTCTACTACATTATCCTTCAGATAGACCTTTTTTTTTTTTTGCCTCCAAAGTTATCGCTGGGGCTTGGGGCTTAGAGCTCCTTGGGCCATTTTTTCCATTTTACTGGATAGGGCAGAGAGAAATTGAGAGGGGAGGGGAAGGTAGAGAGGGGGAGAGAAAGATAGACTCTCCAGTCCTACCCCTCTGCAGGTGGGGAACTGAGGTCTAAAACCGGGATCTTTGTGCAGGTCCTTGTGCTTTAGTACTACATGTGCTTAACCGGGTGCACCACCACCTGGCCGCTCCGATTTATTAGCAGGGCCTGGAGATAGCTCTTTGTGAGGCTTTCAGATTTGTGCTCTCAAATTTGTCCCCCTCCACCACAGTACCTCTCTATCGGTCCACTATGGTGCACTGGAGCCCGTCCACCCTTTGTTCTCACACCCATCCTTTCTGGCAACCACAGCTCTGTAGTCAAGAACACAAAGATGGCCGCCTGGGAGGCAGCATAGAGACTAGAGCTTAGACTTCAAGGTATGAGGTCCCAAATTTGATGCCTGGCATTGCATGTGCCAGAGTGAAGGTCTCATGCATGTAGTCTCGCTCTCTCTCCTTATCTTTTGTGTTAGTCTCTTTTTGTTTTGTGCCAGAGCACTGCTCAGCTGTGGCTTATGGTGTTACTGAGGATTGATACTAGGACCTCAGAGACTCAGCCATTAAAGTCTTTTGCATTGTGATAGCTCCCCAGCTCTAATAAACAAATCCTTAGAAAACAAAGACTCTTAAGGATTTCTCTGTTCACCTCTCCTCTCCTCCCCTCCTTCCTATACCTGTCCCCCTAACACACACACACACACACACACACACACACACACACAACACACACTGTTTCTAAAGTAAAGAAAGAAAAATTGCAACAACAAGAAAAAAAATAACTCCATCCAAAAATGGGGGGAGGACCTGGACAGAATGTTCACCACAGAAGAGATCCAAAAGGCTGAAAAACACATGAACAAATGCTCCAAGTCTCTGATTGTCAGAGAAATGCAAATAAAGACAACAATGAGATACCACTTCACTCCTGTGAGAATGTCATACATCAGAAAAGAAAAATTAGTCCAGGAAGGTAACTCAGTGATGGTATTGTGCATGCATGCACCAGATACCAGAGCTGCATGAAAACGAATAATTAAAAAAGGCCTCAGACATGCCTATACACAATTTTCTAATCAGGTGTAATTAGTCTTAATTCTTTTCACTTATATTAAACTTTTTTCTTTGGTAAATGCTTCACTTAATGATTAAATAACCTATTATTATGAAGAAAATGAAGTAGCATGCCACTTTAAGACATGAATGAAAGACTCTACTCAGGGATTTAAATATCTACAAAAGAATGGACTTTTCTCAGGCATATAAAAAGGCCCAACTATGTCCCTATTCAAGTTCAACAGCTTATCTAATAAGTAACAAATATCGAGCTTTCATGAACATGAACAGTTATTATCTCATGTTCTGTTGAATTTCTGCTTGCACTGTGGTCATTGTTTCTGTCAAAAAAAAAAAGCTGAAAGTTTTAAACTCGGTCAGTGTGAATAGTAAACTAAAATAAATGCACTATTATATCTGTCGAAACCTACATGAGTAGCATACATATGAACTAAAAGTATAAGCTTACAATCTGTAGTAATTTTAATAATCTTTCAGTTATGGTTGTCTTGTTTTAAAATATATACCCTGTATTTTAAAATACATCTGGAGGGGGTGCTGGGTGGTGGCACACCTGGTTGGGCACAAAGACCCAAGTTCAAGCCCCGAGTCCCCACCTGTAGGGGGAAGCTTCAAATATGGTGAAGTAGTACTGCAGGTGTCTCTCTGTGTCTCCCTCTCTAATTACCCCCATCCCTCTTGATTTTTGTCTCTATCCAGTAAATAAATAAACCCATGACTTATAAAAATAATTTCAAATAGTTTTCACTCTATTTTAAAATGGATATAGTTTTCACTCTATTATAAAATGAATATCAGTTATGAGGGCCAGGCTGTGGCACATTTGGGTAAACTCACACATTGCAGTGCGCACAGACCCAGGTTCAAGCCCCTGATCCCCACCTGTAGGGGGAAAGCTTCAAATATGGTGAAGCAGGGTTGCAGGTGCCTCTCTCCCTCTCTGTCTCCCCTCTCAATTTCTCTCTGTCTCTATCCAATGATAAATAAACATATATATATATATATATATATATATATATATTAAAATGAGAAAATAAAATGAATATCAGTTCAAATTTCCTGTTTGATTCCTATAACTCATCTGTAATAGTAAGATTCGTTTTCAATTTTTACTTGTAGAAGACAAAAGCAAGAGGAAGATCAGGTGACTAGTGAATTTAAGGTCTTTAGGACTAGCTCATGTTTGATACAGAGAACATCTGTTTTAAATTTCAACTTAGTAATGCAATGAGTACCACCTCAGCATGCTTCACTTCAGACTTTCCAGAGACATTAGGCATGGAATGCCAATAATTTTTTTGTTTGTTTGTTTTGATTATTTTTTATTTTTTCTTTTTTTTATTTTTATTTTTTATTAAAGAAAGGATTAATTAACAAAACCATAGGGTAGGAGGGGTACAACTCCACACAATTCCCACCGCCCAATCTCCATATCCCACCCCCTCCCCCGATAGCTTTCCCATTCTCTATCCCTCTGGGAGCATGGACCCAGGGTCATTGAGGGTTGCAGAAGGTAGAAGGTCTGGCTTCTGTAATTGCTTCCTCGCTGAACATGGGCGTTGACTGGTCGGTCCATACTCCCAGTCTGCCTCTCTCTTTCCCTAGTAGGATGGGTCTCTGGGGAAGCTGAGCTCCAGGACACATTGGTGGTGTCTTCAATCCAGGGAAGTCTGGCCGGCATCCTGATGACACCTGGAACCTGGTGACTGAAAAGAGAGTTAACATACAAAGCCAAACAAATTGTTGAGCAATCATGGACCCAAAGCTTGGAAAAGTGGAGAGGAAGTATTAGGGAGGTACTCACTGCAAACTCTAGTATACTTCTGCTTTCTTACTTTGGTGCCATACTCCAAACTCAGTCAATTTCTGCTTTGCATTTCTACTTCTTTTTTTTTTTTACATGCATAACATTCCCCAGATTCCCATTTAGCAATACAACCCCCACTATTTCATTCATCATTTTTCATGGACCTGTATTCTCCCCACCCACCCACCCACCCCAGAGTCTTTTACTTTGGTGTAATACTCCAATTCCATTTCAGGTTCGACTTGTGTTTTCTTTTCTAATCTTGTTTTTCAACTTCGGCCTGAGAGTGAGATCATCCCATATTCATCCTTCTGTTTCTGACTTATTTCACTCAACATGATTTTTTCAAGGTCCATCCAAGATCGGCTGAAAACGGTGAAGTCACCATTTTTTACAGCTGAGTAGTATTCCATTGTGTATATATACCACAACTTGCTCAGCCACTCATCTGTTGTTGGACACCTGGGTTGCTTCCAGGTTTTGGCTATTACAAATTGTGCTGCCAAGGAATGCCAATAATTAACCCTCATTACTCAGGTGAGACCTTTCCTTTCATGGTATTCTCTAATTCCATTCCAGGAGGTTCACTTCCTAACAAAGTCCCAAAACCTAGATATAGACCAGGTCCCATAAGATAGAGCATATGTTCACATGTATCCATTAAATTAGGGCAAAATATATACCTGAAAGCAAAAATACACAATAGTCTGTAGTGAGTCAGTATCAAATTCATAAAGAGATAGTGTCTACTTAGACTTAGATAGCCTCCTCACATACTTCCTATTACAGTTCTCTCACTCACTCCAAAGCTAACATTATCAAAGCAAGGACTGCAAAAGCCGAATAAGGGCAAGAGACGGGAATACTTTAATGATGACTCTTTAGTCACTATCAGGCCACCCCATCAGCTGTGGCCCTATTTGGGGAATCCTGAGGTTCCCAAACAGACATGATAGGCCTAGACCTCAAATAAATCCCCCTCTCCATTGTTACTGGTCATTTCTATCAGAAACAACAAAATAGACCCCATTGTGGGCCCTCATAGAACCTTGCCCTCAACTTGGATCAATAATGGTAGATTGTCCCATCCTCTGAAGGGAGGATGGACAACATACTCTTATGCTACACCTGAGGAAGATTGGTCCTGATATTGGGGCAGCATGAAACATTCCTACTCATGACCACAGAATGTGAGCTCAGATCTAGAGGGATGCAGAGGTCACACAGGCTCCTAAGCTAATTATGGGCTCCAGATTACATCAAATCAATGGGGTTTACAGTCAACAATATTTATACCCCTTTCCCATATTAGGGAGCTCTCTTCCCTGATCCAGCTTGCTGGTCCTTTTCCCAGCCATGACATCATCTCCCCAGACAATAACTTGGATCCACCGGCATATCAGATTTCAGGCTCAGGGGCAAAAAGAAAAATGAAAAAAAAAAAAAATCTAGTATAGTCACAGCTCCTTTGGAATTTAACTAAAATATGCCTATTAGCTAGCTACAAAATGGAGACACCCCCAACTCTTCATCTACACTATTCCAGCCCTTAGGTCCATGATTGGTCAACAACTTGTTTGGCTTTATATGCTAACTCTTGTCAACCACCAGGTTCCAGATGCTAGCATGATGCCGACCAGACTTCCCTGGACAGACAACCCCACCAATGTGTCCTGGAGCTCCGATTCCCCAGAACCCCGCCCCACTAGGGAAAGGAGAGAGGCAGGCTGGGAGTATGGATCGACCGGTCAATGCCCATATTCAGCGGAGAAACAATTACAGAAGCCAGACCTTCCACCTGCTGTATCCCACAATGACCTTGGGTCCATACTCCCTGAGGGTTAAAGAATAGGAAAGCTATCAGGAGGGGATGGGATACAGAGTTTTGATGGTGGGAACTGTGTGAAGCTATACTCTTCTTATCTTATGGTTTTGTCAATGTTTCCTTTTTATAAATAAAAATTAAAAAAAATTCTACTTAGTAATTTATACCCAGGAGTAGAAAAGTTTTAACATTCCTTTATTCCCTTACCTTATTCTCATATTGTTGTGTCTTATTTGTTTTTTATTCTGCTACTAATTTCTGGAGAAATCAAGAAATGTTAGTTTCACTTGCAAAGTAGATTTAATGGGATAAAGGATATTGAGGCTTGGGGTCAAGTAGTTAAGTGCACACATCACACTATGTAAGGACCCAGGTTCAAGCCCCTGGTCCTCACCTACAGGGGGAAAGCTTCACAAGTGGTGGAGCAGAGCTGCAGTTATCTGTGTCTCTGCCTCTCTATCTCCTCTTCTCTCAATTTCTCTCTTTCTCTGCCCAATTATATATATATATATATATATATATATATATATATGTTTTAAAAGGATATCGAGATTTGAAATAAGAGCTGTAGTATTGCATCAACTTTTGTTTTGCTTTCAAAGCTGTGATTCCTGGTCTTTGTGGTTACATATAGGAATTCCCAATTATAATCATTATATAAATGCAGAGATACCTATGTTATAATCACAATAAGTGCTCTGTAATACTTTTTTGTGAACAAAATAGATAATGAATTTGCAGTTTATTTTAATGGAGAATAATTACTTATTGAGAAGACAGAGAGACCAGAACTTGCCTCTGCCATATTATATTGCACCAGTAAATGATGACCCTGCCTCCCACATGCAGGCCAAGTGTTTTGCATTAAGCAGCCTCTGACCCTGGAACTTTTATTGCCTCAAAGAAAACTTTTAGTATTTTAATATTTTCATTTATGGATTTACAAAACACTGTAATTAGTGAGCCACTGAAGATTTTTTATAATTTATAAAAATTACCTTTTTTAAAAAAATTATTTCTTCTATTCTTTGCTGTATTATATCTCCCCAGTAATTTTCTTTGTTTATATTAAAGTAGTCTAAGCATATGTTATTCTTAAATATTCCCCTCACTTTTAAACTACTGTTTCATCTACTTATCTGTTCACTTTCATTTGCATTTATCTTTAGCTAGACTCATTTCTTCCTAAGTGACTACAAGTGACTTTCTTTTTTTTTTTTAAATACTGGTTGCTTTTTAAAAAATATTTATTTTCCCATTTGTTACCCTTGTTTTTTTGCATTGTTGTAGTTATTATTGTTATTGATGTTATCATTGTTGGATAGGACTGAGAGAAATGGAGAGACTCTGGTAAGAAGGTACAACTCCACACAATTCCCACCACCAGATCTTCGTATCCCATCCCCTTGATAGCTTTCCTATTCTTTAACCCTCTGGGGGTATGGACCCAAGGTCATTGTGGGATGCAGAAGGTAGAAGGTCTGCCTTCTGTAATTGCTTCCCCGCTGAACATGGACATTGACATCATCAGCATACTCCAGCCTGTCTGTCTTTTTCCCTATTCAGATGGGGTTCTGGGGAATTGGAGCTCTAGGACACATTGGTGGGGTTGTCCGTCTAGGGAAGTCTGGTCGGCATCATGCTAGCATCTGGAACCTGGTGGCTGAAAAGAGAGTTAAGATATAAAGCCAAACAAGTTGTTGACTAATCATGAACCTAAAGGCTGGAATAGTGCAGATGAAGAGTTGGGGGGGGGGGGGTGTCTCTGTTTTGTAAGTAGCTAGTAGGCATATTTTAGTTATATTCCAAGGGCCTGTGGCTATCCTAGCTTTTGTTTGTTTGTTTGCTTTTTGTTTTTTTTCCTCCAGAGCCTGAAATCTGATATGCAGGTGGATCCAAGTTGTCTGGGGAGATGATGTTATGGCTGGAAAAAGTCCCAGCAAGCTGGATCAGGGAAGAGAGTAGCTCCCTAATATGGGAAACGTGTATAAATATTGTTGACTGCAGTCCCCATCAATTTGATGTGATCTGGGCCCCATATTTAGCTTAGGAGCCTAAGTGACCTCTGCTTCCCTGTAGATCTGAGCTCACATTCTGTGGTCATGAGTAGGAATGTTTCATGCTGCCCCAATATCAGGACCAATCTTCCTCAGGTGTATAGCATATCCTCCCTTCGGAGGATGGAACATTCTCTACCATTGTTGATCCAAGTTGCGGGCAAGGTCCTATGGGGGCCCACAAAGGGGTCTATTTTGTTGTTCCTGATAAGTCTGGAGGGCTCTCAGGTGGATGCATGTATCCTTCACTCTTTACTCCTTCACTTCCATGGCTTTTGGACTTGTGGAACTCTAGCTTGCCATAACAACTCTCCACCATTAGGTGATCACTCTGGCCTCTAGCCACAAGTTTTTCTACTCCTTCAAATTCTACTTATGGATGTCTTAGGCCCAGGCCCTAGTCCAGCTGGATTCTGGCCACAGGTTTTCATTCTAATTCCAATGAAAGGTGGTAAAGACAGCAGCCCCCAGGCCCACAGGCATCCCTCAGCCAGCGCTGCACAAACACAGTGGGTCTGTAATCCCACCTCAGCTTTCAATTCTCGACCCCACCCACCCAGGCCCATATTAAGATGGGGTCAGCTAGCTGGGAGCCTTACAGAGGCTCCGGGGCAGTAGGAGCCCACCGAGCAGAGAATGTCATACAGAAGTGCTCTAGAAGACTGGGTCACCCCCCAGCGAGACCTCATTCCTGATGAGCACAGGCCGCACATAGAGGCTGGTGCCCGTGCTGTCCTGGATCCAGTCGTTGTCCACTTGCACCAGCGGTTGGACATACTCCACCAGGATTCTGAGATGCAAGAGCCCCTTCTTAAGTAAATCTTACTGTGATTTGAAAAGCTTGTCTTACAAGAACAAATGTTCAGGAAGTCCTTAAGCCATTTCTGGACAATTAATTGCTTGTAATTGAGCTTGAACGGTACTGGTTCTTAAATGATACACCTTTCCTTTTCCATGTCAGAAAAACAAATCAAATTTCTTTGTGCAAAAAGAACACAGACACACACAAAGCAATTTGATACTGTTTTCTGTAAAGAATAATTAGGGGTTTCTGTTGTCAGAGAATTTTTACTCCACATCAGAAGACTTAATGATGGATGCAAGTGTTAACTTGACTTTGAGACAGAACATCTTTAGTATTTATTTATTATTCATTTATTTACCACAGCCCTGCTCAGCTCTGGCTTATGGTGGTGCAGGGGATTGAACCTGGGACTATGGAGCCTCAGGCATGAGTCTGTTTGTATAACCATTCTGCTTTATCCCCCACCTTCAACATATTAAACTATCCCTTATGCTTTGTAAATTCAGATTTCCAGCTACTTTATTCACATTGTTATCTAGAACTGAATTTATTTATTTTTAATCTATTTATTTATTTATGAAGAATGATAGCAGGAGAGAGAAAGAACCAGACATCACTCTGGTACTTGTGCTTCCAAGGATTGAACTCAGGATCTCACACTTCAGAGTTTGATGCTTTACCCACTGTGCCATCTCCAGGACCAGTATCTGGAACTTTAAACTCAGTTTTTCTAAAGCAAACTCTAGTTTCTTCTTCATTCACTCATTCCAAAACAAAATGTTGCTTCAACTGACTTTACTTTTTAAAAAATTGTACCATTTTAAACCATTTATGTTTGAGTCTTCAGAATAATAATCCTTTCCTATGTGTAATCACTTGTCCAAATGCATACAGTCTTCCTCTGTGGTATCACCGAAGTCCTCTTCACTCCTGTTGTCATCCAGGATCAGCTTCTCATTACTTCTTGACTGGTGTCATGTTGTAATTGTGCACAATAACCTCTTAATTGGTTGCTTCTTCTCTCCTCATTTTGTTAATCTTCTTGCCCAGACCTGCTCTTTCTCTCACAGTTTTGCATACTGACTAACATCATTTTCTCAGAAGCTTGAACAAGAAAACTGACGATTCAAAACTTTTTTTCTTATTCTTCTTCCCTTTTAGTCAATCCAAAAAAATACATATTAATATCTGTCATGTGCCTTTTGTTGTAGTAGGTGCTGGTATGCACTAGTAAACAAAGTGGAAATTGCCTAGATGAGAGTCAATTGAGGGAAACAGAAAATAAGCAAACAGATATATAATTACTTACATCATGTGATATTAAGTTATAATTACATGTTTTGATGGTTGCTGTGTACTAAGTTGTATAAGGAAGTATGATGGTTCTGACAGGTTGTACTGTGATGGGATAGTTAAGAAAGACCTCTGGGGCCAGGCAGTAGCACACCTGTTTAAATACATTACAGTGTGTAAAGGATCTAGGTTCAAGCCCCTGGTCCCCACCTGCAGGGGGAAAGCTTCACAAGTAGTGAAGCAGGGTTGAAGGTGTCTCTCTGTCTCCTCCCCTCCTCTAACTCCCCCTCCCCTCTCAGTTTCTGACTCGATCTAATAATAATTAATAAGAGAAGAATTAGTACAGTTCAAAGAATGAAAATAAAAAAGACCTTTCTGATAAAACCACCCATGCTGAGCTCATCCTGTTTTCTAAATTTATGTAATTATTTCCCTCCTATCAATCTCAGGTGCCAAGTCTTACTTTCTCTTACCTGAACTATTTGTGATAATCTCTAAACTATTTCTCTGCTTCCATCTAATTCTTTTTAGTTTTATCATTTACTCTTCCATGGTAATGGTTCTAAACTGAAATCTTGAATCACAAGATTCAACAGAAAAGCATCTAGACTGCACAACATAGCAACTAAGATCTTTCACTTGGCTCTACCTCATATATTCATCTCCTGCAGTTCTCTTAAGTGGAATTCTGATTTTTCTTCCACCCCTTAGTATGTATATTTTGCTATGAATGACTTTTTTTCCTTCTCTTGGTTCATGTATCTTATTATCTTCTATGAGGATACCTATTCATTTGGCAAAGCTAAACTCAGTGATGTTGTCTTCAATACAAACCTTAACTTCCTTTAAGAAATATAGAAGGCTCTTCTGTCTTCTAACATCATATTATAATTGTGTGCTTATAAACATCTCCCTCAGAGTATTTGAATGTATTTGTTTGTTTTTTGGTTCAGAGACTTCCTTTTTTCTCAGTCTGCTCTAGTGAAACTTCTATTAATACTTTTGGTTTAAGTAATTACCAATATGTATTCATCAGTTTCAAGTGATTAGGGTTGCATGTTCATTTTGTCTCAAAATTCTCTATTGTGAAAGCAGATTGTATGTTGATAGTTGCCCAGGAATCTTACTAGTTTTGCTTTATCAGTTCTTCACAAATCTAGATGAATCTTAGTCACGTAAAGATTTTTTTTCAGACATTTTTCATTTTTCCTTCTAGCCCTAGTAAATAAAGATCTTTGTTTTAGAAGGAATCCAGTACTTTATATTTCCTAATGCAGACTCAGCTACCAAAATGACTCTCATGTAGCCTTTCCTCAAGTATGCAGTACAATAATTAAAAAAATACTTTGCAAATTGTAAGCACTAAAGAAATGCCGATTATTAATGTATTTTTTAATATTTATTTATTTTTCCTTTTGTTACCCTTGTTTTTTATTGTTGTAGTTATTATTGTTGTTGTTAATGATGTCGTTGTCGTTAGATGGGACAGAGAGAAATGGGAGAGAGGAGGGGAAGACAGAGAGGGAGAAAGACACCTGCAGACCTGCTTCACCGCCTATGAAGCGACTCCCCTGCAGGTGGGGAACCGGGAGCTCCAACTGAGTCCTTGCGCTTTGCGCCACATGTGCTTAACCAGCTTTGCTACCACGTGACTCCCTACTAATGTATTCTATCCCTGTACCTTAACCTGTAATCTCCTAAAGGTTGTAAGCTTTATTCTGAGGCTAATACCTTAGAACTTTAAGAGTTGATGTGGTCCGGGAGGTGGTGCAGTGGATAAGGCATTGGTCTCTCAAGCATGAGGTCCTGAGTTCAGTCCCTGGCTGCACATGTTCCAGAGCGATGTTTGGTTCTTTCTCTCTCTCCTATCATTTCTCATGAATAAATAAATAAAATCTAAAAATAAAAAGAGAAGAGTTGAATGAACTTTGAGGAACTGTTGGTTACCTTGTTCCAATGCTATTATCAGACCAAGTGCCAGAAGTCTGGGAATAAGCATTGTCCTTATTCTCTAAAAGGTTGAAGAGGAAGGATTCCTTAAAGCATTTTGCCAGTTAATTTAAATATAACCCATTATAAATATTTTAGGGTGGCAAAGAGACTGTCATGTGTGAGGCTCCAAAGTCCTAGGTTCAATCTGTCTACCCCTTACACACACACACACACACACACCCCACCACCACCACCACCACCATCGGCCAGAACTGACAAGTGTGCTAGTTTAAAAAAAAAAGTTTAAAACAAGTCTCTAGTATATAGTACACACTATATACTAAGTCTCAAGCATATAGTATGAACTTAGAAAAATGAATATCAAAGACTAAAAGCCACCATTGGTTAACTGTTGTGTCTTAAAAAAGTAGTATATATATATTGGGGGAGGTGGCTAGTAGCAATACAGTTGTTGGCACATAAATTGAGTACCTTGGACCTATTGAATTCTTACTGCAATCTTATTAATAACCCTTCTCATTCCCATTATAAGTTGATTTTTGGTCACACACATACACACACACACACACACACACACACACTCTTCCTAGGTTAGAAAGCACTAGCCTATGGCTTAAATAATTTATAAGAAAACTATGAAATTAAAAAATGGGAAAGCTTCATGAAAGTTAAAACAGTGCTACAGAAATCTCTCTCTCTCACCTCCTTCCCTGTCTACCCCCACCCTCTTTATTTCTCTCTGTCTCTATTCAATAAATAAGTAAAATATTTAAAAAAGAAACCTAAAATTGTAACCTTACCAACCAGAGAAAGAATCAAAGTATTCAACAATTAAAATATAAGATTTTAAAAGAAACTGGCAGTGAACATTAATATCAAATGAAATCTTAATAACTATTGTCATCTGATTATGAAACATATTGTTATCATAATTGTAAAAGGGGAGATTATAACACAAAAATAATAATTTTATGTGAGTGGAGGCAAAATAGAAACTTGCAACTAAAATTAGAGAATTGATACTAAGAAGAAATAGTGTATATATAATATTGTATAATTATAATTTCTCAAACTTCATAAGAATCAATAGTTGTATCAAGAACTATATATTTAAGCATATAATTTCAAGTCGTGAATAGAACCATTAATTAAACTGAAAGTAGATGATATACTTTGCATATTACCAGGGAAAGGGGGAGGGAGGAGGCACAGGCCTTATAATGAAAGAGATAACAAAGCAAACAGCAAAGAACCGAAACTCAGAAAACATACATTGAGTCCAGAAAACTTAATGTGTCTTTTCTGATTGTTGTAAATATGATGAACTCACTTTGTACACAGGAAAAGAAACACAATTTGAGTCACAAAAGAAAACCATATTACTTTCACATTAATATGTGACTCAGGCTGTTTAAACATATAAAAGGGAAAGATAACATAAGATCTGAAACTCTTATATAAGAGTTTATTAAAATTGTTTTAGAATGATAATTCAGGATCTTGGTAATTGCTCTGTAATAATAGTGTATACACAGTGAAGATATACTCAAAACCTCTCTCTGCCAAATTTCCCATTTTGAGTTACACACTTGTGCCCAGTCTTTGCTACTGACAGAGGTGATGGTCACATGCAAAGAACACAGTTTGGCAGGTAGAAATACTTTCTAGATAAAAGGTTATGGAACAGATTCTATGGCAAATTTTATTATTCTTATTGTTGCCAGGGTTTCACTGCTGTAGACAATCCTTTTCAAATAGAGAGACAGAGACTACAGTGCCAAAGCTCATCACCCCCCCCCACCTCCCCAGTGCCTTACAGACAGAGAGCTAGAACCTGAGTCTCATGCATGGCAATGCAGATGACTTCCCAAATGATTTGTCTTACTGCCCACAATAGATTTTATATATTTGTGTATTTGTGTTTTGTTTTTTGCCTCCAGGGTTATCACTGGGGCTCAGCAAACACTGCTCCTGGTATGTCCCTCCCCCTTTTTTCTTTCATTTTTATTGGATAAGGCAGAGAAATTGAGAGAGAATGGGGAGATAGGAAGAGAGACACCTGTAGACCTGCTTCACTATTTGTGAAGCGTCCTCCCTGCTGGTGGGGAGCCAGGGGCTCAAACCAGGATCCCTGAGTGGGTCCTTTCCCTTCGCACTATGCACCCTTAACCTGGTACACCACCACTCGACCCCCTATGACAGATTTTTTGATAAAATTGATTTATTTGTTTCAAGGAAAAAGAACTAGAGATCAGAGCACTGCCTCACATTGGCATATGCATTGCTGAAGATCCAACCTAGGATTTCATGTATACAAATTCAGTAGTACTCCACTGCTGAGTTATCTCCCTGACCTATAATGAGTTGTTTGTACAATGATCAATAAATAATTGAGGAGATAAGGGAACTCAGAAAATTTAAGCAAACTCTGACTATGATATCAGTTCATTAGCACTTTCATTGAATCCATAAGCTTAAGGCCATGTGTGATTCTAGTTGGTATAGAGGAGGCAGTGTTAGTAGTGAGAACAGGCTCAGGTACATCATCCTAAGCACTCTTGGGGAGGGAGGAGAGATAAGATGGTTGGATGGGGACTGGGCAATAGCATAGTGGGTTAAGCGCATATGGCATGAAGCACAGGGACTGGTGTAAGAATCCTGGTTCTAGCCCCCGGCTCCCCACCTGCAGGGGGGTCATTTCACAAGTGGTAAAGCAAGTCTGTAGATGTCTGTCTTTCTCTCCTTCTCTCTATCTTCCTCTCCTCTCTCGATTTCTCTCTTGATATCCAACAACAACAGCAATAATAACAATAATAACAGGGGCAACAAAATGGGAAAAAAAAAAAAAGATGGTTGGATGGATTCCTTTTTTTTTTTTTAAGTCCAACTGAGCTGTCTCACAAATGTATAATTTGGAGCCACAAATAGAAAGAGTAGATAAAATCATCAGTACAGATATGTAAAAACTACTAGAGAAAGAACTCAAGTACATGCCTTCCTTGTGACTTATCAATAGCATCATGTTTATAAATGAAAGAAACACATTATTATAAGTCTGAACATTTTTAGCAAGCTTCCTTGAAAGTCTAGAAATCACTGTTGGTCAGTTTGCTTGTAAATTAGACCAGAGAGAGAGTTTAGACATCTTTCTTTATAGGCTGTTGCTCTGTAGTTTTGGGGAAAAGTTTCATTGATTCACATTTGGTAAATCTACATCCCCAAAAAGATGAGTGAAAAAAAAAATTAGAATTCCAGCTGACTAAGGCACACACACACACACACACACACACACACACACACACACACACACAAAACCACTTTCCTTAGAAGTAACATATTTTTCCAAGATTATTTTAAAATATGATGTTTACTGGAAGGGAAGTCCTGAGAATTACCACAGATGAAGTGTGAGTATATTTCTCCCACTTGTAAATGAGCTCTTATTTTCTACAGTGTATATTCTGGTCCACAATGAGTCATTTTCAACATGTTTCAGTTTAACTCCTAATACATTTTTAAAGTTAGCAGGCATATTTAAATGCACAGTACTTCCAGTTTTAGAGAATACTTCTAAATTATACTTCGGTATTGGAGTCATCGTGAAAAGTCCTTTCAGTAAAAGGGAAACAGGTTTGTTTGGAAGTGTGTATTTTAGAGGAGGGAAAGATGATTACTCTTGAATAAAAACCAGATAGCTGAGCTTTGCTTACTTACTATGTGAACTTTCAAAAATTATCTTTAAAAATAAGTAGCAGGAAGTGGGGCTCCAATACACATTGATGGGGTCATCTGTCCAGGGAAGTCTGGTCAGCATCTTGCTGGCATCCGGAACCTGGTGGCTGAAAAGAGAGTTAACATACAAAGCCAAACAAATTGTTGAACAATCATGGACCCAAAGACTGGAATAGTGCAGATCAAGTGTTGGGGGGTATTCCCTGCATGCTCTTGTGTACTTCTGTTTTCAGGTATATATTTTTCCCCTAGTTTATGGGCACGGATGAACCTATGCTCTATCTCAGGGGACCTGGACTATATCTAGGTTTGGGGACTTTATTGGGGAGTGGAACACCTGGAATGGAATTAGAGAATACTATGAAAGGAAAGGTCTCACCCGAGTGATGAAGCTGAAATCCATACTCCCAGAGAGATAGAGAGATAGAGAATGGGAAGGCTATCAGGGGAGGGGGAGGGATATGGAGATCGGGTTATGGGAATTGTGTGGAATTGTACCCCTCTTATTCTATGGTTTTGTTAATGTCTCCTTTGTTAAATAAAAAAAAAATAAGTAGCAGGTACTTTTTTGATAGAAGATACTTAAAACACATGTTTTATCTCAGATTTTTATTTTTTTTAATTTTTATTTATCTCTTACATGTTAATAGTAGTTTGGTTTCAAAAAATTATTAAAACTGTCCTTTTTAGTCCATAAATTTTATTACAATAGATTTTATACAGTGCCCTATTTTTAGCACTTTAACAATTCTCAGGACAAGGGTGGTGGTGGTGATAGTGGTGATGACAGTTTCCTCTGGGTGGGAAAAAAACCCCTAGGAGTGGGTGGAGCACATACCTTGTTCAGTGAAGCACTGAGTTTGCCTCTTAGCACCGAGAAAAACAGCAGAGCTGATCTGTCCTCCTCACCCCGGCTCCAATAAAGATAACATATATGAAGTTCCCCCATTTAAATGAATTCATTTTTGTTTTCTAGCATACATGTGAAAAACAGCAACAAAAGGGAGTTGGGCAGTAGCGCAACGGGTTATGTGCACGTGGTGCAAAGTGCAAGGACTGGAGTAAGGATCCCAGTTCTAGCCCCCAGCTCCCCACCTACAGAGGGGGTCGCTTCACAGGCGCTGAAGCAGGTCTGCAGGTGTCTTTCCTCCTCTCTGTCTTCCCTTCCTCTCTCCATTTCTCTCTGTCCTAGCTAACAATGGCGACATCAGTAACTACTACAATAAAAGGTGAAAGAAAAAAGGGCAACAAAAGGTAAAATAAATAAATATTAAAAATTTTTTTAAAGCAACAAAAAACAAAATATTATTGATATGATTTAATTGCTTGTGATTACCATAATAAATCTACACAAACTTGGTGCATTAAAATGACAGAAATTGATCCTCTCCTAATTGTGGAGGCCAGAAGGAGGAACTGGTAGGTATCTGTATAGACCATCAGCCTTCCTAAATTATTTTATTTTTATTTATTTATTTATTGCCTCCAGGGTTACTGCTGGGCTTCAGTGCATGCACTACAAATCCACTGCTCCTGAAGGCCATTTTTTCCATTTTGTTGCCCTTGTTATTGTTGTTATTGCTGTTTGTTGTTTTTGGATAGGACACAGAGTGAGGACATGGAGAAAGGAGTGGAATACAGAGAGGTGGAGAGAAAGATGGACCCCTGTAGACCTGCTTCATTGCCGGTGAAGCGAGGTCCCTGCAGGTGGGGAGCTGGGGCTTGAACAGGGATCCTTAAGCGGTCCTTGCACTTTGTGCCATGTGTGCTTAACCTGCTGCACTACCACCCGATCCCCAGCCTTCCTAAATTTTTGAAGGCTATTCATTCCTTGCTTCTTCCATCTGTTGTGGCCCCCAGTGTTATTTGGCTTCCTGACTTGGACCCACATTACCTTAGTCTTTGCAAAGTCTTCTCATCTGTGTGGTCACTTAACCTGGTGTGCCACTACCTGGTCCCAATAGTCTCAGTTTCTTTTAGCCATTAAAATATGTTACTGTAAATGAAAGTATAGTAGACATATAACTATACTTTAAAAATTAGCTAAATCATAGAATTTTAAATTCTATATAGCTGCTAGCTGTTACTACTTACTGGTACCTATTAGTAGATTTTTAGAGTAAGATATATCAATGTTTCCTCTTAGCATCATAAGGGTTAGGATCAGTCTCAGAATAGGCTCGATAAAACTGTGTTGTGCAATTGTACCCATGTGTCAACAATTGTACTATAAGCTATTAATCCTCCAATAAAATAATAAAATTAAAATTAATTTTACAACTTTTATGCAGATGGATGACTTTCACCATTACAAAGCTCTCTAGAAAAGAATGACCCTTTTTCCTCAACTTACTATTTATTATTTTTTATTGATTTAATTATGAACAAGTCCATTGGATAAGAGGGGTACAATTCCACACAGTTTCCACCACCAGAGTTCTGCATATTTATTTTAATTTTTAGAAATTCTAACCACTTAGGATTTTCCTTACAACCTTTTGATAAGGTTTTAAATGTGTTTGTTTTTTAAATCAATATTTCTTTTAAAATATAAAAGCAATTTTTTTTTTGCAAATTAAAAGTCTAAAAAAATAATAAGTTTGAGGGTTTTTTTTTTTTTTCATTTTTTTTTTTTTTACTCTTCCATAAGGGCTATAGCGAGGGCTTGGTGCCTACACTACAAATCCACTGCTGCTAGCAGCCATTTATTCCTTCCTTTCGGTTTGTTTGTTTGTTTGTTTTACTTTTTTTTCTTTTATTTGACAAGACAGAAAAAAATTGATATGGAAAGGGGAGATAGAGAGGAGAGAGAAAGAGAGACAACTAACAGCCCTGCTTCACTGCTCATGAAGCTCGCTCCTGCAAATAGAGACTGGAGGATTGAACCTGGGTGCTTGCTAATGGTAATATGTATACTTAAACAGGTGCAGCACCGCCTGGCCCCTAGTACTTACCTTTTCTAATTATGTAATTTTTCAGATGTATAGATGTTGTATAGATGTTTTAAAAGTAGATTACAATGCTTGTTGCACAGCTCTGTGACATTAAAATAAATGTTAAATTGGATTTTTTTTTTCTTTGCCTTCAGAGTTATCACTAGGGTTCGGTGCCTGTACCACAAATCCACTGCTCCTCATGGCCATATTTTTTCCATTGTTGTTGCTATTATTTTTGTTATTATTGTTGTTGTTGCTGCTGCTGCTGTTGGATAGAATAGAGAGAAATTGAGAGAGGAGGGGAAGACAGGGGAAGAGAAAGGCACCTGCAGCCCTGTTTCACTGCTTGCGAAGCAACATGCCTGCAGGTGGGGTAAATTGGATATTTTAAAATAAGAATATTTTATTGATTTTATCTCAATAAAGATATTACACAGAATTTTTAAGCAAATTAAAAATGTATGTGTATTGGAAAAAAATATGAAATAGTGATGCATCTTCAAACAACCAAACAAGTTTTGCTTTACTTATGTAATGTTAGAATTCATGTTTTCTTTTAATTTGTTGAGGCCCCATATATGAATTTCTGTTGGCTAGATCATTTGTAGATACTTTAAATGTAATGGCATCTATTGTTTCTAAAATTCTTTTTATCCAAAATTAAAGATGTAGAAAATGTTCCCAAAAGAATATATTTTTCTGCCTCTAGGCAAGAAGGTAGTCAAATAATCCTTGCCA
Source organism: Erinaceus europaeus (assembly GCF_950295315.1). NCBI lineage: Eukaryota > Metazoa > Chordata > Mammalia > Eulipotyphla > Erinaceidae > Erinaceus > Erinaceus europaeus. Next base: position 88,988,847 of record NC_080166.1, read on the forward strand.
GGATATACTGTCCACTTATAAACTTATAAAGAAACTGTTATGCTTGTAAATGACACTGAAATGTTAGCTTTAAAATAGTTGTTCAAAGTAGTTTACAGGAAAATCAAGGTATGTTTAATTGCCTGTTGTTTTTGGGAATGGAATGTTCTGTATGTTAGGGCCACAAAAACATGTCTATTCTTATTCATTTGTCATCTTTAGCCATTGGTTAAGTTGTGCATTTGATCTGGAAATAAGTTAACAGATGTTCAAATGAGAAATGTGTGTTATGAAACTCAATCACTTGCAAGTCATAAACATAGTTGTTTTTTTTTTTTTTTTTAGTCCAAAGTAATTGCACTGGTAAAACATGAATGGGATTCTTTAGCTAAGGAGCTAATCTCTGATTTTTTAATTAAAGTTGTTTACTAAATGCTTCTAAAAGAAAGTAATTTGTTCACCAGTTTTCTGTGTTCTGCTTTATGGGGTTCTACTTTGTCACCTAGTATAGCCATAATGCCTCTCTTTATTATAAAAATAGTCCATTCCTCACCACTATCAATATTATCCTTCAATGCTTTGTTTTGCCAGTTATTAGAAATTTGTAAGTTCTGACTGCCTTTATGTAGTCAGTCACTTGAGTGACCTAAATTGGTCTGATAGTATCAGGAGTAGTAGATAGGAAACTTGATTGCAGAAATAACATTGGCAGATGTAAATGGTGGATATTGTCCTACCTTCTCTCCATTCACTCCACCTTACCAGAGAAATTGAATGACTAATGTTTGGATTATATTCCCAGACTATTTTGGTCCATGTTTCAAGTTGGGTGGTCTTTAGCTAAGAGGTCACAATAAGAAATAAAGCCTGTTTTTCCAATTTCTTTTTTTTCTGTAATTGGGAAAATACGTTCTGAGCTCATGGGAACTTTTTTACAGTTTTCTATAATATATGCACTCCACTTTAATGTTGGCAGGAACCAGCCACTGTTCCAGTGGGGTTGAGTTTAATGGCCTCATGTAAATCTTAAATGTGCCACATTTTTCATTGTTTTCTACCAGAGATTTCTGAGTTGGACATTTCACTGTAAACCCAAGAATAACATAGTCTTTATCTTCCATTTGTTACAGATCTCTTTGTGTGTGTATATATGTGTGTGTGTGTGTATGTTTAATTTTTTATTAATGATTTAATATTGATTTACAGAATTGTAAGATAGCAAGCATATAATTCCACATCTTTCCTACAACTAGAATTCAGGGTCCCCATTCCCTCTATTGGAAATTATATTGTGAGTTAACTATGTTTCTATAACTATCCATATATATATATTTGCCCATTTTTTCCTATAGGCCTGCCTTTTCTTACTTTCTAAGCCACACCTACTACTTCTGAGTGTACTTCCCCACGCCACCCCCTCTTCTTTCTCCAGGTCCTAATAGAACTGGAGTTCACAGCCCTCTGCTCATCATCTCCTAACATTTACCCCTCTGGGAGTATAGACCAAAATTCTTTATGGAGTGTAGATGGTGAAAGGTCTGGCTTCTGTAATTGCTTCTCTGATGAATATGGGCATTGGTAGGTCAATCCATACCCCCAGCCTATTTCTATCTTTCTCTAGAGATTTTTTTTTTTTTTTAAATGAGACCATGCTCGCCTCTGGTTTATGGTGGTGCACGGGATTGAACCTGGGACTTGGAGCCTCAGACATGAGAATCTCTTTGCATGACCATTTTGCTATCTACCCCCCACTCTATTTTTCTCTTTTCTTTTTCAATATTTGTTTGCTTGTTTGATAGAGACAGAGAAATTGAAAAGGAAAGGGGTTATAGAGAGGGAGAGAGAAGATTCCTGAAGCACTGTTTCACTGCTTGTGATGCTAACCCTCTGCAGGTAGGCACCAGGGGCTTGAACCCTGTCCTTGCACATGGTATCTTGCACTCTATCAGATACACCATTACCTGGGCTCTGTACCTATATTTTCCAAAAAACATCATGATGATTATTTTAACTGAATATTTAGACATTTCTTTGATTATTCCAAATATCATCTAATCCTACTCTAACCACATACAAGGGAATATAACAGTATGCATATTAAAAATGACCCGAGATGGGAGTAGGGTGGTAATGCAGTGGGTTAAGCGCAGGTGGTGCAAAGTGCAAGGACTGGCTTAAGGATCCCAGTTTGAGCCCTTGACTCCCCACCTGCAGGAGAGTCGCTTCACAAGCATTGAAGCAGGTCTGCAGGTGTCTATTTTTCTCTCTCCCTCTCTGTCTTCCCCCCCTCTCTCCATTTTTCTCTGTCCTATCCAACAACAATGACATCAATAACAATAATAACTACAACAATAAAACAAGGGCAACAAAAGGGAATAAATAAATAAATATTAAAAGAAAAAAGAAATGACCTAAGATTATTGTCCAAGAGATGGTTTAAAGGCTAAAGCACACGTTTGATGATGTGTGAAGTCCTGGGTTCAATCCCCAGTACCACATAGAGACACTATAGACAACTCCATGTTTTAGTCACTTTCTCTCTCCCTGCCCCTTCTCCCAGGTACAGGATGGAAATTTGAGATCACTCAGCAATATCACACGTGTTCATTTTGCCAGTACTTCATTAAAATAAGTGTGTGTGTAGTTTTTGAAAGTAGATTGCCTAGGTTATAATACAAGGTCTATTATTACTATATGCATGACTTAAAAAAAGTTATTTAACCAGCGCAAAGACCAGCGTAAGGATCCCAATTCCAGCCCCCAGCTCCCCACCTACAGGGGAGTCGCTTCACAAGCGTGAAGCAGGTCTACTGATTTCTGATTTCTCTCCCCTTGTCTTCCCCTCCTCTCTCCATTTCTCTATCCTATCCAACAATGACAATGACATCATTAACAACAACAATAATAACTACAACAATAAAACAAGGGCAACAAAAGGGAATAAAGAAATTTTTTAAAAAGTTATTTAACCTCTCTGTCTCAGTTTCCTCCTCTTTAAAATAAAGATAGTAATGGTATGTTTGTGGAATTATTGTGCAGATTAAAGGGATGTTTTGCCTAGTGTTTGTCAGGTAATACAGATTAGATATTAGCTCTTGTGGTTTTTACAGAATTCACTAGCTGATTAGATTTTAAATTATCTTGGAGAATCAGTGATTCCTACAAAATATTTTGGCTAATTTAGTTTCATAATGCCGTTATTCTCAGAAACAGGACTTTTGGAAAGCAGAAGTGATTCATAGGTGAATGAAAGTTTTGATTTTAGATTTAGAACTTGTATTTGAAGTACTAAGTCACCATTCGTTTATAAAATATGCTAGGTAAATGGAATAGGGGTTTCAAGTCTGGGGGAAAAAGGAGTCCTAAAGAGATTTGGGGGAAGAGTAGAGATAGATAGTACAGTGGTTATGCGAAGAGACTCTTAAGCCTGAGGCTGCAAAGTCCCAGGTTCAATCTCCACACCACCTTAAGCCAGAGCTGATCAGTGCTCTGGTAAAAAACAAACAAACAAAAACTGAGCAAACAAAAAACATTAAAAGTTATTTGGGACCAGGTTCACATTCTTGAAACTTATAGTTTAAAGCTGTGGTACTTAGGAAGGGATTTCATAAGTGCTATCTTCTTTGAGTCAGATATTTTGCTAAAATCTTCGAGGACTGTTTTCAAAATCCCACACAGTAAGTAACTTTATTATTTATCTCTGATTATTAATTACAAATCTCTCACAATCTACTGCTTTGGATCATGGTGTAAAAGCTCTTCAGAGAAAAGGAAAAGGAGGCTGGGCAATAATAAAGGCACTAACTTTCTGTCAGGCTGACAAGAAGGAATACTTCTCTTCAATGGGAAGAGCATGGAAAAAGTGCAGGGGGAAAGTGAGGTGTAAGAAAATATTTAAGTAGAGAAGTGTGGACAGTGTTAAAATACTTAACTATTTGCATTCAGATAACATTTATAGAGTTTCCTTCATTATTTTCATTTTATCCTGACATGTTTGTAACCATAATCAGATGATTAAATAATTACCGAGATATGCAGATACATTTTGGAAATTTCTAAGCTTTCTCATTTGATAGCCGGTTGTGGAAAATGGAAATGGAGCACAACATATGTGTTAGCTGACTGACATAATATCATATTTAATAACTACTTGTTTGAAAATCACAAGGTAATACTTAAAAATAAATAGTAAGTAGTTATTTAGTCTATTAAATCTAATGAGATGAACTTAAGGAAAGAGAAATAGATCTAGCAAGGTGATTCAGTTTTTCTCATCATTATGTCTTTCTTCTTTTTTGATTTTGCATGCCTTCATGATTGACTTCACTCTTTTTTTTGTGGGTAGACTAGTGAATTGCATATATATTCCTAAAAATGTGTGTACATTTCAAAACATCTATAACTCATTACAGAACACAAGTTATATCACATTGTCATATCATGCTTCCTTTTTACCTTCTTTTGCATTTCTATTTTTAAAATATTTTTAGAATGTTGTCATGTCTCCTTCTACAACCTTAGTTATTAGCCAAATTATACTTTTAGAAACTTTAATCTTTCCTGTAGCTCAGTCGCACTGATCCTATAATCATTTTGGTTTCTTTTTCCTTCCATCCATGTAATTTGTTTTTATCTAACAATAGCACCCAAACCTGGAAAGAATCATCTTAACTTACTGATTTTGTTACACTTCAGAGAAGACTGCCCTCCCCCATTAAATTAATTTATGGTATTCTGTGTTAGCTTCTGTCTAGGATTCAACTGATTTTATAATTTAAATTTATAATACTTAACATTTCTTAATATTCATTCATTCAAGTTCACTTAGAGCTCAGGGCCAGATAGTTGTACACCCTGTTGAGCACACATGTAGCCATGTGTAAGGACCTGGATTCAAATCCCCTGTCCCCACCTACAGGGGAAAACTTCATGAGCTGCATAGTGTTGCAGGTATCTCTCTTTCTCTCCATCTCCCCTTTCTTGATTTATCTGTCTACCCATTAAAGAAAATAATAATTAAAATATTTAGAAAAAGAGGTTATAAATGCCAGTTTGTGGTCCAGGAGGTGGCGCAGTGGATAAAGCATGGGACTCTTGAAGCATGAGGTCCTGAGTTCAATCTCTGGCAGCACATGTACCAGAGTGATGTCTGGTTCTTTCTCTTTCTCCTCCTATCATTTCTCATGAATAATTAGATGAAATCTTAAAAAAAAAAAAAAAATGCCAGCTTGCCCTTGTCCCCACCTGCAAGGAAGAAGCGTCATAAGCAGTGGAACAGGCTGCAGGTGTTTTTCTCTCTCCCTCCCACTCCCTTTCTCTCACCCTATTTCTCTCTCTTTCTCATGATAAAAAAAAATAAATGTTAGCTTATAAGTTCCTAGGATACACTAGGAATCCAAAGATCCATTGAAGGTTTCTTATACTTGAGTAGCTTATATTTCAGTTGTACAGGGCACTGTCGTGTTAGCGGGTCTTAGATGGAACCATGGCATCAACAGTCATCCCCAATTAGGCTAGATAAAGTCAAGCTAAGGAGTCATCCTAACTCTTAGAGAAGAGCAAAGTCTTTCTAATCACCATCTACTATATGGGGTTTGAAGACCTGGGACTCTGGTTTCTGAAGACCTATTCAGGAGCTTTCTAGAGTCCTCACAGGATTCATTAACCCATTTTAGAGCACTGACATGTGAACGCTAAGATTTATAGTGTTTTCCTATGAATAGGAAGTTGATCTAAAGAAATGCCTTTTATGGGAGTCGGGCTGTAGTGCAGCGGGCTAAGCGCAGGTGGCGCAAATTACAAGGACCAGCATAAGGATCCCGGTTCGAACCCCAGCTCCCCACCTGCAGGGGAGTCGCTTCACAGGCGGTGAAACAGGTCTGCAGGTGTCTATCTTTCTCTCCTCCTCTCTGTCTTCCCCTCCCTCTCTCCATTTCTCTCTGTCCTATCCAACAACAACAACAATAATAACTACAACAATAAAACAAGGGCAATAAAAGGGAATAAATAAATAATAAAATATAAAAAACATTTTAAAAAAAGAAATGCCTTTTACATCTGTTTGCTTCATACATTACTTTCTGTGTTACCTATAGTTAATAGATCTCCTTTCATTGGGCTCTATGCTGGGGCAGGGGGATGGGGAGCAAAACCATGACTAAATTTCACCCTGCCTTGTTAACACTATTCTTCATAAAAGCTTCTTCCAAAAGTTTCTTTCCTATAACTTTTTTTTAAATTTTATTTGTTATTGGATAGAGACAGAGAGAAATTGAGAGAGATGGGGGAGATAGAGGGGAAGAGAGAGACAGAGAGACACCTGCAGACCTGCTTCACCGCCATCTATAACTTTTTTTTTTTTAACTCTTACCACTTTTTAAAAATCACTGTTTTAGAGCAGTTTTATAAATTCACTATAAACTTGAAAGAAAAATGTGATGATCTTGAATACTTTCAGATTCAATTATTTTATTTTACTGGAAGGTTAATGGCTTACAGTATAGTCTTTAACACATAGGCACAACCTCTCACCTCCCCTGGATTTGGTGTCTAAGAGACACAATAGGAGTCCAGTGTCCCTTCATCTGGTCCCTTTCCTCCTTCCCCAAAGTCCTTTGCTTTGTGCAATACAGACCAAGTTTCTCCTTATGTTTTTCCCTTACTGTTATTTATTAAGTTCCACCAAAAGTGAGATCCTTCAGTATTGGTCTTTCTCTTTATGACTCATTTCACTCAGCATGATGTCTTTGAGTTCTGACCACCATATTGCAAAGGAGATGACCTCATCACTGTAACAGCTGCATAGTACTTCGTTGTGTATATAGACTACAACTTCCTTAGCTCTTCATCTGTTGTTGAGCATCTGGGTTTCTTCCAAATTCAGGCTATCACACACTGTACTGCGGTGAATGTTGGTATGCATGAGTCTTTTCAGATAGGTGTTTTTGCTGTTCCTGGATACATTCCTAAGGGAGGGATTGCCAGATCACAAGGTGGGTCCATTTCTAGAGTTCTGATCAGTTTCCAGACTGTTTTCCATAGAAGTTGAACCTATTTATCTTTTCACCAGCAATGTAAGAGGAACACCAGTCGTTGGTGTTCTGTCTTTTCTAATAAGTGGCATTCTCACAAGTGATCTCTAATTGCAGGTTTTATCTGCATTTCCCTGATCATCAGTGACTTTGGGCATTTTTTAAAAATTTATTAGTGATTTAATAATGATTTACAAAAGTACATGTCAACAGGGGTATAATTCTGTACCATTCCCACTACCAGAGTTCTGAATCCCCAGTCCCTCCGTTGTAAGCCACAGCAATTCTCCTAACATTTCAAATGTGAGTTAACTATCATCTGTACAACTGTCTACATTTGTAAATGATTTTGCCCTTTTTCTTTTAAGTCCAACCCTCTCTTCTCCTTCAAGCTACACATAACCCTATCACTACATCCAAATGCCCCTCCTTCTTTCTTCCTCTCTCTGCGGGTCCTGATGGAACCTTCTTATTCTCTTCCTCCTATCACTCCCTCCCCCCAGTATGGGTCAAAATTGTTTTTGGGGTGTAGAAGAAGGGAGTTCTGCCTTCTGTAACTACTTCTCAGTTGTACATAGGTGTTGGCAGGTCAATCCATTTCCCCAGCTTGTTTTTGTCTTTGCCTAGTGGGGTAGAGCTCAGGAGAGGTGAGGTCCCAGGACACACTGGTGAGATCATTTGCTCTGAGAAGTCAGGATGGAATCACAGTAGCATCTGCAGCTTGTTGTGTGGAAGGTGGCAGGATATAAAGTGAGACAAAATGGTTAATGAACAGGAACCAAAAAATAGGAATAGATTTGAACATTTTTTCATGGCCCTTTGGATCTCTTTGAAGGAGATCCTGCCTATATCTGCCCCCCCCCCCACTTTTTAATGGGGTTGTTTATCTTTTTATTGTTGAATTTGGTGAGTTGTTTGTATATTTTGTTTATCAGTCCTGTGTTTCATAAGTACATAAAATATTTTCTCCCATTCTGTGAGGGTTTTTTTTTTGTTATGGTGGTGGTACCTTTTGCTGTGTAGAAAGTTTTCAGTTTGATGTAGTCTCACTGGTCTATTTTTGCTTTTGCTTTGTTTTGTTTTCCCTACAGTTGGATTTGAATCAGTAAAGATGTTGCAAAAACTTATATATGAAAAAAGATCTGTGTTTTCCTTTTTTGTTGTTCTCTGTTGACACCAGGGTTATTGCTGGAGCTTAGTGTCAGCACTACGAATCCACCTCTCCCAGAAGTCATTTCTTCTTCTTTTTTTTTTTCCCTCTTTTTTATTTGATAGGACAGAGAGAAATTGAGAGGAATGTGGAAGGTTGAGAGGGAAAGAAAAAGACACTTGCATACCTGCTTCACCACTCATGAAGCATCCCCGCCTTCAGGGGTTAGTGGGAGCTAGAAACCAGGTCCTTGTGATGATAATGTGTGTGCTCAATTGGGTGCACCATGGCCCTCTGCCTAGGTTTTCCTCTAACTATTTGATGACTTATAGTCTACCTTCTAAATCTTTGACCCATTTGCAGTTAATTTTTGTGTATGATGAAGTTTGCTGGTTCAGTTTCTTTCTTCTGCATGCTTCAACCCAATTTTCCCAACACCATTTGTTGAACTGGCTTTTTCTTCCCCAGCTCCAGATTATTTTAATATGGGGGATTGAACCTGAAACCTATGAATCTCAACCAAGGAAGTCTTTTTAAAATTTTTTAAAATTTATCTTTATTTGCTTTTGGATAGAGACGGCCAGAAGAGAAGGAAGGAGATATAGAGAGAAGGAGAAAAAGAGACACTTGCAGCCCTATGTCACCACTTGTGAATCTTTTCACCTGCAGGTGGGGGCTGGGGGCTCAAACCTGGGTTCTTGTGCATTGTAATATGTCCGCTTAACCAGGTGCACCACCACTGGGCCCCATCCTTTTTCCATTTGATGTTTTGGGCTCTCTTGTCATAAATTAGTTGACAATAAGTGTGGGGGCTGATTTCTGGACTTTCAGTTCTTTTTTTTTTAATTTGTATTTATAAAATGGAAATATTGGCAAGACCATGGGATAAGAGGGGTACATTTCCACACAATTCCTACCACCAGAACTCCATATGCAATTCCCTCCCTTGATAGTTTCCCTATTCTTAATCCCTTTGGGAGTATGGACCCAGGTTCATTACGGGGTGCAGAGGTGGAAGATCTGGCTTCTTTAATTGCTTCCCTGCTGAACATGGGCGTTGGCAGGTCGATCCATACTCCCAGCCTGTTGGGGTGCCCCATGTTGGGCGCCAGATGCTGGGGATCATGGGGGAGAAATGAGGCAGGAGCGAGTTCATTAATGGGGTCTTCCAGCATGTCATGGCAGTGGATGATACACAAACCTCTTTAGGGTACCATTGAGGGGAACGGAACATCTTTATTGATGCAGTTACAAGTTTATAAATGGGTAGCTGTACAGGGGAAGTAGCCAGCTGGCCAGTGAGGTCAATATCTCCTTATAAGGGAAAAGAGAGCAAAGCAATGAGAGGGTATGGATGGTGATGCAGGAACAGGGAAATAGAAATATAAGAAAGGTGAAGCCCACCAGAAGGGGGAGGGGAGGGTGATGTGGTGAGACTGATAAGAAGGTTGGAATTCCCCCACATACTCTTGCCACATCTTGCTCTACCGCAAGGCTGGCATGCCAAGGGGAGACTGACAGACAAACTCCCAGGGTGGGGGGGGAGGGGGGGTTAGCCACCCATGCTCAAGCACACATCAGACCCACACCAGCCTGCCTCTCTCTTTCCCTAGTGGGGCAGCGATCTGGGGAGGCAGGGCTCCAGGACACATTGCTGAGGTTGTCTGCCCAAGAAAGTCAGGTTGGCGTCATGGTATCATCTGTAACCTGGTGACTGAAAAAGAATTCAGATATAAAGCAGAGCTAATTGTTGACTATGGACTCTGAATTCTATTCCACTGGTCTGTGTGACTATCTTTGGTCCAGTACCAGGCTGTTTTGATTATAGCATCTTTGTAGTATGTTTTTGAGGTCAGGAAGTTTAATACCTCCATTCTTGCTCTTTTTCTCTTAGGATTGCTTTAGTTATCCTGGGTATTTTCTGTCTCCAGATAAACATTTGTATCTTTTGTTATACTATCTCAAAAAAAATTGTCAGAGCCTTCATAGTCAGATTCAATTTTAATTGCTATGATTGTTTTTCCTCTAATGTATCCCAGCACTCTGAGATATATAATGAAATCTGCATGAAACAGTTTTGAGAGCTGTGGAACTCTGATACGTGGTTTAGAGAATGGTTCAAGCTTGGTTTTAAGTGTTACTTGTTAACACCAAAGGGAAAACAACTAACCATTCAAACACTGTTATAAATTATTTTACTCTAATTTTATCTCATGCATGCTTTGATTTATTTTAAGGCAGCATTCCATTCATTGTATCTATTTTACTTGAGTAACCTTATCTTCATAAGTAAGGCACCTTTTTTTTCATTATAAGACGGCTAAATATTACTGTGTTGTTTATTTTATTAATGACAATTTTATTTGATCATGATGTTATTGATGCACTGAATTACTCTAAATGCATGCTTGAAATTCTTCTAAATCCACTGTACAGTTGTTAAACATACTCAGCGTTTTTAACCCAGCAAAAAAAGATCTCTTGCATTCACTTAAGAATTAACTTGTAAGCCAAAAATGACAGATGTAGTATTACAGCTGAAAAATAAACTGGATGAAGAAATCATCTAAATGGCAGAAACATTTGGACAACTGCCCAAACGCCTTTTAAATTCCTTTCTCTTATCCTGTAGCAGTCATTGTTGCCACATTGATGGCAGTTTTATACATTTTTTTCTACCTGCTTTTCTTTCAGTTCATAAAATTTCACAGTTGAAAGGGAAAGGCCTGACATATCTGAATTCTGTTTTCCTATAATTTTATATGCATATTTTTAGGCTTCAGTAATTGATCTCTGAGGTATCTGAATTTTGTTTCACTATAATTTTACATGTATATTTTTAGGCTTCAGTAACTGATCTCCTAATTTTTATTGAAAATAATTTTGATTCAATCTCTAGGTATGTTCTTAATTTTTTAAAAATAATTTCTATCATTGGTGACTTAACATTGGTTTGTAAAGTTAACAGATCTCGGGTTTATAATTTCAAAATTTTTGTATTTCTATAGAGATGTGTGTGTGTGTGTGTGTGTGTGTGTGTGTGTGTACAGTTCACTTTACCTATCACTAATGTTCTTTTTTTAAAAAATTTTTTATATTTATTTTATTTATTTATTCCCTTTTGTTGCCCTTGTTGTTTTATTGTTGTAGTTATTATTGTTGTTGTTGTTGGATAGGACAGAGAGAAATGGAGAGAGGAGGGGAAGACAGAGAGGGGGAGAGAAAGATAGACACCTGCAGACCTGCTTCACCGCCTGTGAAGCGACTCCCCTGCAGGTGGGGAGCCGGGGTTCGAACCGGGATCCTTATGCCGGTCCTTGTGCTTTGCGCCACCTGTGCTTAACCCGCTGCGCTACAGCCCGACTCCCCACTAATGTTCTTAATTCTAAAATTGTTATAATATTTAATAGCAAAATATGAAAGAAAATAGTTGGCAAAGCAGTACTGCAAAAAATAAAAACTTTATATTTTCTGTTTTAGTATCAACAAAAAGAAAACAATTTGAGGTATATTTTCTGATAACTGATAATTGTTCTAAATAGCATTTTATTTATTTTTAAAGTATTTTTTAATGAGATGGGTAGGAGGAAGGAGGGATGGGGAGAGAAAACCAGACATCACTCTGGAACATGTGCTACCAGAGGTTGATCTTGGGACCTCATGGTTGAGAATCCAGTGCTTTTTCCACTGCACCACCTCCTGGACCACTAAATAGCTTTTTACATTCAAAACTTTCACATGTTCATATCAGTAAATTTGTGCCACCCCATAGAGTGATTTTCAATTAGAAAACAAGTGTTTCCCATTAAAGGGGCATTTATTTCAATGTTCCAAGTTGGCATGTAATCTGAATAACAGAGGATTCTGTCCTATGCTACTTTCCAGTGATTTATAAATTATTATAATTGAAGAATATAATCAACATCAGATGAAAATTTTGATATTACATTCATATGAATGTGAATACATAAATGCGGTTTTTTTTTTATTGCCACCAGATTTATCTACTAGGCTTGATGTCTGCACAATGAACTACCTGCTCCTGAGGCCATTATTTTTTTTAATTTTCCTTCTTTTTATTGGATAGGACAGAGAAAACTAAATTATCACTGAGGATTGACCTTGTGACTTCATACTTGAGTATCCAAGGCTTTATCCACTCTGCTACATCCACAGTTAATGCTTTACCCAGTCCTTTCATGTAAATAAAGTCTCCCATTCCTAAGCCTTGAATGAGATATTGATGTGTTTATTCTCAGCATTGCAGAATATGCTATGCTATTTGGAGTTTAACTCATCAAAACCTGAATACCAGCTGGGGTAGATAGCATAATGATTATGCAAAGAGACTCTCATGCCTGAGGCTCCAAAGTCCTAGGTTCAATCTCCCCTACCACCATAAGCCAGAGCTGAGCAGTGCTCTGGTAGAAAGAAGGAAAAAAAAAAAAATTATAAAAGAAAAAAAGAACCCTGAACACTTTTCTTCGGGTTAACTGCTTTGTAGATAATTCTTTTTAGTTATTTATTTTATTACTTTTATCTTTTTTATTTTATTTTTATTTATTTGATATAGACAGCCAGAAATTGAGAAGAGGGGGCTGGTAGAGAGGAGAGAAACAAAGAGACACCTGTAGCACTGCTTCACCACGTATGAAGCTTTCCCCCTGCAGGTGGGGACTGGAGGCTTGAACCCCAGTCGTTTCACATTGTAACGTGTACTCACACAGGTGTGCCACCACCTGGCCCTACATAATTCTAATAATTAATTTTCACCTTTGAACATGTCCTTGTACTTCTAGCCCCAAAATCTGTTGCACAATGTTCTTTCAGAGCAAAAGTTCATTCTGGGACTTTCCATTACCATTTTTAGAGAAGTGTGTGATATTTGGGTGATTCTTTTGTTGTTGCTGTTATTAATCTCTTTATTGGGTAAATGATCATTTATAAGACTGGTATTACATGTTACAGTTTCACATCTCCTTATGATGTGTGTCTGCACACAACAACCTCCAGTGAACTATTATCTTCCTCCAGTTTAGGACACTTGTCTCCCAGCCCTCTTTTCACTCATTTCCTTACCTCGATAAAGTCTTTGCATCTTTCTTGCTGTCTTTTTTTTTTTTTTGAATCAGCCTTTTAATGAAGATGTCATAAAAATGACAATTCCTCATCATTCTACATTAACACTGCATGTTTCTGAATAGAGAGATCAGTCACCAGTGAATTGCTTTTCTGTGACACTTGAGGATTCATTCCTGCACCTCTTTTTGCTTCTCACTTTTGAGTGAGATCATCTGGTTTTCATCCTCTTTGTGGCTTATTTCAGGTAATATGATTCCTTCAAGTTTCATCCAAGTTGTCACAGAAGAGGTTTCATCATTTCTTACAGTTGTGTATTCCATTATGTTTGTACACCACACGTTCTGTAGCCCCTCGTCTGTCATTTGGATTACTTCCCAAATTTTGGCTGTTACAGATAATGCTTTAGTGAACATGGGTGTGCCTAGATCTGGCATACATACTTTGTGTTCTATGGATAGGTCCCCAAGAAAGGAATTGCTAGATTGTATTGTAGGTTCTTTTTTTATTTTATTTTATTTTAATTTTTTTTACCAGAGCACTGCTCAGCTCTGGTTTATGGTGGTGCAGGGGATTGAACCTGGGACTTCGGAGCCTCAGGCATGAGAGTCTATTTGCATAACCATTGTGCTATCTACCCCTGCCCTGTTTTTTTATTTATTTATTTATTTATTTATTTATTTATTTATTTATTTATTTATGAGAAGCATAGGATGGGGAAAGAGAGAAAGAACCAGACATCAATGTGGTACATGTGTTGCCAGGGAATGAACTCAGGACCTTATGCTTAATAGTCTAATGCTTTATCCACTGTGCCACTTCCCGGACCACAATTATATTTGTAATATTTTGAGGAATCTTCAAACTGTTTTCCATAAGGACTGGACCAGTTCATATTTCCCACCAGCAATTTCTTTTTTCACCACATCTTTCTTTTTATATGGGTGATTCTTATGGAAACTAAAAACCCAGATACCCATATAACGTAACACCTAATCTAACCAACTTTGAACTTGGGGATGAAAAGGTTCTGAGGATAGTTGGATATTCTGGTGATATGCTAACTTAGAAAATGTTTATTTAAGTGGTCCAGGAGGTGGTGCAGTTCTGTCTTTCTCATTAATAAATAAATAAAATCTTAAAAAAAATAAAATATTTATCTAAGAAAGACAGAATAAAAAGCATTACTCTGGTGTTGAAACTTAGCTTGAAAGGGGTAAGGGAGTTGTGGGCAAGTAAAAGGATTCACAGCAGGGAGCTGAGAACAGGTTTAAAAATAGAAGGTTTTATTAGGGTGAAACCGGTAAAAGGCAAAATAAGCAATTATCCTTAGGGGTTAAGGGTACACTAGGTCCATAAAGTCTGAATATAGATATAAAAAGTTTAGTCTCATAAGATAAACAGTTATCAGCTGAAGTATAGGTTGCTCATGGCTGTAGAGGGGTCTAAAAGTTTACCAGCTAGCAGAGTCACACGTGCTCAGTTCCCAGGAGAAGTAGCCATGGTGGATACCTGGAGCACCTCCGCCGACATGCTTCTGACCAGGAGAAGAAGCAGCAGCCAAAGAGCCTGAGCTGCTCCAAGTCCATGCTTTTATAATTCCCTTTTCTGTGTGTCCAGACTCAGGCTGATGTCATTTGTATGCTAATAGTCCCAGATTACTGTTGGGGTCACAACACTCTGGCATGTGGAGTACTGAGGATCAAACTCAGAACCTTACTGTTGCAAGTCCTGCACTCTACCACTGTACCACCTTTCCAGTGTGCTGGACTTTATAGACTTTATAGACCTCTTGAAGTTATACACTGTTGAGTTAGAATGTCAAGCATAAAGTTGTTAGTGAGTGAATAATATTGACTTAGTTTAAATATGATGTTCACATTAGTAGGATGAAATAAGACTTCTGAATCAACAAAGTTAAATGTGAAGGGAAAAAAAAGTAATAGGGAGTTACCTGAAACTGTCAGTCTGTGCTCCTTTCATTGTCCTTTCCTTCATGCTGACACTGCTTTTGTAACTCTACTGGCTCTTCAACCCATACACAGTTTAACTGAGCATATTAAAATAACAAGAGTTATTACATAATGATCTGAGGCAGAGTCTTTCACTGTGTAAATAACATGGGCACAGATTAGTCCTCTAGATTTACTATTGGCTTCTGGAAGTATTGGTTTACTAAACTTAGTATTCTCATATTTCTAGGTGATAATTCTTTAGATATCCTTTTTAATATAGGAGGAGAATGATAGTATTAAATTTCCAAGTACCATGTAAGTGAATAAAAACAGGTAGAACTGGAAGGTTAGTCTTTATAGTTTCCTATTTGGAGATGACATTCATCTCAGAATTGCCTGTAGTACTACGGTTTCATAAAAAAGGCAAATTTGGGGGGCCAGGTGGTAGCACAACAGGTTAAGTGCACATGTCTCGAAGCATAAGGATCCCAGTTCAAGCCCTTGGCTCCCCGCCTGCAGGGGGGTCGCTTCACAAGTGGTGAAGCAGGTATGCAGGTGTCTTATCTTTCTCTCCCCCCTCCTTTCTCTGTGTTCTATCCAACAATGACAATGACAGCAATAACAAAAGCAATGATAAACAACAAAAGGGAAAAAAATAGCCCCAGGAGCAGTGTATTCATAGTGCAGGCACTGAGCCCCAGCAATAACCCTGGAGGCAAAATAATAATAATAATTTTAAAAGGGCTGATTTTGTGGTTTAATTATTTTAATCTTTTTTTATTATTGGATAGAGATAGAAATTGAGAGGGTAGGGGGAAACAGGGAAAGAGACAGAGAGACACTTGCAGCCCTGCTTCACCACTTGTGAAGCTTTCCCCCTTCAGGTGGGGACCAGGGGCTTGAACCTGGGTCCTTGCACACTGTACAGTGAGCACTTAACCAGGTGTGCCACCATCTGGTCCCTGGTATAATTTTTCAAAACAACTATTTATAAAATAAGTAATAAAAAAAAAAGGAGGTGGTGGGTAGATAGCATAATGGTTATGCAAATAGACTCTCATGCCTGAGGCTCCAAAAGTCCCAGGTTCAATCCCCTGCACCGCCATAAACCAAAGCTGAACAGTGCTCTGGTTAAAAAAAAAAAGAATAAAATTACTAATCACATTCTGAAGTGTCTTATCCGGAATGTAAGTAGTTAAGTCTAGTGTGCCTAGTAGTTTAACATACAAAGTAAGCATTAATTTTAAGAATTTTATGCATTTATTCTTTTTTATGATTTCTTTTTTTTTTTTTTTTACTAGAGCTCTGATCAGCTCTGGTTTATGATGGTGCTGGGGATTGAACCTGGGACCTTGGAGCCTCAGGCATCAAAGTCTCTGCATAACTATTTGCTATCTAACCCCACCCCGTTTATTCTTATAAAGACAATTTACTCTAAGAAGTACAAAGGCATTTTCAGGTCAGTGAAATGGTAAATTGCTAAATGTTTTAATGAATAATTTTTACTAGTATACACGAGTGATTATAATCAAAATGAGATAGTGTGACAAGACTATGAAGAAGTTGGCACCCTCACAATTACTGGTGGGCATGTAAATAGTACAACACTGGGAAGCATTTTATAGTTCCTAAGTTATATGACATCAAAACTATTTTCCTAGCTAGATGAACAAGATAAATGGAAATATAAAAATAATAACCCTAACCCTAACAGAAATGTCTGTGTAAGTCTCTATAACAATATTGTTCAAATAGTAAAAAATAAACACCCTAAATGTCTCAACTAATGAAGAGATAAACAGAATGTGGTTAAGCACACATGGCTCTAAACACAAGGACTGGCGTAAGGATCGGGTTGGAGCCCCTGGCTCCCGACCTGCAGGGGGTCACTTCACAAGCGGTGAAGCAGGTCTGCAGGTGTCTATCCTGTGCTTTGCACCATGTGCGCTACCGACCGACACCCTGAATGAAGTCTTCTATCTGTGTGTTCTTGATGACCTTAACAGTTGCTTTTTTTTTTTTTTTTTTTTTTACCAGAATACTGCTCAGCTCTGGCTTCTGGTAGTTGGGGAACTGAACCTGAACTTGAGACCTTGGAGCCTCAAATAACAGTGTTTATGTAACCATTATACTACCTCCCCCTCCTGCCTTAAGCTCTTACCATATTCTTTGGTCACTGCTTTTTTTTTAAAATCATATTCTTAAGCTTATTTACCCTACTTTTAGCAACTTTGATGTTTATCTGTCTTCTCCAGAAAACCAAGTTCAAGGGTGGAGGTTAGATAGCATAATGATTATGCAAATAGATCTTATGCCTGAGGCTCTAAAGTCCCAGGTTCTGTCTCCTGTACCACCATAAACCAGAGCTGAGCAGTACTCTGGTAAAAAAATAAATAAGTAAATAAATAGAAAGATGGAAAACCAAGTTCTTTAGGAGGGGGGATTGTACACACATTTTTTTTAAAAAAGTATTTATTTTCCCTTTTGTTGCCCTTGTTGTTTTTTAGTTATTGTTGTTGATGTTGTCGTTGTTGGATAGGACAGAGAGAAATGGAGAGAGGAGGGGAAGACAGAGGGGGAGAGAAAGATAGACACCTGCAGACCAGCTTCACCACCTGTGAAGTGACTGCCCTGCAGGTGGGGAGCCGGGGGCTCGAACCATGATCCTTAGACCAGTCCTTAAGCTATGTGCCACGTGCGCTTAACCAGCTGCGCTACCGCCCAACTCCCTGTATACACATTTAAAAAATATTTTATTTAATTTATTTATTGGATTAACAAAGAGAGAAACTGGGAGAGAAGGAAGAAATAGAGAAGGAGAAAGACACAAGCTTCACTGCTTCAGTGTAGGTCACTCTGCAAGATATGGGTGCTACCTGGTAGGTGAATGATCTCTTTCATCCTCTGAATAAATACATTTTAATAGCATCTAGCTTTATAACTGTTTCCTAATAGCTCCCAGATAACGCATGACAAGGCTTTGTTTTGTTTTCTCTTAGAATATGGTCAACCTAAAACATTTTCAGAGTTGTAATATGTGATTTGTATGTTAAATGGGAATATATATTTTTTAATTTTTTTGTTTATAAAAAGGAAACATTGACAAAACCAAAGGTAAGAGGGGTACAACTTCACACAATAAATGAGAATATTTTTATTACTTGTTATACCTATGTAAGAGTATCAGTGTTGGAATAGGCTTTGTAGTTACATGTCTATGTTTGTAATTTTTATATTATTTTTGCTTGCAATATCTAAATGTATTGGCTAAATTTAAAAAATTATCTTACAAGTTGCAAGAGTTTGCATTTTAATGTACACATTTCATACTGTTCTTCCCCATCTTACATTAGTTGTATTTAGAACAAAGCAGTAAACCTACAACAGTGCTATAATTTAAGAAGGTCTAAGAAATGTATAGAAATTAAATCATTTTAAGCAACATAACTGAAATTTTCCTTCACCATTTTTATCTTAAATGTATTACAAAATTTCAATACTAACAGGAAATAATTATTTTGAAATGGAAGGAGTAAAATAGGAAAAGCAATAGAGGAAGCTAATTGGTATGTTTTATGCCCTGGACTTAACATATTTTCACACATATGCCTAAATTATTTACAAAAGCTTTGCTGAGTAAATGTAAGTTATTAGCAGCACAATAGTATAGAGATGTGGGAAAATGGATGCAATGTTTATATAAATCATTGAGAATTCTTTGTAATCTCCTAAATGTTCTGTTTACACCAGGTACAGAGAGCTACAACTTAGTACAGAAAGTAAAGTGACAGAATTTCTCCATCAAAGTAAGTTAAAGTCATTTGAAAGTGAGCGTGTTCAACTTATACAAGAGGAAACTGCGAGAAATCTTACACAGTGTCAACTGGAATGTGAAAAATACCAGAAAAAATTGGAGGTACGAGTACAACCTTTTTTTTTTTTTAAACAATATGACATAGAAGATTCATAAGTACAGGCCTACATAATCTTGAGCTTTATTTATATCTTGCACAAACACAATGGAAATCTTTTCTTTTCAAAAAGATGTTATGCCCTAAAGGGCTGGAATTAGGGGGACAAAAAAAAAGTCCCATTCAAAATAACAGCTAGAAATATATATATATATATATATATATTTTTCCCCCATGGTTATAGCTGGAGCTTGGTGCCTGCACTGCAAATTGTTCCTGGAGGCCATTTTCCCATGTTGTTGCCCTTGTTGTTATTGCTCTTGCTGTTGGATAGGACAGAGAGATAGAGAGAGGAGGGGAAAACAGAGAAGAGGAGAGAAAGAGACACCTGCGGACCTGCTTCACCCATGAAGGCTCCCCCCCCCCCCACCGCCGCTGGTGGGGAGCCGGGGGCTTGAACCGGGATTCCTGTGCCGGTCCTTATACTTGACACCATGTGTGCTTAATCTGCTGCACTACCGCCTGGACCCCAGCCCCCCCCTTTTTTTTAAATAAACGATGAGAGACAGAGTGATGGGGGTGGAGGGAGAGGGAGAAGTACCATAGGAAGGAGATATGAAACACATTGCAGTACTGTTTCACCACTCCTGAAGGTTACCCCCTGTAGGTGAGGACCAGAAATTTGTGCTCTAATGGGTGAGTCATCATCTTATCTCCTGCATTTTATTAAACATATTTCAGAATAACTAAATTAGTGGATCTTAAAGACCCTATTAATTCAGTGCTTTCACAGTTTTTTTTTAACTTATTTATTTATTTATTCCCTTTTGTTGCCCCTGTTGTATTGTTGTAGTTATTGATGTCGTCGTTGCTGGATAGGAGACAGAGAAATGGAGAGAGGAGGGGAAGACAGAGAGGGGGAGAGAAAGACAGACACCTGCAGACCTGCTTCACTGCCCATGAAGCGACTCCCCTGCAGGTGGGGAGCCCGGGGGCTTGAACTGGAATCCTTATGCTGGTCCTTGCGCTTTGTGCCACCTGTGCTTAACCCGCTGCACTACCACCTGACTCCACACTTTCACAGTTTTATTTCTTACATAATAACGGTGCTTTGGTAAGAATTGGGAATGAACCTTCCAGCAATACTTGGACACACACACACACACACACACACACACACACACACAGTTGAGCAGTGTGCAGAATTCCTTCAAAGGTGGTAAAGCAGGTCTGCAGGTGTCTTTCCCCCTGTCTGTCTTCCCCTCCTCTCTCCATTTCTCTCTGTCCTAACAACAACGACATCAGTAACAACAACAATAACTACAACAACAATAAAAAAAGGGTAACAAAAGGGAAAATAAATATATTTTTAAAAATTTTAATTTAAATTTTTTTAATTAACCTTTTATTGAGAGCTTAATGGTTTCTAGTACAGTTGTTGACACTTGGGTGTAAAATCTACATTTAAAAAATTTTTTTATTTGTAAAAAGGAAACATTGACAAAACCATAGGATAAGAGGGGTACAACTTCCAACTTTGCACAGTTCTGACCACCAGAACTCTGTATCCCATCCCCTCCCCTGATAGCTTTCCTATTCTTTATCCCTCTGGGAGCATGGACCCAGGGTCATTATGGGGTACAGAAGGTGGAAGGTCTGGCTTCTGTAATTGCTTCCCCACTGAACATGGGCATTGACAAGTCCATCCATACTCCCAGCCTGCCTCTCTCTTTCCCTAGTAGGGTGGGGCTCTGGGGAAGCGGAGTTCTAGGACATATTGGTGGGGTTGTCTGTCCAGGGAAGTTTGGTTGGCATCATGCTAGCATCTGGAACCTGGTGGCTGAAAAGAGAGTTAATATACAAAGCCAAACAAACTGTTGACCAATCATGGACCTAAATGCTGGAATAGTTCAGACGAAGAGTTGAGGGTCCCCCAATTTTGTAGATAGCTAGTAGGCATATTTTAGTTAAATTCCAAAGGGCCTGTGGCTATACTAGGTTCCCCCCCACCTTTTCTTTTTGCCCCTGAGCCTGAAATATGATATGCAGGTAGATCCAAGTTATTGTCTGGGGAGATGATGTCATGGCTGGAAAAGGGGCCAGCAAGCTGGATCAGGGAAGAGAGTAGCTCCCTAATATGGGAAAGGGGTATAAATATTGTTGACTGTAAACCCCATCGATTTGATGTGATCTGGGGCCCATAATCAGCTTAGGAGCCTATGTGACCTCTGCATCCCTTTAGATCTGAGATCACATTCTGTGGTCGTAAGAAAGGTAATTACTAATTAAGTGCCAAAGTCAGAATTGAAATCTATATTCTTAGCCATAATATTCTAATGTTTCTCAGGAAATACTTCATTACCTATACTGTATTAGGAAACTTCATAATTTAGTCAGGACTGGTAAGTGACCATTTTAAAAAGTTAGAATTTAATGTAGCCACTAAAATAACTTTGACTGCTGGGAAAATTAAATAAACCTTTAAAAAATATTTCTTTTTTTTTTTTTATTTTAAGGAAACGAGTTTTTTGGTTTTTGTATTATCTTTATTTGTTTATTGGATAGAGACAGCCAGAAATTGAGAGGAAAGGGGAGGATAGGAAGGAAGACAGAGAGACACCTGTAGCCATACTTCACCACTTGTGAAGCTTTACCCCAGCAGGGAGGGGTCATGCAAGGGCTCAAACCTGGGTCCATGTGCTTTCCACCAAGAATGCCACTGCCCAGCCCCTGAAAATATTTCTTTGTCACTAGAGATGTCTCTCTCTCTCTCTCTCTCTTTAGCTCATTGTTATAATTACAATGATTGTGTTAGGTAACATTCAAAATGGAATTTTCTTTTCACTTTTACACAGAATCATTCCAACTTTCATGTGTCTTTCTTTCTAGATAAGGCCATTTACTGATACTGTTTAAAGTAACACCTCACATGTACTTTCAATGTACTAATAAAATGCTTCATAAATTTTTTGTTTAAAAAAAGATAATACTTAGAAATATGTGTTTTGTTTTCTCAATCATCTAAATTGATTTTTTTGTAATTAACTTACTAAAAAAAAAAAAAGGCCTAAAAATACCTTAGCATTGTGTTTTTGACTTAACTGTTAACATATTTAATTCTCCCTTTGCAAATATCTTTCTTCTACTATCAGGTTTTAACTAAAGAATTTTATAGCCTCCAAGCCTCTTCTGAAAAACGCATTACTGAACTTCAGGCACAGAACTCAGATCATCAGGCAAGACTAGACATTTATGAGAAATTGGAAAAAGAGCTTGATGCAATAATAATGCAAACTGCAGAAAGTAAGTCTCTCCCAGCTACCTACCATCCCTGTGACCCCTCTACTCCCCTCCCCTCCCCTCCCCTCCAGCTTTCTTTTTTCTCTCTGGGAACACAAGGGAAATTGGTGTTATTTCTATAACTACCTTGGTAAATTTCTCTTAAAAATGTAGATGACAGTATATTTTAATTATCATTTTCCTATTTTAAATATCAATGTATCTTTATTTTAGTAGGTGGATTCAAATGTGTATGCATATATTATATATATATATTTTTGTGGTGTCCTCATTCAGCAGTTATTAAATGTTTACGTACTGCCACAAAATGGAAGTGTGGAGTTCATGTAATAATTCTTGCTTATTCCTAGTCTACCTTGAGAGATAAAATATTGACAAATAATTAAATAAAGGAAATTAAGTGCTATAAGCAAGAGATAGATAGGTTTTGTATTGAAGTACAGAAGAGATTCGGAGTTAATATTTACCGTGGAGGGATATATATCTGTGAGGAGAAATAAATTGTGAATGAATTGAAAAGGAGAGTTAGAAATTCATTGTATTTATTGAATGTACTATGAATATATTTGAGTGTACTGTGTCATAATTTTTGAGTTATATTTTATTTCATTTTTTCTTATTATTATTTCCCTGTATGATCTTATGGGAATACTTTAAAAGTATATATTACTTATTTATGAGAGAAAGTAGATAAAAGACAGAGCAAAAATCAGAGTATCACTCTGGCACATATGATGCAGAGTATCAACTCTGGACCTCATGCTTCAGGGCTCAGTGCTTTCTCCATTGCACCATCTCCCAGGCCAAGCTAATACTTTTAACTGACATTTTACTAGTGACTTTGATATTTGCTTTAGAACATTTTTAATTTAGAATAATGAAATTATTCTTATCAGTATGTGTTTAAACCTTAATTGACTTTGAGTCTAGACAGTATTTTAATGATCTAAGTTGCATTTTCTTCTAAGAACAGTATTCTATTTATAGATCAACTTAAGAAAAAAAAATTTAATTTGAAAAAGAGAGTGTCACACAAGGCAGAGGACATAGAAAGAGGGCCAAGACTTGCAGCTCTGAGAAACAAACTGAAATTTTGAGACTTGAAAGTCTGATGCTGTGCCAGTTGAACCATCTCCCCAACCATGAAAAAAATTTTTTTCATTCTTCTTCTTTCTTTCTTTTTTTAAATATATATATATATATGGTCAAATTCTGATAACCACATAATTTTCATGTTTATTTTCAATTTTTGAACTGGCACAAGATTAATCTTTATAAAATGCAGATTTGATCATACCATACATCTACTTTAATGCCAAGTCAGATGATGTCACTCACATGGAACATAGGGAGCTGAAACACATGAACTCACAAACAGAAAAAAAAGAAGTGACCAGACTTTTTCTAAGACTTTACAAGAAGTATAGTGGTTATCACTGGAAATATGAGATGGAGAGGGAATCACAGAATTTTGGTGGTAGATGTAGTGTGGAACTAAAGCCCGGGGAGAGAAAGACAGATACCTGCAGACCTGCTTCACCGCCTATGAAGCCACTCTCCTGCAGGTGGGGAGCCAGGGGCTTGAACCTGGATTCTTACGTGGGTCCTTGCGCTTGGCGCCACGTGAGCTTAACCCGCTGCTCTACAGCCCGATTCCGTTAGCATTGTATTTGGGAGACCTGGAGAAATGCCTCTGAGTTAGAATGTACCCTGGAGTCAGTAAGGTCCTGGATTCTATCTCTGGTACTGCATAAAAATAACTTTTTTAGGGGACAGGTGGTGGCACACTTGGTTGAGCTCACATGTTACAAAGTGCAAGGACCCGGCTTTGAGCCCCTGGACCCCACCTACAGGGGGAAAGCTTTGTGAGTGGTAAAGCTGAGCTGCAGGTCTCCCTCTGTCTCCCTCTCTATCACTCCCTTCCCTCTCAATTTCTGACTCTATCCGATAAATAAATATTTTTTAAACAGTATAAAAAAAACTTACCTATAAAAATAACTTTCTAAACCAAAAGTTTGTACTTGAACTCCTACACAGTAAAACAAGAAAGAAATAAGAAGTAAAAAAGGGGGGAGGAGTATGTAAATAAGAAAGAAAAGAGTCATACTGTGTTTCCAGACATAGAAAAACACTTGATGAAATCTTTCTACAAAGTTATTTAAAAATATATAATCTGGGAGCAGACATTTGGAATTTTTAAAAGAAATTTTACTTAAAATAGTGTAAAAAGCACAAAAGTGTATAAATTTAACAACAAAAAAGAGAAGCAAAACACTGTTAGGACAAATAAGACATATATATATATATATATATATATATATATATCATGTATTCTGTAAATGCACTGCTGTCTCAATCGTAATGCCTTGTTAATGTTTTCATATTCCATTTATATGGAAATGGAAAAGATATTTTAAAAAGGCCATTTCTGATAGTTCCACAGCACATCTACTAGAGAGGCTGGAATTAACAAGATTGACATTACCAGAAAGCATTAGAAAGAATGTGGAACAACTGGCATTTCTTATAAAGTCAATATGTACTGATTTAGCAGACCCATTCTTATTGACCCAGAGGGAAAAAGCATATGCATGCAAAGGCTCTTCTATTAGAATATTCATAGGAACTTTATTCATAGTAGTGAAAATACTAGCAACAGCTCAGGTGTCTACCACAGGAAGATGGTTAAGCAAACCTTCACAATTTTACATGGTAGAATAATACTGCTCAGTACAATAAAATTTAACTATTTATTGCTTAACAGCATGGATGAAGCTGAGCTATTGTATGCTTCGTTTAATATGTCCTAGATGAATAAATTAATTTATTTTTATTTTTTATATTTCCTTTCGTTGCCTTTTTTTATTGTTGTAGTTATTGTTGTTGTTTTTGATGTCTTTCTTGTTGGATAGGACAGAGAGAAATGGAGAGAGGAGGGGAAGACAGACAGGGGGAGAAGAAAGATAGACACCTGCAGACCTGCTTCACCGCCCGTGAAGCGACTCCCCTGCAGGTGGGAAGCCGGGGGCTCGAACCACTATCCTTAGGCCAGTCCTTGCGCTTTGCGCTGCGTGCGCTTAACCCACTGCACTACCGCCGAACTTCCAGATGACTAAATTTATAAGATGCTTTAGAAGCAGCAGAAATAATCTATAGTGGGAAGGATGGCTATTATCAAAAATTAACTGGATAAAAACTGGGAAATGTTATGCATGTACAAACTATTGTATTTACTGGCAAATGTAAAACATTAATTCCCCAATAAAGAAATAAAAAAAAAATTAACTGAATAAGGAAAGACATGAAGGAACTCTCCAAGGTATTGAAATGTTTTGCGTCATGATAGGCTCTGTGTTAAATAATATTTCTCGGGGGTCGGGCGATGGCACAGTGGGTTAAGCGCATGTGGCGTGGCCCAAAGCGCAAGGACCGGCATAAGGATCCCGGTTTAAGCCCCCCCCCCCCCCCCCCCCCCCCGCTCCCCACCTGCAGGGGAGTCACTTCACAGGCGGTAAAGCAGGTCTGCAGGTGTCTTATCTTTCTCTCCCCCTCTCTGTCTTCCCCTCCTCTCTCCATTTCTCTCTGTCCTATCCAACAACGAACAACGTCAACAATGGCCATAATAATAACCACAAAGAGGCTACAACAACAAGGGCAACAAAAGGGGAAAAAAATGGCCTCCAGGAGCAGTGGATTCATGGTGCAGGCACCGAGCCCAGCAATAACCCTGGAGGAAAAAAATATATATATATTTCTCAAAGCTCATTGAATGGTAGACTTAAGATTTATGTTTCACTTACATTTTATTTAAGAAAAAGTGCTGTAAATAAATATTGAAGTTTACTTGATAATTTACATGTTGAAATGTTGAGGGGTGAGGGACTGATGCTTGCACCTTCAAAATGGGTAAGAGATCATGAATGATGAAAAGATGTGTGACAAACAAATATAGTACCATGTTTAATTTGAAATACAGATGCTGAGTGTATTTACACTAATTTCAACTTTTACAGATGAGTAAATATTTTCTATAATTCTCTAGGAAAAATATTGAAGTTACACAGGCTGGGAGATGGTGCAGTAGATAAAACATTCAACTCTTGTTGGTTTATTTATTTATTTGCCTCAAGGGTTATCACTGGGGCTCGGTGTTTGCACTATGAGTCCACTGCTCCTGGAGGACATTTCCCCCCTTTTTTTTTGTTGCTCTTGTTGTTTATAGTTGTTGTTATTATTGTTGTCGTTGTTGGATAGGACAGAGAGAAATCCAGAGATGAGGGGAAGACGGGGAGAGAAAGATGGACCACTTGTGAAGTGAAGCGGATCCCCTCCCCCCAACAGCGAGGGAGGCAGGGGCTCGAACCAGGTTCCTTACGCTGGTCCACACGTTTTGCGCCATGTGTGCTTAACCTACTGCTACCGCCTGGCCCCCTCTGGTTGGTTTATTTAGTTAGTTAGGATAGAGACAGCCAAATTGAGAGAGAAGGGGGAGACAGGGAGAGAGACAGAGAGACACCTGCAGCACTGCTTCATTGCCAGTGAAGCTTCCCTCCTGCAGGTGAGGACTGGGCATTTGCAATATGGATCCAAAGCATTGAACTTATAATCATAAGGTCCCGAGTTCTATTCCTGATATCTCCAAGTGCTCAAGTGATGCTCTAATTTTATCCTCTCTTTCTCTCTCATTAGTGAATAATTTTTTAAAAAATACAGAGAAGCTAAAGTACTTTTTTTTAAGTACTATGACATGTAGGGTTATCATTCAATTGAGCAAATTTCAGTTAACATGAAGATGATTAGACTTCATTTATTCAGATCTAACCATAGCAAACTACAGTATCCTGTTTACACTAGATTATTCATCACAATTAAATAATTATTATTGGGGTATTTGAGTTTAGTTCTGATTTGTCTTGTCAAGCTGTTAAAAATTCATGTATTTGGGGCCCAGTGGTAGCGCAGTGGGTTAAGCGCACGTGGCGCAAAGCACAAAGACCGCCTAAAGATCCCCGTTTGAGCCTCCGGCTCCCCACCTGCAGGGGAGTCGCTTCACAGGTGGTGAAGCAGGTCTGCAGGTGTCTTTCTCTCCGCCTCTCTGTCTTCCCCTCTCTCTATTTCTCTCTGTCCTATCCAACAACGACAATGACAATAATAGTAACAACAACGATAAACAACCAGGGCAACAAAAGGGAAAAAAAAAATCTGTGTATCACCCAAGAGCTAAATAAATCAATTTTTTTGGTATGTACATAGGAAGTCAAGTCCTCACAAGTACATGATTTCACTATTTTGAGCCACTTGTTCATTCAAGTAGAGAGAAAAAGAGAGAAATATGGAGAGATGCTGCAGTGTCATAGCTTCTGCTGTTGCCATGTCCCCTTCCATATAGTGCCTGAACTCCAACCTAGGCAGCATTCATGGAAAGATGAATCCACCCCAGAGCACTCTCTCTCTGTACCCCCCCCCCCACATTTTTAAATGAATTTCTAATTGACAAATTCAGGGAACTTCTACCCATCCTCATCCTGTTTGTAAATTCCATAAGTCATTTGTCACATTTCTCAAAAAATTCATCTGTGTTATTTTGTGTCTTGCTCTTTTCCATAACTTTTAATATCTCTTCTGCTACCCAGCCCTCCCTGATAGGATGTCTGTCCCTCCCTTCCCATCCTCTGCAATTCTTTCTACTCTCTGGGTAATCTAGGCATTTTTATTGTCTTTATTTATTGGATAGAGACAGCCTGAAATCGAGAGGGTAGAAGGAGATAAGGAGAGAGAAAGAGGAACTCCTGCAGCACTGCTTCACCACCTGCAAAGCTTTCCCTCTGCAGGTGGGGACCAGGGGCTCAAACCCAGTTCCTCACACATTTTAAGATGTTCACTCAACCAGGTGCACCACCGCCAACCCCCTTAAAGTCTAATTCTCCAAGTAGCTTTTGTCAACCTTAATTGTTCTGTTCCCTTATTCTACTTCATTTTCTTAAATTGTCTAGAATCCAAGTTAGTTTATTTTCTCTCTTTTAAAAAATTTTTTCATTATCTGTATTCATTTATTGGAAGGAGACAGTCAGAAATCAAGAGGGATGGGGAAGATGCACTGCTTCACCACTCACAAAGCTTTTCCCCTGCAGATGGAGACCAGGGGCTTGAACCTGAGTCCTTGTGCATTGTATCATATGCGCTCAACCAGGTTTGCTACCACCCAGCTATGTTAGTTTCTTTTTCCATTGCTAATATGGGCCATGTCTCAATTGTGTTACTTATTTATTTATTATTTTGTTCCATTCTCTCTACCAGAGTACTGCTTAGCTCTGGCTTATGGTAGTGCAGGAGATTGATTGAACCTGGGACTTTGGAGCCTCAGGCATGAGAGTCTGTTTGCATAACCATTTCTACCCCTGCCTCTCAATTGTGTTATTAGTGTAATTTGTGACATATTGTCTACTACCAAACTAGACCATCCCTTTCCCCATTGCTGAATATTTTTTCTGTAATATCAATAATGACAACAAAAAAGCTATAATCATGCCATCATTTTGTACTTATCGCTATTAGTTTCTTGCTGGGTGTAAATTTCCAACTCAGCCAAATAAACAGTAGTTTAGCTACAGTTGGAACTAAACCTACTTTGTTTTGTTTTTGACCAAAGCACTACTCAGCTCTGGTGGTGTGGGGAATTGAACCTGGGACCCTGGAGCATCAGGCATGAGAGTCTCTTTGCATAACCTTTATGCTATCTACCCACCCTTAAACCTATTTTCATTCTTCCTTCCTTTCTTTCTTTCTTTTTTTTTTTTTTTTTTTTTTGCCTCCAGGGTTATCTCTGGGGCTTGGTGCCTGCACTATGAATCCACTGCTCCTGGTGGCCATTTTTTCCCCATTGTTGTTGTTGTTATTGTTTTTGGATAGGACAGAGACAAATTGAGAGAGGAGGAGAAGGTAGAGATGGGGAGAGAAAGATAGACACCTGTAGACCTGCTTCATTGCTTGAGAAGTGACTCCCCTACAAGTGGGGAGCTGGGGGCTCAAACTGATCAATCCTTGTGCATCCAAGTTCTTGAGCTTCATACTATGTGTGCTTAACCTAGTATGCTACCGTCACCCCACGACCCCCTCAAACCCACTTTATACTACCATTGTTTTCCAGACTAATTACCACTTCTCTCACAATTAATTAAAGTTTCACAACTCTGTCCTTTATACTTATATACTTATACTTATATACTCTGTCCTTTATACTTATATACCCTCTGCACTTTGTCTCCCCATACCTTGTAATGCTGTAGCCTAAGAGAAATAGTGGCACACAGATAACTTTGCTTTGTGCTCTAAAATCAAGTACATCCTGTTAATACCAGTCACCATATTGTATAGTACATTACTTATGTCTTTAAGTCTTAACTAGGATAATAACCCATGACATACTAATCCATTAAATTAAAATGTAGGGGCTCATTAACATGTAACTGGAGGGCTTCTGAGGTAGTAACTAAATTTGCCCTTCTTTATGAGTTAGAACTACTGGAGAGAAACATGAGTTAGATTGTAATCTAAATGCTAGCTCTAGCTCTAGTCAAGCTGAAGAAATCAAGTTGGGCATACAGTCATATATTATAGTTGATAAAACTCTGTGGACCATGGTGTCTGTCATCTCTTATTTCCACATGTCCTTCATTACTAATAATCCTCCCTCTGAAAACTGATCCTCTCTCCCTCTCTCTCTCTCTCTCTCTCTCTCTCCTCTCTCTCTTTCTTTTTTAATGAGAAAGATAGGAGAAGAGAGAGGAAAACCTAGACAGTACTCTGGTACGTGTGCCACCAGGGATTTAACTCGTGACCTCATGCTTGAGAGTCCGATGCTTTATCTGCTGTACCACATTCCAGACCACTGGATCCTGATTCTCCATGAAAAATTAAAGACAGAGGGTGGGTGGGGTACACCCTGTTGAGCACATATGTTGCAAACTGCAAAGGCCTGGGTTCAAGGCTCCATCCCTACCTGCACAGGGGAAGCTTCACAAATGGTGAAGCAATGCTGCAGGTGTTTCTATCTCTCCCTATGTCCCACTTCTCTCATTTCTATCTCTATCCAATAAATAAATAAATAATAACAAATGCTTTAAAAATGCTAATAGGTGAGTTAAATTCCTTTTAGTGAGTATTTTGTTTTGGTTGTTTTTTGGATAGAGATTGAAAGAGATCACAGCAACAAAGCTTCCTGCAATGCAGTGGGGGTTGGATTTGAGCCTGCTGGTATGCCTGGTAAAACAACACACTATCCAAGGGTTACATAATAGCAAAATTTAAAAGTAAGCATTCTGGACTGGGAAAACAGCATCGTGATTATGCATTATCTTTATTTATTGGATAGAGACCGTCAGAAATCGAGAGGATATAGGAGATAGAGAGGGAGAGAGGGAGACACCTGCAGTCCTGCTTCACCACTTGTAAAGCTTTCCTTCTGCAGGTGGGGATCGGGGGCTCGAACCTGGGTCCTTGTGCACTGTAACATGTGTGCTCAACCAGGTGTGCCACCACCCGGCCCCCTAGTTAATTAATTTTTTAATAGTAAGTCTTGCTAAGTTTTTTCTTTTTTTTTCTTAACCCAGAGCACTGCTCAGCTCTGGCTTATGGTGGTACGGGGGAATTGAACCTGGGACTTGGGACTTTGGAGTCTTAGGCATGAGAGCCTGTTTGTATAACCATTATGCTATCTACCCTCCACCTGTCTTGCTAAGTTTTTTAAAATAATTTTTGAAAGGCCATTGGAGGTGGAGGAGATAGCATATGCAAATAAGACTTTAATGCCTAAGGCTCCAAGGTCTCAGGTTCAATGCCCCACACTACCACCATAAGCTAGAAATGATTACTGCTCTGTTTTTAAAAAAATCATCAATACATTCTTGAAATTGAGCATTTTTCACATTTCTGATTAAATGCATAATTTTACTATAGCAAAGATAAACGTATTCTTCTGAAAAAAATTATTTTTAAAAAATCTTTCCTGGGAGTCGGGCTGTAGCGCAGCGGGTTAAGCGCAGGTGGCGCAAAGCACAAGGACCAGCATAAGGATCCCGGTTCGAGCCCCGACTCCCCACCTGCAGGGGAGTCACTTCACAGGCGGTGAAGCAGGTCTACAGGTGTCTATCTTTCTCTCCTCCTCTCTGTCTTCCCCTCCTGTCTCCATTTCTCTCTGTCCTATCCAACAACGACAACTACAACAATAAAACAACAAGGGCAACAAAAGGGAATAAATAACATAAAAAATAAAAAATAAAAAATAAATCTTTCCGAATTGAAAATAGTCATTATATAACAAACTTCATGCACAAAAGCCTTTGAATCATTCAGAATAGCACATCTATGTTATTATGCTTTTTTATGAGAAAACATAATGTGTCTTATGATATAATCCCTTATACCTTTTAAAAATAAGTGGAACAAATCCAAGTAAGCATAGACTTTAAGAAATATGTATCTAGTTACTGTTTGAAATTATCCATTAGTCCTTCTAATGCACTTTTCCCCAATTTATTACTACCTCTTTTTTTCCCCTTTCTACTGCGCTTTTTAAGATAAAGAAGTCACTTTACATAATACATTTTAATGTTTTCCAGTTGAAAATGAAGATGAGGCTGAAAGGATTCTTTTTTCCTATGGCTATGGTGCTAATGTTCCCACAACAGCCAAAAGACGACTAAAGCAAAGGTAAAATCAATACATATTTGTTTTACTTATCTACTTGAGCTAAAGGTAATTACATTATGCTTTTTGATAATGTGCTGAGTTGAGTGACAAAATTACTTTGTTCTTAGCATGCATAAATATTAAATTACTCACAGAATAAAAGATACTAAATAACAATCATGCATTTCATGTATCTTTAAGTGAGTTTAATGGTTAGTAGAATAGAGGTCTATATTAGACTTTTCCTAGAATTAAGTTCAGTGGTAATGGAATGATGCTTATTTTATTTTCATACTATTTCAGGTGTATTTCAACTGTTTTCATACCCAAAATATGGTTAAATCGATGGGAATTGTGTGGAGTTGTACCCCTCTTGTCCTATGGTTTTGTTAATGTCTCCTTTTTTAATAAAAAAATAATTTAAAATATATATATATATGGTTAAATCGATTAATTGTGCTCTTTCTTTCCTTTTTTTTTAAAGACATATATATAAAGATATATAAAGACAGATACATAAAGAAAGAGACTATATTGCCAGGTGGTGGCATAGTTGGTTAAGAGCACACATTACAGTGCACAAGGACCTGGGTTCAAGCCCCTGGTCCTCACCTGCAGGGGGAAAGCTTCACAAGTAGTGAATCAGGGCTGCAGGTGTCTCTTTTCCCCTCGATATCTCCACCACTTCTTTAAATTTGTCTCTATCTAATATGTAAATAAATAAAATATTTTTAAAAAATAGATAGTGGGGGCCGGGTGGTAGCTCAGATGGTTAAGTGCATGTGGCATGAAGCACGAGAACTGGCATTAATGATACTGGTTCAAGCCCCTGGATCCCCACCTGAAGGGGAGTTGCTTTACAAGCGGTGAAGCAGGTCTGCAGGTGTCTATCTTTCTGTCCCCCTCTCTGTCTTCCTTTCCTCTCTCCATTTCTTTCTGTCCTATCCAACAACAAAGACATCAATAACAACAACAATAATAAATACAACAACAATAAAACAACAAAGGCACCAAAAGGAAGAAAATCAAATACAAAATAGCATATATATTGTGGTTTGAAAGTATAAAATAGCTTGTGAAGACCAAAATTTTTGTTTATTGATTGCTTTATTTATTTTTCTTATATTT
Organism: Erinaceus europaeus; assembly: GCF_950295315.1. NCBI lineage: Eukaryota > Metazoa > Chordata > Mammalia > Eulipotyphla > Erinaceidae > Erinaceus > Erinaceus europaeus. Next base: position 89,022,067 of record NC_080166.1, read on the forward strand.
GGCAAGACAGAGAGACAGTGAGAAGGGAAGAGAGAAAGAGATACCTGTAGCATTGCTTCACTACTTGTGAGACTTCTCTGTCATTGTACCATCTTTTTCCTCTCCCCCCTCCCCTTTCCACTCCCAGCCCAGATAGTGGGGAATGGTCTTGAAACTCAGCTCTTTGTTCATGGCAATGTGTATGCTCAACTAAGTTGACCACTGCCTGGTCCTGACCAAGAAGTCTTCTTTTTTTGTTGTTTTAAATTTCTTTATTGGGGAATTAATGTTTTACATTCAACAGTAAATACAATAGTTTGTACATGCATAACATTTCCCAGTTTTCCTTATAACAATACAACCCCCACTAGGTCCTCTGTCATCCTTCTTGGATCTGTATTCTCTGCACCCACCCACCCCAGAGTCTTTTACTTTGGTGCAATACGCCAATACCAGTTCAGGTTCTACTTGTGTTTCCTCTTCTGATCTTGTTTTTCAACTTCTGCCTGAGAGGTGAGATCATCCCATATTCATCCTTCTGTTTCTAATGTATTTCACTTAACATGAATTTTTCAAGATCCATCCAAGATAGGCTGAAAACGGTGAAGTCACCATTTTTTATAGCTGAGTAGTATTCCATTGTATATATATACCACAACTTGCTCAGCCACTCATCTGTTGTTGGACACCTGGGTTGCTTCCAGGTTTTGGCTGTTACAAATTGTGCTGCCAAGAACATATGTGTACACAGATCTTTTGGGATGGGTGTGTTGGGTTCCTTAGGATATATCCCCAGGAGGGGAATTGCAGGATCACAGGGTAGGTCCATTTCTAGCCTTCTGAGAGTTCTCTAGACTGCTCTCCACAGAGGTTGGACCCATTTACATTCCTACCAGCAATGTAGGAGGGTTCCTTTGTCCCCACAACCTCTTCAGCATTTGCTGCTGTTACCTTTTCTGATGTATGACATTCTCACAGGAAGCAAGTGGTATCTCATTGTTGTCTTTATTTGCATTTCTCTGACAATCAGAGACTTGGAGCATTTTTTCATGTGTTTCTTGGCCTTTTGGATCTCTTCTGTGGTGAATATTCTGTCCATGTCCTCCCCCCATTTTGGGATGGGTTTATTGTCTTGTTGTTGAGATTTGCAAGTTCTTTATGTATTCTGGTTATTAGCCTCTTGTCTGATGTATAGCATGTAAAGATCTTCTCCCATTCTGTGAGGGGTCTCTTGGTTTGGGTAGTAGTTTCTTTATCTGTGCAGAAGCTTTTTCATTTGATGTAGTCCCATAGGTTTATGCTTGTCTTTGTCTTCTTAGTAATTGGATTCGTTTCATTGAAGATGTCTTTAAAATTTATGCAGAAAAGAGTTCTGTCAATATTTTCCTCTAAGAATCTGATAGTTTGTGGTCTAACATCCAAGTCCTTGCTTGATCCACTGGGAATTTACTTTTGTATTTGGTGAAATATGGTGGTTCAGTTTCATTCTTCTGCATGTTTCAACCCATTGTTTCCAACACCATTTGTTGAAGAGACTCTGCTTTCCCCATTTAATAGTCTGGGCACCTTTGTCAAAGATTAGATGTCCATAGGTGGAGGGCTTACTTCTGGGCTCTCAGTTCTATTCCACTGGTCAATATATCTATTCATGTTCCAGTACCAAGCAGTTTTGATGACAATGGCCCTGTAATACAATTTGAGAACTGGGAGTATGATGCCTCTGGTTCTGTACTTTTTCTCAAGATTGTTTTGGCAATTCTAGATCTTTTCTGGTTCCAGATAAACATTTGTAACATTTGTTCTATTCTCCTAAAAAATGTGGTTGGGATCTTGATGGGGATAGCATTAAATTTGTAGATGGCTCTGGGTATTATACTCATTTTGATGATGTTAATTTTTCCAACCCATGAACATGGAATATCTTTCTACTTCTTTGTGTCTTTTTCAATTTCCATGAGTAGTGAGTCATAATTTTCAGTATACAAGTCTTTCACTTCTTTGGTTAGGTTTACTCCTAGATATTTTATTGTTTTTGTTGCTATAGTAAAAGGAATTGATTTCTGGATTTCAATTTCTTTTAACTTAGTGTTTGCATAGAGGAATGCCACTGACTTTTGAATGTTAATTTTGTAGCCTGACACCTTATTGTATTGCCTGATGATATCCCAAAGCTTCTTGCTGCATTCCTTAGGTTTTTCTTTGTATACTATCATGTCTTCTGCAAATAGGGAGAGTTTGACTTCTTCTCTTCCAATCTGTATCCCTTTAATTCCTTGCTCCTGCCTGATTGCTATGGCAAGAACTTCCAACACTGTGTTGACTAGTAATGGTGATAGTGGGCAGCGTTGTCTAGTACCTGATCTGAGGGGAAATGCTTCCAGTTTTTCACCATTGAGTATGATGTTGGCTGTAGGTTTGCTATATATAGACTCCACTATCTTCAGGAATTTTCCATCTATTCCCATTTTTTGTAGTGTTTTCATCATAAAGGGATGTTGTATTTTGTCAAAGGTTTTCTCTGCATCTATTGATGTGACCATGTGGTTTTTGGTCTTGCTTTTGTTGATGTGGTGGATCACGTTTATTGATTTACACATATTAAACTAACCTTGCATGCCTGGGATAAACCCCACTTGGTCATGATGAACAATCTTTTTAATATACTGCTGTATCCGGTTGGCTAGAATTTTGTTCAGTATTTTAGCATCTATGTTCGTCAGAGATATTGGTCTGTAGTTTTCTTTTTTGGTTGTGTCCCTGTCTGCTTTTGGTATCAGAGTGATGTTGGCTTCATAGTCTCTGGAAGGGAGTATTCCAGTGTCTTCAATCTTCTGGAAGACTTTTAAAAGTAGGGGTTCTTCTTTGAAGGTTTTGTAGAATTCATTTGTAAAACCATCTGGTTTGATGAAGATTTTTTATAACTGTTTCAATTTCATTAGCTGTGATGGGCCTGTTCATCTTATCTACTTCCTTTTACTTAGTTTTGGAAGTTAGTAGGTGTCTAGGAAAAAAAAAGTCTTTCTCATTGAGTACTCAATAGATATCTTGCCATTCTCTTCTGGCATGTAGTGTTTGTGTGGAGATGTCTGCTGCTAATCTTATGGGTTTTCCTCTGTAGGTAACTTTGTTTTTCTCTTGCAGCCTTCAGGATCCTTTCTTTATCCTTATTCCTTTCCATTCTAAATATGATGTATCTTAGTGTCTTTAAGTCTGGGTTAATTCTGTTTGGGACCCTCTGGGCTTCTTGAATCTTTATGTCTTTGGTGTTGTCTAGACTAGAGAAGTTTTCAGCTATTATGGCCTGAAGAATGCTTTCTTCCTCTCCCTCTCTCTCTTCCTCTGTTAAGCCAATAATGCGTATATTGTTTCTTTTGAAGTCATCCCATAGGACTTGGTTGTTGTTTTCAGTATCTCTTAATCTCTTTTTGAGATCTCTTACTTCTTTTTTAGTTGTCTCTAATTCATCCTGGATCTTGCTAATTCTGTCTTCAGCCTCATTGATTCTATTCTCTCTGCCCTCTACTGTTTTCTGGAGTTCATCTGTTTTGTTTTCTGATACTGTTTTAGCTTGTTCAGCTAGTTGTGTTCTTAGCTCAGCTATTTCAGCTTTCAGCTCTCTTAATAACTTTGAGATAATTAGTGTTTTCTTCTAGAGTCTCATTTGTTGTTCCTGTATTTCTGATTATAATTCTTTCAAGCTCTTTACTCACTCCTGTGATTATTTCCTTAGCTAGTGTTTGGATGTTGACCTCATTATTTTGTGCTTCAACCTTTGGGGGGCTTTTAGCTGGACTCTTGTCCTGGTTCATTTCTCCACTATTTCTTCTTGTTGGTTTAACCATTTTACATATTATGTTATGAGTTCCCTTTTTCAGTACTTTTCAAATTACTGATCACTATTGCCTGGAATGACTTGTGTCTAAGTAAGGTAATTAAAGGGTTCACAGTGGTGGAAATTAATAGTTATTTCAATAGTATTTTAATCCCTCATTTGGAGCTCAGTGGCTTAAAAGCCTCTTTTGTGCTTTTTCTTACCTGTATGCTATGGGAGCCTGAGGGCTTTTAAACTATAAGTAGGCTTCTTACCTTAATCACTGACTCCTGGCCAAGAGATAAAGCATGGTGTGGCAGTGATAATCCACTGGTTATGCAAAGAGACTTTCACAGCCCCACTGCTATGCCACCGAGGTATAGGTCTTCTCCTGAATTTCCTGGTTAGATCTCTTTCCCCTGGTGTGCCTCCCTGCCACTGCTTCAGATTCTGAGGGTAGTAGCAATGGAGACTCAGAGTTGCACTTGGTGTGTCTCTGGGTAGTTCTTTCCTCCCTTCAACCGTTCCCTTGTTGGTGGAACAGACTGGAGGTGGTGTCTCTGATAAACTACCGGACTGTTACCAGCCACTTAATTTCTCCCTAGGCTCCTCTCTGTCCACCAGCCACACGTGTTTGTACTCACTGGTGATTTAGTGGGTTCCTGATGTCGTTCTAGTCCTGTCTTGTTTTGGTCCCAGGTGGTCTCCTTTGGTATTCCTGTGGTCCTGGTTCTCATGACATCACATCCTGACCAAGAAATTTTCTAAAGGTAGAATGAGAACTGGCATAGCATACAAAGTATGGGGTCCTTAAGCATGAGCTCCTAAGATTCTATGCCCAGCAACATATGTGACAGAGTGATGCTCTAGATTCTACTCTACCTCTCTTTTCCTCATAAAAAAGTGCATAATTAATTATCTTTAAAGATCTATTAGATGCCCTCAGAGATGATATTGCTTAAAGTATATTGAGAAAAATCTTCCTATATTAATTGGTTCTTTAGTTCACCCAGCTAATTTTTTTAACCAATTCCTCTTTGCCCTACCTATATTTATACTGCTTTGGGAGGACACTTTCACTTTGTTTTTACTCACTCATATATTAAAAAAAAAAAAAAAAAGTCAACCCATATCTAAGACCTTGGGAGAAGTGTGGTTATCGCTGGGGAAGAGAGAGCACTGAACTTTGGTGGTGGGATTGGTATGGAATAATACCACTATTATCTTCTTATCACTATTAAATCAGTAATAAAAAATACAAATAACTAAATATCTCTGATCAGATTTTGAAGCCTCCCCATGTGACCCAAACTCTCTAGCTTGATTCTCCTCTCTTGCCAAACTGAGGTAGTTTAATGTATAAAAGTTTATTTTCTCTATACCACAAGAATTTTTCTTTTATTATATTAAATCTCCTTACCAATATCACTTGTCCAACTAAATGGAAAGTCCCACAAAGTTGGTAACCGTATCTTACTTTTGTTTATCCTCCACTGTCTCCACCTAGTATTATGTAATTGTAACTAGTAGATTTGTCTCTCTGAGGATTCAAAACTGCTTATATTTGTCTTTTGCTTTTTTTTTTATGAATTGCTTTAAACATTTAGAGACATTACTCACTAAGTAGGAAAAACTACCCTCTTAATAGTTCTGTAGAAATTTTGGAAGTATCTTTATGACTATCAAAAGTGATATAAGATATAAACCATTTCATGAGATGTACATAGGGATATTCAGAATTTGTGTCTTTTACTTGTTAAGCTACATGTCTTGGGAAATGTAGATCAAAGCTATGTGACCAGCAAATATCAGTTTGTGGCTGGACTATGTCACTCAGTCTTCTGAAGAAATATTTGTCAATTAGATATTTGAAGCATTGTTTATAGTTCTACCTTATTCCCATTCTACTTTGAGTCCCTCCAAAGATCACTCAAAGATGGTCCGGAGGTAGCACAGTGGGTAAAGTGTTAGTCTCAAGCATGAAGTCCTGAATTCAATCCCTGGCAGCACATGTACCAGAATGATGTCTGGTGTTCTCTCTCTCTCTCTCTCTTGACCTCCCTTTCTCTCTATCTGTCTTTCTCTCTCTCCCTTCCTTTCTCTGTCTTTCTCTCTCTTCTGTCTTTCTCATTAAGAAATAAATAAAATATTTTTTAAAAAATTAGAAAACATGGGGAGGAGGGTAGATAGCATAATGGTTATGCAAACAGACTGTCATGCCTGAGGCTTTGAAGTCCCAGGTTCAATCCCCCACACTACCATAAACCAGAGCTGAACAGTGCTCTGGTAAAAATAAATAAATAAATAAATAAATAAATAAATAAATAAAATTTAAAATAAAATTTTAAAAAATTAGAAAAAGTGGGGCTGGGCAGTAGTGCAGCAGATTAAGTGCACATTGCTCAAAGTGTAAGGACCAGCTGTAAAGATGCCCCAACTCCCCACCTGCAGGGGGGGTCACTTCACAGACAGTGAAGCAGGTCTGCAGGTGTTTTCCCCACCCCCCCCACTTCACCCCCCCTCCCTCCTTTCTCAAGTTCTCTCTGTCCTATCCAATAACAAGGGCGGGAGTCAGGCTGTAGCACAACGGGTTAAGCGCAGGTGGCGCTAAGCTCAAGGACCAGCGTCAGGATCCCAGTTCAAGCCCCTGGCTCCCCACCTGCAGGCAGGTCCCTTCACAGGCAGTGAAGCAGGTCTGCAGGTGTCTATCTTTCTCTCCCCCTCTCTGTCTTCCCCTCCTCTCTCCATTTCTCTCTGTCCTATCCAACAACAACGACATCAATAATAACTACAACAATAAAACAACAAGGGCAACAAAAGGGAATAAATAAATAAAATAAAATATAAAAAAAATTAAAAAAAAAAAAAGGGCAACAAAAATTGGGAAAATGGCTTCCAGGAGCAGTGAATTGGTAGTGCAGGCAGTGAGCCCCAGTGATAACCCTGGAGGTACACACACACACACACACACACAGAAAAAGTAACAGGATATTTTATAATGCTCAGCATATCCTTTTTTTAAGCATTTTGTTACCTAGAGTAAAATAATATAGGGGCTTTTTGGGGGGAAGGGGAATGTTTAATCAGTGGTAAGATCAATAAAGTACTAACAATTAAACTTTGAAGAAAAGTCTTTCTCTTAGTTTCTTTCTTTTTTTCAACCCTTCGAAATAATCCTTGTCACAAGTGGAACAAAAAAGAAAGAAAACTGCTGACTTAAGCTTCCTTTCTTTAGTTCAAAATGCTGAGTTCCTCTAAAATTGAAGGCAATTACTGCTATTACCTTACTATTTTTTTAAAGGAATTTAAAAAAACAGATGTTGATTTCTTAATAGTTAAAGTGAAGATTTAAGGAACCACAACTGATTCATATTCTGAATAATCTTAACTGTCTAAATATTTCTGAAGATTTTATCACTAAGCTGCTATCTATGTGCCCTGAACAAGTGCCTAATGGGCATAGCTATTAATATCTCTTACCAGCTGGAGCCAGGCATTCTTCTCATGGTGAACCAGAGGGTTATTTTGAGGAAGTGCTTCTCAGGTCATCTAAACCGAGAAACAAGAAAGTAAGACTAGATAACCAAGAAGACATTTATGCATTCCTTTGCTCATTCAGCTTTTACTGAGTTTCTACTGTATGCATAAAAGTGACCTGTGGCACAGAAGATCCCAGTTTAGTATCTGATGCACTTCTGAGTGTGTAAAGTCCATATTTAATGTTTATTTTTTTAAAAGAATGTATTTGCTTTTGATATTTATTTACTTATTATCATGAAAGACAGAGAAGTGAGCCTCACTCTGGCCCACATGATGCCAAGGATCAAACTCGGGATCTTGTGATTTCAGGTACAAAACTAGCCACTATACCAGTTCCTGGGCCACCATTAATTTTTCAGTTGATACTTAATGTTAACGGCTTAATGCCATTTAAGTTCTGTTTACTGAGATATAAAATGAAAGCAGTATAACCACTGAAAATATATATTAAATTATATTTGACATAAAAATGATGGAAACTTAGATAAGTTATAAGTTATAAAACAGCTCATTCAAAGCAACAAACGAAATGTTTGTCTAATGAACTTTTTCATAATATATCAGCCTATACCAAAATATATTAGTATTTCAGGGGAATTTATTTTCCAGCTACTCACAATATATCCCATTTATTGCTGAACTTGATTTAAAAGCTTCATCTATTCTACAACCACATTTTGATATTTTAGGGCAATACCTAATTAGATAGGGTATCTGATTATAAAAAAAATAGTACATTTTTATTTTAGAAAAGTACTGATAATCCCGGAATCCAATGATAGTCATTCAGAAGTTTATGCAGGAGCTTTGATAGACATTATTAGGTAAAACACATCACTTACCATATGTGAGGTCTTGGGCTCAATCCCTGACACCACATGAGAAGTACCAAGGGAACTGGTGGTAGAATAGTGCTTTGATGTCTGCTTCTCTCACTGTCTCACCTTTCTTCCTCTTCTTCTTCTTCTTCTTCTTCTTCTGCTTCTTCTTCTTCTTCTTCTTCTGCTTCTTCTTCTTCTTCTTCTTCTTCTGCTTCTTCTTCTTCTTCTTCTTCTTCTTCTCCTTCTCCTCCTCCTCCTTCTCCTCCTTCTTCTCCTTCTCCTCCTTCTCCTCCTCCTCCTCCTCCTCCTCCTCCTCCTCCTCCTCCTCCTCCTCCTCCTCCTCCTTCTTCTTTGATTGTATTTATTTATTAGTGAGAGAGAGAAAGAACCAGACATCACTTTGGTACATGTGCTGCTGGGGATTGAACTTGGGACTTAATACTTGAGAGTCCAATGCTTTATCTACTGCACCATCTCCCGACCACTCTCTTCTTTTTCTCTCTCAAAGGATATAGAATTAAGAAATTGAACAAAGAGGACACTCAGTCATCACTGTACATGCGCAGCACCATGGGTTCATTCCCATGCACTGAATTAGGATAAATTATTATACATATGCACATACATATATAGTATTTATACTTACATGCTTATGGTATTATTGGATATAATTTAAAAGTTTAATGTTGGGCTAGGGAAAAAGTATAATGGTTATACAAAAGCCTTTCAGGCCTGAGGCTCTGAAGCCCCAGGTTCAATCCCTAGCACCCATAAGCCAGAGTTGAGTAGTATACTCGTAATTTCACTCCCTCTTTCTGAGTATCTTTCTTTGTATCTTTCATTAAAATGAAAACAAGGGAATTGGGCGGTAGTACAGCGGGTTAAGCGCACATGGCGCAAATCACAAGGACCTGCAGAAGGATCCCGGTTTGAGGCCCTGGCTCCCCACCTGCAGAGAAATCGCCTCACAGGCGGTGAAGCAGGTCTGCAGGTGTCTGTCTTTCCCCTCTCTGTCTTCCCCTCCTCTCTCCATTTCTCTCTGTCCAACCACCAATAACAACATCAATAACAACAATAATAACTATAACAACAAGGGAAACAAAAAGGGAAAATTAAAAAAAAATTTTAAATGAAAACAAATAGAATATTTTTTAACTATTTTTTTTTAATTTCAGTGAAAACTCTTGAAATAATTAGTAGAGACACTCCCTCTCTTGGTGAAAAAGTTTTGAGGTTTTTTTCTTAGTCAGTTTCTTAAGAATTATACTATAATGCCAATGTCCTATAAAGATGTAACAGAATTAGTATTTTTAGTTCAAAAATTAATTCCAGCTGACAAGATAGCTCACCTGGATAGTACACCTGCTTACAACCCAAATTTAAACCTGGCCACGATAGTAGGGGAAGATTCAGTTTTGAGGTATATTTCCATTTCTGACTCTGTCACTTCTTACCTGAAAAAGTTAGCTTGGAATGATGAAGATCCAACAAAGACCAAAAATTAACTCCAGAACAGTCTTCATAAACACATTATTTTAAATAAGCTTGCTCACATTTGGATGTTTCACTGGAGATATGAACAATAACTAAACTAAATATTAGGTTAAACTCTTTCTGGGGCAAAGTTGTGGAAAGTTAAAAGGGCTTATATAATTAAAGTAGATTAAAATAAAATGAGCTCTTCTTGACTTGACTAAACTTGAAAAGCTGCCGTAATGTTTTTGTTTCGGTCATGACTGTTTTGAAAATAGCAAACAAGATTTTCTGGTTGCATATTTTGGTTATTCTCTTTAACCTGCATCACTGAATGGGTAACACCCAGGCCCTAATGTGGTCTTAGTGTGTGCTTCTCTATTTGTTTTGGCAGATTTGAATGTGTAGACTTTTCTGAAGGTTCTTAAACCTTTCACATTGCAAGATTTACAGCTTGCAATAGACCTTTTGTTTAAGTTTCTGTCTAGTTTTATAAAGAGCCTTTAGTTGAAACTTTCACAATGGACTGAGCTTCATAATAAAAAGGAAAAACAGCAGATTTCCTGTAGCAAACTTATGCACACGAAAACTTACCTTCCTCTCCTTTATTCTCCTTTGTATAAGTTCACATTTTTGTTGATCAGGAATTTTAATTGGACTGATTTTAAGAATCTTTTTTGTTTGTTTTGTAATTGTTTATTTGCGCGCACACACACACACACACACACACACACACAATAGGGTCGTCACTGGGACTCAATACCTGCCCGAGAAATCCACCGATCCTTGTGGGCATTTTTTCTTTCCTCCCTCTCCCCCTCCCCTTCCCCCTCTCCCTTCCCCCTACCTCTCCCTCTCTTTCTTTTTTCCATCAGGATTATCTCTGGAGAAAAGTGGCATCACTATGAGCCCACCTAGCCTAGTGGTCATTTTTTTCTTTATTTCTTTCTCTTTCTATTTTGTATTGGATAGGACAGAGAGAAATTGAGATGGATGGGGGAGATAGAGAAGGAAAGACAAAGAAAGAGAGTGGTTTAGGAGGTGGTGCAGTGGAGAAAAGCATTGGATTCTCAACCATGAGGTCCTGAGTTCAATCCCCAGCAGCACATGTACCAGAGTGATGTCTGGTTCTTTCTCTCTCTCCTGTCTTTATCATGAATAAATAAATAAATTCTAAAAATAAATAAAAAGAGAGAGAGAAAGAGACCCCTGCAGACCTGTTTCACTACTCATGAAGTGTCCCCCCTGCAGGTGGGTAGTGGGGACTTGAACTCCAGTCCTTCTGCATGGTAGCATGTGTGGTCAATTGGGTGAACCACTGCCCAGTTCCATATTTTTTAATTTTTGTTTTTATTTGATAAGGCAAGTTAAGTATTGTTGTAGTACAATGTACTGTTACGCAAACAGACTTTCATGCCTGAAGTACTAAAGGTCCCAGGTTCAATCCCCAGCACCACCAGGAACCAGAGCTGAGTAGTGCCCTGGTAAAATAAATAAAATATAAATAAATATTTTTGAGTGAGAGAGAAGTACCACTCCATTCTCTATGGAGATCTGCTTAAAATTCCTGCATACTGCCAAAATCACAGTGCAAGTCAGGGACTCTACCGTAGAACCACCTCCTCACCCCCATTGGTTGGAGTCAAGAAGTGATGAGCTAGGAGATCATCCCTGAGAATGGGGTAGGGAGAGTGGTGAAATTGATCACTTTACTAGGTAACAGTTCAAATTTTGGGTTAATTTTTAGAATGGAAACAATTCTCTTGTGGTATTAGTTTCTTCCTGATTGCCAACTAAATCTTAGTACAGGTGAAATCACATAGCATTATTTACAAAAAAGTATTTTGTTATACCTATTTCAAGTAATTTTCCCTGACCATAATAAGAATTATTTATTATACAGAACTTGCAATGGTTATGTTTTTCATTGTATGAGGGAGACATATATTCGGGGATCATTGAGCAATTCTTCATGTCTTGCTTTGACTTTCAGTTAAAATAAACTCCGACCCATTTCTAATTCCCCAAGTTTCTAATCAGAATCCACCTATAACACCACATCACTCACTACAACAACACACCACATTTAAAGACATAGAAGGAAGGGCCAGGCTGTGGCACGCCTGGTTAAGTGCATACATTACAATGCGCAAGGACCCAAGTTTAAGCTCCTGGTCCCCATCTGCAGGGAAAAAGCTTCACAGGTGGAGAAGCAGGGCTGCAGGTATTTATCTGTGTCTCTCTCTCTCTCTCTCCCTCTCTATCTCCTTCTCCCCTCTCAATTTATCTCTGTCTCTATCCAATAATAAATACAAGTAGATATAATTTTAAAAAAAACTTAGAAGATTTCACCCAGGGAGCTTGCTCAGTCTCAGTGGTACAGGACAGGACTTGCATGCATGAGGTCTGGCACTTCATAGAGCTTTCTCATGCATGTGATCTTCCCCTCTCATTAATAAACCTTGTAAAAGAAGATTTAGGGGGGTGAATTATGAAAAAGTAAGATGATAGCTGCGACAGATGCCTTCTTGCCTTATTAATTTATGCACATTTTGTTACTAGCCAAGTGCTTAGATGCAAATACTTAGTTGAATTTACCTATAACAAGAGTATCCCTGTGACAAGGGAGGTGGCTTGGCAATTGAACACAGAACTTGCCATGGGTGAGGCTCTGGGTTTAGTCCTTGGCATCACGTGTACCAGAGAGTGGGGCTCTGGTCTCCTTTCTCTCTCTCTCCCTTCATATTTACTCTTGAGATAAGTGAATAGGTACATTTTAAAAGTATTGCAATTACTGAAGCTTGGATTATGGTTTCTAGTGATGTAGTCATGTGAGTCAAATTTACTTACAACAAAATGAATCAGAAATGATTAATTAAATGTTGCTCTGTTCAGTACAGACCCCAAGGGATAAGATGACTATCTTCATGCAAATTGCTTCACTTGAGGGAGTAAAGATTCCACACATAGCACTGGGGAAGCAGCATAATGGTTAACACAACAGACTTTCATAACTGAAACACCAGAGGTTATAGGTTCAGTCACTGACACCACCATAAGCCAGAGATGAGCAGTACTATGGTTAAAAACTAATAACAAATCAATAAATACACATGCAAAAGGTTATCAGTAGACACCCTGGAATACATAGGACGGTATTATGTGCTAAATTTTTGTCAACCAGAAGAATCAATACCATGAAAGGTTTGCTTGGTGAGAAATAGGAGAAGAGCTTAAAGGAAACTTTTAAGAAAAGCTGGACTGGATGCCCTGGAGGTGACACAGTGGGTAGAGTGCCTGACTTGCATGCGTGAGGTCCCAGATTCAATAGCAGGCATCAGATGTGCCAGAGTAATGCTCTGACTCTTGTTCTGTCTCAGTAAATAAGTAAATCTTAAAAAGAAATTAAAAAATTGGACTGGATTCTCATTCTGTCTCAGTAAACAAGTAAATTTTAAAAAGAAATTAAAAAATTGGACTGGATTCTCATTCTGTCTCAGTAAATAAGTAAATCTTAAAAAGAAATTAAAATGTTGGACTGGAAAGCAATAGGATAACCTGTCTTCATCAGTTTGAAGGAGCAGCAGAGAAATACAGTGGAAGGAATATATAAGACATACTTAGTGTCTTCTGTCACATTACATTTTGCTTTGATAGGCACACACGTCATATCTGCAATTGAACACTATGCAGTTTCCTAGCAAAAAGAGAAATGGGGTGGGGGGTTGAGCAGTAGCGCAGTGGGTTAAGCGCAAGGACTGGTGTAAGGATCCCAGTTTGAGCCCCCGGCTCCCCACCTGTAGAGGGATTGCCTCACAGGTGGTGAAGTAGGTCTACAGTGTCTCTCCCCCTCTCTGTCTTCCCCTACTCTCTCAGTTTCTCTCTGTCCTATCCAACAATGGTGACAGCAACAACAACAATAAACAACAAGGACAACAAAGGGGGAGAAAAAGAGAGAAACCAAATGAGCTATTTAGTATTAGTAAACATGCTGTTAAAGGCGTCTTTTTCAGAATTGCTTGGTAATGACTGACCTTTGCATCTTTTTCTTCTTATTCACTTCATCCACAGCCCTGTTTCTGTGTCATAGTATTTGTGTTCAGTGTTCTATCCTGACCATTATACAAATATGTCACAAGTGTAACTTAAAAATTAAGTTCATAGTGAGGACCTAGTGGGGGTTGTATTGTTATGTGGAAAACTGAGAAATATTGTGCATGTACAAACTATTGTATTTACTGTAGACTGTAAAATATTAATCCCCCAATAAAGAAATAAGAAAACAACAACAAAAAATAAGCTCATAAGGTCAAGCAGCCATAATGGTAAGCAACTTTCATGCCTAAAGCACCAAAGGTCCCAGGTTCAATCCCTGGGACCACCATAAGCCAGAGCTCTGTTGAATAAATAAAAACAAACAAACAAACAAATCAGACACACTCCCTAGGTAAGCTAGAGACCCTTAAAAAATTAAGTAGATTAAGTCAGTATTATACAAATGTGTCTGATAAGCAAAATTTCCACATACAAAAAGACCCTAATGATATTGCTTCTAGGAGAAAAAGCTTATTTTTAATGAATCTGAGGAATGAGAAATAACTATGAATGGTGATAAGTCTAAAATATTTACATTAACCTCATGAACAACTGTATAAAATATTGATATTTGCAAATATAGTAGAATAGCAAATTTAAAATGTAAACACAATATGAAATCAACTTAAGGCATTTATTTATAGAGACCTCACTTTATTGTTTTATATTTCTTATATTTATTTATTTTCCTTTTTGTTGTCCTTGGTTTTTTTATTGTTGTAGTTATTATTGTTGTTATTGATGTCATTGTTGTTTAGAGACATCACTTTAATGTTGAGTTTGAGAAGCTATTTTAATTTGGAGTGGTGGTAGAAAATTGGTTAGCTGTAAACTTTAAACACTTTCAAAGTCTATTAAACTGGTGGATGGAGGACTTACGATACTAATGGGTGTAAATTTGCTCTAGAAGATAGTCAAAATTCTCTGAAATTATATTATAGTGGCTGTGCAGAAATCTGAACATACTAGAAGCCACTGAATCACTCACTTAAAATGGGTGAACTTTACTATGTAAAGCTGCATATCAATTCTTCTTCTAGCGTTTGCCCTTCTTCCATAGCCAGTCAACAGCATCAGGTTGAGCCTGATGTCTGCTTGTTGCTGGCTTTGAAAGTGACTGGGATCCATGTGGATTCAGTCGGCTAGGAAGGATCGTCAGTTTCCCCAATAAATGGGTACTCACGGGATGCACCACGAGAAGGTCGATCCAATGCATCCCAATACATATCAATAAATCTGTTATTTTTTAAAATATTCATTTATTCCCTTTTGTTACCCTTGTTTGTTTTTTACTGTTGCAGTTATTGTTATTGATGTCATCATTGTTGGATAGGACAGAGAGAAATGGAGAGAGATGGGGAAGACAGAGAGGGAGAGAGAAAGACACCTGCAGACCTGCTTCACCACTTTCGAAGCGACTCCCCTGCAGGTGGGGAGCCGGGGGCTCAAACCAGGATCCTTATGCCCGTCCTTGTGCTTTGAGCCACCTGCGCTTAACCCGCTGCACTAACGCCCGACTCTCAAAGCTGTTATTTTCAAGTGTACTTACCCCCATAATGCGGCTCATTGTGGTTGATCACCCCTCTCACACATATGTGAGGCTCTGGCTTTAAGCCACCATATGTAGTTGTGAGGGCCTGTGTGGGAGCAGCAAGAATTCTACTATGGTGAAGCAGTGCTTTGTTCTCTCTCTCTCATTCCCTCTCTCTTCATATATATATATATTTTTTTTTTAAAAAAAAAATGGCAAAAGTTGAGCTAGGAGGTGACTCATTGGTAACACATATGCATAAAGCTCTGAGTTTAATCTCCCATGGCACATTTTTATTGTATTATTATTATTTTCTGATATTTATTTATTCCCTTTTGTTGCCCTTGTTGTTTTTATTGTTGTAGTTATTATTGTTGTTTTTGATGTCGTTGTTGGATAGGACAGAGAGAAATGGAGAGAGGAAGGGAAGACAAAGAGGGAGAGAGAAAGATAAGACACCTGCAGACCTGCTTCACTGCCTGTGAAGCAACCCCCCTGCAGGTGGGGAGCCGGGGGTTCAAACCGGGATCCTTCCGCAGTCCTCTCGCTTTGCACAGCGTGCGCTTAACCACTGCACTACAGCCTGACTCCCTTATTGTATTATTTTTAAATATTTTATTTTCTTGTTGGATCTAGACAGACAGAAGTCAAGAGAGAAGGGGGGAGAGAGTGGTAGAAAGAAAGACATCTGCAGCACTGCTTCATTATTCTCCCACTACAGGTGGAGGCCAGGGACTTGCATCCAGGTCCTTGTCCATGGTCACACGAGCTCTCAACCAACTGTGCCACCACCAGGCCCCTACATTATTTTTTTTTGTAAATGCTGACCATGTCAGTGAATACAGAGCTCTTTACTCCGACTTAGGGTCTGAGTTTGATCCTTGCCATATTCCAGAATAATGTTCTGGTTCTATTTCTTTCTTCTACTTCTCTCTTATTAACACCTCTACCTTTAGAAGATTAATAAAGAAAAATGTTACATCAGTTGAAAAAATTAAACCTTAGATTTGGGAGATATTTTCCCTTGTACAAGAAGTTCAAGCCCCCTGGCCACCACATGAAGCACAATGGGAAGGGGAAGTTTCACAAGTAGTGACTCGGTGCTTTAGTGTCTCACCTCCTCTCTGTCTCTCTGTCTTTTCTTTCTGTCTTTCATTCTTTCTCTTAAAAGAAGGAAGGAACTGTGTCTATTGGGAGAAGTAGAATCAGGCAGCCACTAAGTCACAGGAAAACTTTTGTAGCAGAAAAATACAAACAAAAAGCAAAAACTTAGATGTGATCATAACTAATTACTGAGTTCTCTTTGTAAATTTTTATGAGAACTCATCTTTTTCATTCATAATAATGAATTTATTGATTAGATTGTGTGTTTGGTGTGTGTGTGTGTGCTGGGCAGGAGATACCAATGATTATGCAGAGACTTTGAGGCTTCAGTGTCTCAGTGTCCACACCACCATAATCTAGAATTGAGCATTTCTCTGTTTTAAAAAATAAAATAATAAAATAAAAAGTTTTTTTAAAAAAGGAATACGTATATAGGATATTTAGCAATATTTTCAGTTTTGTTTGGACTTCTTGATCTCAACCAGTGATGTTGTTTCTGTCTTATAATTTTTAGTCCAAAAATATTTCACATCTTGACAGTGAAACATCTATTACCTCAGATTCTAAGAATATCATAATTCCCAATATAAGTTGGCTGATACAGAGAATAAAAGTATCATAAATATGAAACCTCTTAAGTTTCCTGAATACAGAGTAAGTCTTTGAAGTAGCATGTCTTCTCAGTACTGTCAGCAAGGGTTTTTGTTTGTGTCTTGTTTTTTTAATTTTTTTTCTATTTTTCTAATATTTACTATGCATTGGATAGAGACAGAGAAATTGAGAGGGAAGGGAGAGATAGAAAAGGAAGGAATGTAGGGGGAGGGATAGAGGAATAGAGGAAGGAAGGAAGAAAAGAAAGAAGGAAAAGTCTATGGCCATACCACCTGAACATGCCCGATCTCGTCTGATCTTGGAAGCTAAGCAGGGTCGGGCCTGGTTAGTACTTGGATGGGAGAAGGAAGGAAGAAAGATCTGCACCATTGCTTCAGTACTTGTGAAACTTCCCCTCATCTGTAGGTAGGGTCCAGGGTCTTGAACATAAGCCCTTGCACATTGTAACATTTGCACTCAACCAGGTGTGTCATCACCCAGAGCCTTCCATTTTTTGTTTTATTTTATTTTCTCCTTTCTTTTTTATTCTTCCATTTTTTTTTCCTACCAGAGTTATCTCTAGGACTCAGTGTCTGCATGACTCCATTGTTTTCATGGCTTTTTTTTTTTTTTTGGTAGAGTATAATAGGAAGAGAGGCAGAGAAAGGAGAAATACCTGTGGATCGGGGAGGTGGTGCAGTGGCTAAGGCACTAGACTCTGAAGCATGAGGTCCTGAGTTTGATGCCCGGCAGTACATGTACCAGAGTGATGTCTGGTTCTTTCTCTCTCTCTCTCTCTCCTATCTTTCTCATTAATAAATAAAATCTTTTAAAAAAAGAAAAAGAAAAAGAAAGAAAGAAGGAAAGAAAGAAAGAAAGAAAGAAAGAAAGAAAGAAAGAAAGAAAGAAAGAAAGAAAGAAAGAAAGAAGAAATACCTGCAACACTACACCACTTATGGAGACTTGCCTCCAGCATTTGAGCATTGGGAGACACAGATCTTTGCATTTACTAAGCATTCTTCAAGGTGGTGCCAGCCATTGAACCTGCAGCCATTGAACCTGGGACTTTGGAGCCTCAGGCATGAGAGTCTGTTTGCATAACCATTATGCTATCGACCCCGCCCAAGATTTAGCTTTTTAAGTGAAGGCTTACTATTGTTTGGACTAATTGCCTGGTTTGTTTGTAAATGGAAAATTTGTATTAAAAAACTAAGAAAAACTGTAAATTGTGATCTTGTGGTCAGTCTTTTCAAGCAAATAACACAATATGATTCTCCGCTTTTATAGCAAAGACTAGAAACTATTACTACAGTAATGTATCACAGTTATATTGTTATGCAGATTGTAATGTAACTTAAAATTTTGACTTGTTGAAATATCAGTCTTAACACTGTTGACATAAAAATACTGACTATATTTTTCTATTAGTATTTAAGAATTAATAGGAAATGGTAAGTCAGTTTGCAAATATGCAAACACATTTTAAATATTTCAGATACATCCTTTTGTAAGTATTAATTTCTGTATTTCATTTCTAGTGTCCACTTGGCAAGAAGAGTCCTTCAGTTAGAAAAACAAAATTCATTGGTTTTAAAAGACCTGGAACATCAAAAAGACCAAATAACACAGCTTTCACAAGAGGTAAATAACTTGAATAAAGGAAACTCATACAGGAATCACAACGCATTTGATTCTTTGTTACTCCTTTGTGTGTTTTCTGAGCAGTTTTAAAATAAGCTGTTTGCTAGTATAAAATGATGTTACAATTTATGAAACTAAATGCTAACGCCTTATAAAGCAACTTATATAGAGTATACAACTAAAGGGAGATCAAAAGAGAGATTAAATGCCCAGACTAAATATAACTGCAGACAAGACAGACAAAGCTTTGATTTCTGAGGATATCAACTGGCAAAACAAGTTTAGCAAATTTTACTGGCATTTTAAGCTTTTAACTAAAACCTCATTTTAAAAATAGATTTGTTTTTTTTATTTTGGTGAAAGATCACTTATTAAATACACTCAGTACAGACTAGTTAACTCTTACAGTTTTGGTGTATAAGGTAAATTCATATTTATTTTTAAAAGTCGAATTCATATTTTACATTTTCTCTATCCTTTATTATGTCATTTACAGAACATTTCCATAGTATTGTAATCTTCTTACTATTTATGCCAACAACTAATTACATTTTTCCATAGTTCCGAAATTCAAGAATATAAAACAATTTAAAAAGCAAAGATGATCACCTTACTGATACTGTTTTTATATCCTGAGTTTCAGAATAACAAGTTTTTCTAGGTTACTATTTTAAAGCTTTTTGATCTTATAAAATGAAATATTTTAAAGTGTATGTTTTAAATGATTGTTCTATATCATGTACAGTTTTTGTTTTCTTACTTTCTTTATAGTATCTCTATGATAGTGATCTTAGTACTGTAACAATAAGAGGAATATTATCCTCAAGTTCCAAAAGGTCAGAAATACCTCCTACTACTATTGTTCCTAACATAGAACTAAAGCTCAGGATGAAATTGGTGTTGTGCTGGCAAATTTATAGCTTATATCTTTGGGTGAATATTCAAATTATATTAACTTCAGGCTGTCAACATAATGTTACTGAACACATTAAAAGATGCTCAGCAGAATACTATTACGTCATTGTCCCAACACACAGTTGCAATAGACACACATAAACTCAGAAGCATAGACAATAGTCAAGTAATTAAAACTTAGTGAGCTTTTATTGTGTGTTCAATTTTATAGTAAAATATATTTTGCTGTAAGTTGAAACAATTTTTAATAATGATTGTGTTAAGCATCCAGTTCACAAAATTCCTAGTCAGCTCTTACAAACTGCAGTAAGCCAGCTCCAGCATACCACTAGGTGAAGGCATGGAAGAATAAATAAATAAAGGACTAACGAAACAAATGAGCCTCTGTTTGCTAGTATGTCATAGATTCCCTCGTGTGCTTTTAATTTTAGAATAACCTGTCAAAAATATTTCTAAAAAACAAGGTGGTGCCAGCAGATTAGATCATTTGGACAGTGTGCTGCTTTGCCCTGTGTGTGACTCAGATTTGATTACGGCCCTCCCAATCTTAAAGGAAGCTTCCCTGCTATGGTCTCTTTCATTCTCCCTCTCTCTGCCTCTCTATCATAAATACTTTTATATACATGTATCAATACATACAGATATATAAGTTTGGAAATATATGCCTTTATATTGCTTTTATAAAAGGGCCTTGCAGAGCAGTTCAGTAATTGTAATAGGAATTTCTAAATGTGCACACACTTTTATACTAATTGTAGTGAGGGAAATGTAAGACATTAAATTAAGTGCTCTTGTAATGAAGTATAATTAACTTTGTATGAAGCAATTTTAAAGTAAGCTGATGACTTATGTTGAGAAAAAAAACCTAAGTACTGAAATGTGTGTGATAGTATATGATACGGTAGCAAGGTGAAGTTTATATATAGCCTCATTTTTCACTTGTGTATTCTTGAATTTTTTTCCCAAGATACTTAGAGAAAGTATCAGTAACCCTATATTAAAAGGTTTTGTGCTGCCTGTCATATACAACTTTCCCTTTGAAAATATAGGGCCAGTGGTGGTGAACACAGTTGCTCAGACACATTACCATGTGCAAGAACCTGGGTTCAAGTCCTTGGGTCCCACCTGTAAGAGTGAAGCTTCCCAAATGGTGAAGCAGCACTGGAAAAATGTCTCTCTTTCTCTGAACTGTTCTATCTCCTCCTACCCTCTCAATTTTCCTCTGTGATATCAAACAAAGGAAAAAAATCCCCCCCCAATTTTTTTTAATTAAAAATATATCCAAGTGGTGAAGCAGTGTTGCAGGTGTCTCTCTGTCTCTCCTTCTTTATCACTCCTGTCTTTCTCAATTCCTGGCTGCCTCTATCCAGTAAATAAAATAAGATAAGGGTGGTCAGACAGTAGTAGCCCAGTAGGTTAAGTGCACATGGCACAAAGCGCAAGGACCGGTGTAAAGATCCTGGTTGGAGCCCCCGGCTCCCCACCTGCAGGGGGGTCACTTGACAAATGGTCAAGCAGGTCTGCAGATGTCTATCTTTCTCTCCCTCTATCTTCCCCTCCTCTCTCTATTACTTTCTGTCTTATCCAACAACAACAATAATAACTACAACAACAATAAAACAACAAGAGCAACAAAAGGGAAAAAGCCTCCAGGAGCAGTGGACCTGTGGTGCAGGCACTGAGCCCCAGCAATAACCCTGGAGACAAAATAAAATAAAACAATAAAATATGAAAAATATATCATAACTTAAAAGACTATGGAATTTACTGATTTAACTGACAAAAATTATGTTACTTACATTGCGAATAATTACATAAACAAGCTAAAAGGTGATAATATAAAAATTGCTCTTATAGCAAGACTTAATGATAAGATAGTGAAAAAATAGAAAAAGGAATTTTTTTCAGGATCTGGATTATTTTAAGAATGTTAAATGTTTCCAGGTCCAAGCCCCAGGCTCCCATTGACACTGGAGGAAGCTTTGGGACTGTGGTGTCTCCCCTCCATTATCACCACCACCCCTTTTTTTTTTAAACTTTTTTAATAGTTCCATTAGGGAAATGATGATTCAGTTGTTAACACATAGGTACAATTTCTTATTTCTTTTTTATTTATTTATTTATTTTTTAACTCTTTAGTTCTGGCTTATGGTGGTGTGGGGGATTGAACCTGGGTCTTTGGAGCCTCAGGCATGAGAGTCTGTTTGCATAACCATTATGCTATCTACCCTCTGCCCCAATTTCTTATTTCTATGATAGGTGTGTCAACAGACCACTCTCACCAACTTAAATCCACCTTCACCATCCATCCCTACCTCCCTTTCTACTTGATAAAAAAAAAAGCCACATAAAGCCCTAGAAATGATAAAGGAAGAAGAAAAGAAAAAAAAAAAGTATTTAATCCAAGTTAGCATATTTGGGAATAATACTCAGATGAAACTCATGTCACTGTCAGAATTATCATTAAATTATATTCAGAATATGTATGAGATTAAATGAAAGCAAGTGACCAGGGAAGTGACTCAGTAATGGAGTATAGGGCTTGCCTGTGTGAGCACCCAGATTAGGACCCCAGCACTGCACATACCCAAGAGAAGCCCAGTTCTCCCTCATATTAAATAAATAAAGCTTTTTTTAAAAAAAAAAATTAATTATCTCTATTTATTGGATAGAGACAGTCAGAAATTGAGAGGGTAGGGAAGAGAGAGACACCTGCAGCACTGCTTCACCACTTGCAAAGCTTTCTCCCTACAGGTGGGGACTGGGGGCTCGAACCCTGGTCCTTGAGCACTGTAACATGTGCACTCAACCAGGTGCACCACCACCCAGCCCCTAAATAAAGCATTTTAAAACAAAAGCTCCCATTGTATCGTTAAGATTAATTGGCATACTTTATACTGCACATATTTAAATCGTACGACTTTACTATATACCTTTTTAAGTGATACACTTTATATTAAGTTTAAAAAAATGTTTTGAGGGGGGGTAGGTGGTAGTGCACCGGGTTAAGCACACATGGCACAAAGCACAAGGACCAGCAGCCCCTTGTTCCCCACTTGCAGGGGTTGGCCTCACAGTGGTGAAACAGGTTTGTGGGTATCTATCTTTCTCTTCCTCTCTTTGTCTCCCCCTCTTTTGTTGATTTCTCTCCATCCTATCCAACAATATCAGCAATAATAATGAGGGCAACAAAAATGGAAAAAATGGCCTCCAGGATCAGAGGATTCATAGGGCAGGCACTGAGCCCCAACGATAACCCTGGAATCAAAAAGAAAAAAAAATGTTTTTAAATTTTCACTAGGGTTATGGCTGGGGCTTGTGTCTCCATAAGAAATCCATTGCCGGGAGTTGGGTGGTAGCGCAGCAGGTTAAGCACACATGGTGCAAAGCACAATGGCTGGCATAAGATTACAGGTTCGAGCCCCCGGCTCCCCACATGCAGGGGGGCCTCTTCACAGGTGGTGAAGCAGGTCTGCAGGTGTCTATCTTTCTCTCCCCTTCTCTGTCTTCCCCTTCTCTCGCCATTTCTCTCTGTCCTATCCAACAAGGACAACATCAATAACAACTACAATAATAACTACAACAAAAAAAAACCAACCAGGGCAACAAAAGGGAATAAATAAATAAAAAGATTTTTTAAAAAAAATCCATTTCCCTTGCCAGGCTAGCGTGGGGGTGCCTCTTCCCGGGCACATACTCTCTGGGTTGGAGAGAACACGACGGGAGCCAGCCTGGGCTGCTACTCACTCAGTGATGCGAGGGAGATGACTCAGGAACCAAACACATGGCAACAAGGCAGTGCGATATCTTTATTAATCAGAGAGCCACAGCTTTTAAAAGGCAGACCCAGAAGTGGGAAGTCGAAAACGGAAATGGCTAGGAAAGGGGCAAGAAAGGCAAAAGGGAGCTGGGAAGGTAGAAACTTCCTTAGCAACTGTTGTGAGGGTTTTAACAGGTAAGATTAATATTACCCTGCAGGCAGGGAGGGTCTTGAGGGTAGAAAGAAGATAGATCAAAGAAATGGAATGGATGGGGATCTTTCAGGCAAAACAGTGATTATGTAGATAGGCCATAGTATCAGGAATGCAGGGGGAGCTGGCTAAGTGCTTAATGCACAATTTCCCGACATCTCCCCCTTTCTTTTTATCTAATGGCCATAGTATCAGGAATGCGGGGTGCTTTGTGAGGCAGGGAGTCTGATAAGACAGGGCAAACCTTTGGGGTTACTCCTGTCCCTCCTTCTCAACCTCTCAGTAGAGAGATAGACTGACAGGATAGACGCACTCCTCAGGTTAAACCCTGCCAAGCTCAATCACATCCTCACAATTTCCTGACAGCCCTGGTGATCATTTTATTTATTTATTTTCCTTTCTCTCTTTATTTCTTTTTTTTAAAGATTTTATTTTTATTTATGAGAAAGATAGGAGGAGAGAGAGAGAAACCCAGACATCACTGTGGCACATGTGCTGCCAAGGATCGAACTCGTGACCTCACGCTTGAGAGTCCAGAGTTTTATCACTGCACCACCTCCCAGACCACAGGAGGGGAATACAGAGAGGGGGAGAGAAAGATAGACACCTGTAGACCTGCTTCACCACCTGTGAAGCTACTCTCCTGTAGGTGGGGAGCTGGGGGCTTAAACCGGAATCCTTATGCCGGTCCTTGCACTTCATGCTACATGCACTTAACCCACTGTGCTACTGCCCAACTCCCTTATTTTTCTTTTGTAATGATAAAGACAGATAAATTGAGAGGGAAATGAGAGATAGAGGAGAGAGACTTCAAAAGTACTGTCTTGGGAGTTGGACAGTAGCACAGCGGGTTAAGTGCATGTGGCTTAAAGCACAAGGACTGGCATAAGAAGTGGGGAATGGAGGCATAAACATGTATGCTTAAACCATTGAGCCATTACCAAGTACCCAAATTTTTTTTTAAGTTAGATAGTTTTATAACTTTTCATGTACACCAATGAAATCATCTCTTGTTGGTTTGGTGATAATTACATACATTACCACAAAAGTTCCCTTATGTCCTCATGAAATCTCCACCCTCCCTACCCCCATCCTGGTCTCTTGTCAACTACTGGTTCACATTCTATAGCTACAGATTAGCCATTCTCTTAAATTGCTTTATAAAGACAATTTTACAGTCTACATATATACACACATTTTTGTCTGTCATCTTTTAGTTTGCCTAATGATTTCATAATTTTTTCACTGCCAGAGAAATAGCAATGTTAGTAGAAAGGACTTGGTTATTATCAGCCCTGCGTTCAGTCCTTCGAACCTCCAGTAGCAGTGCTCTAGACAAGCTCTCTCTCTCTCTCTCTCTCAGGTTTGTTCTTTTTTGGTTTTTTTTTTTTTAAAAAAGCTTTCTTTCTTTTAGTACCTTTATTTATTTATTTGACAGAGACAGGCAGAAATGAAGAGGGAGGGGTTGATGAGTGAGACAGAAAGACACCTGCAACCCTGTTTCACCACTCATGAAGCTTTCCCCTTGCAGGCGGGGACCAGGGTCTGGAACCCAGGGCCTTGCACATTGTAACATGTGTACTCAACTAAGTGAGCTACCACCC
The DNA here is from genome assembly GCF_950295315.1 of Erinaceus europaeus. Lineage (NCBI taxonomy): Eukaryota > Metazoa > Chordata > Mammalia > Eulipotyphla > Erinaceidae > Erinaceus > Erinaceus europaeus. Next base: position 89,047,143 of record NC_080166.1, read on the forward strand.
AGCCCCAGTTCTTTTTTAGCAACATTCCCTCAAGGGACTGGGCAGTTATACAACTGGTAAAGTACACAGACTAACATGCACTGGGACCTAGGTTCAAGCCCCTGATTTCTACCCCCCATAGAGAGGAAGCTTCATAAGTGATGGAGTAGTGCTGCAGATGTCTCACTTTCTCTTACCTTTTCTGTCCCCTTCTCTTTCCCTATTTCTGTCACTGTCAAAATAAAGGTAAAAGTATCCCTCATATGGATATATAAGGCCTGCCTAGTCACAAGCCTTCTAGGACCTGCTTAGTCCCAGAGACCACAGGACAGCTTGTCCTCACACACCCAACCTGTCTTCACCCTCTGCTTTTTTTGTCTTAATTTACTTATTCATTTATGAGAGGAGGAAAGAGAGGACCAAAATACCACTCTGGCATATGCAGTGCCAGGGATTGAACTGGGGGCATCAAGTTTGAGTCCAATACTTTATCCACTATGACACATACCAGACCACCATTTTTCCTCTTTTTTTTTTTTTTTTTGTCATCATTGGGACTTTACCACTCCAGGTTAACTTTTTCAGACAGAAACAGAGAGAGGACAGGGGTAAATAGCATGTAGTTATGCAAAGAGAGTCTCATTCCTGAAGCTCCAACATCTCAGGTTCAATCCCCCACACCACCATAAACCCGAGCAGTGCTCTGATAATAAATAAATAAATAAATAAATAAATAAATAAATAAATAAAACAGAGACAGAGAGAAAGACACCACAGCACCAAAATTTCATTCAGCTTGGTGGGTGCTGTGCTCAAACCTGGGTTATGAGCATGACAAAGTAAGCATACCATTTAAGTGAGCTGTCATGCCAGGCCCATCCTTCTACTTTTAACCTGTTTGTGTCTTTATAATCTTTTCGACAGTACACACAGGTGAAACTTTCTTTTTTCATGCAGTCTGACAAAATACGACTTTTAATTGAAGTTTTTAAACAGTTATTGATATGGTTATGTTTTGGTTTTTTATATATATAGTTATGTTTAAGTCTGTCATCTTGCTATTTTCATTTTCTTTGTCCCATTTATTCATCTCTTCCTTCCCTTTTTCCCTCTGTTTTCTTTCAGATTTATTTATTATCATTCCATTTTATCTCATTGCTGACTAATTGCCTGTAACCTTTGTTATTAAGTGATTTTTTTTAACATGAGTTGAAATAGCTCTTTTATTTATGACCATCTGGTTTCATGTGCCATTTTACCACTGAATGTACAACATAAAAGCCCAACTTCCATTTATCCCCCCTTGAGGCCTTTGTGCTCCTGTTGTCATATATTTTGCTTATACTAGTGTAAATCCCATATTATGTTGCTATTTGCTTTTTTTCAGTACTGCTCACATTCGCCAGATAAAGGAAATAACCTAAATGTCCAGCAACTAATTCACAATGTGATAAATCTGGACAATAGACTATTACTAAGTAATAAAAGGGAATTAAGTACTGACAGAAAGTATAACATGAAAGGACCTCGAAAATCTATGTTAAGTGAAAGAAACTAGCTACAAAAGGTCATAGATTGCATAATTCCGTTTTTAAAACTATCCTATCCAGTACTGGAAAAGTCCATAGAGATAGGAAGGACAGTGGTGATTTCCAGGAGCTGGTATGGGGGGGGGGCGTAGAGAATGACTACTTAATGGGTACTAGGTTTCATTCTGTGTGATAAAATTATTCTGTAGGTATAAAGTGGTGGTGCTTGTCCTATACTGTAAATTACCAAAAAGCCATTTAAGTGTATGATTTTAAATCGTTAAAATAATGAATATTAGGGAATCGGGCAGTGGCACAGCAGGTTAAGCGCACGTGGCGCCAGGCGCAAGAACCAGCATAAGGATCTGGGTTCCAGCCTCTGGTTCCCCACCTGCAGGGGAATCGCTTCATAAACGGTGAAGCAGGTCTGCAGGTGTCTGTCTTTCTCTTCCCCTCCTCTCTGCATTTCTCTCTGTCCTATCCAACAATGACAACATCAATAACTACAACAATAAAAAAGGAATAAATAAATATATTTTTTAAAATAATTAATATTAGTGCAAAAAGGAAAAACAGCACATTGAACTCAAGTGCAACCTTGTAGTTTTTTGGGCCAAGAAATATCTTTTAATCATGACTTGTTAAGAATATTCAGAAAGGGGTTGGGGCAGTAGCTCAGAGGATTAAGCACACATGGCACGAAGCTCAAGGACCACCATAAGGATCCCAGTTCGAGTCCTGGCTCCACACCTGCGGATTCTCACTTCACAAGCAGTGAAGCAGGCCTGCAGGTGTCTATCCTTCTCTCCCTTCTCTGTCTTCCCCTCCTCTCTCCATTTCTCTCTGATCTATCCAACAACAATGACAGCAGCTACAACAATAACAACAACAATGATAAATAAGAGCAACAGAACAGAAAAAATAGCCTGCAGAATCAGTGGATTCATAGTGTATGCACTAAGCCCCAGCAATAACCCTGGAGGCAAAAAAAAAAAAAAAAAGTAGTCATAAATATAAAAACAAACAACAGGACCTAGGGAGGAGGCTCAGAGGGTAGAGTTTGAAACATGCACAGGTGAGGGAGCCCTGGGTTTAATCTCTGACACCCATGTGGAGTTCTGGCTCTCTCACAACTTTAATAAATAAAATAGAAATAAATAAATAAGTATACAACCACAAAAGAGATGAAATAACAACGTTTTGCAATATGCAGAAGTGGAAAGAATCCATTAGCAGCAGATCTACTCTGTCACTTTTCTTAAAAGAAGCACGTCATTAGGCTGGATGGTGACACACCCGGTTGAATGCATGTTATCATGTCCAAGGAGTGGAGTTTGATCCCCTGTTCCCCACCTGCAAGGGAGATGATGCTTCATGAGCTGTGAAGCAGATTTACAGATGTCATTCTATCCCCCCCTCCTCTCAATTTCTCTCTGTCCTATCGAATAAAACAGAAAGGGGGGTGGAGAAAGAAAAACATGGCCACTGGGAGTGGTGAAGTCACAGTGCTGGCACCAAGCCCCAGTGATAACCCCAAAGGCAATAAAAAAATAACAGTAAACACAAAGAGTGAGAACCAGCTGCAAAATAAGCCGCTTGGATAGTGTTGGATAAGGTGGTGGCATACCTGGTTGAGTGCACATGTTAGTTACAACGTGAAAGGTCCTGGGTTCAAGCCCCTGGTCCCCACCTACAGGGAGGAAGGTTTGCAAGTGGTGAAGCAGGTCTGCAGGTGTCTCTTTGTCTCTCTCCCTCTCTATCTCCCCCCTTCCCTCTAGATTTCTAGCTATATCTATCCAATAAATAAATAAAGATGATAGTGTATCTATTTTGCACAACCCAGGTTCCAGCTTGGCTCCCACTACCATTGAGGAAGCTGCTGTGCTTGGGGCATGTTCCATATCTGTCTGTCTATCTTTTTTAAAAATATTTTTTATTATTTATTTTCCCTTTTGTTGTCCTTGTTTTTTATTGTTGTAGTTACTGTTGTTGTAGTTATTGATGTCGTTGTTGTTGGGTAGGACAGAGAGAAATGGAGAGGAGGGGAAGACAGAGAGGGGGAGAGAAAGACACCTGCAGACCTGCTTCACCACCTGTGAAGCGACTCCCCTGCAGGTGGGGAGCTGGGGCTCGAACCAGGATCCTTACATGGGTCCTTGTGCTTTGCGCCACCTGTGCTTAACCCGCTGCACTACTGCCCGACTCCCTCTATCTGTCTGTCTGTCTGTCTATCTATATGAAAGTCAACCTGGAGCAGTAAAGCCCTGGCAATGAACAGCAACAGTGGCAGCCAAACTGTTGGACTTTGTGGGAACTATGATAATTATAGAGCAGGGCCGCAGAACTTTGGTGGAGGGTGTGGTGACTTACATATACCATGTGTGGGTATGAAATCATACCCCAAAAGACTGGCAGTGATTATGATTAGTGAAGTAAGGGAGTGTGTCGGGCTAGCTTCACTGACGGGAGACAGACGACCAGGGACTCATGGCTGAGCTGTACGCAGTATCTCTTTATTCATGCTGGAACGCAGCACAATCCATGCCAAGCTAAGCTAGACTAAAACTAAAACTAAACTAAAAACGAACAATGCTGTCCTTATATATACTTTCCAAGTAGGGTGTGAACAGGATGTGATGTAGAGAAGGTGGAGTGAAAAGTGACTGGTGAAAATCAGGGTGTGACAAGGAGAGGGGGCGGAGCAGGCGAGAATTCTACCACTGAACCACCAATGCCCTGGAGGGAGGGTGGTGCTTTATGTAAATGTAAAAGTGATTTATGTAAATAGACCTCATCTTTGAGTGGGATCAAACCAATCCCACACAGGCATACCGGTGCTAGTATTAGAGACAGAAGCCGGGGGGAGCTGGCATACTACCCAACAGGAGTGAAGGTCATGGGATGATTTCACTCATAAGTGGAAATATAGAGAATTAAAAGTGGGACCAGGCAGTGGTGCACCTGTTAAGAGCACACATTATAGTGTGCAAGGACCCAGGTTCAAGCCCCTGGTTCCCACTTCCAGGGAGAAAGCTTCACAAGTGGTGAAGCAGGGGTGCAGATGTCTTGTCTCTTTTCCTCTCTGCCTTCTCCTCCCATTTCAATTTCTGTCTCTAATAATAAAGAAAAATATTTTTTTTAATATGAACTTGAAACCATATATATATGTAAGTCAACCCATATCTATAACCTTGGGAGAACTATGGTAGTTACCCTTAGGGAGGTGGGGGGGGGGGCGCCACACAGAACTTTGATGATGGTAGTGGTATATGAAATTATACACAACCCATATTATCTTCTAGTATTGTAAATCATCCATCAAAATAGATAATTAAATAAAAAGTAATACTCCAAAATTTCATTGCTGAGGAAGTATATGCACACTAAACTATGAATTATGAAACTGTTCCAGAATGGGGGGGTGCTATAGGAAACGTTCAGAAACATCTAGAAGCATAGCATGGATGTGAAAGCTTTAGAACTTCAGAAAGGAAACAGGAAGGGTATCTAATATATACTCAGACAAGGAAAAATAATGCGGCAAAAGAAGTTTCTTCATGAAGGAGTTTTTGTTAACACTTGCCAACATGTTCTAGTAAATACCAGTGATTTGGGGGTATGTTTTCTACATCATAGTAAAAGTGAGTGTTAAGTTAAACAAAACATACCCCTCTGTTCTTTGAGTTTTCTGACCCTTACAGCTGCTGGAAGTGTTCATCCAACACTCCCCATGATCCTAGTTTCTTGGAAGGAGTCGATAGCACACACAACTCCTGTAACTCTACCTCAGCACAGTAATGAGAGAAACTCACATGCCCTAAAAAACGAATTCTTTCTAAGCTTCAAGGTTACTTTTTCCTATCATCCATCCCTCTAAGACAACACTGATGTGGAGTCCACCACCCCTGTCTCCCATCGTAGCTACCACTAAGGAATAAGAGACAGTGATGAAAATCACTCTATGTTTTGGTGCTTTGTTATCACTTTAAGTTTTCTTTTAATTTTAAGCACACGTTCTTTTTAGACTTAAGGCAGTGATTTTTATCATATATTACACAACGTGGTTTCTGTGCTTTTCTTCTAATGTAAACTTTGTTTCAGTGCCAGATCACTTTATAATCTTTTTGAAGACATTTTAAATGGCAATTAAATTCAATCTGTGAAGGATTAACTATACTCAGAACTCAATTGAAATCACGACTTTAAGGAGCTAGAGCCAAATTTGTTCATGTGGGAGCTTGGCCACCACTAGTTGTAAAACGTGTATCATCATCATGGAGAAGTTGAAAAAACAGGGCTACAGATGTCTCTCTGTCTCTTTCCCTCCCTGTCTCCCCCTTCCTCTTGATTTCTGGCTGTCTCTATCAAATAAGTAAAGATAATTTTAAAAATTTTTTGGGAGTCAGGCGATAGCACAGCGGGTTAAGCGTATGTGGTGCAAAGTGCAAGGACTGGCGGAAGGATCCCAGTTCGAGCCCCCTGCTCCCCATCTGCAGGAGGTCATTTCATAGGCGGTGAAGCAGGTCTGCAGGTGTCTATCTTTCTCTCCCCCTCTGTCTTCCTCTCCTCTCTCCATTTCTCTCTGTCCTATCCAACAACAACGATATCAATAACAACAATAACTACAATGATAAAACAACAAGGGCAACAAAAGGGAATAAATAAATAAAATAAAAATTAAAATAAAAGAAGGAAAAATACAAACAGAATTTGGACTGGGGTTGGTGTACTGCACCAAACCAAAAGACTCTGGGATTGGGGGAAGGGTTCAGGTCCTGGAACATGATGACAGAGGAGGACCTAAGGGGGGTTGAATTGTTATGTGGAAAACTGAAAGTGGTCTGGGAGGTGATACAGTGGATAAAGCATTGGTTTCTTAAATATGAGGTCCCAAGTTCAATCCCCAGCAGTACATGTACCAGAGTGATGCCTGGTTCTTTCTGTCTCTTTCCTCCTATCTTTCTCATAATTAAATAAATAACTGAGAAATATTACATATGTACAAACTACTGTACCTTACTAATGACTGTAAACCATTAATAAAGAAAAAAAAAGAAAAACTTAAGCAAGCTAGAAATTTCAGCTAAGAGAACCAAAGGATAACAGAAAAATAAGTGCTGAAAATTAGAAAAGGAAAAAAATTTTTTAAAAAAAGAAAAGAAAATTAGAAAAGGGAGAAAAAGATGATATCATAGACCAAATAAAATTTTTGTTCTGTATGAAAACAGAGTATAGTATCAGCTGTAATCACCACCACCATGAGATAATACTGTAGTTGCATAATAAAATTATCAGTAGAATTATTGCTATTTATTGAAAACACTATGGAGTTTTAAATTTTGCTTTAGAGAGGAAGGAAAGAAACCAAGAGCAAATATGAGTTTAGAGAGAGAAAGATAGCAATGGCTGGGGAAATATCATAGCAGTGAAGCAAAGTACTTTTCATGCATGAGGCTTTGGGGTCCCAGATTCAATACCTGGCACTACCATTAGTCAGAGCTGAACAGTGCTCTGGTTAACAGAAAGAGATAGTGGTGATAAAGGTAATGTGTATAGTATTTAATCACATTTCATTATATTCTTTTACCCTTTGTGATATGAAACCATTGGTTTTTAAGTTAGGCCGATTGGCTTATATGATCTTAAATTTATTAATCAGAGTGATGTCTGATTCTTTCTCTCTGTCTTTCTCATAAATAAATAACAGAAATATCACATATGTACAAACTACTGTATTTTACTACTGATGGTAAGCCATTAGTCCCCCCAATAAAGAAAAAAAAAAAAGCCTTAACTACAATTCCATATAAACATTTATCTCAAGAATTAGAGGTAATCCAGTCTAACTGGAATATATAGACATTTCAATAAACAGTTTCGCTTTATATTCCCTTTGTATTTCTACAGCAAGGAATAGTGTTAATAAAATAGTTTATTAATAAAACTTGGGACTTATTTATTTACTTATTTTTGCCTCCAGGGTTATCACTGGGACTTGGTGCCTGCACTATGAAGACACTGCTCCTATGGCCATTTTTTCCATTTTAATGGATAGGACAGAGAGAAATTGAGAAGGGAGGGGAAGATAGAAAGGTAGGCACCTGCAGACCTATTTCACCACTTGTGAAATGACCCAGCACACACACACCCCGCCTGCAGGTGGTGAGCGAGAGGGATCCCCAACCTGGATCTCCAACCAGATCCTTATGTGGGTCCTTGCACTTTGTACTATGTAAGCTTAACCTGATGCACCACCACCTGGCCCCCTCTTGGCATTTTTTAAAAATAAACATAATTCCAGAATTTGAGTAAGTAATGCAATGAACTATTCAAATGAATTTAAACACAGTGTAGTAAGATTTTTAAAAGACAATTTAAGGAAATTATTTTTTTCTTTTTCCCTTTCTTTTTTAGCTTATGGTGATCCTAGGGATTGAACCTGGAAGTTCTAGCCTCAGGCATGAAAGGCTCTTTGCATAACCACTGTGCTGCCTCCCCACCCCTTAAAAAGTCAGTGAAGAGTACATGATAGTACCACTGCAGTCCTACAGAGTAATGGATTACTTTTCTCAAATGAAAAAGTATTATTTAATTACATACAATTATTAATCATTTTATAAGTATGGGGAAAACTGTGTATTTTTAAAACTAATGAAAACTTTAAACTAATATAATAAAAATTGTTGTATTTAAAAGAACATTAATTGCTGATAAAATTCAACAAATTTATTGGAACAATATATATAAAAGTGAGGCAACAATATGTAAAAGATTTAATAGCAAATGATAAGTCAATTCTAAATTTTGAGTAAATATTATGGAAATAAAATTTGTGAATATATATAAATAATAATAATGGTTAGCAACTCAGGTCTTAATCAGTATAGGAATGCTTGATGAAAACTATGAACTGGGTAGATATCCAACCCATTGTCTTCTTATCTCTTCCAATTTTCTGCTCTTTTCAACATAATATTGCTTCCTTTTCTCTAGCTAAAAGGCAGTGACAAATGTTGGTTAAGCCCATGCTTCTGGAGCTGGATTTACTGGGTTAAATTTTCATTTCAAGGGGACAGGTGGTCTCATAACTGGTTGAGCACACAAATTACAGTGTTCAGACCAAAGTTCAAATCCCTCCCCCCACCACCATCCTTACTTGCAGTGCTGTAAGCATCTCTCCCTCTGCCCCTCCCCTCCCCCTCTCAGTGTCTCTGTCTATATCCAAAATAAAGAAATGATTTTTTTAAAATCTCATTTCAGGTAATTACTAGCTGTGTAAATGTAGTTTAGCTGCCTGTCCTTTCTGTGCCTCACACCCTTATTTGTGAATTATTCACTGAGTTCTAAATAAAATAGATTTCACAGAAACATTTCCCAAGCAAATTTAGTTTATATGGAAGATTCTGTTTTATAACATTTTGCAGGGTACAAGCAGGAAAGTAAAGCAGAAGGGAAAATCAACTTCTAAAACTGACAATGTGAAAATGATAAATACTGTGTGATTTCCACTGTATAATCTGGGAAAAGTGAAATTATGACATCATTAAAGATCAAGGGTGGTTATGGGAAGGGATAACAGAGGTTTATAACACAGAGAAGCTGTTCTGTAATAGGCAATAAAAGTGGATTCATGGCAGTATACATTTGTAAATCCCATGGAATATACAGCACCAAAATTGAATTCAAATGTAAACTATGGACTTAGACTGATAATATGCCAGTGTAGGTTCATCAATTATATGGTCATGCTGGGGAATTTTTGAGGGTGGGGAATACTAGCTATACTTTCAGTTTTGCTGTGAACCTAAAACAGTCCAGAAAGAGAGAGAGGACAAAGAAAGAGAATAAAATGAGAAACACAGAGAAGAGCTAGGGGAAGAGGAAAGGGGAGAAGGGAGGGAAATGTCATTGGATTATTTTCTGTGAAGGTAATTGTAACCACCTTTTGTCACTTGTGTAATTTGGCACTCTTTGAAACTAGCCATGTCAGTATCAGAAAAATACTGCCTGGAAAGAATCCTTGTCTCTCTCCCCCCCCCCCCATCTCCCCACCCCATCTTCCTCTCTTCTCTCAATTTCTCTCTGTCCTATCCAACAAAAAATGGGGGGGGGGGGGGAATAGCCTCCAGGAGCAGTGGATTCCTAGTGCAGGTACCCAGTCCCAGCAATAACCCTGGAGGAAAAAAAAAAATCTCTTGGCATAGGTAACATGACTTACTTTTTTTCTCCCCCCCTTTTGTAATGTTGGAGAATTTGGGAGAGACCATTTCCTCTGTGAATCTTTCATGAGATGCTCCATCCCTTGTGAATTAGTGTTCTCATACAGCTTGTGGATGTATATGATCTAATGTACCTGGTTATGAGGAGTCATTAAGTTGGCAGTGCATGAGAAAGTTACATAGAGAATTCTAAGTGACTTGTAAAATAACGAGTATTCATATCTGACACTATTACGAACAGTATCAGAAATTATCTTTATCATGTCTAAATTTCTACTGTTATTCTGTCTCCTTTTTATTGAGGCTCCAGTGTGAAATTATGGAAATTAACATTTTTATTTTTAATAGCAATGAAAATACATATATCGACGATATGAATAACTCATTTGTTACATGGACAGAAGTGTTCATTTTCGTTGTAATAATAGCATTGTATCTAACCTTGCCAAATTTTTTCTTAATTTTTTATTAGTGATTTAATATTGACTTACAGGGTTGTAAAGTTATAGGGATATAATTCCATACAGTTCCTACCACCAGTAACCTTGCCAATTATTTAAACCAAGAAGTCTTCATTATGGCTTATTCAGAAAAAAAAAAAAAAATTCAGTTAAATGAGTCCAGGACAATATATTAGTTTGTTCTTTAAGCTGTACTTCTGTAGATTCATGTACATGACCATATATATATATATATATATATATATATATATATATATATATATATTTACATATGTGTGCACCAAATACCAAACATCATTGAAGCAGGGAATGACAAATATTTGTTTATAAATTATATCATACTTACACATCAAAGAAAGAAGATAATTGTTTAAATTTTTTACCTAGCTGTACCTTGATAATCTGTAAAAAGCTATTTATATGTTATTATAAATCACACTGAAAATCCTGTCAATTTTGTTAAACAGTTGAACCAAATTGAACTGAAGTCATTATGGTTAGCTTTGATGGATGAATTTTAAACATTTGAATTCAAAAATTCCATTATGTGACTCTAATCTCCTGTTATTCCAGCTCTCCCAGTCCTTCCAGCTTTACCAGCTCTTTCATCCCCAGTCAATCTGTGCTTTATCTGTACTCATTACAAGTCCCAGACTCATAAACTTCATATTTTCTTGTGCCTGTTCAGTCACCTCCTATCTCCACTGTTCTTCCTACCCAGTCTTGGGGGCCTTAGGAGCTAAATGTAGTATCAGCATATCACATCACAAGTAATCTAAATTGCTTCGTTGCCAAATGTATCTATCAGATTCTTCTTCACAATCCTTTCTTTTAGCATAAAGTATCATACAATCTTATAGTTACTTTGTGAATATTTAGTGACAGGAACTAGAGAAAAATCTTTGGTTTTGTGGTATTGAAGCGCTGAAAAATTCTAAGGGAAATCTGTTAATTTTGCTGCTTTGATTCAAAGCATTGTAAATTTGTGTTGTTGAACATTGATCTCATTTCTATTGATCTCATTTCTATTGCCTATTTTTATTTTTCTATGCCTTTGTCTTATTTCCTAGAGTCTTCGTTGCAGGTCACTTCTTCTCCCTCAAACCATCACTGTTTCTTTTTGTTACTAAAGTCATGTCATCTAGATTGATTGTCCTTGAATCTCTTTCACCTAAATGTCTTCACTTACCTTTCCCCACAATACCTCCTTTAAAAAGTGTATGTGGGGGTCGGGCAGTAGCGCAGCATGTTAAACACAGGCGGTGCAAAGCACAAGGATGGGCATAGGGGTCCTGGTTTGAGCCCCTGGTTTGAGCCCCCAGCTCCCCACCTGCAGGGGAGTCGCTTCATGGGCGATGAAGCAGGTCTGCAGGTGTCTGTCTTTTTCTCCCCCTCTCTGTCTTCCCCTCTCTCTCCATTTCTCTCTGTCCTATCCAACAGTGAACGACATCAACAATAACAATAACCACAACAAGGCTACAACAGCAAGGGCGACAAAAGGGAGGTGGGGAAATGGCCTCTAGGAGCAGTGGATTCATGGTGCAGGCACTGAGCCCCAGCAATAACCCTGGAAGCAAAAAAAAAAAAAAAAAAAGTGTGCCTGTGTCTGAATGTGTTTGTGTCTGTGTTCTGTGTTGACATGGGCAACTAACTTTCAGATATAGCTATCTATGCCTTTCCTCAGTAGTCACTGATGTTCCTAATTGATAGTATTCTCTTCTTGGTGTCTCCATCTATCTATGACATGGATATTGTAGAAATTCTGTCTTCTCTTTTATCCTCTTTGCTGAAGTCTTCATCTTCTAGTCCTGAAATGTAGGGCTGGCTTTATACACAGAATGAAATTCATCCCTGTCAGAAAAAGAGCTCCATTTCTTGGTATTTCTTTGAAAAGAAACTCCACAAGAATAGTCAAGGCTATTCAACTGGCCTTGCATTCCTGAAACTCCTGCTTCAATCTTTAGTTCCACATCTACCAGAATATCTGTCTGTCTAGCTCTCTCAGTTTAAGTAATGACTTTTAATATATTTTAAAGAAAAAAAATTCCACAAGAAAAAGAAATCCATTTAACAAAATCAAAACAAAATCTAGTCATCACTATGTTTTTTAAGCATTTAAGAGAAAATAATTTGACTATTACCCAAGAATAAGCTAAATTGTGTCTTATATAGCTGTGTTTAAATCTAATGGTGCTTTTTGCTGAGTCACATACAATATATTTAAAAGAGGAGTAATAATTCTATAAAATGTTGTGTCATTAGGTTAGTCCTGAGTCATTTATTACGTATGTTTCCTGAGTCACTAATTACTAAGACTTTCCTATAAGGAAAAGATTACTAACAATAGCAGAGTGAGTGATTGTGAAACTCTCTGAACACTGATCATAGTTATAGAAATTCTTTTTAAGACCATATTTGAGGAATGAAATTGACCTCTGTTAAATTGCTTCTACTTCAACCTAGCACCCCTTTTTATTAGACGTGTGTACTTTTTCCCATGGTGAATGGAAATAAATCTAGAGAATTCAGAAGCCTAAAAACAAGTTTCATAAAGAAATGCATTCCAAGAACTGACAGCACTACAGTACTTTTTTTTTTTTTATCCAGAGAAGAGAAACGTTTGCTTGTTATATAAGATAGCTTTTGAAAGTAGTAAAGCTTCTTGCCCTGAATTTTGAGGCATTGAAGGCTAACATACAATTGTCATACAAAAAAGAAAAGGGAGATCAAACTAAAAAGACTAATGGCTACTGTAATATTTTCATGCAATTGAAATTAGATCTAATAAGTTTTAAACATATTCTCATTCTAAGCCACAGTAGATGATCTCCATCCTCCTGCCACCCCCTGCACTTTGAAACGCAAAGCAACTTGTCAGTTCAGTTTATTCAGTTAGGGCCAGTTGTGAAAACAAAGTCAAGGCAATTGTTTGATTTAATTGACTTGTGAAACTGGTTATACAGGTAAGTAGAATTTAGTTTTATTTTTGTCCAGCTGCATATTTGAAAAAGAACACTAAAACCCAAACTTCCGTAAGTATTCCTGGCAATTTTTTTTTCTTTATAGCTGTGCTTTTATTACAATGAAATGTGTCAAAAAGAAAGAAAAGAGCAAGAAAATCTTTCTTTTCACTATAATTTCCATTTCTTGAGGGAGTTTTTTTTCCCCTATGTTGTACTTAATATAATCATAGGAAATTTTCCAATATAATTTAGGTAGATGATTTAAATAACTTCTTGAAAACACTTATTTATGAAAGAAAGTAAGAGCCAGAGAGCAAGAACCAGAACATTATACGTGTTAGAACACGTATCATGCTAGGGATAGAACCCTGGACCTCATGTTCCTCAGCCACTCTACTCACTGCACCTCCCCTTGAGCCACAGTTTACATAACTTATAAAGGACTCAAACTACAAGCAGCTGTTCTCTAACGTGTTCATTGCCCTTAGAGGCACTCTTCTGTACTTGCCTGAACCTCATTTTAACAATGATCATTTCTACCCTTGATTTTTTCCCCTGCCTTACACTATAACCATCCTTCACACCTGCACATTAAGGTACTCCCAACAGCCTATAAAAATGATTATGGGGAGCCAGGCAGTGGTGCAGCGGGTTAAGCGCACATGACGGAAAGCACACGGATCGGCATCAGGATTCCGGTTTAAGGCCCCGGCTCCCCACCTGCAGGGGGTTTGCTTTACAAGTAGTGAAGCAGGTCTGCAGGTGTCTATCTTTCTCTCCTCTCTGTCTTCGCATCCTCTCTCGATTTCTCTCTGTACTGTCCAACAATAACAACAGCAACAACAGCAATGATGATAAACAACAAGGGCAACAAAAGAGAATAAATAATTTTTTTAATGATTATGATATGAGGTCACATGGTGCTGGATCTGGTAAGCCTCACATATTACCATGCACCAGAGTGGTCCCCACCTGCAGCGGAGGGAGTTTCACAAGTGGTAAAGCAGTGCTGCAGGTGTCAACCTTTCTCCGTCTCTATCGCTCTGTCCCCTCTCAAGTTCTCTGCATATCTTAAAATAAATAAATAAATAAATAAATAAATAAGAAGGCCACTGGGAGTTGTGAACTTGTCATATAGGTACCAATAGCCCTGGTGGCAGTAAAAATTTAAGAAGGAAGGGGCAACAATATAACAAAATGAAAAAAGAAAATAATTTCATTTACCATAATGTCAAAATACTAGGGCAGCAAAGTAGCTCCCTTGGCTAGTGTACCTGCTTAGTCATGCATGTGACGCAGGTCTCATCCCAGCTACTCCCACACTGGAGGAGGCTGTAGTAATCTTTCCTCTCTTCTCCACCACCCCTGCACCCCCCAGCTCTGCGTTAACTGAAAACTCAATGGAGCAGTGGATCCCTACTGAGGAACAAAACAAGGAGAAATTCAAACAGAAGAAAAAAATTATACGGAAAACCATAAAGCATTGTTGACATTAAAAAAAAAAGTGACACGGGAGTCCGGCGGTAGCGCAGCGGATTAAGCACACGTGGCGCAAAGCACAAGGACTGGCAAGAGGATCCCAGTTCGAGCCCCCCCCCCCCCCCCCGACTCCCCACTTGCAGGGGGGTTGCTTCACAGGCAGTGAAGTGTCTATCTTTCTCTCTCTTCTCTGTCTTCCATTCCTCTCTCCATTTCTCTCTGTCCTATCCAATAACGATGACAATAATAGCTACAACAATAAAACAACAAGGGCAACAAAAGGGAATAAATAAATAAATAAATATTTTTTAAAAGTGACACGGGGCCAGGTGGTGGCACCTGATTGAGTGCATAAGTTATAGGGCTCAGGTTGGAGTCCCCTGTCCCCACCTGCAAGGGGAAAGCTTTGCAAGTGGTGAAGCAGGGCTTCAGGTGTCTCTGTCTTTGTCCCTCTCTATCACCCCCTTCCCTCTCGATTTCTGTGTCTATCCAGTAAATAAAGATAATGCAAAAAAAAAAAAAAGTTACACAGTAGGTAGAATGCAGAATTTACAAGCATGAGGTCTCAAGATTGATACCCAGCACTGCTTATTTATTCTTTCTCTCTCACTAATGAACAATCAAATAAATCTTAAAAAGAAAAAAAAAAGTTTGGCCTGGAAGCTACCGCAGATAGCATGGGATATTAGTGATGAGTATGCAGCACTAACAAACACACTATAAAATGCAAAGATAGTTTTAGGGGCTGGGTGACGGTACATCTGGTAGAGTGTATGACGTTACCAGGCACGAGGACCTTCTTTGGTGGGGGTGGGGGGGACCTTCACAGTTGGTGGAAGTGTTGTAGTTGCCTGTTGTCTCTGTCCTTCTCTCTCTCTCTCTCTCTCTCTCTGCCTTACCCCCCTCAAAAAATACAATAACTAAAATAGTAAATTTATGTTATTTTATTTATTTTTTTATTATTGGATAGAAATGGGGAAATTAAGAAAGGAAAGAGAGATAGAAAGGGAGAGAGATATCTGCAACCCTGCTTCATCACTCGTGAAGCTTTCCTCCTCCAGGTGGGGACCAGGGGCTCAAACCTGGATCCTTGAGTGTTGTAGTATGTGCACTTAACCAGGCCCTAGTAAATTTTTATTTATATTTATGCACAGACTTTTTAGATATATAAATCATGTTTTGCAAATATTTATTATTATTATTTGCTAGACAAAGGCCTAATGTATATACTATTTCACTGTTCCCAAGTCAACTTTTTCATTATTTTTATTTCAGATATATATAGTGGGAGGGGTGAGGTATCACAGCATTGGAGCTAACCCCAGTGCCAGGGAAGGCACACAGCCTACTTAGTGAGCTGTCTTCCAGCCCTTGCAAATGTCACTTTAAATATTTATTTATTTATTTATTTTGGATAGAAACAAAGAAATTGAGGAGGATGGTGAAGATAGAGAGACATACCTGCAGCACTGCTTCACCACTTAGGAAGCTTCCCCCCTCCCACGGGGGAGGGGGTTGGGGGCTTGAACCCACATCCTTGAGCACTGTAATGTATGCACTCAAACCAGTGCACCACCACCCGGCCCCCCTATAAATGTCATTTTAGAGACAGAATCAGTAGCCTGGGAGGGGGGCACAGTGGTAGAGCTTTGGACTTGGAAGCATGAAATCCTTTGTTCAGACCCTAACACCACACATACCAGAGTGCTACACTGACACCTTTCTCTCTCTCTCTCTCTCTCTCTCTTTTTCCTCTCGCTTGCTCGCTCTCGATCTCTCTCGCTCTCACTCTTGCTCTTACTGTCTCTCCTCTCTCTGTGTCTATCTCCAATTAATGGAACCAATGAAATCTTTTAAAAAAGAAAAAGAGATGGAGGGATAGGCAGTGGCATACCTAGTAGAGTGTACATGTTACAATGCACAAGGACCCAGGTTCAAGCCACTGATCACCACCTGCAGTAGGGAAGCTTCACAAATGGTGAAGAAGTACTACAGATCTACCTATCTACCTATCTACCTACCTCCCTATCTACCTACCTACCTATCTCTTCTCAATATTCCTCTAATAAATAAAGTAAAAAGATGGACAGGACTATAAAGACAATAAAATAGAATGTGATTATATAATTTTGAGCCGAAATAAGGCACACCCGCTTAAGTGTATGTGCCGCTATGCTCAAGGACCTGGGTTCAAGCCCCTGGTCCCTACCTGCAGGGGGAAGGCTTCATGAGAATGAAGCAGTGCTAGAGGTGACGCTCTGTCTTTTTCTTTCCCTCTCCATTCGCTTTCCCTCTTAAATTTCTCTCTGTCCTATCAAACAAAAAAGAAAGTACAAAAATAAAAAAGCATAAATAAATAGGCTTTATTATCTAATAGGTACTTATTAAAATAAGGTAAATTTAATATTACACAATTTTCAAATTGAAGAGTGGTAAGAAATTTTAGGTTACCCAAACCAAAATTGATTAATAGAGTGTTGTTTTAAATTGTTCTTTTCGGGGCCAGTGGTGGCACACCTGGTTGACCACACATGTTACAATGCACAAGGACCCAGGTTCGAGCCTTTGGTACCCGCCTGCAGTGGGTAAGCTTTGTGAGTGGTGAAGCAGTGTTGCCGGTGTCTATATACAGGCTGTTTCTATACAATAAATAAAGAAATATAATAAAAAAAATGTTCTTTTATATTTGTATATAATGATAAAGAGTAGTCTGGCAGTAGGAGAGGTGGTGCTGAGGCTAGAGCTTTGGACCTGCCAGCATGAGGTCCTGAGTTCAATCCTCAGCATCGAATGTACCAGAGTCATGCTCTAGTGTTCTCTCTTCACCACCATTCCCCTTTATATTTGTTTGGGGACCAGGTGGTGGTGCACCTGGTTAAACACACATGTTACAGTGCACAAGGAACCAGGTTCCCCAGTCCTCACCTGCAGGAGGAGAAGCTTCATGAATAGTGAAGCAGGTTTATAGGTGTCTCTCTTCCTCTCTATCTCCCCCTTGTTGATTTCTGGCTGTCTCTGTCTGATAAATAAATAAATAAATAAATAAATACAATAAAATACTTTTTAAAAAGAGTAGCTCTCTTGACTCATGTTTTATTAAAACTCCAGATTTATACTGGAAATTTCCAGCGTGTATCATGTACGGGGTAGTTGTATACTGTATCTTGCTGGAGCATTTTGTGTGCTTTCTAGTTTCTTGTAACATTTTCTCAATTTTAATGAAATCTGTCTTTCTTTAGCTTGACAGGGCCAATTCTCTGTTAAACCAAACTCAACAACCTTACAAATACCTCATTGAATCAGTGCGCCAAAGAGATTCTAAGATTGATTCACTGAAGGAGAACATTGCACAACTTGAGAAAGATGTCAGGTAAACAAACCACTTGTAGATCTTTTAATTGAATAATAATGGCATTGTGAGCAATACTGCTATAGATGAATTCTGATGAAATGACTGAACTAATATATTGGGGCTGTTGTGTGTTTATTTATTTGTTTATCTGTTTTTGCCTCCAGAGTTAGCACTGGGGCTAGGTGCCTGCACTACAGATCCACCACTCCTAGCAGCCATTTTTTCTGTTTTCCTTTTCTCCTTCCTATTTTTAACAGAACAGAGAGAAATTAAGAGTGGAGGGGAGCTATAGAGAGGAAGAGAAAGATAGACACTTGCAGACCTGCTTTACTGCTCAGGAAGCATTCCCCCTGCAGGTGAAGAACAGAGACTTGAACCTGGGTCCTCACACCACCACCCATCCCCCTAATAGACTGTTTAAAATATTATGCATCACATGGGATATTCATATTCTATCTTAGGATGATAGCCTGAAACTAATAATCCTACTCTTGTTAACAAAATGTACCTTTCCTATCCTAGGGCACATAACAGCCATCTTCTTTTTTTTATTTTTTTATTTTTGAAATAGTGATTTAATCTTGATTTACAAAATTAATAGATAATAGTGGTATAATTCCACACCTTTCCCACCACCAGAGTTCTGTATTCCCATTCCCTCCACTGGAAACTACATTAGTTCTCCCAAGATCACAGATATGGGTTAGCTATTATTTCCATTATATATATCACTTTTTTTCTATGGCCCTGCCTTCTCTACTTCTGAGTACACTTGTGTCCTTTTTTTTTCCCTCTCTCTCTCCCTGGGTCCTGATAGAATTGGAGTTCAGAACCCTCTGGTCATCTTCCCCTAACACTTACCCTTTTGTGAGTATGGACCAAATTCTTTATGGGGTACAGAAGGTGGAAGGTCTGGTTTCTGTAATTGCATCTTAACTGGACATGTGCCCAACAGCCATCTTGTCTTGTTACCTGAAAAGTTATTTACTAGGATGTGAGTTGATCAAGAGATAGGAGGAGTATAACCAGAAGTCATATATAGCAATAAAATGATTCCTTCTGAGAAAATTACATGGTTAAACAAGTTCAGCCCCACAAAAACAAAAATGAATCAGCTTGTCATCTAACAAACAGCTCTGTGGTAGGGTCAAAACTTGAATCCAGATCTGATGTCTAATTCTGTCCAATTCTGTGTTATACTGCCTCCTTATGTCCTGTTCAGAATAAGGAGTACGTTTTCATTAATGAACACAATTCAAAAAGAAAAGTGAAAAACACAATAGTATAGAGTAGTGACTAAAAGACTTTAGTGCTTTGATAACTGTAGAAACTGGGTGATTAAAATGGGAGGCAGGGTTATACTTTCTTCTTAATACTCCATAATCAGCAACTTGGTGGCTTAAAGGTGGTAAGATATAAAGAAGGTCAACGTGGTTAATAATAAAGCAGATGAGAACAGGGGCTGTAGGATGGAAAGAATGAGTGAGTCTACTTAAGGTATGTTTCTTATTTTTGTTTTTTAATTTATTTCTTTATTGGGGAATTAATGTTTTACATTCAACAGCAAATACAATTGTTTGTACATGCATAACATTCCCATTAAGGTATGTTTCTAAGGGCCTATGACTTTAGGTGTTTTTCCTTGAGTTTGATAGCTAGCATATAGGTGGACAAAAATATTGTTTGGGAAGATGGTGTCAGAGTTGAGAATAGGACTGGAAATCTGCATTAGGTAAGAGAGTGTCTCCCAATCTTGAAGAAAATTGATGAATAAAATGAACTGTTCACCCAATCAACTGGACCCAGGGTCCCTACATGTTCATATTTAGCGCAAGAGCCTGAGTAACCTCTGAGTCCCTGTCAGTCTGAGCTCACAGTTTGGTCACAGATGGGAACATTCTAGGCTGCACTCACTTCTTACTTCAGGGCCATTCTTCCTTGAGTGGCAGAGTAGGATGACCCAGCCTCCCTTCAGAGAGCAGGACAGTCCCTACCATTGCTACTTTACAGGGAGATGACCCAAAAGAGAGCTTATGCTGACATTCCTGATGGAAGTGACCAGTGATGGTAGAGAGAGGGAATCTATTAGAGGTCTAGGCCCATTGTATCTGTGTGGGAATCCAAGGACTCCCTGACTAGGGCCCCAGATGATGGGGTGGTCTGTTATAAAGTGAGCCAGTCTCTTGCCCTTATCCAGCATTTGTAATCCTTTCCTTATCTGATGAGCTTAAACTTTCTCCCTGTTGTTAGAGCACTGAGTGTCATTTGTTCTATGCAGAACAATTAATATTCCATAATAAAGGCTTTGTTTTAAAAGAGAATACATACTCTTACACTTGAGTTCAAATCTTGCTTGTTATTTAGGATTTTTTGTTTATTCCAGAATACTGCTCAGCTCTGGCTTATGGTGCTGGGAATTGAACCTAGGACCCTAGAGCCTCTGGCATGAAGAGTTTTTGTTTGTTTGTTTGTTTTGTTTTTTGCATAACCATTATGCTGTCTTCCCCAACCAGATATTTAGTTTTAAATTGAAATAAATCATTTAAATTCTTGAAACTTTTGTTAGTGATTTCCTGCAATGATAAAAATATGCTATATCTGTGAAAAGAGAACGATATGAGAGAGAGAGAAAGAGAGAGAGAGAAGCCAGAGTACCACTCTAGTACTTACAGTGCTGGGAATTGCACTAGAAGAACCTCAAGTTCTTTATTCCAGTGCTTTACCATTTGAGCTCTTTTCCCAGCTACCCCTTTGACTATATTAAAAGAGGTTTTCTAGCTTCATGCAGTAAAAACACTTTAAAGTTAAGTGCATGTGGTGCAAAGTGCAAGCTCCCCATCTGCAGGGGGGTCACTTCACAAGCGGTGAACCAGGTCTGCAGGTGTCTTTCTCTCCCCTTCTCTGTCTTCCCCTCCTCTCTCCATTTCTATCTGTCTTAGCCAACAACGACGACATCTACAACAAAACAAGGGCAACAAAAGGGAAAATAAATAAATAAATATTTTTTAAAAAACTTAAAAAAAAAAACCCAACAACCTGAAGTTCAAGTCCCCTTACCACCATAAGCCAGAGCTGAATAGTGCTTTTGTAAGAAAAAAAAAAAACTGAATAGTTTTGCAGTTTAGGAAGCATTTGACTCTCAGGCATGAGGTACAAGATTCAATTCCTGACATCACAGGTGTCAAAGTGACACTCTCTCATAAATAAGTAACTCTTCAAAAAAAAAAAAAATCAGTGCTCACTTTGACAGCACACATACTAAAATTGGAACGATACAGAGAAGATTAGCATGGCCCCTGCGCAAGGATGACACACAAATTTGTGAAGCATTCCATATTAAAAAAAAAAATCAAGGCCTCGGTAATTTCACCATTTTCTTTTAAAAAATAAGGTAATACAACCCCCTCAAGCAAATTTAGCTAATTTATACAAATGAGCAGTGCCTAAAAAAGTCTAGAGAAAATATGTACTAAATTATACACCTGTTAGTATTTGAGATATCACTATTATCTGTTTAAAATTCCCCTGCCATAAAAGTAATAATCCATTCTGAACATATACTGTCAAAGCCACAGGAGACAGTCTGAGTTATGTATTTTGAACTAAGGTTCAAAACTGAAGCAAGCATGGGCAGAGAACAATTAGCATATGTTTTTCTTTCCTGTTGTCAGTTCTTGGTTTATTCTTAGCAAGTAGTTCAAGAAGAAAAGGCCATATTACCAACTTTCATAAGACTACAACAGGGTATATTGATCCAGGAAGTTGAAGAACAGTATATCAGGAAAATTTTCATATAGCAGGTGAAACAGAGCCATAAACATGAATTTCTGAGTAATAATTAACAGTGAGCTGAACAATCATGGGTGTAATATACCGTTCAGGATAGATGTGCTTGTAAGATTTGTTTTGTAGTTAATTTATGAGTCACTCATAGAAGCTTTGTATTTTTCAAGGTAAGTTTCCACTGTTATGAAAGTGTCTTTTATAAACTAAACTCCTATTGGGTAATTATGTTATACATGAAAAGAACACAGTATAAAAAGTAGCAAGTTTTGCCTTAAAGATCCACATGTTGAAGGCGATTTCTCTTGTGGTTTAAAAGTAAGAAAGCCTGGAGCCAGCAGATACTTCACACTGTGGAGTACACAGTTTACTGTGCACAAGGTACTAAGCTTGAGCCCCACTCATCACATGCAAGACAGGAACTTGAGCAGTGGTGTTGTGGTCTCTCTCTTCTTCTCCCCCTACCCCCTCCTCTTATTCTTCTTTTGTGTTCTCTCTCCTCTTTCTCTCTCCCTCCCTCCCTCCCTCTCTCCCCATGTCTATTTATTTTCTTTTTCTTTTTTTTTTTTCTGCCTCCAAGGTTATTATTGGGGCTCGGTGCCTGCACTGCACTACGAATCCACTGCTCCTGGAGACCATTTTTCCTATTTTGTTGCCCTTGTTGTTACCCTTGTTGTCATTATTGTTGCCATTGCTGTTATTGTTGTTGGTTAGGATAGAGATAAATCGAGAGAGGAGGGGAAAACAGAGGAGGAGAGGACAATAGAAGCCTGCACACCTGCTTCACTGCGCGGAAAGTGACCCCCTTGCAGGTAGGGACCCGAGGGCCTGTACCAGGATCCTTATGCCAGTCCTTGTGCTTCGCTCCATGTGCGCTTAACTTGCTGCACTACCATCCGGCCCTCCGTCTCTATTTCTAGTCACACAGACACAAAGCCCCTGGAAATTAAATCACAAAGAGATTAAATTATATCAGAAAGAGTGGGAGAGCAATCAAGAAGGTTAAAACTGAAAGTGTGTACTGTTGAATGTAAAACATTAATTCCCCAATAAAATAAATAAAAATAAATAAAAATAAAGCTCAAAAAAAAAAAAACAAAAACTGAAAGTATGTACCCATGTATTGTCAGTGAAGTTCATGCTGGTTCATAATAAACCACTTTTTTTTCCTAAATTTCTTTACTGGAGGATTAATGGTTTACAATCAACAGTAAAATACAATAGTTTGTACATGTGTAACATTTCTCAGTTTTCCACATAACAATTCAGCCCCCACTAGGCCCTCCTCTGCTATCATGTTCCAGGACCCAAACCCCACCCCCAATAAACCAGTATCTTACAGAATAGTTGCCCTGTAACCCAGTATGGTTATTTTTGCTATTTCAGTGTTTATTTAACATAAGCCAGAGGTGAGCAGTGACTACTCTGGGGGACTAGAAAAGGGGATCAGATAGTAGTGTTCTGGTTGCGTACACATGATAGGAGCTGAGGTCGGGGCCGGGCGGTAGAGCAGCTGGTTAAGTACACATGGCACAAAGCGCAAAGACTGGTATAAGGATCCGTGTTCGAGCCCCCGGCTCCCCACCTGCAGGGGGATTGCTTCACAAGTGGTGAAGCAGGTCTGTAGGTGTCTGTCTTTCTCTCCCCTTCTCTCTCTTCCCCTCTGCTCTAGATTTCTCTCTGTCCTATCCAACAACAATGACACCAATAACAACGGAATGATAAACAAGGGCAAGAAAAGGGGAAAAAAATAGCCTCCAGGAACAGTGGATTTGTAGTGCAGGCACTGAGCCCCAGCAATAACCTTGGAGGCAAAAAAAAAAAAAAAGAAAAGAAAAGAAAGGAGCGGGAGTCGGGCTGTAGCAGCGGATTAAGTGCAGGTGGCGCAAAGTGCAAGGACCAGAGTAAGGATCCCAGTTGGAGCCCCCGGCTCCCCACCTACAGGGGAGTCCCTTCACAGGCAGTGAAGCAGATCAGTAGGTGTCTTTCTCTCCCCCTCTCTGTCTTCCCCTCCTCACTCCATTTCTCTTTGTCCTATCCAACAATGATGACAGCAACAACAATAATAACTACAACAATAAAAAAAAAAGGGAATAAATAAATATAAAAAAATTTTTTTTAAAAAAGGAGCTGAGGTCAAGCCCACCTGCAAGGACGGAAGCTTCACAAACAGTGAAGCAGTGCTATAGGTGTCGCTCTATCTTCTTCCTCTCTCAAATTCTCTTTCTCTGTCCCATAAAAATAAATAAAATTTTGTTTTTTTAAAAAAAATTTTTACGATTTTATTTATGTATGAGAAAGATAGGAGGAGAGAGAAAGAACCAGACATCACTTTGGCACATGTGCTGTCGAGGATTGAACTCGAGACCTCAGGCTTGAGAGTCCAAAACGTTATCACTGCGCCACCTCCCAGACCACTTGTTTAAAAAATTTTAAAGAACCCATGTTCAATCTCCTGCACCACCATAAGCCAGAGCTGAGTAGTGTTCTGGTAAAAAGAAAGAGAGAGAGAATATAAGAAAGAGAGAGAGAGAGAGAGAATATTTTTATTATGGTCAGGGAGGTGGTGCAGTGGATAAAGCATTGGACCCTCAAGCGTGAGGTCAAGTACCAGAGTAATGGTTGGTACTTTCTCTCTCTGCCTGTCATTCTTCATGAATA
Source organism: Erinaceus europaeus (assembly GCF_950295315.1). NCBI lineage: Eukaryota > Metazoa > Chordata > Mammalia > Eulipotyphla > Erinaceidae > Erinaceus > Erinaceus europaeus. The sequence continues at coordinate 89,071,569 of NC_080166.1, forward strand.
AATAAGTAAAATCTAAAAAACAACAACCAACCAACCAAACAAACAAACAAAAACCTGGGCCCTTTGGTGCCTCAGGCAGGAAAGTCTTTTAAAAAAAGAAAGTAAGGGAGTTGGGCAGTAGCACAACGGGTTAAGTGCACATGGCATGAAGCACAAGGACCCGAGTAAGGATCCCGGTTCCAGCCCCTAGGTCTCCACCTGCAGGGGAGTCACTTCACAAGCGGTGAAGCAGGTCTGTGGGTGTCTTATCTTTTTCTCCCCCTCTCTGTCGTCCCCTCCTCTCTCCATTACTTTCTGTCTTATCCAACAACAACAATAATAACTACAACAATAAAACAACAAGGGCAACAAAAGGGAATAATTTTTTTAAAAGAATACTTTTTATTTACTAGATGTCTGTTTTAATTTCAACCAATTTTTGTCTTCAAAATAGTTCTAGCTACAGAATTCTAGAGTTACAGAAATAGATCTTTTACCATGCTTTGGGGGACTTTGGCAGAACATAGTACCAAGTTTACTTTTTATTATTCAGTTCTTTTCAATTTATTGACTAAATAGGATTACTAATGCCTAGCTCCAAAAGTCAGCATTTTTTAACTGAGCAACTTAGCTTTTTTTTATTATATTTATTTTATTTATTGGATAGAAACAGCCAGAAATCAAGAAGGAAGAGGGTGATAGAGAGGGAGAGAGATGGAGAGACACCTGCAACTCTGCTTCACCACTCACAAAGCTTTCCCTTGCAGGTGGGGACCAAGGGCTCGAACCTGGGTCCTTGCACATTGTGACATGTGCACTCCCAGGTGCGCCCCCCAGCTACTTACTTACCTTTATTGAAACTTACTGTTTTTTTCTGATGCTTTCAAAATCTAAATTAATAATACCATGTAGCATATAGAGTTGTTTGTGCATGGCCGGTGCGCCGCTATGTTCCATCGCTGGGGAGCCAGAGACGACCCGAACTGCCCCTGCGGCTCCAGACAGACTATGACCCACATAGTCAACGACTGCCACCTCTCCAGATTCAAAGGAGGTCTCAAAACTTTACATCAGGCTCAACCTGATGCTGTTGACTGGCTACGGAAGAAGGGCAAATGCTAGAAGAAGAAGAAGTTTATTTATTTATTTATTTAGTTTTATACCAGAACACTGCTCAACTCTGGTTTATGGTGGTGTGGGCACTTGAACCTGGGACTTTAGAGGCTCAGGCACGAGAGTCTCTTTGCATAACCATTATGCTATCTACTTCCACCTTGTGTTCAGTTCTTTGTGGAGTCATTCATTAGCTAATTCACATATCCCGTTGCATACATGTGTATTATTTTTCACTTTTATATATGAAAACTCTGAGGTCCGATGCAGTAGACTATGTATTCTTTGTAACACAAGTTACATCAGTGGCACATTTAGGAAGAAAAGTCAGTGCTGTATCTAGTCTGCTCAGAGAACAAGCGATAATGAAAACCTGGGAAAGTACTCAGTTACCAGGAAGAAAACAATCAAAGGCTTTTTTCCTTGGAATTGCATTACTATCCTTTAGCTTAAAAAAAAAAAATTTTCCCATGGTCTGGAAGGTGGCACAGTGATAAAGCTTTGGACTCTCAAGCATGAGGTCCCGAGTTCAGTCCCTGGCAGCACATGTGCCAGAGTGATGTCTGGTTCTTTCTCTTTCTTCCTATCTTTCTCCTAAATAAATAAAAATCTTTAAAAAAAAAAAAAAAACTCTCTGGGGACAGATGGTAGCACACCTGGTTACATATGCTTACATAGACACATACATTAGAGTGTGCAAGGTCCCAGGTTCAAGCTTCTGGTCCTCACCTGCAAGGGGAAGTGGTAAAGTAGTGCTGCAGGTGTCTCTCTGTCTCTTTCCCTCTCTATCTCCCTTCTCTCAATTTCTTTCTGTCTCTACCCAGTAATAAATAAATTAAAATATTTTTTTTAATGTTGCCTAGTATATTTTAAATTTGTGAATTTCTACCTTTTTATTTATTTATTTATTTTTCTCTTGTGACTTCACTGCTCTAGGATGACTTTTTCAGATAAGGACAGAGAGAAAGAGACAAAAAGTTACCCCAGGACACTCTACCATTATTGGAATTAGCAGGAAAACCTGTGGCCAGAAGCCAGCTGTATCAGAGCCTGGGCCTAGGACACCCACCAGTGGAATTCAAAGAAGAAAATCCTGTTGCCAGATGAACAGAGTGATAGCCTAATGGTAGAGAGTTGGCTTAGAAAGCTGGAGCTCCACTAGTCCAAACAGCATGGAAATTGAGGTGTAAAGATTGCCAGCACTGAGCTCCAGCAATAACCCCGGTGGCAATAAAAATAATAATAAAATTTTTAATTGAAGATTAAGCTGGGAGTTGGGTGGTAGCACAGCGGGTTAAGTGCAGGTGGCATGAAGCACAGGGACCACAATAGGGATCCCAGTTCGAGCACCCGGCTCCCCACCTTCAGAGGAGTTGCTTCACAGAAAGTGAAGCAAGTCTGCGTCTATCTTTCTCTTCCTCTCCTCTCTCCATTTTTCTGTGTCCTATCTAACAATGATGACATCAATAACAACAATAATAACTATAACAATAAAAAAAACAAGAGCAATAAAAGGGGAAAATAAATGAATATTTTAAAAAATTTAAAAAGAAGATTAAGCTAAAAAAATTGGAGGCAAAATTATACCTCAAGTTCACCATCAAATATTTGACTCATCTAACTCAGTTATTTAGCTGATAATTTAATATGTGACAGATGATCAAATACTACTTTCAAGCTAACTTACCATCTTCAGGTTTACTATTTTCCTATAGATATTTTCTACCTTTTATATAAGTCCCATTTTATCTTTTAACACTTTGTAAGTAATTAGTTTTCTTTAAAATATTAGTTTTGGGGACTTGGGGCTTGGGAGGTGGTTCAGTGGCTAGGGCATACCCAAAAGTATATGTTACTGAAAGTTTTATTTCTGTCATCCCTCCTGTCAGAGTGTAGCTCTGGTTCCCCTCTCTCTCTCTCTTTCATTTTATTTTATTTTATAGGACAGAGAGAAATTGAGAGGGGAGAGGGAGATAGAAAGGGAGAAAGATAAACACTTACAGACCTGCTTCACCACTTGTGAAGCATCCTGCTGGGGGGTTGGGGGGTGCTACCGCCTATCCCCTGCTCAGGTATTCCTTCTCTCCCTCTCCCTCTCCTCCCTCTCCCTCCCCATTCCTCTCTCTCTCTCTCTCCCTCCCCCCTATCGTTAATAAATTAATTTAAAAAAAAACATTAATTTGGGGGTCAGGCAGTAGCGCAGCGGGTTAAGCACAGGTGGCACAAAGTGCTTTGATTGGTGTAAGGATCCCGGTTCAAGCCCTTGGCTCCCCACCTGCATGGGTGTCGCTTCACAGGCGGCAGGTGTCTTTCTCTCCCCCTCTCTATCTTCCCCTCCTCTCTCCATTTCTCTTCTGTCCTATCCAACAACAACAATGATAACTACAACTTGTGGTCGGGGGAGGTGGTGTAGTGATAAGTTGGACTCTCAAGCATGAGGTCCTGAGTTCCATCCCCAGCAGCACATGTGCCAGAGTGATGCCTGTTTCTTTCTCTCTCCTCCTGTCTTTCTCATTAATAAATAAATAAAATATTTAAAATAATAATAATAACTACAATAACAATAAAACAACAAGGGCAACAAAAAGGAAAATAAAAAATTAAAAAAAAACATTAATTTGGGGGTCAGCAGTATACTCACTGCGTAGGATGCATACGTTGCCTTGGTTTCTCTTCCCCACCCTTCCCCACCACCCCTCTCTCTCTCTCAATAAAAAAGCCAACCTGGGGGCCAAGCAGTGGCGCACCTGGTTAAGCACACACATTACAGTGTGGAAGGACCCTGGTTCAAGCCCTTGTTCCCCACCTACAGGGAGGAAGCTTAATGAGTGGTGAAGCAGGGCTGCAGGTGTCTCTCTGTCTCTTTCCTTATGTATCTCCCCCAGCCCTCTCAATTTCTCTGTCTCTATCCAAAAATAAAGTATTTAGCCAAAAAAAAAAAAAAATGAAGCATTGAAATTACATATGCATGAAGTCCCAACTCAGCTAAGAAAAAGCACTGATATTGTACACATACTAGGTAGTAAAGTATTCTCAGAAGCATATAGCTATATTATCAAATGATAATTACAAGAATGGCTTTGGCGTCTGGGCAGTAGCATAGCTGGTTAAGCGCACATGGCACAAAGAGCAAGGGCCCAAGTAAGAATCGCGGTTTGAGCCCCTCTTCCCCCCACCCCATGTGCAGGGGGTCGAGACCATGGCAAGCAGTGAAGCAGGTCTGGAGGTGTCTTTCTCTCCTCTGTCTTCAAGTCCTATCTCGATTTCTCTCTGTCCTATCCAACAACAACAGCTATGACAACAATAACAATGACAACTAGCGCAGCAAGGGCAACAAAATGGGGAAAATACCCTCCAGGAGCATTGGATTCTTACTTAGTGCAGGCACCGAGCCCCAGGATAACCCTGGAAGCAAAAAAAAAAAAAAAAAAAAGCCTTCTTCCAGGCTATGTGGGGACACTCAACTAGTCCCCAGTCCCTACCTACAGGGGGAAAGCTTCACGAGTGGTGAAGCAGGTCTGTAGATGTCTCTTTGTCTCTCTTACTCTTCATCTCCCACTCCCTTCTCTATCTGGCTCTCTATCAAATAAGTAAATATAATTTTTAAAAAAAATTTTAAAGAAAAGAATAAAGGCTTCTTCCAAAATAGGCCAGGCCATTGAATAAATTAAATATTTCAGTGACTGGTCTAATACCTTTATAGTCTAGAAATTTACCTTAAACTACCAGATTTGTCTTTCTTATGTGCTGTGTTCTATTTACTAATTAAACTGACATCAATTTATGAGTTTTCCAATGTTTACTTTCAGCAATTTAAATAAGGAGAAGTCAGCTTTACTACAGATGAAGAATCAAATGTCATTGGATTTAGAACAACTGCTAAATCATCGTGAGGTACTTTTCCCATTTTCTCATAGTGTTTAGCACTTTAAGCTTTTTCACAGTGGGTATCACGGGGAAGTGGCTCAGTGGAGAGGACATTGAATGCTCAGATGTGAGGTCCTGAGCTCACTCCCCAGTATCACCATGTGCTAGAATGATGTTTTGGTGCTCTCTTTCTTCTCCTCTCTTTCATAAATAAATAAATAAATAAATATTTTTTAAAAAATCAAAGCCCTTGTCAGGTGAAGATTGTTGGATCTCAGTTTTCCACCTACATAGTGCCTTCCAACATTTGTGTCTCAACTATGATTTTTTTTTTTTTTTTACCTCCAGGGTTATCACTGTGCCTGCACTATGAATCCACTGCTCCTGCAGCCATTTTTTAATTTTTTTTGGATAGGACACAGGGAAATTGAGATGGAGGGGATGATAGAGAGGGAGAGAGGAAGATAGATACCTGTAAACCTGCCTCACCGCTTATGAGTGACCCCTCTGCAGGTGGGGACCCAGGGGCTCAGACCAGGATCCTTGAGCTGATTATTTTTTTATTGAATTTGTGATATACTTTATTCTTTTTAAAAATATGTTTTTATTTACTTCAGATAGTAACAAAAGAGAAATTTAGAGAGAAAGGAGAGAGATAGAGATACACAGACAGATACCTACAGCAGCACTGTTTCACCACTTGTGAAACTTCCCCTTGCAGGTAGGGACTGAAGATTTGAACCTGGATCCTTGTACACACTGTAATTTATGCATACTGCCTGGCCCTGGTATACTTTTTTTATTCATGAGTTAATTTGTGCTTGCTTTTTTTATGAGTATATTTTTTTTCCCTTGAATACTGTTGCTTCCTAGCCCTTATTGCCTTGTCTACCATCTATATGATATTCATATTTCTTTAATTGTGAACATTAAATACAATTGTTGGTTTTTTGTTTGTTTGTTTTTGTTCTCTGAAAACTGTACTGTAAATTTTAAATGAATGGTCCAAATTATATGTATTTCCTCTAAAACTAAAGGACACAATCTTCTGCTAACTTAAGACGACAACTTAATACTACTTCAGAAGTCTCAGTTGATTCTATTTTACAACTTACTTTACTCTGTGGTAGATTTAATATAAGCTGGTAGAGCACCTGACTTGTGTGCCTGAGGCTCCCAGTATGATCTCTGTCACCTCATGCATAGGACTGATACTCCAGCTTTTATTTTTCTCACACATGACAGTTTCTTGTGAAAGATAAAAATCTCTAAAAAAACAACAGTGACTGAGTCAGGAAGATCATAGTTATTCAAAAGACTTTCATGCCTGAGGCTCTAATGTACCAGTTTCAGTCGTTGGCATCACCGTAAGCAGAGCTGAGCAGTTCCAGTAAAATCAAAATAATAATAGAATGAAATTATATATGTGCATGTATATATATATATATATATATATATATATATATGAATGATATTATATGTATTATCTCTCTCCCTCACTAGATTAAAGAAATTTCTTTAGTGAAACTCTGTTTTATCATTATATGTCAAGTGCCTACTGTGCGATATTTGTACTAACTTTTAAATTTTATGGGGGCCGGGTGGTGGCACACTTGGTTAAGTGCATACACTACAGTGTACAGGGACCTGGTTCAAGCCCCTGGTGCCCCCTGCAGGGGGGAAATTTCACAAGTGGTGAAGCAGGACTACAGGCGTCTCTCTGTCTCTCTCCCTTGATATCTCCCCCTCCCCTCTCAATTCCTCTCTGTCTCTATCCAATAATAAATAAATAATTTTTTTAAATTTTAATTTATGCCCCTGAGGACATGTCTCAAGCAGGTAGAGCACAGTCCTTGCATGCATGAGTTCCTAGGTTCCATCTTTGGCACCGCATATGCCAGAGCAGAGTAGTGCTCTGATCTCTTTCTCACTCTTGTAAAAATAAATCAATTGATCTCTAAAAAATAAAATTTAGGGAGCCAAGTGTTAGTGCACCTGGCTTAGTGCACAGAGTACTAAACTCAAGAATCCACACAGGATCTGGGTTCGATCCCCCATTCTCTATCTGCAGGGAGGGATGCTTCACAAGCAGTGAAACAGGTCTACAGGTGTCTTTCTCTCTCAGTTTCTCTATGTCCTATCCAATAAAATGGAAAAAATGGATGTCTGGAACAGTGGATTTGTAGTGCAGGCACTGAGCCCCAGCAATAACCCTGGAGGAGGAAAAAAAATAGAGGCTAGGTGATGGTTATAGTGTGCAAAAACCTAGGTTCAAGCCTCCAGTTCCTACCTGCAAGGGAGAAGCTTCACAAGTGGTGAAGCAAGTGCTGTAGGTGTCTCTTTGTCTCTTCTTCTCTCTCATTCCCTTTCAATTTATTGGTCTCTATCCAAAAAATAATAAATTAAAAAAACTCATTTTTTTTTTTAAGCCTCAAAGCTTCAGGCCGTCTCTCGAAGAGAGACTGAACTCTGTGGGGCTGTTTTAAAATAATAAAAGTTCTAAAGATGGTTTTCATTTTTCCTCAACAAAAATCTTTTAGAATTAAAAATCTTTTAGTATTCCTCATTTTATAAAAGAAGAATTTATTTTTTATATTTATTTTATATTTATTAAAGAGAGGGAGAGAGAAAGAACCAGAGTATCACCAGACACATTTGATGCCTGTGTCAAACTTGGGACCTCATACTTGAGGATGCATTGCTTTATCCACTATGCCATTTCCTAGGTCAAAGAAATAAATTTTTAAATAGACCCCCCTAAGGCCTGTTTGTAATTAAGAAATAACACTAATCTTTAATTATCTGTATCAGCTGTATTGAAGTATAATATACGAATAGTAAGAGTCATCATTTTTAGAATACTTCTCTGATTACCAGAGCACTGCTTAACTCTGGCATGTGTTGGTACTGGGGATTGAACCCATTTCTCTGATACTTAACTGATTCACACAGTTGTGTAACTATCATCATAATCACTATATAAATGGTTCCATCATCCCAGAGAATTCTCATACCCCTTTTGCAGTGCCTCTTCTTAGCATTCACTGATCTGTTTTCTTTTTTTAAAAAAAAAATTATTTATGTGTTATCTTTGATATGACAGAGAGAAACTGGAAGGGACAGGGGATGGAGAGGAAGAGAGAGAAAGAGATCCCCGCAGCACTGCATCGGTGCTCATGAAATGTGAACCCAGGTCCTGGTGCATGGTAACACATACATTTATCCAGGTGTGCCACTACCCAGCCCCCACTAATTTGCTTTCTTTCTTTTCTCTGTCTTTTTCTTTCTTGGCTGCTTGCTTGCTTGCTTTTTCTTCCAGCAGGGTTATCAGTGGAGCTTGGTGCCAGCACTACGAATCCATGGCACCCACTGACCATCTTTTTTTCTTTCTTTTTTTTTTTTTCTTGTCTTTTCCATTTTTTATTTGATAGGACAGAGAAAAATTGAGAAGGAGGAGGGGCGATAGGAAGAAAGAGAGATACCTACAGACCTACCTCACTGCTCATGAAGCTTCCCCTCTGCAGGTGGGAAGCAAGGGCTCAAACCAAATCCTTGCACATAGTAACGTGTGCTTGGCCTGGTGCTTCACTACCCAGCTCCCCCTGGTCTGCTTTCTATTCCTGATAGTTTTACGTTTTCCAGCAAAAGACATTTTCGAGAATGTCACATAAGTGAAATTATCACTAGTAGTTTTTTTTTTAGCTGACCTTTTTCAACTACCATATATAAGAGTTATCCTTATTATTGCAGACATTACTTATTTGTTCCTTTTAGTGAGAGTCTGTCAATCCACTCACCATTTGATGGACATTTGCGTGATTTTTATTTATTGGTGTTTATAAATAAAGTTGCTATCAAGAAGTGCATGTTTCTGTAGAAATGTTTCCATTTCTTTTGGCATATGTCCAGGAGATGCTTTACTAGATCATGTTAAAATAAATGTAAGTTTGACATTATAAAAAATAAAAATTAGGGGAGTCGGGCGATAGTGCAGTGGGATAAGCACAAGGATGGCAAACGCTAGAAGAAGAAGAAGCACAAGGATCAGCATAAGGATCTCGGTTCGAGCCCCTGGCTCCCCACCTGCAGGGGAGTTGCCTCACAGGCGGTGAAGCAGGTCTGCAGGTGTCTTTCTCTCCCTCTCTCTATCTTCCCCATCTCTCTCCATTTCTCTCTGTCCTATCCAACAACGATGACAACAATAATAACTACAACAATAAAACAACAAAGGCAACAAAAGATAATAAATAAATATTTTAAAAAATAAATAAAACATATGCATGTACAAACTATTGTATTTATGGTTGAATGTAAAACATTAATTCCCCAATAAAGAAATAAAAATAAATAAATAAATAAAATTTAGGGGGTCAGGCAGTAGCGCAGCGGGTTAAGCACAGGTGGTGCAAAGCGCAAGGACCTGCATAAGGTTCAAGCCCCCAGCTCCCCAGCTGCAGGGACCCCTGCTTCACAAGCAGTGAAGCAGGTCTGCTGGTGTCTGTCTTTCTTTCTCCCCTCTGTCTTTCCCTCCTCTCTCTATTTCTCTCTGTCCTAACAACAATGACATCAGTAACAACAACAATAATAACCACAACGATAAAACAACAAGGGCAACTAAAGAGAAAAAAAATTGCCTCCAAGAGCAGTGGATTCGTAGTGCAGGCACTGAGCTCACTGAGCACTGAGCAATAACCCTGATGGCAAAAATAAATTAATAAATTAAATAAAAATAAAGAAACTATTTTCCAAAGTGACTGTGCCATCTGCAGCTCACTGGCAGTCACTGGTGTTCCAGTTGTTCTGCATTTTCTCCAGCAGTAGCATTATAAAGTGAGTTCTTTCATGCACGGAATTTTTTTCCACTGAATTATCACTGTCTTGTCTTAACCATTTTTTAAAATCATTTTGTTATACTAGCAGGGAAATAAATGATCATTAGATTTATGCCTATACTGAAGACCTTATTTCCTAGTCTAGAAAAGATATATCAGACATTTGTGAAGAAACTGTTGGAGAGATGGATATTATTGAGAGAGATGAACTGGAAAATAGCTGTTGAAAGTAATTCAAAGATCCTTATCCTAGAAATGGTATGGGGTGGGGTGTATCTCTGTTTTAGAAATGGCCTTTGACATGGATTACCTTAAAGGTGCTATTTTATTTAATTAATTTATTTATTTGTTTATTTATTTTTGCCTCCAGGGTAATCACTTGGGCTAGGTGCCAGCACTATGAATCCACTGCTCCTGGAGGCTATTTTCCCCATTTTGTTGGCCTTGTTGTGGTTGTTATTGTTGTATAGCTCCCCTTCGCTCACCCCTCTCTTTTCTCCTTCCCTCCTCCTCCCCTTTCCCTCCCTCCTTCCCCCCTCCCCCTCCCCCCTCTCCCTTCCTTCTTCCCTCTCACCTTCCCTCCCTCTCTCTCAACTGTAATGAGTAAATCATTTAGATTTAAATTTAGGTTAAAGAATCATTTAGGTTAAAGAATCTGTACAAGCAAGGTCAACTAAAAAATATGATCATAAGTTGGATTGAAATCTTATACTTATGCATTCCTGTCCATGCTAAGTTTGCCACTTTCTATTCCCACATTCACCGAAAGCTTAATAAAACAAAATGAAGAGTTGGCAGTATTTCTCTTCTCAAAAGAAAAAAAGTCTTTCTATTAAGATATGATTTAATGTCCTGCCCTGTCTTTGTAAATCAAACAAAAGCTGATGTCATCTCTTTGTTTTATGAAACTATCTAAGGCAGTACTAAGTACTTCCATCTATATCACATAATTTAGCCTTCACTATAGTCCGCTTAGTTAGAGTTCGTTGTCCCCACTTCACAGATGAAACTGAAACTGATCAGAGTGAAAGAACTCAACTTGGATTATATACTCAACTGTCAAATCTACAAGTAAATACTTTTTTTTTTTTTGAAACAAAAGCTTATAATCTTTCTCCTTAGTTTCGTGTAAATAAAAATCTCATGGCAAACCATTGCTCATGCTGATTCCAAGAAAATTTTCTACTTCTTTCCAATAACTATAATATTTCTGCTAATGTTCACATTACTATCCATCATAATCATGCTTGGCTTGCCCAAGCTATTACCTAGCTTTTGTTGGTATATTACCCTTTAACACAGCATTTGCATATCAATACCAAGTTGGATGCTGTTTAGCTATTTCTTTTTTATTTCTTTATTGGGGAATTAATGTTTTACATTCAACAGTAAATACAATAGTTTGTACATGCATAACATTCCCAGTTTTCCTTATAACAATACAACCCCCACTAGGTCCTCTATCATCCTTCTTGGATCTGTATTCTCCCCACCCACCCACCCCAGAGTCTTTTACTTTGGTGCAATATACCAATTCCAGTTCAGGTTCTACTTGTGTTTTCTTTTCTTTTTTTTTTTTTATAACTGTAATTCATATTTTATTTTTTTATTTTTTTTAATTTTTTTTTTATTAAAGAAAGGATTAATTAACAAAACCATAGTGTAGGAGGGGTACAACTCCACACAATTCCCACCGCCCAATCTCCATATCCCACCCCCTCCCCCAATAGCTTTCCCATTCTCTATCCCTCTGGGAGCATGGACCCAGGGTCATTGAGGGTTGCAGAAGGTAGAAGGTCTGGCTTCTGTAATTGCTTCCTCGCTGAACATGGGCGTTGACTGGTCGGTCCATACTCCCAGTCTGCCTCTCTCTTTCCCTAGTAGGATGGGTCTCTGGGGAAGCTGAGCTCCAGGACACATTGGTGGTGTCTTCAATCCAGGGAAGTCTGGCCGGCATCCTGATGACACCTGGAACCTGGTGACTGAAAAGAGAGTTAACATACAAAGCCAAACAAATTGTTGAGCAATCATGGACCCAAAGCTTGGAAAAGTGGAGAGGAAGTATTAGGGAGGTACTCACTGTAAACTCTAGTATACTTCTGCTTTCTTACTTTGGTGCCATACTCCAAACTTAGTCAATTTCTGCTTTGCGTTTCTACTTCTTTTTTTTTTTTTTTTACATGCATAACATTCCCCAGATTCCCATTTAGCAATACAACCCCCACTATTTCATTCATCATTTTTCATGGACCTGTATTCTCCCCACCCACCCACCCACCCACCCCAGAGTCTTTTACTTTGGTGTAATACTCCAATTCCATTTCAGGTTCGACTTGTGTTTTCTTTTCTAATCTTGTTTTTCAACTTCGGCCTGAGAGTGAGATCATCCCATATTCATCCTTCTGTTTCTGACTTATTTCACTTAACATGAATTTTTCAAGGTCCATCCAAGATCAGCTAAAAAAGGTGAAGTCACCATTTTTTATAGCTGAGTAGCATTCCATTGTGTATATATACCACAACTTGCTCAGCTACTCATATGTTGTTGGACACCTGGGTTGCTTCCAGGTTTTGGCTGTTACAAATTGTGCTGCCAAGAACATATGTGTACACAGATCTTTTGGGATGGGTGTGTTGGGTTCCTTAGGATATATCCCGAGGAAAGGAATTGCAGGCTTATAGGGTAGGTCCATTTCTAGCCTTCTGAGAGTTTTCCAGACTGCTCTCCACAGAGGTTGGACCAATTTACATTCCTACCAGCAGTGTAGGAGGGTTCCTTTGACCCCACACCCTCTCCAGCATTTGCTGCTGTTACCTTTTCTGATGTATGACATTCTCACAGGAAGCAAGTGGTATCTCATTGTTGTCTTTATTTGCATTTCTCTGACAGTCAGAGACTTGGAGCATTTTTTCATGTGTTTCTCGGCCTTTTGGATCTCTTCTGTGGTGAATATTCTGTCTATTTCCTCCCCCCATTTTTGGATGGGGTTATTTGTAGTCTTGTTGTTGAGATTTGCAAGTTCTTTATATATTCTGGTTATTAGCCTCTTGTCTGATGGATGGCATGTAAAGATCTTCTCCCATTCTGTGAGGGGTCTCTTGGTTTGGGTAGTAGTTTCTTTAGCTGTGCAGAAGCTTTTTCCCATAGGTTTATGCTTGTCTTAGTCTTCTTTGTAATTGGATTTGTTTCATTGAAGATGTCTTTAAAATTTATGTGGAAAAGAGTTCTGCCAATATTTTCTTCTAAGTATCTGATAGTTTGTGGTCTAACATCCAAGTCCTTGATCCACTGGGAATTTACTTTTGTATTTGGTGAAATATAGTGGTTCAGTTTCATCCTTCTGCATGTTTCAACCCATTTTTTCCAACACCATTCATTGAAGAGACTCTGCTTCCCCCATTTAATAGCCTGGGCACCTTTGTCATAGATTAGATGTCCATGGGTGTGGGGGTTTACTTCTGGGCTCTCAATTCTGTTCCACTGGTCAGTGTGTCTATTCATGTTGCAGTACCAAGCAGTTTTGATGACAATGGCCCTATAATACAATTTGAGATCTGGGAGTGTGATGCCTCCAGATCTGTCTTCTCAAGATTGTTCTGGCAATTCTAGGTCTTTTCTGGTTCCAGATAAACATTTGCACAGTTTGTTCTAGTCTCCTAAAAAAATGTGCTTGGGATCTTGATGGGGATAGCATTAAATTTGTAGATGGCTCTGGGTATTATAATCATTTTGATGATGTTAATTTTTCCAACCCATGAACATGGAATATCTTTCTACTCCTTTGTGTCTTTTTCAATTTCCATGAGTAGTGAGTCATAATTTTCAGTATACAAGTCTTTCACTTCTTTGGTTAGGTTTACTCCTAGATATTTTATTGTTTTTGTTGCTATAGTAAAAGGAATTGATTTCTGGATTTCAATTTCTTCTAACTTAGTGTTTGCATAGAGGAATGCCACTGACTTTTGAATGTTAATTTTGTAGCCTGACACCTTATTGTATTGCCTGATGATATCCCAAAGCTTCTTGCTGCATTCCTTAGGTTTTTCTTTGTATACTATCATGTCTTCTGCAAATAGGGAGAGTTTGACTTCTTCTCTTCCAATCTGTATCCCTTTAATTCCTTGCTCCTGCCTGATTGCTATGGCAAGAACTTCCAACACTGTGTTGACTAGTAATGGTGATAGTGGGCAGCGCTGTCTAGTACCTGATCTGAGGGGAAATGTTTCCAGTTTTTCACCATTGAGTATGATGTTGGCTGTAGGTTTGCTATATATAGACTCCACTATCTTCAGAAATTTTCCATCTATTCCCATTTTTTGTAGTGTTTTGATCATAAAGGGTGTTTAGCTATTTCTGACCCTTTACAACATTCAAAAATTACACTAAAAGCTAAGAGAATAGTCCAATAGAGGGACCTGGTGATGGCACCTGGTTGAGCACTCACATTACAGTGCACAAGGATGCCTGTTCCAAGACCCCAAGATCCCTGGTCCCCACCTGCAGGGAGTAAAGCTTCAGAGGTGGTGAAAAGGGCTGCAGGTGTCTCTCTGTTTCTCTCCCTCTCTATCTCCCTCTCCCTTCTCAGTCTCTCTCTCTGTCTCTATCCAATAATAAATAAAAATTTTTTTAAATAGTCCAATAGAAAGTTCTAAAGCTCTAAAGTTTTTTTAAATTTTTATTAAAATTTTATAAAGGCAGAAATTAAGAGGGAATGGACAGACAGAGATGGCAAAAAGAGTGGTCTAGGAGATGATGCAGTGGATAAGGCACTGGACTCTCAAGAATGAGGTCCTAAGTTCAATCCCCAGCAGCACATGTACCAGAGTGATGTCTGATTCTTTCTCTCCTCCTATCTTTCTCATTAAATAAATAAAATCTTTAAAAGAGAGAGAAAGAGATGGGAGAAAGACACCTGCAGCATTCATGCAGCTTCCTCCACACACACACAGGTGGAGGAGACTGTGGACTTGAACCCAGGTCCTTTGCTTAGGTTGTGCCCTTTACTAGGTAAGCCACTGTCCAGCCCCTAGAAACTAGGGGTTTTTTTTTGTTGTTGTTTTTAGTTGATTTAATAATGATCAACCACACCATAGGATAAGAGGGAGTACAATTCCACACAAGTCCCACCACCTCCTTTGGAAGTCCCATCCCCTCCTTTGGAAGCTTTCCTGTTCCTTATCCCTCTGGGAGCATGGACCCAGGAGAAACTAGTTTTTAATAGATCCTCATTTTCCACCAAAAAAAAAAAGTTTACTCTGAAAACTTATTATTTTAACTGAAAAATGCATATATATATATATATATATATGCATTTATATAATATATATTATATTTTATATATATTATATATATGCATTATATATATATTCCTATGCCTGGGTCCACTTCAGAGAACTAGCTTAAATCAATTCATTTACAAGGCCAGAGAGAGAAGTCATCAGGTAAGGCACTTGCCCTACCATGTACACTGCCCAGATTTAAGCCCCAGGATAACATGGGAGTACCATTGCATTAGGGGAAGTTTTGGTGCTAAATTCCATCCCTCTTTCTCTCTCTCTCTCTCTCTGTCTCTCTCTCTCCCCCCATCTCTGTCTCTGTTTGACTGAAGTCAGCTAGAAGCATTAAAATCATGCATGCACAAAGCCCACTTGTAAGTAAATATGCTGTGGTACAAAAATCTCTCTGTTGGGGCAGGGGTAGATAGCATAATGGCTATGCAAACAGACTGTCATGCCTGAGGCTCCAAAGTTCCAGATTTAGTCCCCCATACCACCATAAGCCAGAGCTGATCAGTACTCTGGAGAGAAAAAAAAAATCTCTCTGTTGTATCCTGCTAGCCACTTCTATGGGTATGAGGCCTCTAAAGAGTAATATTTGTGGGGCTGGGTGGTGGTGCACCTGGTTGAACACACTTCACAATGTGCAAGGATACCAGGTTCAAGCCCCTGGTCCCCATCTGCAAGGGGAAAGCCTCATTAGTGGTAAAGCAGTGTTGCAGGTGTCTCTCTGTCTCTCTCCCTCTCTGTCACCCCTACCTTCTCATTTTCTGGCTATCTCTATCCAATAAATAAATAAAGATAATAAAAAATTTAAGTAATATTTGTTTATGGAATATACACTTTTTGCTTCAAATATCTGGAATAGCTTCTGCCTTTAAGTTTGTGTGTGTTTATGTATGTGTATGTGTGTGTTAATGAGGTGACAGAGAAAGAGCTATTCAGCTCTGGCTTATGGTGGTTCTGGGGATTGAATGTGGGAACTCACAACCTCAGAGAGGGAAGTCTTTTGCATTACCATTATGCTATTTGCCCAGCCCTGTCTTCTACCTTTCTCTCAGTGCTTCTGCCAACAAATTGTCTCAGGACCTAGAGACATTTCAGTTAGTATTTAACCAGAATTTACCAACCACCTCTTACTCACTAAGTTTGCCTAGAATCTACACTTGCCTGAACACTGGATTAGCCCCCATTATTGTAGACAGCTTACCTCTTGCTGTGTGTCACCTAACAGAAAGAAAACAAACCCTTCAGTAAGCCAGCTTTCTTAAAAGTGAAGTCACGGTATAATTATCATTCTTTTATAGTATGTTTATGTTCCCAGTTTCTAACTTGTATGTTCTTTCTGATTTCTCGGAAAGTTTCAGGGACATTTCAGCATCACAAGTGCCCCTTAGGCAATCCACTTCATAAAAGGTTCAAACACATCACATAGTTCTGTATGTGTGTCATTCTTTTTGGTTCATACTTAACTGTTTTGAAATTTTCTTAAGAATACCTTTTTACATGTTTTTCTCATACACTTATGTAGTTAAATTTTATAGTCAGTATGACTAAGAAGAAAGTATAGAATAAGTTAATTTTTTCTCTGAATGAAGATGTAGTTATTTCTTAAATTCATACATGGTGCTTTTCAAGTTAAAATTTGCTTTTTCTTTTGCTGGGGAAAGACAAGTGAGAGTCAAAAACAAACCAGCAGTATTTTTCCTGTAAGGTTTTTTTTCCTTTTTCTTTTCTAATAGAGCCAAAGAAGGGGGGTGGGGAGGGAGAGGGACAGGGTCAGGGAGAGGGAGAGAGAGAAACAATGAACAAGAGGGAGAAGGAGAGACATCTAGTCCGGGAGGTGGCACAGTGGTTAAAGCATTAGACTCTCAAGCATGAAGACTTTAGTTCAATCCTCAGCAATACGTATACCAAACTTACTTCTGGTTTTTCCTCTCTCCTCCTCCTCTCTTTCTTGTTAATCAACAAATAAAATCTTTAAGAGAGAGACTTGCAGCACTGCTCCTGAAGCTTCCTTCTACAAGTGGGAACTAGGGATTTGAACCAGAGTCCTCTTGTATGATGATGTATGCGCTTTACTGGCTAGCTGTGCCACTGCCAAGAACCTCCTATGAAGTTTTAGAATGCTTCTTCTTCTTCTTCTTCTTTTTTTTTTTAAATATGTGAATTCAGATCTGGGGAAATCTAGGGAGTAAAATATACACAACCTTCAGTGCAGCAGGTGGTGGCAGGACAGGGTAGGCTGAAGCCAGGCTTACTAGTGTGGTGTCCCAAGTCTGATCCCCAGCAACATATATGCCAGAGTGGTGTTCTGATTTGGTCTGTACATCTGTCTCTCTTGCTTTCATTAAATAAATAAGTCCAAAGAAATATCCATTACAGAGGCCAGATGGTGGCACACCTGGTTAAACATGCACATTACAGTGTACAAGGACCCAGGTTCAAGCCCCTGGTCCCCACCTGTAGGGTGAAAGCTTCATGAGTGGAGAAGCAGGGCTACAGGTCTCTCTCTCTCTCTCCATTTCTCTATCTCTTTCTCTCTCTCTCTCTCTCCCTTTCTATCTCCCCCTTTCAGTCTCTAGCCAATAATAAATTAAAATATTTTTAAATATTAAAAAATAATACTTACAATAACAAGTTAAAAGATACAGAGGAGTCGCTTCACAGGCGGTGAAGCGGGTCTGCAGGTGTCTATCTTTCTCTCCTCCTCTCTATCTTCCTCCTTTCTCCATTTCTCTCTGTCCTATTTGGCAACAACGACATCAATAACTATAATAAGCACAACAATGATAAAAACGAGGGCAACAAAAAGGAAAATAAATAAATAAAATATAAGAAAAAGGGGGGTCGGGTGGTAGCGCAGCAAGTTGGATTTAGGTGGCGCAAAGCGTGGGGACAGGCTAGGGATCCCGGTTTGAGCCCCTGCCTCCCCACCTGTAGGGGAGTTGGTTCACAGGCGGTGAAGCAGGTCTGCAAGTGTCTATCTTTCTCTCCACCTCTGTCTTCCCCTCCTCTCTCGATTTCTCTCTGACCTATCCAACAACAAAAGACATCAAGAACAACAGTAATAACCACAACAAGGCTACAACAACAGGGCAACAAAAAGGGGGAAAAAATGGTCTCCAGGAGCAGTGGATTCGTGGTGCAGGCCCTGAGCCCCAACAATAACCCTGGAGGCAAAAAAAAAAAGAGAGAGAGAGAGAGAGAAAGATTTTTTAAAAAAAGAATGCTTAATATTTATATATTTGTTGTTCTTTTTTACATCCATCTTACTAAAGCTTCGCAAGAGCCCTCTTATGGCTTATATATGCTTCACAGATCCTTAGCTGAATTTCAACTTTCTATCTGTAGAATATTAGCTCTCAATTTTGAGTCGTATAAAATATACTTGAAATTCTTCTAGCTTGAACTGTGTGGACCTTTTTGTTTGTATGGACTTGTACAAAATTTAGTAGGACTAAGGCATATTATTTTGATTTTTATAAATATTTTCCCTTCTCTAATTATTTTCATCATCTGTAATGTTACAAATTGCACTGTTGGGGGCCAGGCAGTGGTTTACCTGGTTAAGTGATCACACTACAGTGTGCAAGGACCTAGGTTCAAGCCCCTGGTCTCTACCTGCAGGGGGAAAGCTTCACAAGTGGTGAAGCAGAACTGTAGGTGTTTCTCTGTTTCTCTCCATCTCTGTCTCTCCCACCCCTCTCAATTTCTCTCTATCTCTATCCAATAATAAATAAATAAATAACATTTAAAAAATCAAATTGTGTTGTATGCTGTCAGAAAAACTCTGTCTTGTATAAAACAAAATATTTTATAATTATTTCTGTGGGCTATGGAGATAGCATTATGATTTTACAAAAAGCTTTCATGCCTAGGGCTTGTAACTCCCAGGTTCAATTCCCAGCACTATCATAAGCTAGAGTTGAGCCTTACTCCAACGGGAAAAAAGTGTTTGTTGTATATATGCTTTTTAACTTTTATCCCATAACGTGTTTTTTTTATAACGTTTTAATATCTGTTGTGTATAGACCTTTTTAGTTGGTGTTTTTCCCACTGTATGTTACAAGATCAGTATGTTTTCTTTCAAACAGTAATTACACTTCTCTGACCCTTTTAATCAGTAAGGAACAAGCAAATGACCTCCTGCTATCATTTCTAACCTGCGTTTTTATGACTCTTGGAATTGTAGCAGTTTATAGCAAACCAAACAATTCTAGTACATAGGAAACAGATAAAATGAACTGCAAGGCTATAAAATAAGCCATAGAAATATGTAGTGGCCAGGAGAGAATATGAACATTGATATGAGATAATTATAGCCATAACTCCTTTAGGTATCATGTTGGCAGTATTTTGATAGAAAGTTAAGTCACTGATTACATATCAGGAGTTAAACATGAGAGCAGACTGGGAATACAGCATGGAGAAAGATGGGCCCTGGAGCGAGTCATACTCTGGAAGCCAGTACTTATAATGGAAGATAGAGTTGAGAGTCTGAAGTTGATGATGGAAATCAGCGAGAGTATACATGAAAATCTATCAAATTATAGTGACATATTTAAGATCAGAAACTAGACCGTAACTAAATGAATACTGTTACACAAAGGTAAGCAAGGCACCTAACAAGAAGACAGATCACTCAGAAGTCCAAGGAACTGCAATAATCAGATAAAATAAAGTATCTGGGCTAACTAATCAGAACAGAATCAAGGTGCCCACATTACTGTCAACACTGACAGTGAATCTCAACTTGGGCATACTTCATTGTATTGTTGCTATTGGGTTGTTGAAAAAGTCACGATGGATTTTTCTGTGTTTTTCTGTGCAAAAAAAAAAAAAAGTGTTATGACTTTTCTGACAGCCTAATAGTTTCCTCTACCTGAATCACTGTACAGAATGACCTTAAGATTATATCCAAGTTTCAGAAAGAATGTTACAGGTGATTAGTTCTCTCCCCTAGGCCATAACAGCAAAGTTGTCTTTCAGTCATGTAAATACTTCACTCTTGCTAAGGTTTCAGATAAAGATAAAGTATGGCTCCAAAAATGTTTGACATCTTAAATGCATTAGAATAAGAGATAAATAAACTTTATTCTGCTTTGCTTTGCTCGCTTTATTTTGTCTAGACCCATACTAGGAGATAATCTGAGGAAAATAATCAAGACAGTGAAAATATTATTTTTAGTAATAAAAATGATGAGTTATCTGGGAATGTCTAGAGACATAAGATACAGGAAGCTATAAGGAATTCAAAGTAGGCCTATGAAAGAAGCAGTAGGGGAAATAGCACAGTGTTATCAAAAGACTCTCAGTGCCTGAGGCTCTAAAGTACCTGGTTCAGTCCCAAGCATTGAGCTGGAGCTGAGCATTGCTCTGGTTTTAAAAAGTAGGTTAAATGGCCTGTGAGGTGGTGCAGTGGATAAAGCATTGGACTCTCAAGCATGAAGTCCTGAGTTCAATCACTGGCAGCACATGTACCAGATGAGATCTCTCTCTCTCTCTCTCTTCTCATATCTTTCTCATTAATAAATAATTTTTTTTCATTTTTTATTGGATAGGACAGAGAGAAATTGAGAGGGGATGGGGAGATAGGGAGAGAGAAAGAGAGACACCTCTGTGGCCCAATTTGTTGTTTTATATGGAGGATGGATTAATATGTTCTAGAAGTGAAATTGAGTGTGTGAAAGGCCTAGAAACCTTGAAATGACCTACATGTGAATCATTTCATTACATTACATTTAATTAGCCTGCCAAATTTTATTTCTTCTCAATATTTCTTTCTTTATTTCTGATTTATTAATGTGAGAAAAAGAGAGAGAACTGGAGCATAACCCCCCTTCATTTGCAGTGCTTCATTTGAACCAGGTCTTCATGTGTGCAAGTCTAGCACTTTAGTACTGAACTTCCCTGGCTGCTAAACTTGGGGACATCTAAGAGTTCTTTGATTCTCAGATTCCTCATACTCAAAAGCTGTGGTAGCTATTAGTATGTGAGAGAGGATTAAGTTACTATGTAAAGCATCAGCCCAGTAGAGCTTTGGTCTTGCAAGCTTGAGATCCCCAGCAACACAGGGAAATTTCATGAGTGGTGATGCAGTGCTATAGGTGCATTTCTATCTATCTATCTATCTATCTATCTATCTATCTATCTATCTATCTATCTATCTATCTGTATATCTATCTTATAAAAAAATTAACCACACCAGGAGTAATAACTCTGGTGGAAAATTAAAAAATACATTTTTAATAATTTTTTTTTTTTTATGAGAACACTGTTCAGCTCTGATACATGGTGGTGCAAGGGACTGAACCTGGGACTTTGGAGCCTCAGGCGTGAGAGTCTGTTCAAATAAAAATTAAGATATCTATCCCCACCCCTAAATAATTTTATGCTTACAATTTATTTACTTATAAGAGAGAGAAAGAGGTGAGTAAAGGCAACCAAAGCATCATTGTAGCATCTGTGATGCCAGAGATTGAAGTTAGAATTTCATGTTTGAGAATCGATGCTTAATATATAACTTTTTAAGAACTATGACAGAATAGTTGATAATTGTTAAAGTTGGACAATTGAAATTCAATAACTAAATGCTATGTTCTCTTCTATTTGTATCCCTAAAATTTTCCATAGTACAATGGTTTTTAATACATCTTTTTAGATGAAATACACATACTCAAAATAATGTGTAGTTTAAAACAAGATTGGATTTTGCCTTGTTACCTCCAGTAGAAAATGATGCACAAGGGCTGGGTGGTGGCACTCCTGGTTGAGTGCATATGTTACAGTGCACAAGAACCTGTGTTCAAGCCCCCAGTCCCCGCCTGCAGGAGGAAAGCTTCACAAGTGGTGAAGCAGGGTTGCAGGTTTCTCTCCGTCTCTCTCCTTCTCTATCACCCCTTCCCTCTCAATATCTGGATGTCTCTAATAAAGTTTTTTTTTTTTGCATTCTGCCCATCACCTAAATAAAGATTTTTTTAAAAAGATTTTATTTATTTATGAGAAAGATAGGAGAAGAGAGAAAGAACCAGACATCACTCTGGCACATGTGCTGCCAGGAATCGAACTCAGGACCTCATGCTTGAGAGTCCAAAGCCCTATCACTGTTGTGCCACCTCCCAGACCACAAAAAATATTTTTTAAAAAATTGTTTAAGAAAATAAAATGATGCATAGATTTATCTGACTTTTTTACATTTATTATTATTATTATTATTTGCCTCCAGGGTTATTACTGGGGCTCAGTGCCTGCTCTGCAAGCCCACTGCTCATAGGGGCCATTGTTTCCATTTTACTGGATAAGACAAAGAGAAATTGAGAAGGAAGGGAAAGAGAGAGAGGGACAAAGACGCCTGCAGACCTGTTTCACCTCTTGTGAAGCCACCCCGTCTGCAGGTGGGGAGCCAGATCCTTGCGCTTCATACTATGTGCGCTTAACCCAGTGCGCCACTGCCTGGCCCCCTCTCTAGCCTTTTAGATTCTTTGTAATTCACATATTAAAAGCATTTACATTTAACTGCCAAGGAAGCACATAGTTTGCATTATACTTATGAGAGCTATTTTCATCAAGAAATGCCATCTATGTATCCTCTTGGCAGCATCTTTTCAGAGTTTACAACTTTCAGCAATTTGTTGCCACCAGATATGCAATACTGTTTGACAGCTGCTCTGCACTTGAACTGTTCTAATGTGCCACCACTTTATGCAAATAGATTATAAAAGTATGTGTTTCAGATTCAAGAAAGAAATTCATCTCTTTCATAGAAATTATTTATACAATAACAATTATCATTACCTGAAAGTTTCAGAATAATCTTGCCCTTAACTGTTTGTTTGGTTTTGGTTTTTTTGTCAGAGCACTGCTTTGCTCTGGTTTATGGTGGTGCAGGGGATTGAACTTGGGACCCCAGAGCTCCAGGATTGAGAGTCTATTTGCATAGCCATTATATTATCTCGCCCACTCTTTTCCTTCTTTTAATAGATTTTATTTTATTATTTATTTATTTATTTACTTACTTACTTATTTACTTATTTTGCCTCCAGGGTTATCGCTGGGGCTAGGTCCCTGCACTACGAATCCACTGCTCCTGGAGGCCATTTTTCCCACTTTGTTGCCATTGTTGTTGCCTTTGTTGCTGACAAAGAGAAATCAAGGGGGGGAGACAGAGGGAGAGAGAAAGATAGATGCCTGCAGGCTTGCTTCACCACTTGTGAAGTGAGCCCCCCCAGCCCCCCGCAGGTGGGGAGCCAGGCGCATGTGCCCTTAACCTGTTGCTACCACCTGACCCCATTATTGTGTGTGTGTGTGTGTGTGTGTGTGTGTGTGTGTGTATGTTCATTATTTATTATTAGATACTGTTGGTCTGCTTCTAATTCTGCTTCTAAGACCCCTTCTGTTTTGATCATCATGGTAGGTTTGCTTGCATTGCTTAACGCTCTGGTCTGTTTACATAATCACTGCTTTACCTGAGACCCACCCTGCCTACAGGGCATTGGTTTAATCCCCTCTGGTTAGATGCAAGCTTGATACTTCCTAGCAGGCATGCTTTTTCTTTCTCCCCACCCCCTATCCTAACTACTTCCTCTTCTGACCTGACACTTCTGACTTGACACTTCCACCTCAGGAGATATAAAGGACAGGATTTTCTAATGAATAGAGATTAGATTGATTGCACTGCATTCCTGCTCATCAATAAAGATTGAACTGTGTTCCCAGCTCAGCCATGAGTCCCTGGTCGTCTGTCTCCCACCCTCGAAGCTAGCCCGGCAAGATACTGACAGAGAAATTGAGAAGGTGGGGAACTAGAAAAAGGGAGAGACAGATAGTCACCTGCAGTCTTACTTCATCACTTGTGAAGCTTCTCCCCTGCAGGTGGAGACCAGGATCTTTTTTTAAATTTTATTAGAGATTTAATATTGATTTACAAAATTACAAGATAACAGGGGTACAACTCCACACCATTCCATCACCAGAGTTCTAAATTCCCAATCCCTTCATTGTAAGCTACAGCAATTCTCCTAAGATTGAAGATATGGGCTAACTATTATTTCTACAACTGTCTATATTTGCCAATTTTTTTTCTATGGTCCCATTTTTTATTTTCATTTCAAAGTCATTCATACACCTATTACTACATCCAAATGTCCTTCTATTTTCCTTCTCTCCATGTCCATATGGAGTTAGTGTTCAGAGTCATCTCCCTCCTCACTTCTTCCCCACTTCTTCTTCTAGCGTTAGCCCCCACTGAGAATACAGACCAAAATTATTTTTAGGGTGCATAAGATGGGAATTATTATTGCAAAAACACATGGCTCCACTTAAGATTGAATCAAAAGAGTGATTTATTTACAAAGTCACAGTAATTGTGAGGAAATAAGTCTAGTTAAGAGAATAGGTAAAGTCTAAAATCTGTGATCAAACCGCCCAAGACCACCCTGTGTAGAGATAAATCCAGAGTCCAAACCAACAGGAGTGTGCTGCGGTAAAAGTGATCCTACCAAGAGAACTCCGCTGCCTTTTTATGCATTCCTTTCTGTGTCTCCTCCTCTGACTGATGCTGTCATTCATAAGCTAATAGTCCCAAACTCCTGTTGGGGTCACAACAGTCATGGCTTCTGTAATTGCTTCTCTGCTGGAATTGGTATTGGCAGGTTGATATATACCCCCAGCCTGTTTTTATCTTTCCCTAGTGGGGTAGGGCTCTGGAGACATTGGTTGTCTGCCCAGGGAAGTCAGAGTGGAATTATGATAGCATCTGCAACTTGGTGAGTGAAAGGTGGCAAGATATAAAATGGAACAAAATGATTGATGAACAGGAACCAAAAAGTAGGCACAGAGCATATGAGAATGGGGATCTTAGTGTGGAAAGAAGCTAGGAAGTCCATTTTAGGTATTTGCCTAATGGCCCAAGACCATCATAGTTTTTGCTTGAGTTTGATAGTTAACATGGAGTTGGACAAACATATTGAAGCTCTAATTTTAGGTGCATCAACCTCATGGAATTTCTGTCCCTTCATCTCACTTAGACCAATTACATAGTGCTCCTTCTCACTTGGTTCCATTGACATAGCCAGAGATGTGGTTTTGTGTTTTTTTGTTTGTTTGGTTGGTTGTTTTTTTTACTTATTTAAAAAGGAGACATTAACAAACCATAGGACACGAGGGGTACAACTCCACACAATTCCCACCACCATATCTCCATATCCCATCCCCTCCTCTGATAGCTTTCCTATTCTTTATCCCTCTGGGAGTATGGACCCAAGGTCATTGTGGGATGCAGAAGGTAGAAGGTCTGGCTTCTGTAATTGCTTCCCTGCTGAACATGGGTGTTGACTGGTCGATCCATACCCCCAGCCTGCCTCTCTCTTTCCCTAGTAGGGTGGGTCTCTGGGGAGCTCCAGGACACATTGGTGAGGTCATCTGTCCAGGGAAGTCTGGAGACCAGGGTCTTGAACCTGACTCCTTACATACTGTAATGTGTGCACTTAACCAGGTGAGCCACCGCCTGCCTCCTCCACCCTTTTCCTTAACTTCATTTTAAAAGAGTAATTAAAATTATATAATAATGTGGTTCTTATTGTTTTATTTTGAACCTGTTTCAATTCTGTGGTTTTATGCAGTTATTTATTCATTTTAATGAGTGCTTCATATACCAGTAACCATATGTAAAAATACTATCATGATATGTCACTTTTGCAGTATCTCAGTGTTATAATGAATAAGTAACCCTGAACTCTAAAGAACAGGAATTTTTTTAAAAAATAGTTTCAATAAATGACTTTCCATATTAGGGGAACATCTGCCAGGAGTAGGCTAAAAACTGCCCAGGTGAAGTGGCTCCAGACTGGGACCCCACACAGTTTGTCATTGTGGACAAGATAGCTTACTTCCTGCCAGAGGACCCTACAGTGAAGCCTGTTAGCCTGACTTTCTTCTCCACATAGTTAGAGATTGCATTCAACTCTCATTGACATCCACAGTAGCAGAAAAAGGAAGTTTAAGCTGGTCCTTCATTCACAAGTTGGGATACAAACAAAAGCCCTTATAAATCAGGGTTAAAAAAAAGTGAATAGCACGGTGGAAAAAAAAAAAAATCACAGTAAACAGAAACTAATAACCTTTTTCAGAGAAAACCAACAATGCTCTGGACCAGAAAAAAAGAAAGCTTATAAAGTATTATGGTCTCTTCAGTAGGGTCCATGAAAGTGTTATCTCAGCGAACTAAAAAAAAAAAAAAAAAAAAAAATATTTGTGATATATTCAGAAATTTCTGGGAGCCCAGGCAGTAGGCAGTAGCACAGCAAGTTAAGCACACATGGCACCAAGTGCAAGGACCAAGTAATAATCCCGGTTCAAGCCCCCGGCTCTCCACCTGCAGGGGGGGGTCGCTTTACAAGTGGTGAAGCAGGTCCACAGGTGTCTTATCTTTCTCTCCCCTCTTCTGTCTCCTCTCTTGATTTCTCTCTGTCCTATTCAGCAACACAACATCAGTGGCAGCAATAACAATAACGACAACAACAAGGGCAACAAAAAATGGAAAAAAGGGGAGTCGGGCTGTAGCGCAGCGGGTTAAGCGCAGGTGGCGCAAAGCACAAGGACCGGCATAAGGATCCCGGTTCGAACCCCGGCTCCCCACCTGCAGGGGAGTCGCTTCACAGGCGGTGAAGCCGGTCTGCAGGTGTCTATCTTTCTCTCCTCCTCTCTGTCTTCCCCTCCTCTCTCCATTTCTCTCTGTCCTATCCAACAACGACAACAACAATAATAACTACAACAATAAAACAACAAGGGCAACAAAAGGGAATAAATAAATAAAATAAATATTTTTTTAAAAAAATGGAAAAAATAGCCTGCAGGAGCAGTGGGTTCGTAGGGCAGGCACCAAGCCCCAGCGATAACCCTGGAAACAACAACAACAACAACAAAAAAGTCATGGCATTATTATTATTGTTACTGTTGTCATTATTATTATTATTTACGAGAGCACTGCTCAACTCTGGCTTATGGTGGTGTGGTGAACTGAACCTGGGACTTCGAAGCCTCAGGCATGAGAGTCTCTTTGCATAACCATTATGCTATCTACCCCCACCTCCTCTTTTTTTTTAAATTTTATTAGGGCCTTAATATTGATTTACAAAATTATAAGATAGTGGTCCTGGAGGTGGCACATTGGATAATGCATTGGACTCTTCAAGCATGAGGTGCTGAGTTCAATCCCCAGCAGCCCATGTACCAGAGTGATGTTTGGTTCTTTCTCTCTCTCTCATTAATAAAAAAATAAAATTTTAAATATATATATATATAATAACAGGGGCGTAATTCCAGACTGTTCCCACTACCAGAGTTCCGTGTCCCCATTCCTTCCACTGGAAGCTATAATAGTTTTCCTAAGGTCACAGGTATGGATTGACTATCATTTCTTTAACTTTCTGTCTATATTTGTATCCATTTGCCCATTTTTCTCCCATTGTCATGACATTATTGTAATTAAGTGAAACTAACAGTAGAAGGATGTAGGAAGTTAAAAATTCTCTTAAGGGAGCTAAGTGGTGGCACACCTGGTTGAGTGTGCACATTACCACATGCAAGAACCTGGGTTTAAGCCCCCACTTCCCACCAGCAAGGGGTAAGCTTCTCAAGTAGTGAAGCAGGCCTACAAGTGTCTGTCTCCCTCTCTGTCTCAATATCTCTCTGTCCTACCAAATAAATTAGAAGGGGGTGGGAAGGGATGGCCACTGGGAGTAGTGAATTAGTAGTGCCTCAGTGATAATTCTGGTGGCAAGTTGAAGAAAAAAAAAAGTTTTTAAGTCAATTCTTCGAAGTTTTATTTTAATTAAAAGTCTCATCTTTTTCTCTAAGAACCTAAGACAAAAAGTGTCATTTGTTAAACACTAGAACAGTGTGATGTGGGTATGTGAATAGACTGACCATTGAAATAGACTTTAAAAGTCTGGAAATAAATAATATACTTATAGAAGTTTAGTATAAGAGAGGATAACATCTTCAGTCAAGTGAGGTCTGGGGAGATGGTTCAGAGCACCGAGTTTGCATGCCCCAGGCCCCAGAGGCCCAAAGTTCAATCCCCAGGCACTACCCCCAGACAGTGAGGAAACTGTGTCTCTTTAGTACATAAAATTGTTGTTATAGCATAATCATGGGAGAAAAGGTATTTTTTTTATTTCTTTATTGGGGGATTAATGTTTCACATTTGACAGTAAATACAATAGTTTGTACATGCATAACATTTCTGTTTTCCACATAACAATACAACCCCTACTAGGTCCTCTGTCATCCTTTTTGGACCAGTACTCTCCCCCACACACACATACCCTAGAGTCTTTCACTTTGGTACAATACACCAACTCCAATTCAGGTTCTACTTGTGTTTTTTCTTCTGATCCTGTTTTTCAACTTCTGCCTGAGAGTGAGATCACCCCATATTTATCCTTCTATTTATGACTTATTTCATTTAACATGATTTCTTGAAGCTCCATCCAAGATGAGCTGAAAATGGTGAAGTCACCATTTTTAATAGCTGAGTAGTATTCCATTGTGTATGTATACCACAACTTGTTTAGCCACTCATCTGTTGTTGGACACCTGGGTTGCTCCCAGGTTTTGGCTATTACAAATTGTGCTGCTATGAACATAGGTATACACAGATCTTTTTGGATGGGTGTGTTGGGTTCCTTAGGATATATCCCCAGGAGAGGAATTGCAGGGTCATAGGTTAGGTCCATTTCTAGCCTTCTGGGAGTTCTCCAGACTGCTCTCCACAGAGGTTGGACCAAGTTACATTCCCACCAGCAGTGTAGGAGGGTTTCTTTGACCTCACAACCTCTCCAGCATTTGTTGTTGCTACCTTTTCTGATGTATGACATTCTCAAAGGAGTGAAGTGGTATCTCATTGTTGTCTTTATTTGCATTTCTCTGACAATCAAAGACTTGGAGCATTTTTTCATGTGTTTCTCAGCCTTTTGGATCTCTTCTGTGGTGAGTATTTTGTCCATGACCTCTCCCCATTTTTGGATGGAGTCATTTATTTTCTTGTTGTTGAGTTTGGCAAGTTCTTTATATATTTTGGTTATTAAACTCTTGTCTGATGTATGGCATGTAAAGATATTCTGTGAGGGGTCTCTTTGTTTGGGTATTGGTTTCTTTTGCTATGCAGAAGCTTTTTAATTTGATGTAGTCCCATAGGTTTATACTTGCCTTAGTCTTCTTTGTAATTGGATTCGTTTCATTGAAGATGTCTTTAAAATTTATGTGAAAAAGAGTTCTGCCAATATTGTCCTCTAAGTATCTCATAGTTTGTGGTCTAACATCCAAGTCCTTGATCCACTGGAAATTTACTTTTGTATTTGGTGAAATATAGTGGTTCGGTTTCACTCTTCTGCATGTTTCAACCCATTTTTTCCAACACCATTTGTTGAAGAGACTCATCTTTCCCCATTTAATAGTCTTTGTCAAAGATTAGATGTCCATAGGTGTGGGATCAGGAAAAAGATATTTAATCTATACATTTTATTATACATCAGGATAAACTTTGAACGATCAAAGATTTAAATGTTTGAAGAATAAACCATAATAGTAAATTGAGGGAAATGGAAGACAAAAATATGGGATGATTATAAATTCAAAGATTGATATATTCAATTACATAAAATTCAAGCATTTCAGCATAACAAAAACAAAAAATATAAATAAAGCCAAATAAAAGATAAATAGGAAGAATCTGCCACTCATAAAGTTCTAATATCTCTAACAGATACAAACCTCCTCAAAACGAATCAGAAAATTACTAATCACCCAATTTCAACTACCAATTAAAAAATGGGCCAAGGAAAGCTGTCAGCAGAAAATACTCTTATGTATATGAAAAATTGCTCAATCTTGCAATAGGAAAAATGCAAAACACATGTGCCTAAACTCTTATCAAGACTGACAAAAATCCAAAAAGATAACACAAAAATACATGTTACCAATTAGGAATGTTACCAATTTGGGAATGGTATGGAATTATCCCCTAGTATCTTAAAATTTTGTAAATAACTAATAAAAAAATGAAGTTTGCTTTAAAAGAAACAGAGAGAGAGAGAGAAAGGGAGGAAAAGAGGGAGGAAGAAAGAAAAGAAAGAAGGAAGGGAGGAAATTTCAAGCAGAGTAGAGCACTCACTGGAGCACACATGTTGCTGTGGGTAAGGATCTGGGTTCAAGGCCCACTCCCCACCTACAGGGGGAGGCTTCACAAGTAGTGAAGCAGGTCTGCAGGTGTCTCCTCCTCTATCACCCCCCCCTCAATTTCTCTTTGTTCTATAAAATCCTTTTTTTTTTTTTTAAATCACCACCAGGAGTAGTGAGTTGGTCATCATGCACCAAGCCCTAGTGATAACACTGGTAGGCCATGAAAAAATTAATTAATTGATTAATTAAATGGGGGGAAATGGCATAGTGAACAAATATAATCAAACTGAACAAAATTGTTCTGCAGATTATCTCAGTATCCACAATAGATACATTATCCTAGTAGGGATTCTAAAATTTCACTACTATTATTTATTGATTGATTGATTTTTAAAATTTAATTTATTTTTGAGTAGAGACAGAAGGAAGTAGGAAATAGGGAGAAAGACAGAGACACCTATAGCACTGCTACACCTCTTGTGAGGCTTGCCCCTTCAGGTGGGGATCAGGGGTTAGAGCCCAGGTATTTGCACACTGTGATGTGTGCGCTCTACCAGGTGTGCCAACACCCCTCCCCCCCTCCCCTTTTCTTCTTGCATTTGATAGAACAGAGAAATTGAGAAAGAAGGGAGGGATGGAGGAGAGAAAAAGAGACCTGCAGAACTGCTCCACTATTTGTGAAGCTTTCGCCCTGCAAGTGGGGGACAAGGAGCTTGAACCTGGGTACTTATGCATAGTAACATGTGCACTCTACCAAGTGCACCACCACCTCCAGCCCCTATTTGTTTTATTCAGCCAGTGTTTTAGCCTGGGCTTTGCACAAGCATAAGCACAATTCCACTCCTGTCAGACATTTTTTGTTTTGTTTTTTTATCAGAGTACTGCACAACTCTGGTAGTGGTGCTGGAGATTGAACACAGGACCTCAAGAGCCTCAGGCATATGAAAGTCTTTTGCATAACCACTATGCTGTCTCCCCTGCCATATATATTAATCAGAGGGTGTAAAACAAAGCGAGGTGAGACACCACAACAGTGAGCTAGACAAGTATCCCGTTTGCATGGTGCTTCCATGTGGCAGCTCAATGCTATTCAAGTGTTCTCTTCCTGGACTTCAGAAACCAAGTTAACATTGTTTAACACTCTCAGGTTAAGCGCAGTTGTAGATAGCATAATGGTTATACAAAGAGACTCTCATGCCTGAGGCTTCAAAGTCCCAGGTTCAATCCCCTGCACCACCGTAAACCAGAGTTGAGCAGTGCTATGGTTAAATAAAAAAACAAACCACAGTTGGGGCTATCCTAATCTGATCATGGCAAAGGAATTTCCTTTCTGTCTTCTGATCAGCATCAGGATAGTCTGTTGTAACTTCACCTATTGAAGTCAGAGGGAAATGAAAGAAACAAAATTATGGTCTGTTTTATAGGGAACTTAAGAGCCAAAGCCCACTCTCTAGTGCAGCCTCAACTCCTTTTTCTCCCTCATCATCTTCATCTCCCCCATAGCTCTTCTTCAATCAAATATTATAGGTTTATCTATAGAGTGTTCATAGTTTGTATTGGAGGTAATTTTTTCCTTAGTTTATTTTCATGGCAAGACACACAAAGTTAATGGTTTAGCAGAAAGTGGTTTTTGCTTTTGTTTTGTTTTTTAGTCCCTGTATTGGGGAGTTAATGGTTTACAGTGCAGTTGGGAGCTTAATATGCAGCTTGGCGATACGAGAATCCGGCATGAAGCCCAGCCAGTCTATCTTGGCTTTACTCTCGATCGCACTCTGTCATTTCACAAACATCTCATAAAAACTGCAGCAAAGGTGGGCGTGAGGAATAACATCATTGCAAGACTGGCCAGCTCCTCATGGGGCGCGAGCGCTTCCACACTACAATCATCATCTCTGGCATTATACTATTCCACTGCAGAATACTGTGCCCCAGTATGGTTCCGCAGCCCCCATGTCCACTTGGTCGATTCCAAATTATATTCCTCCATGAGGATAATTTCTGGAACCATCCGTTCCACCCCGGTTCCATGGCTGCCAGTTCTTAGCAACATCGCCCCGCCAGATATTCGTCGGGATGCGGCATCATCTAAGTTCATTTCCCACGTCTACGCTCGACTGGACCTGCCAATATACGCGGATATCTTCGCCCACCCTGTCCAACGCTTGACGTCTCATCATCCAATCTGGTCCCCTATGCCTACACTGAACTTCTCTGTTCCAGACTCTTGGAAACAGAGTTGGCAGTCAGCTGAGGTAAAGAACAAACACCTCATCACAGACCACTGCAAGCGTCAACCCGGCTTTGACCTAGCACGTTCTGATTGGGCCCTCCTCAATCGCTATCGAACAGGCCATGGCCGGTGCGCTGCTATGTTCCATCGCTGGGGAGCCAGAGATGACCCGAACTGCCCCTGGGGCTACAGACAGACTATGACCCACATAGTCAACTACTGCCACCTCTCAAGATTCAAAGGAGGTCTCGAAACTTTACATCAGGCTCAACCTGATGCTGTTGACAGGCTACGGAAGAAGGGCAAACGCTAGAAGAAGAAGAAGTGCAGTTGTTGACACAGGTCCTCATCTCCCCATGAAAGTTCTTAGCAGAACACTCTCCCCCATAATTTAGGTCCTTTTCCATCATCATTCTTCAGGCCTCCAAGGTTCTCTTCACATCTTCCATCCCCCTCATTCCCCAAAATCCTTGGTGCAGTACAGATTTTACTTTGTGTTCTCTCCCTCTGTCCTTATTAAGTTTCCACCTGTAGTGAAAGTATTCAGTATTTGTTCTTCTCTTTTTGGTTTATCTCACCAAACATGATGTATGTATGTATGTATGTATGTATGTATAATGATAGGCGGAGAGAGAGAAAGAACCAAAGATCACTCTGACACATGTGCTGCCAGGGATTGAACTCAGGACTTCACACCTGAGAGTACAGTGATTTACCTACTTTGTCACCTCCCAGACCATGTACCATGATGTTTATAAGTTCCATCCAACATGACACAAAGGAGATGACTTAATTTATTTTTTTAATTTATTTATTTATTCATGAGAAAAATAGGAGGAGAGAAAGAACCAGTCATCACTCTGGTACATGTGCTGTCGGGGATCGAACTCAGAGTCTAGTGCCTTAGCCACTGCACCACCTCCAGGACCAGGACCACAAGAGATGACTTTATTTTTAATGGCTGAATAATACTCTGTTAGACATCTAGGTTGCTTCCAAGCAAGTTTTAGTTATTACAGATTATACTGCTATGATCATAGGTGTACATAGATCTATTCTGATGGGTGTTTTTGATTCCTTTGGGTAAATACCCATAAAGTAAATTGCTGGATCTAAGGGTAGATCTATTCTTTTTTTTTTTTTTTCCATTTCTTTATTGGGGGACTAATGTTTTATAGTTGACAGTAAATACAATAGTTTGTACATGCATAACATTTCTCAGCTTTCCACATAACAATACAACCCCCACTGGGTCCTTTGTCATCCTTTTCCGGGACCTGTACTCTCCCCCCACCCCCACCCACCCCAGAGTCTTTTACTTTGGTGCAATACACCAACTCCAGTCCAGGTTTGGTAGATCTATTTCTTATGTTCTGAGAAATCTCCAGACTGTTTTCCACAAAAGTTAGACCAGTTTACATTCACACTAACAGTATAAAAGTGTCCCTCTCCCCATTATCCTTTCCAACATTTGCTGTTACTATTCTTTCTATTTTATAACATTTTCACAGGTGCAAAATGGTATCTCATTTTTTATTTGCATTTTACTGATCATCAGTGACTTTAAGCACTTTCTCAAGTGTCTTGTTGGATCTCTTCCTTAGTGAAATTTCTGTCCATGTCCTTATCCTATTTTATAATGGGTTGTTTGTTTTTTTTATATCATTTTTCCCCAAAGTAATTTTTTAAGATTTTATTTATTTATGAGAAAGATAGGAGGAGAGAGAAAGAGCCAGACATCACTCTGACATGTGTGCTGCCGGGAATCGAACTCGGGACCCCATGCTTGAGAGTCCAAAGCTTTACCACTGCGCTACCTCCTGGACCACTGTTCATTTGTTTTTATAAGTTTTCTGAGTTCTTTGCTTATTTTGGTTATTAATCCTTTATTTGAGAAATATTGTATAAAAATCTTCTCTGTGGTCTGAGAGGTGGTGCAGTGTATCAAGCATGAGGTTCTGAGTTCAATCAAGCACATATGCCAGAGTGATGTCTGGTTCTTTCTCTCTCTCCTCCTATCTTTCTCATAAATAAATAAGATATTTTTTTAAAACTCCCACATTGTAGGGTGTATCTTTCTGTTTGGTTGTTGGTACCCTTTGTTGTCTTGAAACTTTTTAGTTTGATGTAGTCCCATTGGTTTATTTTTTTGTTTGTTTTCCTTGCTGTTGGATTTGAGTCTGTAAAGACAGTTCTGAAGCATAGATCATGAAGGGTTCTGCTGATGTTTTCTCCGATGTATTTGATGCTTCCTAGTGTAATGCCCATGTCTTTGGCTCACTTGGAGCTGACTTTTATGCACAGTGATAGGTGCTGGTCCAATTTCATTCACTTGCACATATCAACCTTGTTTTCCTAACACAATTTGTTGAAGACACTCCCTCCATTTAATATTTTGGGTCCCCTTACTAGTTGACTGAAAATGTAGAGGTTTATTTTATTTTGTTTTTAACAGAGCACTGCTTATCTCTGGTTTATGGTGATGCCAGGAATTGAACTAAGGGCCTCTGGTGCCTCAGGCATGAAAGTTTGTTTGCTACCATTAGCATATCTTCCTAGTCCGAAAGTTATTTTTTCATAGGATGGTAGACTAATCCTCTTTTCACTTTCATTTAGCTTGCTAAGTAGATAGAACAGGGGTCAATATCTATCTACCACAACTTTGTGTTTTTGCATTAAATCAGTGATTATTTCATGATAGAGGCACACAGAAATAGGGTAACATAATCTGAAAGCATAATGTGATCTCAAAATTGCACAGATTTTCATGTGCATTGGCCAAGCCAACCACAGAACTGCAGAAAGGAGAAAGAGAATTCTGGCACCAACCCTGGCACCATTCCGTCCAGCTCCTCACTTGGCCCTACGATTTATTAAAGCTCTGGGCTTAAACTCAACAGCTCTGTTTTAAAATATCCACTCAAGCTTGATGGTTCTAAATAGAACTAGTGACAGCCAGGGAAAAAAAGGGGGCCTGTAAGAACTTGCTCTGACATGGAGCGAACGTCTATAAACAGACTAATAGGAGAGGGCAGAACTTCTTTCTATCATAGTTCTTGTGTGTTGGAATATGAAGATGAAATATAAAGTCATAGCAAAACATTGCGTTCAACACAGCCTCCCACTGTTGTACAGGTAAAAAAAAAAAAAAGATGTTAGTTTGCCTCTCCATATAGTTGTATTGAAATCAATTTAGTACTTAGTCATAAATATCTGGTAGTTTGTGTTAAAAGCGAAAGACTTGCCTTTGGGGAGGGGAGGATAAAATAGGCCTGCAGAGGCAATGCATGAAAAATGGGATCTGAATTTTTTCAAGAAGTTCAGTGTAATTAAGGCAACTAATAAAGCCAACTTCTTAGTTTTCATTCTTTAAAACATTTTATTTACTTATTTATTGGATAAAAACAGAAATCAGTGTCCTGGGAGGCAGCACAGTAGATAAAGCACTGGACTCTCAAGCATGAGGTTCTGAGTTCAATCCCTGGCAGCACCAGAGTGATGTCTGGTTCTTTCTCTCTCTTTCTCCTCCTATCTTTCTCATTAATAAATAAATAAAACCTTTTAAAAAAAAAAGAGGGCTGGGGGTAGATAGCATAGTGGTTATGTAAAGAGAGAAAGAGAAATCAAAAGGGGAGGGGAAGATAGAGAGTGAGAAAAAAAAAAGACACCTACAGCACTGTTTTGGTGCTTTTGAAAAGTTTTTCCTTGCAGGTAGAAATCAGGAGTTTGAACCCTGGACCTTGCTGATTGTAACATGCGTGATAACTGGGTTTGCCACTGCCCAGGCCCTTTGGTTTTCATGTATAAAAGCATGGGGGGTGGGGCTGGGTTGTGGCATACTTAGTTAAGAGCACATGTTATAATGTGCAAGGACTCAGGTTCGAACCCCCGGTCCCCCTCTTCAGGGGGAAAGCTTTGCAAGTGATGAAGCAGGGCAGCAGGTTTCTCTCTCTCTCTCCCTCCTTCCCTCCCTCTCTGTCACCCTCTTCCCTCTAGAATTCTGGCTGTCTCTATCCAATAAATAAAGATAATTAAAACATTAAAATAAAAATAAAAGTATTGAGGTTGGGGGAGAAACATTGAGAATAATATGGTAATGAGTAATATTGTAATAGAGGGAGCCGGGTGGTAGCACAGCGGGTTTAGCGCACGTGGCATGAAGCTCAAGGACCAGTGTAAGGATCCCGGTTAGAGCCGCTGACTCCCCACCTGCAGGGGGTTCGTTTCACAGGTGGTGAAGCACGTCTGCAGGTGTCTATCTTTCCCCTCTCTGTCTTCCCCTCCTCTCTCCATTTCTCTCTGTCCTATCCAACAACAACAACAATAAACAACAAGGGCAACAAAAGGGAAAAAATTAAGTTTCTTTAAATGTACATATATATATATATATATATATAGTAATATAAATGCTGAAAGGACCACTGGTAGAACATATATGCTTCATGCTGATGGAGGCCCTGGGTTCAGTCCATGGCTTAATGGGCACATCGTACACACACACACACACACACACACACACACACACACACACACATACACACCCTGAAGCTATGTATTAAGCTTAATGTTGGAATTGCTAATTGGTAGGCAAGAAGAAAAATTTGTATTTTTTTTTTCTCTAAAACCTTATATTAAACCTAAAAAGGAATTAGGATCCTTAAGATGCTGAGAGAAAAAGTTAAGTGCCTAGATAATGTACTCCCTAAGTGCAAACGGGTTGGGGGGGGATAAAATGACCCTGTGGTGGAAAATAATGCTAGTGATTCTCAAATTTGAATGTGTATTAGTATCACTGAAGAATCCTGGAGAAGTTCCAAAGTCAAGACCATACCTAACCGAATTATCTCACAGTCTCTGGGAGTGGGACAGGCATCAGTAGTTTTTTTAAATTCCTGAGATGATTCCAATGTGCAGAAAACTTTAAGAATCTGGGCAGGGGAGACAGCATAATGATTATGTAAAAAGACTTTCAAGTGGTCCGGGAGGTAGTGCAGTGGATAAAGCCTTTGACTCTTGAGCATGAGGTCCTAAATTTTATCCCTGACAGCACATGTACCAGAGTGATGTCT
Source organism: Erinaceus europaeus (assembly GCF_950295315.1). Taxonomy (NCBI): domain Eukaryota; kingdom Metazoa; phylum Chordata; class Mammalia; order Eulipotyphla; family Erinaceidae; genus Erinaceus; species Erinaceus europaeus. The sequence goes on from NC_080166.1 coordinate 89,109,119, forward strand.
GGCTCTTTCTCTCTCTCACCTCCTATCTTCTTCATGAATAAATAAATAAACAAAATCTTAAAAAAAAAAACAACTTTCAAACTGGAGGCTCTAGAGTCCTAGGTTCAGTCCCCTTCCTGGACCACCATAAACCAGCATTGAGCAGTGCTCTGGTCTCTCTCTTTCTTTTTTTCTCTCTTTGTTTCTTTCCTTCTTGTTAAAATAAGTATATTTTTTAAAAAATAGAACTTGTGGTCTGGGAGGTGGCGCAGTAATAAAGCTTTGGACGCTCAAGCATGAGGTTCTGAGTTCAATCCTTGGGAACACATGGGCCATAGTGATGTCTGGTTCTTTCTTTCTCCTACTATCTTTCTCATAAATAAATAAATAAATAAATAAATAAATAAATAAATAAATAAATAAATAAAATCTTTTTTAAAAAATAAAACTTTATGAATCACTAGACTCTGAATTGGTGTGTTTATCATACTGGCTGGTATTCATGTTTACCTTTATTATACATTAGTAGTTTGCTACATGCACAACTTTCCTCCTTAATATAGTGTAATTGCTTCAAATATTTCTTCAAATTTCTGGAACAAAAATAAATGTTTTGACATTGATTTTTTTTATTAGTGATTTAATAATGATTAACAAGATTGTAAGATAACGGTTGTACAATTCCAACATAGTTCCTACCATCAGAGCTTCATTTCCCATCCCCTCCATTGGAAGCTTCCCTATTCTTTATCCCTTTCTGAGATTATGGACCAAAATTCTTTATGGGGTGCAGAACATGGAAGATCTGACTTCTATAATTGCTTCTCCACTGGACATAGACATTGGCAGGTGGATCCATACTCCCAGTCTGTTTCTATCTTTCTCTAGTAGGGCAGGGCTCTGAGGAGGTGAGGTTCCAGGACACATTGGTGAGGTTGTATGCCCAGGGAAGTCAGGATAGCAACTTGGTGGCTGAAAGGTGGTAATATAAAAAGCAAGACAAATTGTTTAATAAACAGGAACCCAACGGTAGGAATAGAGCAGATGAAACTAGAGTTGATATTGCTCTTACTACGATTACACTTAACGTTGTCTCTTATTTTCATATGTCATCAGGAATTGGCAGCAATGAAACAGATTCTGACTAATATTCGAAGCAAGCACTCTGAGAATAAAGTGGAATCCAAAAATGTGGTGGAAAATCAAAAGTCAATACCTTTGACTGTGCCTAGAGAAAGTGAAGATAATGTTCTTATACCCAAACCAACACTCTTTGTAAGTACAAATAATAATTTAATAATAGTGATATCATAGAATTTTCATAACCCTTAACTAAATTTTCCACATATTCATATTAGTTTGAATGGTATTATGTCACCAGAATCACCAGGTGATTCTGCTAGAAGATCCTGGAATTTGCATGCATGTGACCTCAGGAACAGCATTCTGGCCTCTCTCTCTTTTTTTTTCCTCTCCCAACCATAAGTTATGTATATATTTTAAATATTTATTTATTAATGATAACCTCCAATTTCATCCATTTTTGTCCCAGGGGATATTGATACATTCTCATCTTTCTTATTGCAGAGTCGTGTTCTATAGAATGTATACCCAATAATTTATTTTATTCAGCCATCAGTCTTGGACATATATAAGTAGTGCAGCTGTGAACACAGGGCTGCATATGTCCCTTCAGATTAGTGCCTCTATGCTCTTTGGATATATTTCTTGGAGTGGTCTTGCTAGATCATAAGATAGTTCCTTTTTTAGTTGTTGAAGGACTCTCCATACTGTTTTCCACAGGGTTTGCACTATTTTACATTTCACCAGCAGTATATCAGTGCTCCTTTTTCTCACATCCTCTCCTTCACTTGTCATCTTGTTGATGTAGGTATGAGGTGGTATTTCACCATATTCTTAATATTCATTTTTCCCAATGATATGTGATGTGAAGCAGTATATGTATACATAATTTATTTATTATTGGATATATAGAGAGAAACTGATAAGGAAGGAGGAGATAGAGATGGAGAGAGATAGAGAGACACCTATAGCCTTGCTTCACTTCTTGTGAAGCTTTCCCCCAACAGGTGGGGACCAGGGACTTTAACTCGGTCCTTGCATGTTGTAATGTAAGTGTTTAACTAGGTGCACCATCACCTGGCCCTGGAACAATTTTTCATATGGTTGTGGGCCATTCTCTTTGCTTTTATTTAATTTTACATTTATTTAGTTATGAGGTGGGGGAAAGAGAGAAAAGCAAAGCTTTTTTTTTTTTTTTTTTTTTTTACAGTGTTTGGGAATTCAAAGATCTGTTCACCTCCCAGGACACCAAATGCCCTCTTTAAAGAATTGGCTATTCAGATTTTTCCTCCACTTTTTTACTTGGTTTATTATGCTGTTGTTGAGCTTTCTGATTTCTCCATAAACTGTCAATACCAACCTCTCTCTCTCCCTCTCTCGAGATGTATTTATTTATTTGGGGTTGGGGATGTGGAAGGAGAAGAAACACTAGAGCATCACTCTGGTATATGCAAAGACCAGGATTTCAATACCAATCTCTTATCAGATTATGGTGTGCAAATATTTTCTCCCAATTGCTTGGTTGCCTTTTTATCTTTGTGCTTTATTTCATTTTATTATAGGGACTAAGATAAATCTAGAGGGACGGAAAATAGGGAGAAAGAAGGAAAGACATCAGCACACTGCTTCACCATTCTTTTTTTAAAATTTTTTAAAAGATATATTATTTATTTATTAATGAGAAAGATAGGAGGAGAGAGAAAGAACCAGACATCACTCTGGCACATGTGCTGCTGGGGATCGAACTCAGGACCTGATGCTTGAGAGTCCAAAGCTTTATCACTGTGCTACCTCCTGGACCACATTTTTTCTTTATATATATATATTTTTTTCCTTTTTGTTGCCCTTGTAGTTATTATTGTTGTTGTTGATGATGTTGTCGTTGTTAGATAGGACAGAGAGAAATGGAGAGAGGAGTAGAAGACAGAGAGGTGGGGAGAGAAAGATAGACACTTGCAGACCTGCGTCACTGCCTATGAAGCAACTCCCCTCTACAGGTGGGGAGCCAGGGGTTGGAACTGGGATCCTTACGCCAGTCCTTGAGCTTCACACCACATAAGCTTAACTCACTGCGCTACCATTCTTGAAGCTTACTCCTATAGCTGGGGACCAAGGATTTAAGCCTGAGTCCTTGTGCATGGTAATGTGTGCACACTTCCCCATAGGACCAGGAGTGTTGCACCTGATAGAGTACACACATAAATGCTTGATTAGTGGGCCCCAGGCTTGGTGGAGCAGGTTAAACACTCACATTACAGTGCTCAAGGACCCAGGTTCAAGCCCCCAGTCCCCACCTGCCAGGGGGGAAGCTTCATGAATGGTGAAGCAGGGCTGCAGGTGTCTCTATGTCTCTTCCTCTCTACCTCCCCCTCCCCCTCAATTTCTGTCTCTATCCAATAATAAATAAATGAAAAAAAAATTTTTTTAAATGCTTGATTAGCCAGGTTCAAGCCCCAACCTCCACCTGTAGGGCTGAAGTTTCATGAGCTGTGAGGCAGTGCTTTGGGTGTGTCTCCTCTCTCCCAAGAAAAAGGTGAGGGCTAGGAAGATATAAAAAGACTTCTATCCCTGAGGCACCAGGTTCAACCAAAGTCCCCAGGTTCAATCCCCAGCACCACCATAAGCCAGAGCTGAGCAGTGCTCTGGTTAATATTAACTAGTTAGGTAGTTAGGTAGTCGGGTGGTAGAGCAGTGGGTTAAGCACAGGTGGCGCAAAGCACAAGGACTGGTGTAAGAATGCTGGTTCGAGCCCCCTGTGTCCCACCTGCAGGGGAGTCGCTTCAGAAGCTGTAAAGCAAAACAAACAAACAAAAAAAGAATATTGAACTGGTTAATTGTTTAAAGAGACAGAGAAAGAAAGAAAAAAAAAACCCACTCCTCCATTTTCCTCTCACATTTAAATAACACCTTGAACTTTTACAGTCTGACTATATATAAATAAGAAACTACTAATGGGGAGTTGGGCAGTAGCACATCAGGTTAAGAGCACGTGGCTCGAAGTGCAAGGACCAGCATAAGGATCCCGGTTGGAGCCCTCAGGTCCCCAACTGCAGGGGAGTCGCTTTACAAGCAGTGAAGCAGGTCTGCAGGTGTCTTTCTCTTCCCCTCTCTGTCTTCCCCTCCTCTCCATTTCTCTCTGTCCTTTCTAACAATGATGACATCAATAACAACAACAACAATAATAACTACAACAACAATGAAAAACAACAAGGGCAACAAAAGTGAAAATAAATAAATAGACAAATAAATACTACTAATGAGTGTCAGTGTCTTTCGAATTATGCCCCACTGCCATTTAAGTGGCTTAAGCTAATGATCGAGTCTCTCAGGCCTAGAGCCACACATTACAGGTATAGCAGTGACCCTTTGAAGTCGTCAGAGATCTAGGTCCCATTGCCTTCTTTTCAGCCTCCATGATGTGTGCCTGCTAACTTCAGTGTCAGAATTTGGTTGCTGTAACCTTAGCCATCATATCTGCATTCTAAGCAGGAAAGAAGAGGAAATAGGGGAAAACCCTCTCCATCTCTCTCTATCTCTCTCTTTAATATATTTTATTTATTTATTATTGCATAGAGACAGAGAGAAATTGAGAGGGGAGAGAGATAGAGAGGGAGAGAGACAGAGAGACACCTATAGCCCTGCTTCACCACTCGTGAAAGTCATGCATGTTTTCTACTCACATCTGCATTTTTATTCTCAGTTCTGATCACTGGGGAAAGAGGGTATCAGTTTTTCAACTGGAGAGAGAGAGAGAGAGAGAGAGAGAGAGAGAGAGAGAGATCCCCCAGAGCTATACTGTCCTTCTACTAGAACTTTGAACCTGGGTTATGCGCCCTCTTAGATTAACTGTCTCTGATCTTTAGCCACTGAATTGACTTCCTTTTTTAATTTTTTTTTTCCCCCCAGAGCACTGCTCAGCTCTGGTTTACAGTGGTGTGAGGGATTGAACCTGGGACTTTGGAACCTCGGGCATGAGAGTCTCTTAGCATAACCATATGTGACCCCACCCCCCCACATCCCTGACCAAATAGACTTCCCTAACCTTGGGTTGAGACCTAGAATTTTTTTCTTTTGTTTTATTGGAATATTACTGAAGAAGCCTACAGTTAATTTCTTTCTCTGTGTCTTTCACTTTACTCTCTTCAAGAAGCTGACAGTTTCAAAAATAGTAGTATAGTGCCCAGGACACAGTTCACCCTATAGAGCTCATACTTTACCATGTACAGAGAACCAGGTTCAAGCCCTTGACTACCAAATGAGAGCACCAAGTGCAGAGGGGAAGCTTCGTGAGCGATGGAGAAGTTCTGTAATATCTGTCTTTCTCTTCCTCTTTTCCTCTCACTTTTGATCTGGGGGAAAATTTTTTCCACAAGCAAAAATACTGGCATAAATGTTTTTCTGTGACTGGAAAATAAAATTACATTAGACTTTTCAGCTGGCTTGCTTTTTCCAGCCACTCTTTTGATCTGACTGTTTGAGAATCATAGATTTCTCAGTATTACTCCCTTTTGCTTACAAATCTGTGGCTACTAAAAAGAAAGAAAAGTGGTCCGGGAGGTGGTGCAGTGGATAAAGCAGTGGACTCTTAAGCATGAAGTACTGAGTTCGATCCCCAGCAGCACACATACCAGAGTGATGTCTGGTTCTTTCTCTCTCTTTCCTCCTATCTTTGTCATTAATTAATAAATGACAACTTTTAAAAAGTTGTAAAAAAAAAAAGGGGGGGGAGGGAAGGAAGGAAGGAAAGAAGGAAGGAAGGGCCTTGCAGTGGTGTATCTGGTTAAGCATGCATGTTACAATGCTCAAAGACCCAGGTTCAAGCCCCTGCTCCCCACCTGCATGGGGAAAACTTCACTATCAGTTAAACAGATCTGCAGGTGTCTCTCTCCCACTGTCCTCTCAGTTTCCCCCTGGCCTATAAAATAAAGACAAAAAAGGGAAGAAAAAATGGCCACCCAAAATGGTGGATTTATAGTGCAGTTACTTAGCCCTAGTGAAGTAAAAGGCAGGGGAGATAGCATAATGATTATGCAAAAAGACTCTCCTGCCTGAGGCTCCGAAGTCCCAAGTTCAATCCGCCCCTCCCCAACCACCACCACTGTCAGCCAGAGCTGAGCAGTGCATTGGTATTTCTCATTAAAAATATGACACATGGGAGTTGGGTGGTAGCACAGCAGGTTAAGCGCAGGTGGCGCAAAGTGCAAGGACCCGTGTAAGGATCCCGGTTCGAGCCCCTGGCAAGGGAGTCACTTCACAGGCAGTGAAGCAGATCTGCAGGTGTCTTTCTCTCCTCTCTGTCTTCCCCTCCTCTCTCCATTTCTCTCTGTCCTATCCAACAATGACATCAATAACAATAACAATAATAATAACTACAACTAGTGGTCCGGGAGGTGGTGCAGTGATTAAGCTTTGCACTCTGAAGCATGAGGTCCCAAGTTCGATCCCCGGCAGCACATGTGCCAGAGTGATATCTGGTTCTTTCTCTCTCCTCCTATCTTTCTCATAAATAAATAAAATCTTTAAAAATAATAATAATAATAATAACTACAACTATAAAACAACAAGGGCAACATAAAGGGAATAAATAAATATTTTAAAAATATATGACACATAAAACATTTTTTAAAATAATAAAAAGTTGTGATCTGGGGGCTAGTGCAGTAGATAAAGCACTGAACTCTCAAGCATGAGGTTCTGAGTTCGATCCCCAACAGCACATGTACCAGGGTGATGTCTGGTTCTTTCTCTCTCTTCCTATCTTTCTCATTAATAAATAAATAAAATATATTTTAAAAAATAAAAATAATAAAAAGTAAAAAAGCTAGTAAAGCTGACAGCCAGTCCTGTACAAATGATAATTACTTTTCTTATTACTGATTAATCATCTAACATTCTGATTTTTTTCTTTGGACTCAGGCTCAACTCAGCAACCTTTTAAATGTTTAGGATAGACAGCATTGGGTCCTTACTTTGCCTTGGAGGCTTCTTTCACCATTAATTCTAAGAACTTTAAACTTTGTTTTAAATAAAGAATTACCGAAGTATTTAACTGCAAATTTGCATTTTAAAAGATAAGATTAAAAAGCTTAAGGATGTGAATGGAAAGGAATGGAAGAAAAAGTCAAATCAAGTTTAGGAAACTTGCAGAAGTCTAGCCACTAATGATCAGTTTCCAAAGTAAACCAGTAGGGCCAAGATTAGAACAGAGTAAGAAGCTAAAACGATATTTCAGTAAAAGTTAAGAACTGTTTAGAATGTAGGTAGCAAGTGAAATAAGGGGCTGGGAAGATAGCACAAAGGTTATGCAAAAAAATAAAATTCATGCTGGGGGCACAGCAGGTTCAGAGCACATGGCATGAAGCACAAGGACCAGCTTATGGATCCTGGTTCGATCCCCCACTCCATACCTGTGGGGGGGGTCACTTCACAAGCCATGAAGCAGGTCTGCAGGTGTCTTATCTATCTTTCTCTCCCACTCTGTCTTCCCCTCCTCTTTCGATTTCTCTCTGTCCTGTCCAACAACAATTACAGCAATGACAGTAACAATGATAAACAACAAGGGCAACGAAGGAAGAAAAACTAGCTTCCAGGAGCAGTGGATTCGTAGTCTGAGGCCCTGAAGTCTCACATTCAATTTCCGGCACCACCATGAACTAGATTTCAGTAGTGTTCTGGAAGGGGAAAAAAAAAAAGAAAGAAAAGAAAAGAAAAAAAATGATGAGGAATCAAACATTTCTGATTAAGTAGTTAGTGAAGGATCTCAATGGATAGATTTACATACTTAGCAAACCACCCAAGGCCACAGGCTTACTTCCCAGCACTGTATACACCAGAACATTTCTCTGGGATCTCTCTTATTATCACTAAATAAATAAAGATTTAGAAACCTGAAGGTGACTCGGTAGGTAGATTGCATACCTTACTGTACTTTCCTATGTCAGACCCTGGATTCAGGCCCCAACAACCTCATGACAGCAACAAAGACAGAACCGACACCCAGAACCGACAGAGCTGCAAGAATGATGGGATGGTTCATTTGTTTCTCTCAAAATGTAAAATAAAAGTTGGGCCAGAAGTTATTCAGCAGCTTCACAAAAAACAAGGCTCAGGTTTAAAATATTTTTTTGTTTTTGATGTCTCAGGCATGAGAACCATTATGCTGGTTCCACTCCCTCCCTTTAAATATCTTAATTTTAAATATATACATATATATATACACACACACACACATATATATATATATATTCCAAGAGAGAGCGAACCAGAACTTTATTCTGAAACATGAGATACCAGAGATCAAACTCAAGTCCAATCTTTTTTTTTTTAAAGATTTTTTTTTAATCTTTATTTAATTATTGGATAGAAACAGCCAGAAATCGAGAGGGAAGGGGGTGATAGAGAGGAAGAGAGACAGAGAGACAGCTGCCACACTGCTTCACACTTCCAAAAGCTTCCACCCTACAGATGGTGACGGGCAGCTCAAACCCAAGTTTTTGCACATTATAACTTATGTGCTCAACCAAGTGCACCACCACACAGCCCCAAGCCCCACTCTTTATCCACTGTGCCACACCCCATATAAGAAGGGAAAGACAGACTGGTAAAGTTATCACAGCACTGACTCTTCCCCTAGTGCTATGGGGACCAAGGTTTAAGCCTGGCTTGATCACACAGCAAGGCAAGGCCCCTTGCAGGTGAGCTGTCTCACCAGCCCAGCACAGTCATTTGGATCTAGGAATTCTTCCACTGGGGTCCTGAATGTGTGAGATCCTAGCCACATGAGATCAAAGACAAAACAAGTAGGTTTTGTTTGTTTGTTTGTTTGTTTGTTTTTAAAGACAGAAACAAAAAGAGAGTCAAAAAAGCCACAGCACTGAAGCTTCTGTTAATGTGGTGAAGACTGGGCTCAAATCTGGGTTCTGCACAGGGCAAAGCAGCACACAATCCAAGTGAGCTAGTGTACAAGTAGTTTTACAGATGGTAGAGCAAGGCTTTGTATGTCCTCCCTCCCCCTCCCCCACTCTCCCTCTGCTTCCACCCCCCCCACACTCTCATGAAAATAATAAATACCAGGGGAGTCGGGCGGGTGGTTGTGCAGCAGGTTAAGCAGACGTGGCGCAAAGCGTTAATGGACTGGTCTAAGGATCCCAGTTCGAGACCCCGGTTCCCCACCTGCAGGGGAGTCGCTTCACAGGTGGTGAAGCAGGTCTGCAGGTGTCTATCTTTCTCTCCCCCTCTCTGTCTTCCCCTCCTCTCTCCATTTCTCTCTGTCCTATCCAACAACGATGACATCAATAACAACAACAATAATCACTACAATAATAAAACAATACGGGCAACAAAAGGGAATAAATAAATAAATATTTAAAAAATAATAATAAATAAAAACCAGACCAGCAAAATCCCTCACCTGAGAAGATTCCTGTTTTATACAACCTGGGCTTGAGCCTTCCCCCACCCTTTTTTGTCTCTTTTTCTCTCTGAAAAAAATCAGCCCAGAGCAATGAAACCCCATATGAAAGTGGATAAAACAACTAAAAGACCAGGTGGTGACACATCTTGTTGTACTCAATGTTACATTGCACAAAAACCTAGGTTTGATCCCCGGTCCCCATCTGCAAGGGGAAAGCTTTACAAGTGGTGAGGTAGTGCTGCAGATATCTCTCTTTCTCTCTCCCTCTCTTATTTCCCCTTACCCTCTTGATTTCTGGCTGTCTATCCAATTAAAAAAAAGAAGATAGTCAAAACAGAAACAAACAAACAAAACAAAAAAACCTAAAAGAAAGCTGTATCCCTGATTTCTTAGAATTCTCTATGAAACTAGAATCAACTCTTACAGTACTTACTTCTGTAGACTAAGTTAAATGCAGACTAAGCCAGAAAACAGAGATGTGAATTTTTCCAGCAGGTATTTCAGGTAGGAGGTTATTTCTGACAAAAGACAAATCTTCATGCTTAAGTACCCCGCTGAATTCAAGAAAGAAGTTGTTTACTGTAATCGTACATTAAAAGCGCAAATGTACATACGTAGTTTGCTAAATTGCCTCTTTTGTATTTTGTACACATTTTACTTGATTTTCTCTTTATTTTTAACAGACTAAAAAAGAAGCACCTGAATGGTCTAAGAAACCAAAGATGAAGACTTAGTGTTTTGAACAGATTTGGTATCTATCATTATTTACTCCTGGAATTATTTTCTAATGAACAAAAACTTTATCTCAATCATGTACTTGGCATTTTTTTAAATAATTATTTTAAAGTTTATTTTATTATTTCGATAGTGAAATTAACAAATTTTAACATAATAACCAAAATGTATAAAGTGCAGACAACTGTATACTTTATATATGGTGTCATCTATTTTGTTATAAAATAAATATCATATACTTTATGGTTTAAATTTTGGAGCTTTCATATTTTTTCACTACATTTTAAAGTGTGTGACTTGAAAATACTTTTGGTGGTACCAAGGGGATGATAGCATAACACAATGCAGAAGACTTTTGACCTTGAGGCTCTGAGGAACCAGGTTCAGTCCAGCATAAACCAGAACTGAGAAGTGCTCAGGTTAATGTAAATGTGTTAGTGGTTATATTAATGAGTAGATCTTCTAGTTATGCAAATTTGGATAGTAACTGTCATATCATAAGTACACCAAAACCTTTATGAACTCCAAATGCCCAGTAATGGTGGTCAGAAGCCATGCAGGTCCATATGTATAAAGGGCTGATTCTTCCTTTAAAGTCTGTGCTTGCTTTATGTTACACAGTATCATTAAGCAATAAAGTTTGGTAGAAATCCTGTTACTGTAGTGGTGAAGTAAACTTTTGGGGGGGAGGGAAGGAGATAGCTCATGCTGTAGAGTACACACTTTGCCATGTACAAGGACACAGGTTCGAGCCTTTGGCACCACATGGGAGCACTACCCAAGGCCCTGGGAGAAGATTTATAAACAGTGTGACAGTGCTGTGCTACCTCTCTTTCTCACTGTCTCTCTCTCTTCCTCTCTGAAAATTTTTGCATAGCCATTATGCTGTCTCCCCAGCCCCTCTCTGAGAATTTTTAAATGCAATGGGGTGGGAGGAGGACTCTATCAGGTGTGGTGGAATCACAGAGACATCAAAAAACAACTGTTGCGATGTTTCTTTCTTCTTCCTCCTCCTCCTCCCCCTCTTCAGATTTTCTTTATTGATGAGAGAGATAGAAGGAGAAAAGAAAGAGGACAAGAGCATCACTCTGCTGTATGTACTACTAGAGATCAAATGTAGGACTTCAGGCTTGAGAATTCAACACTTTTATCCGCTGTGTCACCTCCTAGACCACAGAAACTTTACTACACGGCTCAAAATAGTGTTAGTCCTGATGCAATATAGACCAAAGCTAGTCAGTGCGGGGGGTGGGGGGATCAATAGGATTTTCCCTTTTTCTTTCTTTTTTTTTTCTTTTTGCCTCCAGGGTTATTATAGGGGCTCACAGTGCCTGCACTGTGATTCCACTGCTCCTAGAGGCTATTTTTTTCCTTTTTGTTGCCCTAGTTGTTTTATCATTGTGGTTATTATTACTGTTGTTGTTACTGATGTCATTGTTGTTAGGTAGGACAGAGAGAAATGGAGAGAGGAGGGGAAGACAGAGGGGGAGAGAAAGATAGAGACCTGCAGACCTGCTTCACCACTTGTGAAGCAACCACCCTGCAGGTGGGGAGCTGGCGGCTCAAACCGGGATCTTATGCCGATCTTTAAGCTTTGTTTTGCACCATGTGCATTTAACCCGTTGCACTACCACCTGACTCCCAATTTTCCCTTTTTCTTATCTTAAAATATACATAATTTCTCATTCAAGAATTAAAACTTGTGGGCCTGGGAACTGGTACAGAAGAAGAACAAAGATCTTGTAAGCATAAGCTCCTGAGTTCAATCCCTAGCACTGTTTGTGCCACTGTTTGTGTTCTTCTAGTTCTCAATCATAAATGAATAAATCTTTTCATAAAATATCTTATTTAAATACTTATTCTTTTATTCATGAGAGAGGAGGAGAGAGAAAACCAGAGCACTATTCTGGGACATACAGTGCTAGAGAGTGAACTGGGGTATCAAGCTTGAAAGTCCAGTACTATATCCACTATGCTACCTCCCAGGCTGTTTTTTTGGTTTTATTTTTGTTTTGCCTTCATGGTTATTGCTGGGGCTTGGTGCTGGCACTAGGAATCCACTGCTCCTGGCTACCATTTTAAATAAATAAATAATAGTATTTATAAAATATTTTAAATAAATAATAGTATGTATTTTATTTATTTCCATTTTTTATTGGATAGGACAGAGAGAAATTGAGAGGGGAGGAGAAATAGAGAGGGAGAGAGAAAGATAGACACCTGCAGACCTGCTTCACCGCTTGCGAAGTGACCCCTTCAGGTGGAGAGCCAGGGCTCAAACCCAGATCTTTGTACTGGTCCTTGCACTTCATACTATGTGCACTTAACCAGGTACGCCACTGCCCAGCCCCCCACCCTAGACTGCTTTTTAAAATAATTTAAAAGAGGCCTTAAAAGGAAGAAGAGAGGTAGAAGAGAGAGAAGACATTATATTTGTTTTATGTTTTTCAACCATTGAAACTGTTTCTGATTTTGGGTTTTTTTTGGGGGGGGGGGTAGCAGGGGGAATCTGTCCTCTGAATTGTGGGACATTTCATACATCTGACCTCTACACAGTAACCCCTGCCTCCAGCTATAACAACCAAAAATGTCTACTATCCCCTGAGGAGCAAAATCAGCCCCATCTCCTAACAAAGACCACAGATACAGGTATCAATGATTACCCTGGTAGATATGAAAAAAGAATGCTATCTGTTCTCTGTGTTCTTTGAAAGTCAACTAGCATAAGCTTTTAAACTGAGTGAACAGAAAAAGCCTTTGATAATACATATATACTTGTAAACCTGTAAGTGGCCTAAAAGCCCTATTCTCATTTCCCCCTTTTTGCCTGTAATAAAGGGATGCAGGGATGCAATTTATTAACTTATGTACTTATTGAGAACCAGAGCATAACTATAGCATATGCAGTACTAGAAACTGAATTCAGGATTTAACCACTATAATTATAAATCATCTTACTTTTTTTTAAATTCCTATCCCATGCCATCCTTTTCTTCTCTTTAAAGATTTTATTTATTTATGAGAAAGATAGGAGGAGAGAGAAAGAACCAGATATCACTCTGGCACATGTGCTGCCAGGAATCAAACTTGGGACTTCATGCTTGAGAGTCCAATGCTTTATCACTGTGCCACCTCCCGGACCACATACTCCATCCTTTTCTTGCCTTGGCATCTTGGTATTTTCTCTTTTTCCATTCATCCCTCTCTCTCTCCCTACTCTTCCTTCCTTCATTTCTTTCCTTCCTTTCTTTCTTTCTTTCTTTCTTTCTTTCTTTCTTTCTTTCTTTCTTTCTTTCTTTCTTTCCTTTTCCTCTCCTCAGAGACAGGGAAAGAAACCACAGCATGGGGGTCAGTGGTGGCACACCTGACTGAGTCCACATGTTACAATGCACATGGACTCAGGTTCAAACCCCCAGTCCCTCCTAGCAGTGCTTCAGGTGTCTTCTGGCTGTCTCTATCCAATAAATAAAGATAAGAAGGAAGAAAAAAAGAGAGAGAGAGAGGAAGGAAGGAAGGAAGGAAGGACGGACCACAGAGCATGGAAGCTCCCTTGAATGAAGTGGGTGTCAGGTTTGAACTTGGGTTGAACACATGGCAAAGTAAGACACTATCCAAGGGAGAAATCTTCCTTGGTATTTTCTTTTTATTTAACAAACTTTATTGCTTTTTCTTTTTTATTATATTTATTTATTGGATAGAGAAATCCAGAAATCAAGAAGGAAGGGGGCTGTAGAGAGGGAGAGAGACAGACAGACACCTGCAGCCCTGCTTCATTACTTGCAAAGCTTTTCCCCTGCAGGTGGGGACTAAGGGCTTGAACCCAGGTACTTGCACACTGTAATGTGTGTGCTTAACCAGGTACACCACCACCCAGACCCGGTATTTTCTTAGTAAAAATAAGTATAAACAAAATTAATACAGGGGTAGACAGCAAAATGGGTATTCAGACAAGACTGGGCATGTTCAGGGTGGTATGGCCACAGATCATAATGGGTATTCAAATAGACTCATGCCTGAGGCTCTGAAGTCTAAGGGTTCAAACCCCCCCCCCCATACACACACACCACCATAAATCAGAGCTGATCAGTGCTCTAATAAAAAATAAAAAAGTAGGGAGTCGGGCTGTAGCGCAGCGGGTTAAGCGCAGGTGGCGCAAAGCACAAGGACCGGCATAAGGATCCCGGTTCGAACCCCGGCTCCCCACCTGCAAGGGAGTCGCTTCACAGGCGGTGAAGCCGGTCTGCAGGTGTCTATCTTTCTCTCCTCCTCTCTGTCTTCCCCTCCTCTCTCCGTTTCTCTCTGTCCTATCCAACAACGACGACAACAATAAAACAACAAGGGCAACAAAAGGGAATAAATAAATAAAATAAAATATTAAAAATAAATAAAAATAAAAAAGTAGTAGCTACCATTATCAAGCTCATCCTGTCATCCTCTTTCTGTGTAACATATTTACTGTTCCTTTAGTTAAGCTTCACAGCAACTTTGCCAAGCAGGTATTGTCTACACTTTTAAAATGAAGAAACTGAGACTCAGGAGCTGGGGAGATAGCATAATGGTTATACAAAATATTTTAGTGTCTGAAGTTCTCAGCTCCACCTTCAGCCAGAGTTGAGCAATGCTTTGGTCTTTCTATGTCTTTTTCTCTGAATATTTCTCTCTCATTAAAATAAAATAAATAGTAATTCCTCTCCTGGGGTTATATCCTAAGGAACCAAACACATCCATTCAAATAGATGTGTTTATAACTATGTTCACAGCAGCACAATTTGTAATAGCCAAAACCTGGAAGCAACCCAGGTGTCCGACAACAGATGAGTGGCTGAGCAAGCTGTGGTCTGTAGACACAATGGAATACTTACTACTCAGCTATTAAAAACGGTGGCTTCACCTACTTCACTTCATCTGAGATGGAGCTTGAAGGAATCACATTAATCTGGGTGAGATAAACCAGAAAGAGAATGGTGAATATGGGATGATCTTCCTCATAGACAGAAATTGAGAAATAAGAACAGAAGGGAAAACACAAAGCAGAACTTGGACTAGAGTTGGTGTACTGCACCAAAGTAAAGGGGCAGGAGGTGGGGTACTCAAGTTCTGGTGCATGATGATGGCGGAGGAGTTAGGCAGGGGGTAGAGTGTTTTATAAAACGCTGAGAAAATTTACATACATACCAACAATTGTATTTACTATAAACTATCAACCCCCCAATAAAAATAAAATATATATTTTTAAAAAGCAAGAAACTGTGACTCAGAAAGAATAACCTAATTACCCAAGAATGAAGACATAATATTGATAAATAGAAATGGAATTGAAAGGAGACTGAGGGTGGGGATAGATAGCACAATGGTTATGCAAAGAGACTCTCATGCCTGAGGTGCCACAGTCCCAGGTTCAATCCCCCAAAACCATAAACCAGAGCTGAGCAGTGGTCTGGTAAAAAATAAAATAAAATAAAATAAAATAAAAATACCACCTGATTCCCTGAAACGAGACTGAATCCAGTGAACAAGCTCTTTCCTGTATATAGACTCCTTCTAATACTATGCTCCCTAGTCCACCTCATACTTCACTGGTGTCTTTCCCTCTCCTGCTCTGTGTGTCTCTTTCGTTATGAATAAAAAAGTGGTCCCAGCACAATTTGGTGACTGGTAAGGTATGCTAATATCTGTCTTGGAGAGATATGACGTTGTATCCCTATGAGTGTCCTGTAAATCCAGATTTCCTCAGTAAGTAAAGTGGTGGAAGAAAGGAAAGGAAAGGGAAGGAAAGGAGGATGGAAGGGAGAGAGGGAAACAGAAGAAAGAAAGGCAAGAGCCTTGGAGCAGTGAAATTATATATATGCAAGGCCCTGGTTCCATAAAAGTAAATATTAAAAAAAAAAAAAAAGGAGGGGGCAGAAAAATAATCCTATGGTATATGGCACATCAGAGGTCAGAGATAAGATGTTTTTCTTATCACCCTCTATATAGGAATTTCTAAAAGGAGCTGTTACTTAGTGATCCTAGAGTACAGCTAAAATCACTGTATTTTACTGGCAGTGACTGGATAATCACCTATCAGGAAGTTTAAGGTAAGAGTTCCACATTTAAGGGAGATTGGAAATGTTAATGGACCAGATTTTTCTCCCCTCCCCACCCCACCTTTTATTTGTGACTAATCATGGTTACAATATTTTAAGATTACAATGTATAGTTCCATACCCTGCCCACCACCAAAGTTCAGTGTCCCCACTCTCCCATCTCCTAAAGATAACCACCATAATGAACCAGATATTTTTTT
Source organism: Erinaceus europaeus (assembly GCF_950295315.1). Lineage (NCBI taxonomy): Eukaryota > Metazoa > Chordata > Mammalia > Eulipotyphla > Erinaceidae > Erinaceus > Erinaceus europaeus. Next base: position 89,125,615 of record NC_080166.1, read on the forward strand.
TTATTCTTGAGCCCTGAGAATGTAGTGATATATAAAAAGGAAGATAGTTCAGTAGTACTTACTTTAAAATGTATTAAATGCCTCAAAGAAAGACTTTCAAAGAAAGAGAGAAAGAAAGAAGAGGAAGTTGGAGCTCCGCTTCCCCAGAGACCCACCCTACGAGGGAAAGAGAGAGGCAGACTGGGAGTATGGACCGACCAGTCAACGCCCATGTTCAGCGGGGAAGCAATTACAGAAGCCAGACCTTCCACCTTCTGCAACCCTCAATGACCCTGGGTCCATGCTCCCAGAGGGCTAGAGAATGGGAAAGCTATCAGGGGAGGCGAGGGGATATGGAGATTGGGCGGTGGGAATTGTGTGGAGTTGTACCCCTCCTACCCTATGGATTTGTTCATTTATCCTTTCTGAAATAGAAAAATAAATAAATAAATAAATAAATAAATAAATAAATAAATAAATAAAAGAAGAGGAAGAAAAGAAAAGAAAAGACTTCCTGAGGCTTCCAGGCCACCTGCAAGCTAGTCAGTTAGCAGTGGGGAATCCTTCTAAGGTATTCTTACTTGCTTTCTCTAGTGAATTTACAGAGTCCATAATCTAGTCATCAGGTTTGTAGACTTAAAAACATATTTACTTACTGATTTTTTTGTTGTTGTGTTGTCACTGGGGCTTCACCATTCTGAGCTGACTTTGTCTCTTTCTACAAGAAGAGAGAGGAAGAGAAGAGGAAATATAGCAGAGCACCAAAGCTTTCTCCAGTACAGGGCTCTAGGCTGAGCACATGAAAGAGCAGGCACACTATCCAGGTGGGCTACCATGCAGGCCCTAGAAATTTATTTATTTATTGCTGCAGGTTATCGCTGGGGCTCAGTGCCGTCAACTGCTCCTGATGGCTATTTTTTCCATTTTATGTTGTCGTTGTTGCTGTTGGACAGAACAGAGAGAAATTGAGAGGAGAGAGGAAGACAGAGATGGGGAGAGTAAGATAGACACCTTCAGACCTGGTCCACCTGCAAAGCAACCCCCCTGCAGGTGGGAAGCCAGGAGAGAGAACTGGGATCCTTGCGCCAGTCCCTGTGCTTCACACTATTTGCACTTAACCTACCGCGCCACCATCTGACCCCCAGAAATTTAATTTTGTTAATGTACTAAGATGACATCTTTCAGCAGTGTGCCCACGTTTACTTGTCTATAAAACTCTGTTGTTCTCTCTTTGTGTGTGTGTGTGTGTCTGTCTGTCTGTCTGTCTATCTTGTCTCTCCCTCTGGCTCCCCCTTGTCTCTGTATCTCTATCATTAAATATATATTTTTAAGTATATATATTATATATATTAATTAATTATGTGTATTAATTTTGAAAAGTAGACCACATAGAATATCATTTACTGGGATCAACACAACTAGCACATTCTCTTCTGCTTTTCCTTTGTCCTTTGTACTACAGACTATCCATATCCTCCTTCCTCCTCTAGCTGGTCATAAAACATTGTGATTGAATGATTGAGGGAAATGAAATAGGAAGTAGGTGAGGAGGGTATCTAGGTCTAAGTAGAAAGTATTTGATTAGGTACTTTATGGTGTCTTTTTTAGGTCTTTCAACGTGCTTGCTGCACTTTCTACTTGCTTGAGTCACTGCAGACTGTTGTGCACTTCTGCTTTAAGGTATATATTTTCCCCTAACTTATGGATACATGTATACCTATGTCCCATATCATGAGCCCTGGTCTGTTCTCTGTTCTGAGGCTTTGTTAGAAAGTGCACCAACGGGGCCTGGGGGCCTGGCCGTAGCGCAGCAGGCAGGTTAAGTGCACATGGTACAAAGCACAAGGACTGGCGTAGGGATATTGCAGGGGAGTCGCTTCACAAGCGGTGAAGCAGGTCTTCTCTTTCAATTTATCTCTGTTCTATGCAACAACAACAGCAGCAGTAATAACAACAGCAACAAAAACAAGAGCAAGGGACTGGGTGATGGTGCACCTGGTTGAGCGCATATGTTACAGTGTGCAAGAACCTAGGTTCAAGTCCCTGGTCCCCACCTGTAGGGAGGAAGCTTCATGAGTGGTGAAGTAAGGCTGCAGGTGTCTCTCTGTCTCTCTCCCTATCTCGCCCTCCCCTCTCAATTTCTGGCTGTCTCTCAAATAAAGACAATTAAATTTTTTTTTTTTAAAAAAAAGGCAACAAAAGGAAAAAAATGGCCTCCAGGAGCAGTGGATTCATAGCACAGGCACAGAGCCCCAGCGATAACCTTGAAGGCAATAAAATAAAATAAAATCCAAAAAAAAAAGAAAAGAAAGAAAGAAAGTGCACCATCCAAAATGGAATTAAGGAGTCCGATGAACTAGGAAAAATCTCACCAGAGTAATGAAGCTGGAGGGTTGACATTCCACACCTGGCGTCTCTGGACACAATCTGAAGTAAAACATGCCGAGGTGGTACTGGTTGCATCGATTAGGCTGAGATCATCAGATGCAGTATCAATTGGTATAAATCGTGAGAAGCATGCAGGAAAGTGAGCCCCACCACTGAGCTTCCAGGACTGAGAGAAAGAAATATGGGTTTTATAAAGAATGGGGAAGGTTCCTACTGTCTTAGGGTTTAAAAAGGCAATTTATAGTTATCATTACAACCAAGATATTTGGAAATTTGATCGACTTTGAAAATCCCATTGTTAAGATTTGTGTATCATACACAATCTCACCATAATTTATGTAATTTAATTCTATTTGCATATGTCTTTATCTTATAAAGTGATGCAACCAGTTTCTTCTGTTCTCCCTGGTCTAAGATTATAGGTGATTTAACATTTTAAATTATGTTTTTGGACCAGAGAGATAGCTCAATAGATAGGACACTACCATGTGTCAGACTCAAGTCGCCTCAATCACACAGGATGTACTATGCACTACTAGAAGTTCTCTCTCTCTCTCTCTCTCTGGGTGGCTCAGAGCTGTGAAATTTCAGAATTTACCTGCACTGGGCCCTGGCTCCAAAAAGTAATAGTAGTAGTAGTTGTCATGATAATAACAATAATAATAATGTTAGCAAAACAGGTCACTTGGATAATGTGCTGCTTTGTTGTGTGCGATCCAAGTTCAATCCCAGCCCCCACTGCATTGAAGGAAACTTCAGTACTTGGTCTCTTTTACTCTTTCTCTCTGCCTCTGTCTCTCTATATCTTAAAATAAAATATAATAAAATATATAGTAAAATAAAATAAAATATAAATAAATAAATAGACTGAATCAGGTTCAATTCCAAGCACCACCATAAGCCAGAGCTGCTCTGGTATCTTCTCTCTGTTTCTCTGTATCTCTCTCTGATGAAGAAAATAAAAAAGAGCTGAGGAGACAGCATAATGGTTATGCAAAAGACTTTCATGCCTGAGGCTCTGAGGACCTAGTTCATTCCCCAGCATCTCCACAAGCCAGAGCTGAGCAGTGCTCTGGTGTAAAACAATAATTATAAAATAAAATAGACTGAACACTTTGGGGTGACAATAAGTTCCCTACCTTTTTTATGGTTCTCTTCCTTGATTGTGGTGACAAGTTCATGCATGTATACATATGTCAATATTTGTTAAATTAGCCATTTTTAAAATGTGCAGTTTATTATATGTCAGTTGTAAATGTTTGAAAAGAAGAGAGTAAAAGAGTTTAGGAAATCCCCCTTTAGCAACCTCTGATTAAATAAATGATTCAGGCATCAATCACTAATGAATGCTAAAGCAATTATATGTAAAGATAATTGGGAACTTTATACCAGGGCTCAGCATCACTAATAGTGGGACAACCAGAAATTATGTGCTTGTTGATGTGATGTAATATGAAATATAAGACAACACCTATGTAATATCCTTGCCAATCTGAATCAAGTATTCAGATCTAACTTCCAGTTAACAAGCAAAAAAAAAGAAAGAAAAAAATATATATATATGAGGCTGACCTTGTGAATGAAATAAAATAAAACACACTGAAGAAGAAATCCAAGAACATTATAAGCACTGAAAATTTTCAGGTGATGGTAAATAGCATAATGGTTATGCAAAAAGACTCATTCATGAGGCTACAAAGTCTCAGTCTCTCACATCAACATAAACTAGAGCTGAGTAGTGCACTGATTTAAAAAAAAAAAGAAAAAAGCATTTTTATTGTTTAAAAAGACCTATTTTAGGCTTTTCTAGTAAAGCTATGATAGAAATTTTTTATATATTTATTTATTACCTTTTGTTGCCCTTGTTGTTTTGTTGTTGTAATTATTGATGTCGTCATTGGATAAGACAGAGAGAAATGGAGAGAGGAGGGGAAAACAGAGAGGGGGAGAGAAAGACAGATACCTGCAGACCTACTTCACCACTTGTAAAGCGACTCTCCTGTAGGTGGGGAGCCAGGGGCTCGAACTGGGATCCTTACACTGTTCCTTGTGCTTTGCGCCACCTGCACTGAACCCACTGTACTACTGCCCGACTAGTGATAGAAATTTTTTAACAGAGGGTTAGAATCAAGGGTTCCTACTAATATATCAAGCTGTAAGTTAACACTTTAAAAATAGTTTTATTTATTCACTTATTGGATAGAGAGAAACTGAGATAGAAGGGGGAGATAGGGAGAAAGAAGCACTTGAAGCTCTACTTTATCACTCATGAAGCTTCCCCACTGCAGGGGACCCAGGGGCTTGAACCCAGGCCCTTATGCATGGTAACATGCATTCAACCAGATGAGCCACCACCCACCCCTCATAAGTTAACATTTTTAAGGTTTTTAAATTTGATTTTATACATTACATTTTCTTTCCTGCCAGGGTAGCCTGAGGGTGTTTTTTCCTGGGCACATGCTCTCTGGGTTGGAGAGAATTCGACCAGAGCCAACCTGGGCTGCTGCTTACTCAGCAATGCAGTAGACAGACCAGGAACTGGTGGTGGAGCTGAACGCAATGTGTCTTTATTGATCAGAGACAACGATTTTATATATTTAGAACTGGAAGTGTCAAGTCAGAAAAGGAAATGGCTAGGAATGGGGATGGAGAAAAGGAAAGAGCAGGAAGGTAGAAAGCTTCTGTAGCAACAGTTGCTAGGATTTTAATTGGCGGGATTAATGTACCCTTCAGGCTGGGCATGTCTCAAGGTAGAAAGAAGATAGATCAGGCAAAACAATGATTATGTAAATAGGCCATAGTGTCAGCAATGGAGGATGGAGCAGGGGGGCTGTCAAACACTTTCCTTTGTGGGTCTTTTTTTTTTTTTTTTTAATAGTAGAGCACTTCTCGGCTCTGGTAAAAAAAATTTTTTTTAAAAAAGGAGAGAGACAGAGAGATACCTCCAACTCTGCTTCACCAGTCACAAAGCTTTCCACCTGCAGTGGGTACTGGGGGCTTGAAGTTGGGTCTTTGTGCATTGTGACATGTGCCCTCAATCAGGTCAACCACCACCTGGCCTCTCTCATGTGTATTTCCTAACTATTTTTCACTGTAATCTTCTACTTAGAATTTAATCTACATTTCATACTAGGCATTCATAAGACATAAACTTGAAATTTGGAGCAAAATGCAGTTGAGAATTGTCGGGAAATTGTGAGGGTGTGGTTGAGCTTGGCAGGGTTTGACCTGAGGAGTGTGTCTATCCTGTCAGTCTCTCTCTCTACCGAGAGGTTGAGCAAGAAGGGACAGGAGTAACCCCAAAAGTTTGCCCCGTCTTATCAGACTCCCTGCCTCACAAAGCAACCCGTATTCTTGATACTATGGCCATTAGATAAAAAGAACAGGGGAGATGTCAGGAAAATGTGAGGAACCTCACAAATCATTAAGCCAGCTTCCCCTACTCCCCCTGCATTCCTGATACTATGGCCTATCTACATAATCATTGTTTTGCCTGAAAGATCCCCACGCATTCCATTCCTTTGATCTATCTTCTTTCTACCCTCAAGACCCTCCATGCCTGTAGGGTAATACTAATCATACCAGTTAAAACCCTCACAACAGTTGCTAAGGAAGTTTCTATCTTCTCAGCCCCCTTTTGCCTTCCTCCACCCCTTTCCTAGCCATTTCCGTTTCCGACTTGACACCTCAGGTCTGTCTTTTAAAAGCCATGGCTCTCTGATCAATAAAAACATTGCATTGCCTCGCACCATGTGTTTGGTTCCTGAGTCATACTGAGTGAGTATCAGCCCAGGGCTTTTAAAAGACAGGCCTGAGGTGCCAAGTCGGAAACAGAAATGTTGGAAGTTCTTGCCATAGCAATCACGCAGGAGCAAGGAATTAAAGGGATACAGATTGCAAGAGAAGAAGTCAAACTCTCCCTATTTGCAGATGACATGATAGTATACACAGAAAAACCTACGGAATCCAGCAAGAAGCTTTTAGAAATCATCAGGCAATACAGTAAGGTGTCAGGCCACAAAATTAACATTCAAAAGTGAATGGCATTCCTCCATGCAAACACTAAGAAGAAATTGAAATCCAGAAATCAATTCCTTTTACTATAGCAACAAAAACAATAAAATATCTAGGAGTAAACCTAACCAAAGAAGTGAAAGACTTGTATGCTGAAAATTATGAGTCACTACTCAAGGAAATTGAAAAAGACACAAAGAAGATGAAAAGTATTCCATGTACATGGGTTAGAAGAAATAACATCATCAAAATGAATATACTACCCAGAGCCATCTACAAAGTTAATGCTATCCCCATCAAGATCCCAAGCACATTTGTTTGGAGAATAGAAAAAATACTACAAATGTTTATCTGGAACCAGAAAAGACCTAGAATTGCCAAAACAATCTTGAGAAGAAAGGACAGAACTGGAGGCATCACACTCCCAGATCTCAAATTGTATTATAGGGCCATTGTCATCAAAACTGCTTGGTACTGGAACATGAATAGACACACTGACCAGTGGAATAGAATTGAGAGCCCAGAAGTGAGCCCCCACATCTATGGATGTCTAATCTTTGACAAAGGTGCCCAGGCTATTAAATGGGGAAAGCAGAGTCTCTTCAATGAATGGTGTTGGAAAAAAATGGGTTGAAACATGCAGAAGAATGAAACTGAACCACTATATTTCACCAAATACAAAGTAAATTCCAAGTGGATCAAGGACTTGGATGTTAGACCACAAACTATCAGATACTTAGAGGAAAATTTTGGCAGAACTCTTTTCTGCATAAATTTTAAAGACATCTTCAATGAAATGAATCCAATTGCAAAGAAGACTAAGGCAAGTATAAACCTATGGAACTACATCGAATTAAAAAGCTTCTGTACAGCAAAAGATACCAAGACCCAAACCGAGATACCCTTCACAGAATGGGAGATCTTTACATGTCATACATCAGACAAGAGTTTAATTACCAACATATATAAAGAGCTTGCCATACTCAACAGCAAGAAAACAAATAACCCCATCCAAAAATGGGGGAGGACATGGACAGAATATTCACCACAGAAGAGATCCAAAAGGCTGAGAAACACATGAAAAAATGCTCCAAGTCTCTGATTGTCAGAGAAATGCAAATAAAGACAACAATGAGATACCACTTCACTCCTGTGAGAATGTCATACATCAGAAAAGGTAACAGCAGCAAATGCTGGAGAGGGTGTGGGGTCAAAGGAACCCCCCTACACTGCTGGAGGGAATGTAAATTGGTCCAACCCCTGTGGAGAACAGTCTGGAGAACTCTCAGAAGGCTAGAAATGGACCTATCCTATGACCCTGCAATTCCTCTCCTGGGGATATATCCTAAGGAACCCAACATATCCATCCAGAGAGATGTGTGTACACATATCTTCTTGGCAGCACAATTTGTAATAGCCAAAACTTGGAAGCAACCCAGGTGTCCAACAACAGATGAATGGCTGAGCAAGTGGTGGTATATATACACAATGGAATACTACTCAGCTGTAAAAAATGGTGACTTCACCGTTTTCAGCTGATCTTGGATGGACCTTGAAAAATTCATGTTAAGTGAAATAAGTCAGAAACAGAAGGATGAATATGGGATGATCTCACTCTCAGGCAGAAGTTGAAAAACAAGATTGAAAAAAAAACCAAAACACAAGTAGATCCTGAAATGAAATTGGCATATCGCACCAAAGTAAAAGACTCTGGGGTGGGTGGGTGGGGAGAATACAGGTCTAAGAAGGATGACAGAGGACCTAGTGGGGGTTGTATTATTATATGGGAAACTGGGGAATGTTATGCATGTACAAACTATTGTATTTACTGTTGAATGTGAAACATTAATTCCCCAATAAAGAAATTAAAGAAAAAAGGATTATTTAAATGATTGGTCAATTGATGAGAGAGAGAGAGAGAGAGAGAGAGAGAGAGGGAGGTGGAGAGGAGGAGAGAGAGAACAGGGCATCACTCTAGCACATGTGACTCAAGGGATCAGACTTGGAACCTCCTGCTTTTCACATTTAACCCCTTTCAGTGAATAACTTTAAAGTAAAGTAGAAATGAAGTGAAGGAAACTATCCTGACTTCTTAATATTTAAAAATTGTTTTTATGCTATTATTTTAATTTTATTTTATCACCCTATAGTTAGCATAGGTCTTGCAGGGGTTGGGGGGAGAGGGAATGGGGAAGCCAGAATGACTAGTTCAAATATTAACAAATGGGGGGGGGGGGTAGCAGGCAGTGGTGTATCTATCTAGTTAAGCACACACATTTCAGTGCACAGGGACCTAGGTTCAAGCCCCTGGCCCCCACCTGCCGAGGGAAAGCTTCATGAGTGGTGAAGCAGGGGTGCAGGTGTCTCCCTCTCTATCTCCCCTCCCTTCTTTGTCTCTATCCAATAATAAATCAATATTTTTTAAAAATAATTTTTTAAAAATATTTTAAATGTTAAGAAAAAGGGGCGGGGTAGATAGCATAATGGTTATGCAAAAAGCCTCTCATGTTTGGCGCTCCAAAGTCCCAGGTTCAATCCCCCAGCCACCATAAGCCAGAGTTGATTAGTGCTCTGGTAAAAAGGAAGGAAGAAAGGAAGGGAGGGAGGGAGAATGAATGGAAGGACAGAAGGAAGGAAAGTAGGAAAAGAAAGGAAGGAAGAGAGAAAGGCAAACCGGCAGGCAAAAAGAAGGCCGGAAATGGGAAGGGGAAGAAGAGAGATATGTACCTTCTAAACCAGTATCACTTCATCTAAGTGACAGATACGGACACACTGGGCCCTAAGGTGAAAGTTGTGATTTAACGCACTGCTTGTAACCTGCTAATTCTGCCTATAGCACCACCACCACCACCACCACCTCACCGCACCCCCACCCCCGGCTTATCTTCTAGATCTTAGGCTTCCACTATACACACACACTACTAGAAAGGACGCCAATTGCAATATCAAGTGTGGTTCTAAAAATTGCTTTTGAAATCATTGCCTGAGACCTGGGTGATTGCTCCAGGGTACAGCACAGGACTTGCATGCATGAAATCCCAGATTTCATCTCTGAGACTGTATCTGCCAGAGCAGATGGGGTATAGTTGTCACTGTGTCTGTCTCAGACTTTGTCTCTTTCATAAAAATAAAAGAAATTTGGGGCTGGGTGGTGACGCACCTAGTTGAGCACACAGGTTACAATGCGCAAGGACCTGGTTCAAGCCCCTGGTCCCCACCTGTAGGGGGAAAGCTTTGCTAGCGGTGAAGCAGGACTGCAGGTGTCTCTCTGTCTCTCTCCCTCTGTACCTCCCCCTTCCCCTCAATTTCTGGCTGTCTCTATCCAATAAATAAAGAAAGAAAATAAAAAAATTTTAAAAAATGAAAGAAACAAAAACCACTGGGTGAAGAGTATAATGGTTATGGTTTAAAAAAAAAAAAAAAAGTTCATGCCTGAAGCTCCAAAGTCCCAGGTTCAATTCCTTTTCCAACCATTAGCCAGCGCTAAGCATAATGCTGGCAAAATATAATAATAGCCACTATCATAGATAATATTCTGGTAAGTATTGTCATTCACACTGGCATTCATGATTTCAGATCTGAAGTCACTCCCCACGCCTTCACTTAATTACTTTTAATTTTACTTGTTAATTTCTTATTAAAAAAAATTTTTTTTAGTGGGGGCAGGTGGTGGTGCACCTGGTTGAGCACACACACTACAGTGCACAAGGAGCCAGGTTCAAGCCCCTGGTCCTCACCTGCAGGGGGAAAGCTTCACAAGTGGTGAAGCAAGGATGCAAGTGTCTCTCTCCCTCTATATCCTCTCTCAACTTCTCTGTCTCTATCCAATAATAAATTAAAATATTAAGAAAGATATATTTAAAAATTGTTTAGAGGATCTGGCAGTGGTACACCTGGTTAAGTGCACATAGTACGAGGCTCAAGGATTTGGGTTCGAGCCCCTGACTTCCCACCTGCAGGGAGGATGCTTCACGAGTGGTGAAGCAGGTCTTCAAGTATCTCTATTTCTCTCTCCCTCTTTTTAAAAATGTTTTAGTATTATTATTATTATTATTTGACCAGAGCACTGCTCTGCTCTGGCTTATGGTGGTCCACGCAGGGAATTGGAGCTTTGGAGCCTCAAGCATGAAAGCCTCTTTGTATAAACATTATGATATCTACCCCCACCCTTTCTCTTTTTAAAAAAATAGATTTTATTTATTTATTTATTTATTTATTAGAGACAGAATTTTAGAGGGGAGGGGGAAATTGAGAGGCAGGCATTTGCAAACCTGTTTCACCACTCATGAAGCCTCCCCGCTGTAGGTGGGGACTAGGGTCTTGAACCTGGGTCCTGTGCACAGTAATGTGTGCACTTAACCAGGTGCACCACCACTTGGCCCCTCTAGCTCCCCATCCCCTCTCAATTTCTTTTTGTCCTATCCAATAAAATGGAAAAAATGGCCACCAGGAGCAGTAAATTTGTAGTGCCGGCACCAGGAATAACCCTGAAGGCCTCCAGGGTTATAGCTGGGGCCCAGTGCCTGTACTGTGAATCCACTGCTCCTGGAGGCCATCTTTTTTCCATTGTTGTTGTTGCTGTTATTGTTTTTGTTGCTGGATAGGACAGAGGGGGAGCGAAAGTTAGATACATGCAGCATTGCTTCACTAGTCACAAAGCTTTCCTCCTGCAGTTGAACCCAGGTCCATGCACATTGTAACACGTGTGCCCAACTGGATGGTGGGCCACCACCCAGCCCCTCTAACTGCAGATTTAAGAGTGTGTCCAGTTGATCAAAATAAATTTTATGCACAAGGACCCAGCTTCGGGCCCCCAGCCCCCACCTGTAGGGAGAAAACTTCACAAGTGGTGAAGTAGTGCTGCAGCTGTCTCTTTGTCTCTCTCCCTCTCTGTCACCCCCTTCCCTCTCAAAGTCTGTCTGTTTCTCTCCAGTAAATAAATAAAGATAATAAAAAATTAAAATTAAAAATAAATAAATAAATAAATTTTATGGACAGATGTGCCAGAAAATGTTTTTCTGTGTAGGTTCATTAGTGATAGGTATTTTGTTTTGTTTTTGTAAGAGGCAGCAAAAGAAGAAGACCAGAGCACTGCTCAGCTCTATTATAAGGTTGTGTTGAGAATTAAATCTGAGACCTTTGGGGCATCATCAGACATGAAAGTTGGGTGCACCTCCTCAGCCCTAATGACAGATTCTTTTTGTACTTGCTATTTCAATTAAAAGTTAAATAAAGTGTAGCATATGTTTGTTCTGGCAAATACTCACAGACAGGTAAACTGAATATTGCTTTTAGAATATACTTTTTGGGGGAGTCGGGCTGTAGCGGTGGCGCAAAGCACAAGGACCGGCATAAGGATCCCGGTTCGAACCCCGGCTCCCCACCTGCAGGGGAGTTGCTTCACAGGCGGTGAAGCCGGTCTGCAGGTGTCTATCTTTCTCTACTCCTCTCTGTCTTCCCCTCCTCTCTCCATTTCTCTCTTTCCTATCCAACGACAACAACAATAATAACTACAACAATAATACAACAAGGGCAACAAAAGGGAATAAATAAATATTAAAAAAAAAGAATATACTTTTTAATTTTTTTTTTTTTACTTTGGGGCCCGGGCAGTAATTAAGCAGGTTAAGTACATGTGGCACAAAGCACAAGGACTGGCATAAGGACCCCGGTTTGAGACCCGGCTCCCCATATGCAGGGGGGTCACTTCACAAGCGGTGAAGCAGGTCTGCAGGTGTCTGTCTTTCTCTCCCCCTCTTTCTCAATTTCTCTCTGTCCTATCCAACAATGACAGCAATAAGAACAACAACAACAATAATAACAAAATAAACAAGGGCAACAAAAAGGAAAAAGTAGGCTTCAAGAGCAGTGGACTCATAGTGCAGGCACTGAGCCCCAGCAATAACCCTGGAGGCAAAAAATAATAATAAAATTTACTTTGATAGGACAGAGAGAAATTGAGACGGCAGGGAAGATAGGAAAAAAGAAAAGGTGACACCTGCAGCAGTACTTCACCACTCATGAAGCTGTTCCCTTGCAGATGGGAACCGGAGGCTTGAACTCAGGTAAGATATGTGCTCAACCAGGCACACCACCACCCAACCCCTGAATATTGTGTTTAATATTTAAAATAACTGATACTTGTTCTAGTTTTATAGAATTCAGAGTAGATGGTTTTGACAGAAATGTGCAGCATGTTGATATTTTCTTGGATTTCATACTCTTAAATTAATATTTTTTATTTTTGCCTGGGATTTTTAACTTATTTGGTAGATACTTGAGATCATGGGGTAGATAGCATAATGTGAAGCAACCCCCCTGCAGGGAGCTGGGGGGCTCAAACCCGGATTGTTAAGCCGGTTCTTATACTTTGCGCCATGTGTGCTTAACCCACTGCGCTACTGCCAGAACCCTTTCCTCTCTTTTCTTTTCTACCAGAGCACTACTCAGCTCTGGTTTATGTTGGTGCAGGGGACTGACCCTGCGACTTTGGAGCCTCAGGCATGAGAGTTCTCTGCATCCTCGTTATGCTAGCTATCCCTGTCCTCTCGCTCTGTGTCCACCTTCCTATCAAGTTCTGGCTGTCTCTATTCAATAAATAAATAAAGATAAGGGGGCCAGGTAGTAGCACAGTGGGTTAAACGCACATGGTGCGAAGCGCAAGGACCGGCATGAGGATCCCGGTTCAAGCCCCTGGCTCCCCACCTGCAGGGGAGTTGCTTCACAGGTGGTGAAGCAGGTCTGCAGGTTTCTTTCTCTCCCCATCTCTGTCTTCCCCTCCTCTCTCTATTTCTCTCTGTTCTATCCAGCAACAACGACAGCAATAACAACAACAATGATAAACAATAAGGGTAACAAGAAGAGAAAAAATAGCCTCCAGGAGCTGTGGATTCGTAGTGCAGGCACCGAGCCCCGGCAATAAAGAAATAAATAGGAGATTTACAGTACATGCTTCACCTCTCATGAAGCTACCCCTCTGCAGGTGGGGATCAGGGACTCCAACCCAGGTCCTTGAACATCTGAACATGCACACTTAACCAGGCACTCCTTCCCCTCTAATGATATCTTTATATTCCCATTCTTCTTCTTCTAGCGTTTGCCCTTCTTCCGTAGCCAGTCAACAGCGTCAGGTTGAGCCTGATGTAAAGTTTCGAGACCTCCTTTGAATCTGGAGAGGTGGCAGTCGTTGACTATGTGGGTCACAGTCTGTCTGTAGCCGCAGGGGCAGTTCGGGTCGTCTCTGGCTCCCCAGCGATGGAACATAGCAGCGCACCGGCCATGGCCTGTTCGATAGCGATTGAGGAGGGCCCAATCAGAACGTGCTAGGTCAAAGCCGGGTTGACGCTTGCAGGGGTCTGTGATGAGGTGTTTGTTCTTGACCTCAGCTGACTGCCAACTCTGTTTCCAAGAGTCTGGAACAGAGAAGTTCAGTGTAGGCGTAGGGGACCAGATTGGGTGACGAGACGTCAAGCGTTGAACAGGGTGGGCGAAGATATCCGCGTATATTGGCAGGTCCGGTCGAGCATAGACGTGGGAAATGAACTTAGATGCTGCCGCATCCCGACGAATATCTGGCGGGGCGATGTTGCTAAGAACTGGCAGCCACGGAACCGGGGTGGAACGGATGGTTCCAGAAATTATCCTCATGGAGGAATATAATTTGGAATCGACCAAGTGGACATGGGGGCTGCGGAACCATACTGGGGCACAGTATTCTGCAGTGGAATAGCATAATGCCAGAGATGATGATCGTAGTGTGGAAGCGCTCGTGCCCCATGAGGAGCTGGCCAGTCTTGCAATGATGTTATTCCTCGCGCCCACCTTTGCTGCAGTTTTTAGGAGATGTTCGTGAAATGACAGGGTGCGATCGAGAGTAACGCCAAGATAGACTGGCTGGGCTTCATGCCGGATTCTCGTATCGCCAAGCTGCACATTAAGCTCATGCGAGGCCGAGGCATGGTGTAGATGGAAAACAGATGATACCGTTTTTGCAGTGCTAGGGATTAGTCGCCATTTTTTACAGTAATCAGATATCAGATATACTCCCATATTGATATATCATAATATAAAATGAGCACACACATACACACACACGCCCTTCCTATAAGATACCTTTAAGGTGTCTGTTCAGATGTATAAAGTTTATTTCTAACCAAAGAATTATTAGCAAAGACTATTTTATTTTACTAAAATGCCCTCACACTTTGAGAATATGTTTCACTGCTCCTAGAATTTTTTTTTTCTTCAGACAGAGGGTGAAAGAGATAGGAGAGACAGAGTGATAAAGAGGAGAAACACCCCATTACTCATGAAGCATTCTCTTTGCATTGTGTTCCCAGCTCTTGGTAAAGTGTGAGCTATCTCCTGACCCCACTGTTAACATTTTATCATATTTGATTTATCATTCTCTCAGTCTTTCTCTGTGTGTGTATGTGTGTGTGTGTATGTGTGTGTGTGTGTGTGTGTGTGTGTGTGTGTGTTGGCTGAACAATTTGGGAGTACTTAGAAGATAAGATTTCCCTTAACTGTAAGGTATTTCAGTGTGCATTTCCTAAGAACAAGGGCATTCTCTTACATAAGCTTAAAGCTATGCCCTCAGTCAGGAAATTAACATTTGTACAATACTATTATCTAATCTAAAGACCTTATTCAGATATCAACAATTGTCCCAATAAAGCCCCTTTGCCCAAGAAAACACTCTGATTATTCTTTGCATTCAGTTAACAGATGTCTTAAATCTCCTTTAACTTAAGATAGCCCCTCAGTCTTGCTTTTGTCTTTTTTGAATGTGTGCTTTTGCCAAGTTCTTGTGAGTTGTAGATTGTCCTTCAGTTAAATATTCCTTTGATCCTATAGATTGCCATTAATTTGGAGAAATGAGAAATGGAAGTAATCTGTTTTTGCATCTGGGGAAATACCTCAACTAAGAAAGTTTCAAATTTGCATGCTTGAAGTTCCTGATTTGATCCTCATAACCTTAAGTACCAATATGGTACTCTGGCTTCTCTCTCTCCTTTTCTCTCTTTCTTTCTATATATCATGTAAAACACACACACACACACACACACACACACACACACACACACACACGTAATCAATAAAATAGATTTGTTAGGGAGTCAGGCAGTAGCACACTGGATTAAAACCACATAGTGCAAAGCACAAGGACCCAAGCAAGGATCCCAGTTCCAGCCCCCTGCTCCCCACCTGCAAGGGGAGTCGCTTCACAAGTGGTGAAATAGGTCTGCACATGGTAAACATGAAGTTTCACAAGCGGTGAAACAGGTCGCTCCTCCTTTATATCTCCCCTCCTCTCTCAATTTCTCTCTGTCTTATCCAGCAACAACAGCAGTAACAACAATAACAACCATAGAAAATAAAATAAAACGTTTTTTTTTTAAGTAATCCATTTTCTATTTCCATATTATTCCTGTTTCAAACCCCAACACCACCTCTTACTAGTCTCTGAGCCTTATTTCCTTGCCTTTTCAACGGGGATAATTATACCACTAATGAGTTTTAGAGAGAATTTTTTTAAAGTGATATATTTAAAAGGAATGTGTCAGGAGGTTGGGTGGTGGTGCAGCGGGATAAGCGCACATGGCTAAAGCCCAAGGACCAGTATAAGGATCCCGGTTCAAGTCCTCAGCTCCCCACCTGCAGGGGGGTCACTTCACAAGTGGTAAAGCAGGTCTGCAGGTGTTTATCTTTCTCTCCCTTTCTCTGTCTTCCCCTCCTCTCTCCATTTCTCTCTTCCTGTTCAACAACAATAATAACAATAATAACAACCACAATGATAAACCACAAGGACAACAAAAAAGAAAAAATAAATAAAATAAAAGGAATGTGTCCTTCAGAGTTGTCAAGTTATATACATTAAATATACACAGATGGGCTGGGAAGATAGCATAATGGTTATGCAAAAGAGCCTTTCATGCCTGAGGCACCAAAGGTACTAGGTACTATCCCCAGCCCCAGGATAAACCTGAACTGAGCAGTGCTCTGGTAAATAAATAAATAAATAAATTATATGTATACTTGGTTTTTTTTTGATAATTTATTTCTTTATTGGGGAATTAATGTTTTACATTCAACAGTAAATACAATAGTTTGTGCATGCATAACATTCCCCAGATTCCCATTTAACAATACAACCCCCACTATGTCATTCATCATCTTTCATGGACCTGTATTCTCCCCACCCACCCACCCACCCACCCCAGAGTCTTTTACTTTGGTGTAATACTCCAATTCCAGTTCAGGCTCTACTTGTGTTTTCTTTTCTAATCTTGTTTTTCAACTTCGGCCTGAGAGTGAGATCATCCCATATTCATCCTTCTGTTTCTGACTTATTTCACTCAACATGATTTTCTCAAGGTCCATTCAAGATCAGCTGAAAACGATGAAGTCACCATTTTTTACAGCTGAGTAGTATTCCATTGTGTATATATACCACCACTTGCTCAGCCACTCATCTGTTGTTGGACACCTGGGTTGCTTCCAGGTTTTGGCTATTACAAATTGTGCTGCCAAGAACATATGTGTACACAGATCTTTTGGGATGGATGTGTTGGGTTCCTTAGGATATATCCCCAGGAGGGGAATTGCAGGGTCATAGGATAGGTCCATTTCTAGCCTTCTGAGAGTTCTCCAGACTGTTCTCCACAGAGGTTGGACCAATTGACATTCCCACCAGCAGTGCAGGAGGGCTCCTTTGACCCCACACCCTCTCCAGCATTTGCTGCTGTTACCTTTTCTGATGTATGACATTCTCACAGGAGTGAAGTGATACCTCATTGTTGTCTTTATTTGCATTTCTCTGACAATCAGAGACTTGGAGCATTTTTTCATGTGTTTCTCGGCCTTTTAGATCTCTTCTGTGGTGAATATTCTGTCCAAGTCCTCCCCCCATTTTTGGATGGGGTTATTTGTTGCCTTGTTGTTGAGTCTGGCAAGCTCTTTATATATGTTGGTTATTAAACTCTTATCTGATGTATAGCATGTAAAGATCTTCTCCCATTCTGTGAGGGGTCTCTTGGTTTGGGTAGTGGTTTCTTTTGCTGTGAAGAAGATTTTTAATTTGATGTAGTCCCATAGGTTTATACTTGCCTTAGTCTTCCTTGTAATTGGATTGGTTTCATTGAAAATGTCTTTAAAATTTATGCGGAAAAAAGTTCTGCCAATATTTTCCTCTAAGTATCTGATAGTTTGTGGTCTAACATCCAAGTCCTTGATCCACTTGGAATTTACTTTTGTATTTGGTGAAATATAGTGATTCAGTTTCATTCTTCTGCATGTTTCAACCCATTGTTTCCAACACCATTTGTTGAAGAGACTCTGCTTTCCCCATGTAATAGTCTGGGCCCCTTTGCCAAAGATTAGATGTCCATAGGTGTGGGGCCTCATTTCTGGGCTCTCAATTCTATTCCACTGGTCAGTGTGTCTGTTCATGTTCCAGTACCAAGCAGTTTTGATGACAATGGCCCTATAATACAGTTTGAGATCTGGATATATGTATACTTGTATGCCACCCATCCCTCACTAAAGTAGTTCAGGTCTTTTTTACTTCTTTCTTTTCTACAGAATTTACCCAATGCATGTGTCACAAAGTCATTTACTTTTCATGTGATTTTGTTTCTCAGTTCTTCACAATCTAGCCGCCCTCCTTTGCTGGCATGTCTCCACTGACCTGCCCAACAATATGTGTCAGACTCTTCATCAGGTGATTAAAAAAACATTTATTTACTACATATGAAAGAGTTGCACATGAGACAGAGGACGGAGAGATGGTACGTGCAGTGCTGGGGATTGAACTGAGAAGCTCAGGCATGGAAGTCTGATGCTCTATCAATTTAACTTTCCTCAACCGCTTGAGTGACTTTTGGTATTCTCTCAACTCTTTGCGATAGTTAATATCAGCACTTCTGAGATGACAAAGTAAATTAAAAGCAGTTAAATCATGGATTATTCTCAGAGCTGGATTTTAGTCCCAAACTGATATTTTAGAACTTGAATGAATTTCTTTTTCCTGTAGGAAGTCTCCTTCTAAGTCTCTGCTCCTCACTCGAGCCTGTTGTTCCTTTATGACTTCTGACTGACATCCCAGCATAGTAGTGTTCCTCTCAGCTTGGCTGAGATCAGTCATTCTCTAGATAGAGCTTTTGTTGGTTTGTTTTCAAGTAAGGATAAATGAATCTTGCTGAATTGTAGATTAGTTTACCTGTTCCCTTCTTATCCACAAAAAGAACTAAGAAAAAAATTTTTTCTTTTGTCTCTGGCACACCTCCTGGCTACTAATCGAATAGTACTTGGGGGGGGGCTTTTTTTTTTTTTTTTATTATTACAGCACTGTTCAGCTCTGGCTTATGGTGGTGTGGAGGCTTGAACCTGGGACTTTGGAGCCTCAGGCATGAGAGTCTCTTTGCATAACTATTATGCTATCTACCCTCCGCCCTGTTTTCTTTTTTATATAGCTCTGGTCCCTATTGACTCTTACACAAATTTTCATCATAATAAATGCTAGAATTTTGGTGGTGTTGAATCTAAAATATTGAGTGGTTTTCACAAGGCTGGTGCCTTTCTAATAGTGCTACTGAATTGCTGTGTGAGTCAGAGAAATTTATTTATTTAGCCTATATTAAAAAAAAGATGTATTTATTTATGCAAATGGAGAGAGAAAGAATTAGAGCATCACTCTGGCATATTCAATGTTGAGGTTTGAACTCAGGGCCTTCTACTTGAAAATCTAACATTTTTTCTACTCTCCCAACTTCTGGGTCTCTAGCCTAGATATTGTTTGAAATAAAATAGAGTAAATTATAACTACTATTTGTTTGTTTGTTTGTTTGTTTATTCTGGTGCTGTGAGTTGAAACCAGGACCCCATGCATACATACACAGCATGTACTCTACTACTGAACTCTCTCTCCAACCGAAATCTACCACCTTTTTAAAAACATCTTACATTTCTACCTTATCATAGACAACATGTATTTTCCCTAAAATGCTTAGAATACTCTTTTCTTCTTTTTTTTTTTTATTAACCAGAGTACTGCCCAGCTGTGGCTTTGGGTAATTCTGGGTATTGAACCGGAAACTAAAAGTCTCAGGCATGAAAGTCAGTGGCATAATCATTATGCTATCTCTCCAGCTCTAACATTTATTTTTTAAAGGAATTTATTAATATGGGGAGGGGGAAGAAAGCTCATACCAGAGTATCACTTAGCCACGTGTGATGCCAGGGATCAAACTGTAGACCTCATGCTTGCAACTCTGGCCCTCTAACCACTGTACTACCTTCAAGGCTGCAGATCTATCATTTATGAAGTTCGCTGTGCAAAGTACATCTATTTGATTTGGGAATACAGTCTATACAGAAAATGGTATTTGTTCTCAACACATCCATCCAAAAAGATCTGTGTACACATATGTTCTTGGCAGCACAATTTGTAATAGCCAAAACCTGGAAGCAACCCAGGTGTCCAACAACAGATGAGTGGCTGAGCAAGTTGTGGTATATATACACAATGGAATACTACTCAGCTGTAAAAAAAATGGTGACTTCACCGTTTTCAGGCGATCTTGGATGGACCTTGAGAAAATCATGTTGAGTGAAATAAGTCAGAAACAGAAGGATGAATATGGGATGATCTCACTCTCAGGCCGAAGTTGAAAAACAAGACCAGAAAAGAAAACACAAGTCGAACCTGAAATGGAATTGGAGTATTACACCAAAGTAAAAGACTCGGGTGGGTGGGTAGGTGGGGAGAATACAGGTCCATGAAAAATGATGAATGAAATAGTGGGGGTTGTATTGTTAAATGGGATTCTGGGGAATGTTATGCATGTTCAAACTATTGTATTTACTGTTGAATGTAAAGCATTAATTCCCCAATAAAGAAAAAAAAAAAAAAGAAAATGGTATTTGTTCTTATAGATAGAAGTGTCTGAAAGTGGTAAATTTTTGCAACCTGCCCATACTGTAATTTATTTTTAAGACTTCCCTGCCATAACCAAATGGTATAGACTTAAAAAGTAGATTTGTTTGAGCATCAGCCCAACCCAATCAGCAACACACCAGAAGGCAGTGATTCCCAGAGTGTTTTCAAAGGCACACTCACTCTCACAGCCTCAGGATAAAGAGTCTACTGTCAGATGTTTGACATACATTTCATACTACTGTGATTCTCTCTTGGAAATTCAAAGGGTGTTTTCTCTTGTCCTCAGGTCTCATTTGGCCTTCACAGCCACCTTATTTAGGGATGTGCTGATAGCCTTACTTTACATTTCAGAGAAATATTTATCCTTTCTGAAGGAAGCTGTTCAATACCATAGACTAAGTCAGCAAAGATTTAAACTGAAGTTTAAATTCAGGTCTTTTTTTTTTCTTTATTGGGGAATTAATGTTTTACATTCGACAGTAAATACAATAGTTTGTACATGCATAACATTTCTCAGTTTTCCATATAACAATACAACCCCCACTAGGACCTCTGTCATCCTTCTTGGACCAATTCAGGTCTTTTCAATCTGTACTTTTTCACTTTTGGCTTTTTGCCTCAGATCAGCTAAACAACTTATTGACATTTTCAAAAGCAAACTGTAGGTATGAAAATCTATTGCCAGATGTTTATAACATTGCAATGGCAATGTTAAATTTTAAAAAAGCAAGACAGTGGTTATCTGGGAGATGGCACAGTGGATAAAGCACTGGACTCTCATTCAGTCTCCAGGAGCACATGTACCAGAATGATGTCTGGTTATTTCTCTCTCTCTCTCTCTCTTCTCTTTCTCGTGAATAAATAAAATCTTAAAAATAAAATTAAAAAAGGATAACAAATGGACAACTTCATATTAGCAATGTAAGAAGACTCATATAGTACAACAGTTGTAATACTGAAATAAAAAAGTGTTTTATTCTCTTTAAAGTTATTCATTAGCATCAGCAATTTGGAGATTGGGATGGGAAACAGGGGATATCATATATTAAGTTTGAGCCTTGTGGGAAAATGGAAACAGCAAATTAGCCCCTAGCTATACCTGTTTACATAGTCCCTGTGTGTTTGTTCTGTTTGAAGATACTTCAAAAATAACAATTGTAAAGAGGCTACTGCTTTGATCACAGAATCTAAATCTCCTTTGTTTGTCCATGAATAATTGGCCTTTGTAATGTTAATGCTTCTTTTAAGGAATATCAGATCTGTAAATATGCCTTAATTACAGGCAAGCAGTTTTGGAGGGAATTTGTGACAGCATTTTATTGACAGCCTGTTCTAGTTCCCCTTCAAATTTAATTATAGTAAGAAAGTTTGTTAGGCCAAGAATCAAAAAGCTGTAATTATTAGTGTTTTCATTAATGTGTATGAAGGTTAAAGTAGTTATTTTATGGAAGAATAAGATTTAAATCTCTAAAAAGTCATATTTCCCCCCACATAAGGCCCAAAACAAAAGATAAAGCTTAACTGAGTTGTGCTTGCTAACCTGTTGACCACAGTTCTGCTGGCAGCTCACAAGTCTGTTTGCCCAGACTTCACATTTAGAAACACCGCCACATGGGAATCCACAACTTAAACAATGCTTGATTCCTCAACCTTGTTTGCAAATGTAAAACCAACTAGATTCAATTAGCATGTTATAAGGACAGTAAAGTGAGAAGTGTTTTTTTTTTTTTAAGTCTTCCTACTTTAATTTTATGCTACTAGGCTAAACTTTATCTTATTTATTTGGTTATAAGATATAGGCTTGTATAGAATGTTAGATGTTGCTAAAGATGTTGTGAGGAAATGGGATTGCTAAACTGCAAATTGGGTGATTTAGTTAGATATGAGGAAGGATTTCTCAACAGCAGCATGAAATCTCCTTATGTGGAGGTGGTTTGAAAGTTACATTTTTTTATGAAATGTTGTGGGGCAAAGCCTGTGTGCCAAGCAAGGCCAGTTCTAAGAAGGGGAACCTCTCTATTGAATGTGTTTGTTATTGCACATAGCATTAAATCCCAAAGTCGGATTTGCTCCTCACCTGCCCCCAAATGCTAAGGACTGCCTTGTAGCTGCCTGGCACTTTTACTACCTTCCAAATGGATAGCTTCCCCCCCCCCCAATATCATGCTAGCATCTACTTATTTGGGGAAGCTACTCCTGAGACAACAAGACTTGTTAAACATCCCCCCCTTTTAATGTTGTGTCAACAACTAAAATTATTTAAAACTAAGAACAGCCACTCACCTGTATGTGAGAAAATGATGTCTCTGAAGTTTAAGCCATACTGAATTAGCACATTCCAAATCATTTGGGGGTGGCAGGCTCCTTAATTATGGCCACAGTTAGCTTTGCAGCACTGCATTCATTCTAAACAGCAGGAATGGAGAACCATAATCTTGTTTACCCAAAGCTGGGGAAAGGGAGAGGGAGGGGGAGGGGGAGGGGAGGGGGAGAGGGAGAGGGAGGGAGAGGGGGAGGGAGAGGGGGAGGGAGAGGGAGAGGGAGAGGGAGTGGGAGAGAGACTGAAAACCTAATTTTGTTCCCTCCATAGACTAATCTAAATTCTTTGCTAGGTGTCATCACACACAATAGACTGTGACTGCAACCCTTCAAGAATCTGCCTCACTTGCTTTGTCACTGAAAACCTCCACAAGGTCAAGAAAAATTAGCTAAGAGGTCTTTCCACATTTAATAAGGTGATACTTTTTGTCTACACTGATTTCAAAAGGGGAACCCTCAGATAAAGAACTTTTTTATTTTTAGCTAGAGATAAAGAGGCAGAAAGAAAGTCAAAGAGACCACAACATTGAAACTTCCTTCAATGCAGTAGAGGCCAGACTCAAACTTGGGTCACTTAGCAAAGCAGCACACTATGCAAGTGAGCTATTTCACCAACTCTTGGAATACTTTTAGGAATCACTTAATCTATGATCTAGGAGTTGGCTAGAACTTTGAACTTTAAAGTTTGAGGCCCTGAGTTTGAGCCCCAGAATCTCATGTGCCAGAGTAATGCTCTCTCTTTCATGTTAATAAATCTTAAATAATAATAATAATAATAATTTACTCTGTTAATCCTATTACAAGGTAAATAATGGAACTCCTTTAGACTGACAATTAGTGAATCAAAGGCAAATCGTCCTTTTGCAGTAATAGGGAAAAGCAAATTAATAAATGGACACATAATTTATGTTTGAAAACAAACCATATGTCACACAAGGAAACTAGGCTATAGGCAATTCTGCAATATGAACATGTCATTAATTTTAATTTTCCACAACAGAGATTTTAGGGTAATTTGCTTTCATAGGAATGAAGTTGTTTCTCCTTTACACACATGATCATTCAGCACTTCTGTTGTCACCAAGGTTGTTTTTTTTCCCTTAAAATGCAGGAATATCCTCGATTTTTTTTAATAAGTATCTGAGTATTATGATAAAAGTTTTATTGCATCTATCAAGAGATGAACTCTTGGGAGAACGTAGTCCAAATGTGCCGTAACCATCAGGAGCATTTGACATGTTTTAGTGTTTTAGGGTACTTAGTGTACATAATGTATTTCTCTACTGTAAAATGTAGGCTTCCTACAGAGGGAGAACAATATCAGTTAAACATTAACCATGGAAGGTCATTTCTTGTGGCAAATGCAAGGTCTATTGATCAAGTAATATTTGCCAGTAGAAATGAGTCTCCTTGCTGAATGAAGTTGGTGAAGGAAACCATTGTCTACTGGAACATGATGCTCCAGGCAAATCTTCCATATTATTATTAGGATGGTTTAAATATCATCAAATGTTTGCCTTCACTTTTATCATATAACTTGCTGCTTTTCAGCTACCTGCAGTTTACTATGCTGCATATTCAAACAATGATTAATCACCTAATGTTAACTGTGAGCTAAAAACTTAAAAGGAAACGAATGACGTATTCATTTGTGTTACGAAATTGTCTATAAGTTAGTTTTCCAGCATGAGTTGTGGTTTACTTCTGGACTTAAACAACTTTTCTATAGAACTTTATCTTTCAAGTACTTCCTGCAAATTTTGTACATTATGCAATCCAATCCATAAACATAGGTAGAAGTTAAGTTGAATGGCTGAAATAGAATTAACTCAACACACATATAGTTAAAACTTTATCACTGTTTCTGTCATAAACCTCTCCCTTTCCTTTAAGAGGTGTACTAAGCTATCATAAAAATAGATTATGGCTATATTTTTGCAGAATGTGGACTCTTTTTTTTTTTCCCTTTAGTTCCCCTTGTTGTTTTATTGTTGTAGTTATTATTGTTGTTGCTATTGATGCCGTTGTTGTTGGATAGGACAGAGAGAAATGGAGAGAGGAGGGGAAGACAGAAAGGGAGAGAGAAAGATAGACACCTGCAGACCTGCTTCACTGCCTGTGAAGCGACTCCCCTTGAACCAGGATCCTTAAGCCATTCCTTTTGCTTTGTGCCACGTGCACTTAGCCCGATGCACCACTGCCTGTCTCCCAGAATGTGGACTCTTAAGAAGCAACTACCTCTTTAAACATGCTGGACTTCTGCTTAAAATCACATAATAATACAATGTAGCTGTTACATGTCAGGATAACCAGTGTGCTTGTATATAGAATGTCACAGGTGTGAGATGGCACTGGTATTAATTATATAAATTTTATATTGAATGGGGAAGATATGATAGTGGCTATACAAAGAGACTCTCATGCCTGAGGATCCAAGGTCTCAGGTTTATTCACGCATACAAGTCACTCACACCACCATAAGCCAGAGCTGAACAGTGCTCTGGTAAAAGAAGAAAGAGGAAGAGGAGGAGGAGGGGGAGGGGGGAAGAAGGAGAAGAAAAAGTATCTATTATCATTATTATCTTCAGATTCATGAAGATTTACATGTGTATTGCTAATGATGACATATTGTTAGAGACATAAAATTAAATGCACTTAACCACATAGATAATGGAAAAATATAAATTACAATGCATTTTGAGAAAAAGACAATTATGTACAGACATCCAAAATAAGAGAGATTTTCTTTCCTTTTTTTTTTTTTTTTTTGGTTAAGATTTTATTTATTTACTAATGATAAAGATAGGAGGAGAGAGAGAAAGAGCCAGATATCACTTTGGTACATGTGCTGATGGGGATTGAACTCATGACATCATGCTTGAGAGTCTAATACCTTGTTCACTGCACCAACTCCTGAACCATGAGAAAGAGATTTTGGGGGGATATAATTACCTTACAATATTAAGGCAGGAAGAGTGAAAGAGTCAGATCCCTCTGAATTGATTCATCACAACACAAGTGCTATATTGATGATTCTACTGATATAATTTCTAGAGCCCCGGGGGCCAGGCGGTGACGTACCTGGTTAAGTGCACACATCACAATGCTCAAGGATTGGGGTTAAAGCCCCTGGTACCCACCTGCAGGGGGAAAGCTTCACGAGTGGCGAAGCAGGTCTGCCGGTGTCTCTCTGTCTCTCTCCCACTCTATTTCCCCCTTCCCTCACAATTTCTCTCTGTCTCTATTCAAAATAAATAAATAAAGGTTAAAAAATTTAAAAAATTTCTAGAGCCCATGGCTTATTTTAAAAAATATTTTATTTGTTTGTTTACTGTCTAAAGACAGAGAAAAATTGACATTAGGGAAAGAGAGAGGGAGAGAGAAAGGCACGTACAATACTGTTTTACCACTTGTGAAGCTTTACCCCTGCAGGTGGTGAACAGGGGCTTGAACCAGGATGCTTGAGCATTGCAACATGTGTGCTCAGCCAGGTGCACCACTGCCTGGTCCTGAGCCCCTGCCTTATATCTTGAAAGTGTTTTTTTGTTTTGTTTGTTTTTTGCTTCCAGGGTTATTGCTAGGGTTCTGGACCTGCACTAAGAATCCACTGCTCCTAGAGGCCATTTTTTCCCTTTTTTTTTTTTTTGCCTTTTTTTTTTATCGTTGTTATTGTTATTGCTGTCATCGTTGTTGAATAGGATAGAGAGAGAAATTGAGAAAGGAGGGGAGGATAGAGAGGAGGAGAGAAAGATAGACACCTCCAGACCTGCTTCACCACCTGTGAAGCGAAGCCCTGCAAGTGGGGGAACCAGGGGCTTGAACCAGGATCCCGCTGCACTACCACCCGACCCTCTCTTGAAAGTGTTTTAAGAGACTAAATCCAGGGCCAGAAGATGGCTGTCCAGGTAGAGCACACACTTAGTATGCAGAGGACCTGAGCTTTAGCCCCTTGCTATCACTTCAGAGCAGGATGCAAAGAGGAAACTTCACCAGCAGTGAAGCAGTACTGAAGAGCTTCTCTTATTCTTTCTCTCTCTCTCTCTTCCCTCTCCTCCCTCCCCTCCTTTTTTTTTTCATTACCAGAACACAGATCAGCTCTAGCTTCTGGTAGTATGGGAGATTGAACCTGAGACTTCAGAGCTTCAAACATGACAGTCTCTTTGCATAACCATTATGCTATCTACCCCTGCCCTCCTTCCCTCCTTCTCTCTCTCATTCTCTCTCTCTCTCTCTTTTAAATGTAGACGCAGATATGGAAGCCATTGCCTTGGTACTTCCCACTATCAAGAGGAAATCAGTTTTAATTTAATTAATTTATTTATTACCAGAGCACTGCTCAGCTCTGGCTTATGGTGGTGCAGGAGACTGAACCTGGTACTTGAGAACCTCAGGCATTAGTCTTTTTGCATAACCATTATGCTATCTACTCCCGCCCTCAATTTTATTTTTATAGGACAGAGAAATTGAGGAGGAGATAGAGATAAAGAGACAGAGAGACACCTGTAGTACTTGCTTCTCTGCTTGTGAAGCTTCCTTGCACATGACAATGTGTGTGTATTTAACCAAGTTTGCCACCATCCAATCCCCCTGCCCCTCATTCTCTATCTAAAGAAAGAGTCTGGGGGTCAAGGTGATGGTGCACCTAGTTGAACACACATATTATAGTGTGCAAGGGCCAGGGTTCAAGCCCCTGGTCCCCACCTGCAAGAGAGAAACCTCTCAAGTCTTGAAACAGTACTTCACGCCTCTCTCTCTCTTTTTCTTTTTATTTCTTTCTTTCTTTCTTTCTTTTTCTTTCTTTCTGGGGTTGCTTTTATTTTATATATATATATCTTTTTTAATATTTATTTATTTTCCCTTTTGTTGTCCTTGTTGTTTTATTGTTGTAGTTATTGTTGTTATTGATGTCATCGTTGTTGGATAGGACAGAGAGAAATGGAGAGAGGAGGGGAAGACAGAGAGGGGGAGAGAAAGATAGACACATGCAGACCTGCTTCACCACTTGTGAAGCGACTCCCCTGCAGGTGGGGAGCCGGGGGCTCAAACCGAGATCCTCACGCCTATCCTTGCGCTTTGTGCCACGTGTGCTTAACCTGCTGCTCTACCACCCGACTCCCTATTATATATTTTTTATTATATTTATTTATTAGATAGAGGCAGTCAGAAATCAAGAGGGTAGGGGAGATAGGGAGAAAGAGAAATCTGCAACACTGCTTTACCCTACAGGTGGGGCCTGGGGGCTTGAACCTGGGTCCTTGCACATAGTACTGTGTGCTCAACCAGGTGTGCCACCATCCAACCCCTCCACTTTTTATTTTATTTTATTTTATTTATTTATTCCCTTTTGTTGCCCTTGTTGTTTTATTGTTGTAGTTATTATTGTTGTTGTCGTTGTTGGATAGGACAGAGAGAAATGGAGAGGGGAGGGGAAGACAGAGAGGAGGAGAGAAAGATAGACACCTGCAGACCTGCTTCACCGCCTGTGAAGCGACTCCCCTGCAGGTGGGGAGCCGGGGTTCGAAGCGGGATCCTTATGCCGGTCCTTGTGCTTTGTGCCACCTGCGCTTAACCCGCTGCGCTACAGCCTGACTCCCACCCCTCCACTTTTTATTTTTTAAGTTGTTGTTGTTGTTGTTGTTGTTGTTTTAACCAGAGCACTGCTCAGCTCTGGCTTATGATGGTGTGAGGAATTGAGCCTAGGACCTTAGAGCCTCTTTACATAACCATTATGCTACCTCCCAACCCCAGAAATAAATTAATTACCTTTATGTTCTGTGTTCCTATCATAAAAACCTGAAGTTCCATAGATTGACTGAATATTGTTGGACTTTGAGCCAAAAAAAAAAAAAAAAATCTTAAGCATGCACATATAAACCTATAAATCTAGTCCTAGAAATCAGGATTTTTGTCATCTCTAAGAATTCACTACTCCATGCTGACTTTTTTTCAAGTAGAAAGAGACAAAGATAAAAGAGATATCACAGAATCAAAGCTTCCCCCATGTACTATACTTCCATGTGGTATACTGAGGGCTCAGACATAGATAGAATACATATGTGGTATCAGTGACCCTGAACCAATTACCCCCACACACACACACCACACACACACACACACACACACACATACTCATTTTGAACCTCAGCTGCATGCATGGAGGGTACACATCCTAACTGGCCCTAGACATTAGATTTTAGCTGGGTCTTGGATATAGGGGATTTATGGCTAAAGAAAGATATATTTTTTAGAGATTTTATTTATTTATTAATGAGAAAGATAGGAAAGAGAGAGAGAGAGAACCAGACATTACTCTGGTACATGTGCTGCCAGGGATCAAACTCAGGACCTCATACTTGAGAGTCCGATGCTTTATCTACTGTGCCACCTCCTGGACCACAAAGAAAGATATTTTAAGTCTGGGGAGACAGAAAAGAGGTTATGTAGAAAGACTCATGATGTCTGAGTCACCAAAGGTTCAATCTCCTGCACCACCATAAGCCAGAGTTTAGCTGTGCTCTAGTTAAGAGGGAGGGAGGGAGGGAGGGAGGGAGAGAGAATAGAAATGGAAGGAAGAAAAAGAGAAAAAGAAGAGGATGACAGACAGTACAGATGAAGGAAACACAAAGATGCCTGGGAACTAATAAATAGCCCCTCTGGTGGAGAGCCCGAATGTCCTAGGGGTGGCAGGGAAACCGTAAGATTCCAGGTTGGAAAGATTGGGGGTCGGTATGGAGACTCAGTGAAAAATTGGACTTATTATGAGAAGAAATATAATGTATCTGAGGGGGAGTTACCTATGAGATGAGACTTTAGGACACCTTTTTTTTTCTTTCTTTCTTTTTCTTTTTTCTTTCTTCTTTTTTTAAATTTTATTTATTTATTTATTTATTTATTTTTATCAGAACACTGCTCAGCTCTGGCTTATGGTGGTGGTGGGGATTTGAACCTGTAACTTGGGAGCCTCAGGCATGAGAATCTCTTTGCATAGCCATCTATGCTATCTACTCCCACCCCTTTGTATTTCCAAGTCTGCAACAATGCTCAGCATTTTGAGGATGTCTGCTATGTGTTTGCCAGGTACCTATGTGCCTGTCACAAGAGCAAGGGCAAGGACATGTGTGTGTGAGTTGAGGTCATAATGAGATGGGAGAGAGGTGGGTGTTTAATTTCTTTCTTCTTTTTTTTAACCAGAGCACTACGACTTAGCTCTAGTTGATGGGGTTTGATTTTTAAATTCAGCAAATTTGTGGATTCCTTTTTAACAACTTTTTTTTTTTCTTAAAGAATTTACTTACTTATTCATGAGAAAGATAGGAGAGAAAGAACCAGACATCACTCTGGTCCATGTGCTACCGGGGATTGAACTCAGGACCTCATGGTTGCACCACCTCCCAGTGTGGAGGTTAGAGAAAAGCCCCGCCCGAATATTGAGAACAGCCGTTAACCCAAGACCAACTGTTCCTTGTTCCATGTAAATATTTCCACCTGTACCCACCCTGTGATAACTATAAAAAGGTGAGATGAAAAATGATCAGGGTCACAGACTCTCCCCTTGCATAGAAGGGTGTCGGCAGCCCAAGCTTAAGCTTCCTAACAAAGGCTCTTGCTATTGCATGTGATTCTGGTCTTCTTTGCGTGAGATGGGAACTCAAACCTCTGGGCATAACACCAGGACCACCCTTTTAAACAACTTTTGACTACCAAGAATAAGGCTTTTGAAAAGAAGATAGTGTAGATATCCAACCAGAAATAATTTCATTCTATATCTTGTATAAAATTTGGCTAATCTGAAAAGATCAGAAAACACAGCTTTTGGGGAGGGGCGGAGTTTTAAAAAAAAAATTAAAAAAAAAAAAAACACAGCTTTTTTTTTTTTTTTTTTCCACCAGAGCACTACTCAGCTCTGGCTTATGGTGGTGTGAGGGATTGAACCTGGTACTTTGGAGCCTCAGGCATGAAAGCCTCTTTGCATAACCACTATGCTATCCACCGCTATCCACACAATTCTTTATTATCATTACTTATTTTTCTTAGCACTGCTCAATTCTGGTTTATGGTGGTATGAGGATTAAACACCTGGGATTTTAAAGCCTCCGGCATGAAACTCTTTTTGCATAACCATTAGGCTTTCTCCTCTACCCCCCAGCTCTTTAAAGTGTCACAGAAACTTTATCTTGTTTTAAGAGTCTGTGTATCCTATTAAAAATATTGCAGATCACTAGGTTCTTTCAATAAAGGAAAACAAAGCAGTATTTTAAAATGAGATCCAAAATAATTTGAAGAAAAAGTCATTATAGAAATCTTACTGATCACTTAGGAACAAAAGAAAAGCGTATATTTACATGTAAAATATTGTCCAGTTTCCCTCTCTAGCTTTCAACTTTGATATCATTCCAGCTTGTTGATTCTGCAATGAATCCTGAAAAATCTAAAGTCTTGTTTAAGAAAGTTTAGATATTTTCCTAGCGAAGTATGGCTACACTAACTGTTTTCTAGTGGAAAGTCATTTGATCATCACTTAGAGTTCCACTGAATCTTTAATTTAATACATTTAATATATAGTAATACATATATCCACATTATAAGTTGTGGAAATTTCATAAAATATTAAAAAGTATAAAACAACAACAACAAAAAAAAAAAAACAAACACCCTATCACTAGACCACCCAATGACACCAAAATACATACAATCTTTGAGTATTTTTTCTTTTTCTTTCTTTTTACCCGAGCACTGCTCTGGCTTATGGTAGTGTATGGGGACTGAACCTGGGACTTTGGTGTCTTAGGCATGAGACAACTTAGCCATGCACAGTTACTATGCTGTCTCTCCTACTGGTTGGTTTGTTAGTTTGGTTTTGTTCCATCTTTATGGGGTTTTGCTTATGAAACTTCAATTTAAAAAGATCTACCAGAGCTCCACTCCAGTACATGAAGCCTCTGGGATCAAACTGTGAGCACCAAGCATACAAGTCCTGTACTTCACTAGCCTACTTATTTTCCTGGCTGCAACAACCTCAGTTTTTTTTGTTTGTTTTACCACAAAATATCTTTCAGTAATAGAATTTGATGATAAAGCAATAACCATCGTATTAATGTATGATTTGACTCTTCTGTTGTCCCTAGCAATGTATACATAAACATCACTGAAATATGAAGGGGCCAGGTGGTGGCTCACCTGGTTGAGTGCATAGTGCCATGTACAAGGACCTGGGTTTAAGCCCCAGCTTCCCACTTGCAGTGGGAGAAGCTTCACAAGCGGTGAAACACGTACTGCAGGTGTCTCTCTGTCTCTCTCCCTATCTCTCCCACCACTCTCAAATTTTCTCTGTCCTATTAAAAAAAAGGAAAAACAAATATATGTAATTATTATTTCCTAGAAGTGTAAAAGTTACTTTTTTTTTAAAGTGGTTTGCTGGGTA
This sequence comes from Erinaceus europaeus, assembly GCF_950295315.1. Taxonomy (NCBI): domain Eukaryota; kingdom Metazoa; phylum Chordata; class Mammalia; order Eulipotyphla; family Erinaceidae; genus Erinaceus; species Erinaceus europaeus. The sequence goes on from NC_080166.1 coordinate 89,157,675, forward strand.
CCATGCTATGAATTCAGTTCAGTAGTCTTGGGATAGTTTTCCAATTCTGTTGTTTTTTTTCTTTTTCTCTTCCTTTTCCTTCCTTCCTTCCTTCCTTCCTTCCTTCCTTCCTTCCTTCTCTCTTTCTTTCTTCCATTCTTTTTTTTTTTTTTTTTTTCCCTCCAGGGTTATTGCTGGGCTCGGTGCCTGCACCATGAATCCACCGCTCCTGGAGGCCATTTTTCCCCCCTTTTGTTGTATCTTCGTTGTGGTTATTATTATTGCCATTGTTGATGTTGTTCGTTGTTGGATAGGACAGAGAGAAATGGAGAGAGGAAGGGAAGACAGAGAGGGGGAGAGAAAGATAGACACCTGCAGACCGGCTTCACTTCCTGTGAAGCGACTCTCCTGCAGGTGGGGTGCCTGGGGCTCGAACCGGGATCCTTACAACGGTCCTTGCGCTTTGCGCCACATGCGCTTAACCCACTGCGCCACCGCCTGACCCCCCTTTCTTTCTTAATATAGTACTTATTTTATTTTGATGAGAGGCCTACACAGAGAGACCAGGGCACTCCTCAAGCTGTGGCTTATGGTGGTGCTGGCAATTGAACCTGAGACATGAGAGTCTCAGTCATGAGAGTCTAAAAGTTACATTTCTAAAGACTTTTTTATTATCACAGTTGATGGTTTCATATAAGATAGAGAAGCCAGAGCTGAATCACTCTGGTACATGCAGTCCTGGGGATTGAACCAGGAACTTCAGACATGTAAGTCAGTTCTCTATCATTTGAGCCATGTCCCTAGCTGAGAATATTTACACTTTAGCTTTCTTCATATTTACTATCAAGTTAATCCCAAAAAGTTAAGATAAGTTTACATAATTAACATCATAATATGTTAAGAAGTTAGGGAAGTGAGAGCTGGCATTGGTCTTCACACTATTTTTTTAAAACGATTTTATTTATCGAGAAACACAGGAAACTTATTAATGAGAGAAAGAACCAGGCGTCACCCTGGTACGTGTGCTGCCGGGGATTGAACTCAGAACCTTATGCTTGAGAGTCCAATGCTTTATCCACAGCACCACCTCCCGGACCACTCTTCACACTATTAATACATATTTACAAATACACCTCCAAAAGAATAGAGCCTATGATCTATGTACAGTTCATCTGATCACCCACAGCAAGTGCACCATAGCCTAGTAACATTAGTGCTTTTGTCATCACATGAACAGCAATTGGCTCAAAACACTGCTCATTGTGATGCTGGTGATGTGGCTTCCTTAATATTCTAAAAGATTGTTTGGTGTAACTGCTTCAGTCCAGGATTTTTCTCTTAACCTTTCCTGTCATGTTTAGAGACAGAATTCAAATACTGTACAGTTTAAACTACAGCATGCCTGGCCAGTAACTTGGTTTAAGGCAATTACATTGGTATCATTTTTGTCTGCTGATTATACTAACAAGGTGGAAAAAGCAATTGCAGTTCCCCCCAAAGGTAAAATTCTACTCTTTTTCTTACTAGATTTTAAGATGTGGTAAGGTAAGTTACAGGATATAATGAAGTAAATATAAACTGGAAGTTTTATGAGTTATTTCATGAATAAGACATTTAAAATGCAAACTTAAATATAAAGTTGATTACCTAAGAACTGGGGTAGGCAACAGTAAAAATACAATAGTAAGTTTTTTTCTTGAGATGTAATTTTATTTTACAGAGAGAAGTATATAATTATATATATATTTTTAAAAAGATCTATTTATGAGAAACAGAGGAGAGAAAGAGCATCATTCCAGCACATACAGCAATAGGGAGCAAGCTCAGAACCTCAAGTTTAGAGTCCAACACTTTATCCATTTTGCCACCTCCTAAGCTGCTAAAATCCTATTTAAATTACATACTTTTCATTACAAAATGAAACAAGCAGCATTTTAAATATTTTTGTGTGTGTAAGAAAGCATTTATTTGAATTTATACTAACCTTAGTCAAAACTTCTACTCACTATGCGTGTTTTTTTATTTGTTTGTTTGTTTGTTTGTTTACCAGAGCACTGCTCAGCTCTGGCTTATGGTAATGTGAGGGACTGAATTTACTATGTTCTTAACTCAATGTTTTTGTAGTGTGGCTTAAAGCAGTGGTTATTAATTAAAAATGTTTTAAATCTTTAAAACATGGTTGTATAGGGATAATAATTTTGTTTTAGGTTTATGTACATAAGATTTTAATACTAGGTGGGCAATCAGTATCAAAAAATAGTTATTTGTTTTTATCTGACCACTGCTCAGCTCTGGTTTATGGTGGTACGGAGGATTGAACCTAAGAACTTGGATTCTCAGGCATGAAAATTTGTTTGCATAGCCATTATATTATTTTCCCCCTCCCACAATAATCTCTTTTTTTAATTTTTTAAAATTTATTTTAAAAAGGAGACATTAACAGAACCACAGGATAAGAGGGGTACAACTCCACACAATTCCCACAATAGTTTTAATGAAATACTCTGACCTTAGATAACAGTGTATGTCTCATTAAAAATCTAATTTTCTCATGCTCAAGCTTTTTCTGTGGTGAACTATCACTCAGTAATTTGATTCTCATTTTACAGAAATGGAATATACTTACAAAGTGAATATAATGTCATTTACAATACTCTATATCCCTTTATGTCAAGTTCTCCCTGATATTTTGGTCAAACTGAGAAAGGATTATTTTTTTTGCGGTGTCTTCTCATGAACACTGCCTTAGTGACAACTTCATATTTCTCTCATCTCATCATTCAGAAGCTATTTATCCTCTTTTTTTCCACTGCCTCTTTCAAACTTCCCCCTCCCCCATGGTTGAATGCCTCTTCAGCCCCCACACATTCATATTTATTCCTGTAAAGATAGTGACACTTACGGTTTATTCTAAGACTAAATCTGTGTTGCCCAGTGACTAAGGTCTTAAGCATGTACACTGCTTCTGTGCTTACCCTCCTGCCTAACTTGACTACTCAACTTTATTTATTTATTTTTTTAATTTCCCTCAGAACTCTCTTTTTGGCCCTGTTCAGTGAATGCACCACTGCCAGGCCACTAATTGATTTTTGAAACCTGACATTTGTTTTTTGTTTTCTCCTATCTTCCCTAATGGTACAACACTACTAAGCAGGAAAGAATGCAAAGAACTAGAATGTTCAAAGTAATTGAGGATCTGTCCATTCACAATGTCTGGCATCGAGCCAGCATAGAACCTGGAATATTTGAAAAATATTTATCAAGCTTTAACCCTTTTTGCTAAGTGGGTGATGCAAGTTTGAAGCTACAGTATTTAGGCAAACAGCAAGAAAGCTTGGTTGAATATGTTCTTTATATGTTTGGAACCACATGGCAAATGTCTTAGAAAAGGATTACTTCCCAATTTCCGCACTATTGTACAGTGCTAAGCTGGATATTTTGTGTGTGTGTGTGTGTGTGTGTGTGTGTGTGATTGCAAAGCTAGGCATTTCAGAGAAACCATGACTTAAAAGTGACAGTGCAATTTCATGAGTCCTGTGTCAGGAATGAAATTTAAATAAACGCTACTATATTTGAATAAATAAGATTGTATTCAGCTTTCCTATTATAAATGTGTTGTTGGCCAACCCAGACAAAGCTAGGTTCATAGCTATATTCATAAAAAAAAAAAAATACCCCAGGGTGTGTGTAGAACCTCTAAATTCACTTTGAAGGGCGCAGACAGTCCTCCAAAAGCGATGGGGCCCCCTTTGCTGTTAGCACCTGTGTTTGAACCACTATTACATTAATACTAAGCCCTTGGATTTGGGTGCTGGTAATGAAAAAAATTAAAAAGCAGAATGTGATAAAAATTATAGAAACATTTTATTAAAAGTTATCAAATAGCTGGATATTTTTTTCACAACAGGACAACTAAATAAATATATTTTGAAATGGTGTGGCATCTAGAAGCATTTCTAGTATAATACTGAATTTACTACAGTGAAAACTTGGTAAAAAGAAAGACTAAAGGAAAGGTCTAAATACTTTTGAAAACATATTAAAATATAGATATTAAATGGCATTCAGTGTAGATCAGATTTAAAGTTAAAAGAAGATAAGCTTATTAGTAATTTTCTAACACTCAGCTTTGATCATGTTATCAGTATAAAGTAACATCTTTTAAAGTTCAGGTTGTTTTTTTTTTACGGTATATCTCATACCAACTTTATAATCTGTTTCCAACTTATTCAGATACGTCATTAGTTTCAATGTCAGAGCGAAAACCAGGACAGCTTTTCAAAGGTGGCTATGGACTGTATAGAGTAGCTTGCTTAGGGGGGGAAATCTACAGAAATACTCATTAAATAATATTTGGCAGTCTGAAAGTAGTCAGCAATAAGAGAATGTAAAGAAGTTTATTACACATCATAATTTTGTTTTCTATAATAACATACTTGAAGTCCTTTTTGTAAAGACTTTTTAAATCCTATCCCTAAAGTGAAAGCCTTACCTTTGACAGAGCCTCTTTGAACATTTTCCCAAGAACTCTTGTTTTAAAGCTATTTTACTGTGAAGTGCTGAGTAGACTTGTATACATACCACTGTCTAATGGTACAGCGTGTTGTGAACATGTATACATATGTAACAATATTGCAAGCACTTTTAGTGCAGTTTGTTGTTTGGGCTTCAACTCCGATAAAATCATGTACAAGAACATTAAGGGATGTGGTTTCCTTAGGTAATTGTTGGCAAAAATTCACCTTCCCATTATATAGTAAATGGACAGTAATATATTTGGCTGTTACCTTCCAGCAATTTTGTATTTCCAGTCTTTGAGCTGCTCTGTGTCTAATATTTACAGCTTGCTTGGTTCTTTCCATAGAAAAAAAGGTGTCATATTTTCGGGTAATGCTCTACGTTTGTTTTATGAACTCCATTTTTAAAAATACAGTGCTAGCAAAAATAAGTCAAAGATGCAGTGTCTATTTAAATACATTTGATCTAGTCATTAGTGCTTAAATTAGATTCCAAGTTTTGGCTAGAGTCAGCATAGCAAAAATTAAAAAAAAAAACAACAAAAAACAAGACTTCAAAGTTCATAGGGGCCCATGCTCCTCCAAATGATAGAAATGTGTGTGAAAACTTGTGGCCACCTAGAGCTGTAGGGGGGAAACACGTTTTTATGCTAGAGCTTACAAAATATACCTACCATTAAAATTTCTATTCAGGCTATGCCGAGTTTGCTTATATGGCTATATTCACTGCTAAAGATAGATGAGACAAGAGTCGCTTTTAGATTTGTTTATCGCGCCGCCCCTAGTTTTTCACTAAATAAAAGTACATTTTGTATATTTAAAAATATACATTAATCAAGTCTCTTAAAACCTCAGCGTCCCCTACCTACCTAGCTGCATTTAGATTTCAGCTTTTGAGTTTCAGGTCAGGTCCTTGCACAACACCTAAGACGTGCAAAACTCTTTTTCTCCCTAATCCTGGCTGAGAACAGTCTGAAGAGATCTCCCTCCACGTCTCCACCCAACTCCCTCTCTCCCTAGATTCCTCCCTCTTCTCTCCGTCCCTCCGCCCCCAGCTCCGCCAGCCCAATCTGTCAGAGAAGTTGTGTACAAACTGCGAGGACGCCTAGCGCGCGAAGCCCGTGGCCCGAGGGGTGCGGTCGGCCCGGCGGAGGCGGAGCTCTAGAGAACTTCTCCCTCCTTATAGGCTGATGGCTCCGGTCCCTCCAGTCTTAGGGCCTCGGGATTCGCTACTGCACTGTCAATCTGGCTAGCGGGTCCCGCCCACCCAGAGTTGGGTAAAGCAGAGGCGGGCGTCAAGTATCAGTAGTCGCGGGGCAGGTACGCGCGCTCGCATTTAGCTCGCGGAGACCGGCGGCGGCGGGAGCGGGCTCCAGGGCGAGAAAAAGAGAGAGAGAGAGGGAGAGAGAGCGCGCGGCGCGGCGCGGCACGGCACGGCGGGGCGGGGCGGGAGAAAGTGGCCGCCGGGAGGAGGACGTTGGCGTTTACGCGTGGCGGAGCGGAAGAGTTTTGCTTTTCGTGCGCACCTTCGAAACCCGCGCTCGAACTTGGCTGAGGGATCCGCCTTGAGCCTCCCTTCCTCCGTCCGCGACCCCCGTGCCGAGTTCGCCGGCCCGAGCCAGCGTGGGCGAGGTGGGAAGCGCGCCCCAGCCCGCAGCCGCCCCCCACCCTCCGAGTGCCCATGGCTACGCGGGTGCTGACCATGAGTGCCCGCCTGGGCCCGATGCCCCAGCTGCCGGCCCCGCAGGACGAGCCCGTGTTCGCGCAGCTGAAGCCCGTGCTGGGCGCTGCTGCGAACCCGGCCCGCGACGCGGCGCTCTTCACCGGCGAGGAGCTGAAGCATCAGCACCACCACCCGCAAGCGCAGCCCGCGGCCCCGCAGCCCGTGCCCTCAGCCGCCGCGGGCCCCCGGCTGCCCGCCGAGGAACTGGTCCAGGTAGGCAGAGCCTCCTCGCCCCCGCCGCCCGGGACCCGGGCGTGTCCCGCCGCTGCGACGCGCGGGCGACAGGGGCCGCTCCAGGCTGGGTGTGCGACGGGGCGCACGGGGAGCCCCGGCTCGAGCGGGTGGGCACCCGCGTCTCGCCGGGATGCGTGTGTGGGGGGTTCTGAGAGTGGCTGCGGGTTCTGGATGAACCTGTCCCGTAGGCCTGTCCGAGGAAGGTCGAGAGGGGGCCGGGTGCTCGCGCACCTGAGCTGTTTTTCTCGCCTTTGGGGCATGGAACCTTGGACCTCCCCGCCCAACTCAACTTGCATTCGGCCTTCGGTCCCGATTCCCCCTCCGCCCGGTGTGTCGTGGCCTTTACACCCCCCTCCCCGTCCTGCGTATCGAGTTTGGTGGGAATGCAAGTGGGGGTGCTGGGGAGAGTCCCCCCCATACATCAGCTTTATTTCTCTTGGCTCCCCCTGTTCAGGCTGTGATTTGGGGGCAAGAGCTAGGCTGTATCGAGCGCTTCTTCTGATTTTCCAGTAAAACAAACAAACAAACAAAACAAAAAAAACCCCCACTGGAGTGTTGTTTTCTTCGTGCGCGTGTAAATTTCCTCCCCAACCTCTCTGGAAGCTGGCAGTTGGCTTTTACACTTGCGGGGTAGCCGAATTAGAGCAACCGCCTGTTTCTGTCGCCCACGCAGGGAGTCATATAGCCCAGAAAAACTTCCCGGGATCTTTTAGCTTGTCCCAAGCAAAAAAAAAAAAAAAAAATTGGAAACATACCCACATGCAAACAGCTGGAAGAGCTAAAATCAGAAACCACTAACCATCACGGGAGCGAAATGCACGAAAGGGTTTAGTTTGGTTTATTTCAAGACGCCTTTCACTAGCGCCCCCCCCCCTTTTTTTTTTTTTTTCTTTTTTGCGTTTTTGCCCGGCCGCCCGGATCCTCTCGCGGCGGGGCGGGGGGCTGCGATCGGCGGCGCCCAGCTACCACGGTGGCTATTGACTGAGATGTGAATCATATGACGAGAGTGTTGATTTTTATTTTTAAATTGTGTCCGTTCGGGAAGCCCCGTGTGTGTGCATCCACAATTAATGATAAGGAGGGCTTAATATGAGCTACTTTTGAAATGAAGTGGTAGCAGATAGTGTCCCCGAGTGAAATGCCAGGGTAGGAGTTTGATGAGCCGGTAAGGCTTACCTCTCCAAATTTCATTTTCGGTGCTTTTCTTTTTTAAAGGATTGTGTTTATTTCACTAGCAGAAATGATAGCTGTGAAAAATTTAAGAGATTAGTTATTAGTTGGGTTATGTCGGAAAGGGTGGTGACAATTTGGAAACGATTCGGTTATTTTAGTTTTTTTGGGAGGGGGCGGTTGATGATTGAGCCTTTTGCAGGGTAAGGGGGAATGTAGCATCAGCCCACTGGAGAGGACATAATAAATGTTTTCATGATGACTGTGCTGGCCGTGCAGCAGCCTCTTCCCACCCACGGCCCTGTAGCACCACTCTACCAAGGGAGTGATTTTCTCCTAGGTAATTAAAGATCTGTCTCAGATAGGGATATGAATAGGAACATTTCATTATCATATTAACCAATTACAGAATCTGCTGATTAAAATCAACATTTAGATCAAATATTGAGTATCCCTTTTATGGATACTAAACGTCCCACAAAAATCATTGTATTTAAATTCCCATTAAGCTGGAAGCCAAAGACTTACCTATATAGTAGTTATTTTGACAGTCTCGAAAGTGTGTGCAATGTCGTTTTTAAGGTTTGCTTTGGTGCTTTTATAAAAAACACTACACTTAAATATGTAATCAGAATCAAGAGAGCTCAGATATTTTACAGCAGTTTCTGTTGTGAATTTAACTGTAAATGAGGTAGGAAAACCTTGCCCCTTAAGTGGTGATAAACTTTTTGTATTAGCAAGGAATGTATTTTTGCTTTCTTCTGTTCTTGCCTAGTCTCTTGTCTAGGTTTGAAGGAGTGATCTTTACTAAATACATATTACAGGGGGTAGGGAGACAGCACAAGTTAACGCAAAAAAAATTTCATGCCTGAGGCTCCAAGGTTTCAGGTTCAGTTCCCAGCACTGTGAACTTCAACCAGAGCTGAGCAGTGCTATGGTCTTTCTGTATCTCTCATGAAAATAAAATAAAATATTCTTTAAAACTACATGGTACATAGAGTTTAGTTAGCTTTTGGTGAACCCAATTATTACGTAGTTGACAAACCCAGTAATTTTAATAAGTTGTTTAAATCTTGAGAAAGAAAATCCAGAACACTTTTGTGCTGAGTATCGTACTGGCAACCTCAGGCATGTAAGTCCCTGTGCTTTGCCAGCTATTTCCCTTTTTCACACCCAGTGTGTTTTGTAATAAGTGTGTTTTTTCCTCAGGATAAATTGGGTAGATTATGTATGTTTGTATCTCTTTCTCTTTCTAGACAAGATGTGAAATGGAGAAGTACCTGACACCCCAGCTTCCTCCAGTTTCTATAATTCCAGAGCATAAAAAGTATAGACGAGACAGTGCCTCAGTCGTAGACCAGTACTTTACTGATGGTGAAGGGCTACCTTACAGTATCAACATGAATGTCTTCCTCCCCGACATCACTCACCTGAGAACCGGCCTCTACAAATCCCAGAGACCCTGCGTAACACACATAAAGACAGAACCTGTTACCATTTTCAGCCACCAGAGTGAAACGACTGCCCCTCCTCCGGCCCCAACCCAGGCCCTCCCTGAATTCACCAGTATATTCAGCTCACACCAGACCGCAGCTCCAGAGGTGAACAATATTTTCATCAAACAAGAACTTCCTACACCAGATCTTCATCTTTCTGTCCCTCCCCAGCAGGGCCACCTGTACCAGCTACTCAATACACCGGATCTAGATATGCCCAGTTCTACAAACCAGACAGCAGTAATGGACACTCTTAATGTTTCTATGTCAGCCGCCATGGCAGGCCTTAACACACACACCTCTGCTGTTCCGCAGACTGCGATGAAGCAATTCCAGAGCATGCCCCCCTGCACATACACCATGCCAGGTCAGTTTCTTCCGCAACAGGCCACCTACTTTCCCCCATCTCCACCAAGCTCAGAGCCTGGAAGTCCAGATAGACAAGCAGAGATGCTCCAGAATTTAACCCCACCTCCATCCTATGCTGCTACTATTGCTTCTAAACTGGCAATTCACAATCCAAATTTACCTGCCACCCTTCCAGTTAATTCGCAAAACATCCAGCCTGTCAGATACAATAGAAGAAGTAACCCTGACTTGGAGAAACGGCGCATCCACTACTGTGATTATCCTGGTAAGTGCTCTTACCTGGTTGGTTGTAGTAACACAGGTATTTTTTAGTATTTATGCATAGGCATCTCAGGTTTCTGAAAGTAATGCTTAGCAAAAACAAAACAAAAAAACACCTTTTTTTTGTTGTTGTTGTTCTTTTCATATTCAGTACCCTGAAAAGAAATTAGAGGAAAATAAGTTGCGGTCAAGAAATGGGAATTGAGTAACCTGTTCTCGCTCTTAATGAGAAATGAGATGCATGGCCCAGAATATAAATTGGTATGGCATATCTCTATATGCACAGATATGTAATACACTCTTAGATATATCCACTCAAGTTGCTGGTATAAACTCGCTTATGACTAATAGAGTATGATCTACTGACTGTTGTGCATGGTATGGCATGACACTAAATGAAAAGCAAGAAATGTAGTACAGAAAATTGCAGTCATTTTGGATAATGGTTTAAACATTGTCAATTTTAGAACCACTTTTTTTTTTTTTTAAGTTATTGAAGAGTGTTACCAGTGTAAAGCACCCACTGGAATGTAAAAGAAAAATTCCTATTTGTAGCCTGGCTTAATTTTTCGTGTTCTTTTCCGGTAAACTAGTAAATCACCTTACAGTTTTTAATAAGGTAATAAGGGGGCTCTCTTTAAAACTTAAAAAACTAGAGCTTCAGATACTTCATTTAGCATGATATTTCTTTTTTAAAGCTAGAGTTTAAACACTGAATCATCATATGTAAAGATTTCAAAAGGATCTCTAGCATGACAAGCTGTTCTTCTCTTTTATTTTAGGCTGCACAAAAGTCTATACAAAGTCTTCTCATTTAAAAGCTCACCTGAGGACTCATACTGGTATGTAATTTCCTTGTTAATTCTCTGAGTTGTGTAAATAGCCTAAGTGGTATTCATCCTTTTAAAAGCCAATATGGGTTTGATCTCTCTCTTCTGTCAACTTTTATTTATATTTTTTAATAGCTTGTCTTTTCAGCACTTGCTGGACTCAAAATTTAGCTCAGTAAGAAAATCTGGTTCCGAGGTGGCTGATGTTCCCTCACTAAGGCCCTGTCACCTCACATAGAATTAATTACCCGGAAATGTAAACAATGATGTTTACGAATGGGTTTTAAAAACTTACAGTGCTTTGCTATTCCTTTCTTGAGGAAATAATAATTTTCTCCTTCAAGTCATTTGGCTTTCATAAAGCTCTATGTTAAAAACACTAGAAACTATTTCAGTTAGTATGTAAAGCCTAATTGCATGTTGTTTTTAGTTTCACCTTTGGATGACTATATCACAAGATAATTCACTTAAAATTTGTTTAGCTCTTTTCTGAGTTTAGTCTCTACCCTGACCCTAGTTTCATACATTTGGAAGACTATAATATTCTGGCTTATGTGCCTCTTTAAATTGTGCTGTTATGTTCAGCTGCTTTAATTTTATAAAGATTTTTTTAAATCGGAATAAGCATCATTCAAGAGATTTTTAAAACTGTCAGAACCCATTTTAGGATGAAACAAGGTGGTATGTTTTTAAAACACCGTGTAACCAAAATATTTTCAAATATAAGATGGTTTCTTTGATTTTCTTAAAAGGACAGCCCTAAAAGGAAGAACTTAATATAAAAGGATTGTTTTTTACACTCAATAAATGTAGTCTTACCTAGAGTTCAAAAAATAAGTTTGCTAATAAAACCAGTGACCTAGCAAAATGTTTTATTCCATCATTGCTATGGAAACCAGAGAATTCAACAGTTCCTTTGAATGGGTTGTTGGATTAGTGTGAGGACTTGAATCTCCCCAGGCTAGATGTTACTATGGAAATTGAGTTTTGATAAATGAAGTAGTTATCTCTAACTGCTACATTAAAAAGTAAAAGCCTTTGAACAAAGGTCAGTGCTAAAGGGGATATGGCTGTTGATGCTTTGTATGCAAGTTAAGAAGTTTTGCTTGATACCCCAGCCCTAAACACTACTTGTGAGAATCTAAATAGTGTTGGCAGTTTTGTGATAGATTCCAAGGCTTGCTGAGAAACTGCTTTTTAAAGAAAAGGCATCTCACTTATTTATCAGTGGAATGAATGAGCTATTTTGGCCTCAAGTTTTTAGATACATATAAAAGGAAAGATCCTGCATAGGCAAAGTCAATGGAGAGATTATATTCAGACATGCATCAGGTATATTAAACACTCAGTCTAAAGTTTTCAAAGTACTAATGACAAGGCCAAGAAAACATTCCATATAGAAATGCTAAAATACCCCTTTACAGAATAGATATTGTAGTGAAAGTGGATTTTTACCTAGATTTCGTTAAGGGGAAGTATAGGTGACATTTGAATTATCTCTACTTCTTTGAAAGTCCTTGAGATGGGAGATAGAATTGAGGAGCACTTTTTTCTTCTCCTCCATGAGGTTAAAGTCTGCTAATTAAAGAGAATTACAGTTGCATCTAACAATGTAATCAACTAGTTATTGCAGGGATATAGGCAGAGCATATCTGAATGGCCTTGCAACTTTGTCAGGGTTTAGTGCTCTCACTTAAACCTGGGATTCTGGAACTTGACCTGCTGGCAAAAAAATTTAATAGTGGGTTTCCTTAACAATGCTTGTACTGATAAAAGCAAACTAAAAAGAGGACCTAGGCCTAATTTGAGTCCTATGCATCAACTTTTTCACCTGATCATAAACAGTGTGGCCCTCAACATTTAATGAGTGAGACCGTGTAATCCAGTTTAATAAAGTTTTGTTTGATAGTCTTTCAAATGCCTTGGGGAGGGATTGTAGTAGACTTGTTCATCTGGCTAAACTTGTTCTTGGGTAATCAAAGAGCATTGAGGCTGTTTTCTTCTCATTTCTGGTTTCTAGACACTGCCTTTTAAAATTGCCTGAACTCTCCATGCATCATCACCACCCTCTCTGTTGTTTTCAAATGAATGTATTTTCAAGTCAGCCAGGGCTTCCATCTCATCTTTTTTTCCTTCTATTTAAGGGCCAGTTATTTCTAAACATCTCTTAATAGCTTCTGGATTTCTGTGGCCTGCCTCCCTCTACCCAAGCACATTTTCTTAGGGGTCTTTAAAGGCAGTCTGTATAGGAATGTTGATCATTTTCCACCTGAAAAATAGATAAAAACTTAAAAAAAAAAAAACAAAAAACTTTAAATGACTGCTACTTTGCAGCCAGAATGTGAAATACCCTAGCATTTTTGGAATGTAATTGTAATTGCTTTAAAATGTCAAGTTACCTTATGTTTTAAAAATAATTCAGGCAATTAAAACAACCTACATCTGAGTTCTATTTAATTTCTTTCTCTGGATTTTTAGAATGTAAATGCTTAACTTGACTTGCAAATTAAACCTTCCAAAACAAGATCTTAAAAAAAAAAAAATGAAAGAATAGAAGAGGGCCAATTTCATGAGACAGAAATTCACAGCATTGAAACATTTCCTTTTTTCCCCTAAGATTTATTTGCTTATTTAAAAAATTTGTTTGTTTATTAATGAGAAAGCTAGAGAGAGAATGAACCAGACAGCACTCTGATACATGTGCTGCTGGAGATTGAACTTGGGCCCTCATGCTTGAGGGTCCAGTGCTTTATCCATTGCGCTACCTCCCAGACCAGACTGACTTATACATTAACAGGAGAGAACCGGGACATTATTCTGGCCTATGTAATGCCACCTCCTGAGCTATTTGAAATAACTTTTTTTTTAGATATTTATTTATTCACCCTTTGTTGCACTTGTTGTTTTCTTGTTGTAGTTATTATTATTGTCATCATTGTTGGATAGGACAGAGAGAAATGGAGAGAGGAGGGGAAGACAGAAGGGGTAGAGAAAGATAGACACCTGTAGACCTGCTTCACCGCCTGTGAACCAACTCCCCTGCAGGTGGGGAGCCGGGGGCTTGAACTGAAATAACTTTTAAGCCTAGGTTGACCAAAAGTAGTTAAAATGAAGTAGGATAAAAAAAAAAAAAAGAGGGGAAAAAATGGGGGCCGGGCTGTAGCGCAGCAGGTTAATGTCCATGAAGCACAAGGACTGGCTCCCCACGTGTGTGTGTGTGGGGGGTTGTCACTTCACAAGTGGTGAAGCAGGTCTGCAGGTGTCTTTCTCTCTCCCTATCTTCCTCTCCTCTCTCGATTTCTCTCTGTATTATCCAACAGCAGCCACAATGGCAACAACAACGATAAACAACAAGGGCAACAAAACAGGAAAAGTGGCTTCCAGGAGCAGTAGATTTGTAGTGCAGGCACCCAGCCCCAGGAATAACTCTAGGGGCAAAAAAGAAGAAAAAAAAAAAAAAAGATATTACAGACAAAATTTGCAACATACTGATTTTTTTTTTTTAATAAAAAGTACTTGCTAAAGAGAAAGTTCTGGAAAAGTAAGTAATGAAACTAATAGAGATTATTTGAAATGTTAGTACCGTCACCCATAATGTATGGACATTATTATTAGCAGTCAGTCACAATTTTAGAGCATTTATCAGTTTTATCTGTAACAGAGGGCAAAAAGATAAGTTGTACAAAGAAGGACTAAGTAGCACATACTTCAGTATCAGGTTAGACCTAGATGGACTCTGCACTGACCTACACTAAAAGGTCTCAGAATGGATTGGTACAGGTTTACAGAAAAAGAACAATAGGGGCTTTCCATTAGCTCAGCTGGTAGAGCACAGGACTTGCATATCTGAGGCTCCTGGTTTGACCCTCTGCCACATCAGTCGTGCTCTGGCTTGTCTCACTCACACTTTCACTCTGTCAGTCTTGCTCTCTTTGACTCCTGTGAAACTCTTGTCTCATGTAATAAATGAAATAATTTTAAAGATTGATAATGGGGACATAAAATTAGCAGTATGTGTATAGTTAGCACTCCATTTTAGAGTTTGTCTATCTTCCAGGGTTCATTGGTTAAGAAAGAATTCCATAGATTTTTTTTTTTTCACAAATTGAATTAAATTCCTGTTTTCTGCTTGAGGTAGAATAACTCTTCTTTCCTTGTGACATAGGTGTACTTTGAAATACAAACCTCTACATGAGATTTGTTGCCTACTTATTGAATCTAGTTTCACTTTACATATTGTGTTCCAAAAACCCTTGTTTGTATAGGTCCTGCTGAACAGTTTTTTGCTGAACAGTTACTCATTGCATAAATTGGATATTGATTCTCCCCCACCTGCCCCCCACTTAAGAGAAGAGGTGGCAGGGAGGATAACTCCCTTGCTCAGTGTGCCCTTTTGCCATGTGCTCAACCCAGGTTCAAGCAAGGATTCCATTGCATCGGAGGGAGCTTCAATGCTGTGGCCCTACCCTCTGGAGATAGCATAGTGGATATGTAAAAGATGCCTGAGGCTCCAGTGTCCCAAGCCTATTACTAACATTACTAACACCATCACAAGCCTCTAGAATTGAGCAGTGGTCTGGTCGAAAGAAAGGAAGGAAGTCATCAGGAAGGAATTGAGGACATCAGGAATTTAAATTGGTACTGAGAGTGGTGTGGTGAAACCTATTGTGGGGAGTGGGGAGATAAGAAATCATGCTCCTCTGACAGTTGTCTTGTATCACGTTTCCCTGATGTTTTTAAAAATCTAGCATTTTCTGAATATAGTTACTGTTTTTTTTTTTTTTTTTTTGGAACTGTGGAGAAGGGGTGGGGTTATTAGAAATAGGGAGGACTTTACTACCTTGGAAATAGTTGCTTAAAGCTGAAATCAGCAAAAAGTAAGAAAAAAGAATGCAGGAGAAAGTGACATTTGTTAAGTGTTTTCATAGAGATTACTAGTTAAACATTCTTGAATTATTTTGTTTTGAACATTTTCATTTGCAACTAGGCAATTTATTATTTCAAGCTTATTGAAATTGTAAATAATAATAATAATAATAATAAAGCCATGGCTTATAAGACTTAGTCTAGACCCCTAGAAAGATACTTTGAGTCTCAAAAACATAAAAACAATCCTTTAAAATGACTTGCTGGGAAGATTAAACTTTGCTTTTGTGATCATACTTTCATCTGAAAAACATTTACATAGTAATCTGATTAAACATTGTACTTGAGATGATAAAGCCTATCAAAGGTTAAGTATGATTTGATTAAGCAGACATTTTTGACTGATCTTTGGATTTTCCACAAGACCAACAATCGTCTGATTTCTATATTAATGGGAAAAGATTAGATTAAATAAATAAAATAGATGAATAAATAAAAGTAATAATATGATTATACAGGATTTTTTACTTTGGCAGATATTTTAGTTCTAAAGAATGCAGTAGCTATTTACTTCTAGTGAAAGGTTAGAAACAAAGTGATGTCCTACTTTAAAGTTTCTTGGTAACAGCATTCCTCTCTTGTCAGCCTGTATTATTTATATTCAAAGATCTTTAACCCTTCTAACTAAGGGTGAGTTACTGTTTTAGAAATGTAGTGCTAGTAAGTCACTAAAAAAGAAAAACTAGATGGCAGGGTGCAGGCAGTAGCACAGCAGGTTAAGCGCACATGGCGCAAAGCACAAGGACCAGAGTAAGGATCCCGGTTCCAGCCCCCAGCTCCCCACCTGCAGGGGGGTCAAAGTGAAGGCAGTGAAGCAGGTCTGCAGGTGTCTATCTTTCTCCTCCTCTCTGTCTTCCCCTCCTCTCTCATTTCTCTCTGTCCTATCGGGCAAAAACAAGGGCAACAAAATGAGAAAAACAGTCTCCAGGAGCAATGGAATCATACCAAGCCCCAGTGATAACCCTGGAGGCAAAAAAAAAAATCTGGATGGAGGGATACATTTCTTTGATTGATAAATACAGACCTTTAAAAGGAAGAAGAATCTCTTAGTTAAGATAATGCTACATGCAAATTACTCAATGCTAAAAAATTGACTTCTAGTGCTCTTATTACAAGAAAGTGTTCCTTTCTGTCAGACTGGAGAATTGTATCTCTTTTCATTTATACTATAAATGACGGGAGGTATTCTGTCTTAATTTTGAACCTTGGAGAAGTGAAGTAGCTGGAGTCTACATTCTCTGCGAGGATTTTAGCATTGTAACTCTTGACAGCATGTTCTCTTAAGTTTGACAGATTAGTTCTCTGTGACCTTAGATGTCCCCTCACTTATTAGGGGAATCACAACTTGTTGGTTTTCATCAAGTCTGGTTTGGCCTTGCTGCCTCTGGTTTTTGTTGTTGTTGTCATTTGTTTGTTTTGTTTTAAGCTTGTTTATATTGATTGTAGCTTCAGGATGGATAATAATTGCTTCTGAAAATGTTCTTCTGAACAAACTGAATTTAAGTGATGATGGGAAGATAAGAAAGTAGAATAATTGTGGACATGGTTTATATAGGTCTGAAGTGAGCAGGGTGATTTAGATTTTCTTAAAGGTTGTAAGCAACAAGAAATATTATTTTTGTTGTTGCAGAAAGTAGAGATTAATTACTGATAGTATATCCCAAAGAAGAGTGGAGCAGGTTGTTCCCAAAGACTCAAGCCAGAGCTAGAGCTCAGATGTACTACCCTGGGGTGTGTGTGTCAGTCATTAAAAAAAGGAAAAGCAGCCTAGGGTATGAGCTGGTCCAGGAGGCAGCCCAATCACAAAATGATAGACTTCTTAATTGTTTTACCCTTGAGCAGTTGGTGCAGTGAATAGACTGCACCTGTCCGTTTTTGATATTACCCTCCTTCCTTGGTCATCTTGGAATTGAATAGACCTGACAAAAGAGGTGAATAGATTTGAAAAAAAAAGAAAGAAAAAAATGCAAGATAACAAATAAAGAAGGAAACTTTTATGTTTCTTTAAAGTGGACACATTACTGACATACCAGCATACTAGAATAAGTGAGATGCATTTTTCAAATATTAATCTTTTTATTATCTTTATTTATTGGATAGAGACAGCCAGAAATCAAGAGGGAAGGGAATGATAGGGAGAGAGACAGAGAGACACCTGCAGCCCTGCTTCACCACTAGCAGAGCTTTCCCCCTGCAGGTGGGGGACCGGGGCCTCGAACCCAGGTCCTTGCTCATTGTAATAAGAGCACCACCACCGGCCCCCTTCAAATATTAATCTTTAACACAAACTGCTTCCTCTTCTATTCCACATGTAGGAAATCCATTCATCTAATAAAATCATTTTAAAAGGAAAAGGCATAAGAACATAAATCAAATTTGACAATTTTCAAAAATACCATCCTACTTCATCTGTTTTTTTAAAAAGATACATAATTTTCATAGAATTTCTTAAACCTTGGGATTAATGTTTTATGTTTGCCTTTTATCAGACTGTCACAGACCCTATCACAAGTCTGATGATAGGAACAGTCTAATGAATTGCATGTAAATATTTTTCATGTGAAACAAGAGCACAGTTTGATTTTCAAAGACTCATTCTAAGAGTTAAGATTTTATGTATTAAGTAGTAAAAATTTTCTTTTAACAGTTTGCATTGTTTTGGTTCTGAGACTAGAAGTTGGATGTTAAGTCCTTTGGAGGAGACCACCTAAGAGGAGAGGTGTATGTGTGTTTGTGAGAGACTACAATGTAGAACATTCTAGAAAATGATCTTGAATAAGTCTATTGAATATGTTCAGTAGACCAGAGAAGCAACCCCATTCTATTGTGATAGACTCCAACCTAAGTTGTATCTATTCATTAGAGGAAGAAAGATTATTATTATTATTATTTTAAATTTTACTATTTTTTAATACCAGAACATTGCTCAGCTCTGGTTTATGTGGTGGTATTGGTGACTGACCCTGGGATTTTGAGACAGTCTTTTTGCATAGCCATTATGCTATCTATCCCTGCCCAACAAATTTTAAGTATGACATTGAGGAAAAATGCAGGTCAGGATTCTTAATGTAGATCTCATTGCTTTGTTTCTAACTCTTGCAGTTACTGTGAGGACTTAGGTGACATAATAAATTCCTGACTGGACTATGTACTCCATTAATATTTGTACTTGCCCCTTTATTTTACTGGTATTGTTTTTGCTTCACATTTTTTACAAGATACATCTGCTTTATCATCATCAATAGTTACCTGTTTAGCTTGAAGAGTTTTAAAAAAGATTTAAGGATCCTTAGTAAAATATCAGTGGTAATTTTTAAATGGAATGAGAAAATACATACTTGAGATAAAAGCTGAAGCTTGTTTTCTAGTGCTGTACAAACTTGTCACTTTTTTTTTTTTTTTGCCTTTGGAAAGTTTCACATTAACAGCATGAGAGCTTAAAAATACCATTGATGTTGAAAGAGCTTAACTAAATATTTTTAATTGGTGGTATTGGAAAGAGATTCTGTAAAAATCCAATCAAACTTTTGAAAGCCCTATCCTGTTGAAATAACTTAAAGGAAGTAAGTTTGGTTTCCCAGAAGTACTGTGCATAGTGTTTCTGGCTAAGGAAAAAAGACCCCAATCTGCTATGTGACCAGAAATTGGGTACCAGCTTCCTCTGTGATGTTTTACTTGAGCAGTGTTGACACTTGAACAAATCCCTTAGAAACTGCCCCACGTGGGGAATAGTTGTCCTTGCTCTATAGTAAAGACTTGGCCTCATAACTTACTGTCTCAGACACTAGTAGTATTCTTGGCTGAATAATCTATAGATGTGAATAAGGTAAGAGCAAAACCCCAAATATTTTTGGAACATTATGGCTACTGTTTTTCAACCAATCAGTAAACTTTAGAAAATATTCATGTCGTTTATTTCTTCATAGCCAATAAAAATAGTGAACAAAAAAGTCTAGTGTCCCTTGTTTCTTAAATAAACTCTGAAAACTCACCTCTCCTGCTATTTAATTATTAAGTTCAAAAGACTAGAATGATTTCTTTTAAAATTAGGGCACTTTAGGAATTTTTTCCCTTGCCTCAGCCATCAGAAATAACTTTCCATTAAATAACAGTAAAAATAAAGTATTTAACTAGCATGTTTGCTTTTCTGATTTATTTTTCAAAAAGAGTAACAGCAAACACTTGTGCAAAGTTATTTTTTGATTTACTTCTCTTAAGAGTGATAGCTACATCTACTAGTGTTAAAACACAATTTAAACATATCTAAATAAAAACAAAAGAGGTAGTTTTTTCCTTAGGCTAAATTAATTGAATTTATTATGAGAAAAGTTTCAAGAATCAAGATGTGAAATATTTTTTTTTCTTTTTTTATTTAAGAAAGGATTAATTAACAAAACCATAGGGTAGGATGTGAAATATTTTAATGGAGCCACAGAAATAAGAAAGCCTTATAAGCCATTATTTCCTGATAACATAATTGAAAAGAAGAAGAAACCTTTTGTGTGTTGATTCAGAGCCAGAAGAGAGTAGAAAAAGGTGGTTGGTACTGGGGAGGTTTCCTCTAGGAGTAAAAAAAAAAAAAAATTGATTAAAAAAAAATTCAGAGTACTCCTGACCCTTTGTTCTTACAGGATTTTAGGAGTCAATTATTAGTACAGCAAAAATGTATTAACCACAGGTTGTAGAAATCTCATGTCTTTTAAAATTTGGACTCAGTTGAGTAACTTTACAACTTCCTGAATGTGATACTGCTAAATCAGGCAGAAAAGTTGTGTTTCATCATGGGGCTAAGAATTCACAGCGGCCCTGAGGTTCTTCCTAATCAGAAGGAAACTTTTTTTTTAGTGAATTTAGGAGTTTGACTATTCTGGGGTTATAAAAATTGTGTTCATATAAAATGCAGCAATAAGCCAGCACTTCAGTAGGCAAATTTACCCCACAAACCCTCATCTTCAGCAAGTTTATGGAAAAGTATAGCAATAAAGCATATACACTAACTACTAACTAGTTAATGCTTAGCAAAAGATCCTTAAGTATTGAGATTAATTGGGGGAGGGTAGATGAGTTCAATTACAGAATTCTATTGTTTAAGATTGCACTGGAAATACTAAGACTCAGGTATTTACTAAGTGAAGACAGTTATGGAAGAAAATGGGTATTTTGAATGAGAGAGAGAGTGAGTGAGTGTGTTTGTGTGTGTCTTAGTCTTAGTCTTAAAGGGGGGCTTATGAAACTTTCCTGCAGGTGGGGGACTTAAAACCTCATCCTTGCTCATAGTATCCTATGCACTTAAGTGGTGTACCAAGGCCTCAAACTGCACTTCTCTGTCTCTGTCTCTGTCTCTCTGTCTCTTTCTCCCTCTCTCCCTCCCTCCCCCTTAATTCTGGAAGAGGCAAGATAGCAAACTGGGACTGTAGCATCTCCTGTGTGGTACTGGGTAGGCATCTCTCTGGCCTAAAAATTTTATTATTTACCAGAGAACTGTTCTGCTCTGCCTGTTGGTACTTGGATCAAACCTGGGCCTTCTCCTCATGCAAATCTTATATATACTATTGCTGCATTTCTCTTTAGCCCTTTTGAAATGCAGAGTATGCATATAAGTCTCAACTGGCTAGGCTTTTTTTGTTTTCTTGAATATTGTATCCCAGGCATTCAGTCCAGTGCCTGGCATGTAATAGGCATGCCTTCAGTTATTATAAGGTGATCATTTGGTGTGTATTGTTTTAGGTAGGGAACAAAAAAAACTCCTGTTGTAAATGTTAGGATTCTTGTGTTTGTTTCATGACTACCAAAGTAGTCCCAGTATCTTCTGATCTGGTTGAATATTCGATCAATAAAGTTTTACCACCATTCAACTTGAAGGTCTTTTACCTATGTTATGCTTCAGTTTGGAAAATGGGGAGGTATGGATGCATATGCTCTGAATTTCAAAGCTTGTAGTCTGATTTGTGTGCTGGAAATTTCAGTTTGATTAATTTACAAACACTTAGGACCAGTTTGCAGTAAAGGATTGTTGCATGAAACTTCATTTGAGCTATTCCAGGATTTTTTCCTCCCTTCCTTCACTAACAATCATTGTTATATTTATTTATTTATTCCCTTTTGTTGCCCTTGTTTTATTATTGTAGTTATTGTTGGATAGGACAGAGAGAATTGGAGAGAGGAGGGGAAGACAGAGGGGGAGAGAAAGATAGACAACTGCAGACCTGCTTCACCACCTGTGAAGCCCACTCCCCTGCAGGTGGGGAAAGGGCTTGAACCGGGATCCTTACTCTGGTCCTTGAGCTTTGAGCCACGTGCGCTTAACCCGCTGCGCTACCTCCCCACTCCCTTGTTATTTATTTTTTTAAAGATCTTATTCCAACCTCATCAGTTTCTTGAGGAGCCTATTCTTTTATTCCCTCCCCCCCCATTTATTAATAAAAGAAATTTACAGAACAAGGGAGGTAGCATAATGGTTATGCAAACAGACTTTCATGCCTGAGTCTCTGAAGTCCCAGGCTCAATCCCCACCACCACAAGCCAGAGCTGATGATCAGTGCTCTGATTTCTTTTTTTAAAAAGAAAGTTTACAGGGAGTTGGGCGGTAGCACAGCGGGTCAAGGGTTAAGCGCATGTGGCGCAAAGCGCAAGGACTGGCATAAGGATCCCAGTTCCAGCCCCCAGCTCCCCACCTGCAGAGGAGTCCCTTCACAGGCGGTGAAGCAGGTGTCTTTTTCTCCCCCTCTCCGTCTTCCTCTCCCCTCTCCATTTCTGTCTTATCTAACAACGGCATCATCAATAACTACAACAACTATAAAAACAAGGGCAACAAAAGGGAAAATAAATAATAAAAAAGATTCTATTTATTTTATTAAGAAAGGTAAGAGAAGACAGAAAGAACCAGACATCACTCTGGTACATGTGTTGCTGGGGATGTGTTGCTAGTGAGAATCCAGTGCTTTATACATTGAGTCACCTCCTGGACCACTACACAGCCCTTTTCTATCCTAATCTAAGTCTGTTGGTCTAGAAATTGTTTTACATTGTAATGTTAGAGAGCTATTAACAGTTACTTAGTAATTGTATAGACGTGTATGCAAAGTCAGCACTGATTCATCCAGCATGTTTAAAATGGCTGATTCTGTTCTTCAGAGGTACACAGAATATTTTGCAATTAGAGTTTAAATACCGTTTTGTAAAATTGCTGGTAACTATAAAATTTCCTTCTCTTGGCCATGATGTTTCAAAAAAGTTTCTTCTCTGGCAGTATATATGATGATTGTCTTGCAAGCAGGCTACTTTACTTCCTGTTCCTTCATTGTCACAGGTGAAAAGCCCTACAAGTGTACCTGGGAAGGCTGCGATTGGAGGTTTGCACGCTCTGACGAGTTGACTCGCCACTACCGGAAGCACACTGGGGCCAAGCCCTTCCAATGCGGGGTGTGCAACCGAAGCTTCTCCCGCTCAGACCACTTGGCCCTGCACATGAAGAGGCACCAGAACTGAGAGCCACCATGGGCCCACTGTGCCTATGCAATTCACGCTGACTTCTGCAGCTCACTTGGCAAAATTTTAAACTACAAACTTATCTATATATATATATATAAAAAGAGAAAAAACAAAACAAAACTGGAGATGTATATTTTGTATATTTGAGAAAACAGGGAATACATTATATTAATACCAAAGTGTTTTGGTCCTTTTAAGAATCTGGAATGCTTGCTGTAATGTATAATGGCTTTACTCAAGCAGACTTCATCTCATGACAAGCAGAACATCTCAGACTGGGTAGGGGGGCAGGGGGCAGGGTGTTTGCAGTGTTTTTACCTAAGCACCATCATTTAATGTGACAGTGTTTAGTAAACAAGTCAGTTGGCAGGCACAGGAAAAAGGCTGGGTTGTATGTCAAGATTTTACTTGACATCAAGTAGGTTTTTTTGTTTTGTATTTCTTCAGTACTAGGTAATTCCTTAGGTGCGCAGTGTTCCTGGCAATTCACAAATAGCCATTGAACAAATGTGTTTTTTTATATGAGTTGCCTATATTTGCTATTGAAAATTTTGTAAATATGCAAATCAGCTTTCTAGGTTTACTAAAAAAGTTTTTAAGATTCTTTTGGGGGGGCATTACTAATTCTTTTGAAAATAACCACGACTACATTTACAGTTAGAATTTGTGGTAAGATACCTCTTAAAATGTTACCAAATTCATTTCTTTAGGGGGATCAAATAATAATCATTCAAGTGAATTTTTAAAAGATTTCATGCACTGATTGAAATAGGAGTGTTTATTTTAAATATGACATTTTATATGAATTGTGAACTCAACAACATACAAATAGTTACAGAAATTAAACCTTACAATAAGCTAAATGCAGTAGCATTTCTAAAGGGATTTACGTAATTTCATATGACAACAGTTGAATATAATGCATTTTTCATGTATGCAGACTGAATATATTGATGCAGTTTTCATATATGAATTTATGATGCGGCTTTATATCAAGATGTTTGCTCATGCAGTACTGTTGGTTAAATGCCAGTTTGTGTGGATTTTGCATGTAATATACAGTGAGACACAGTAATTTTACCTAAATTACAGTGCAGCTTAGTTATCTATTGCTAATACTGACTCAGTGTCTGTCTTTAATTACAAATGACATGTTGAAACTTAAAGAAGTAAGTACTACATATGCAATATAAAATGGTAATGTGATGCTTGATGCTGTTAACCAAAGGGCAGAATAAATAAGCAAATGCCAAAAGGGGTCTTAATTGAAATGAAAATTTAATTTTGTTTTTAAAATATTGTTTATCTTTATTTATTTTGTGGTAATATAGTAAGTTTTTTTTTTTTTTAGAAAATTTTCATAACTTGATAAATTATAGTTTTGTTTGTTAGAAAAGTTGCTCTTAAAACATGTAAATAGATGACAAACAGGTGTAAATATTTTGTAAGAGGCTTCAAAATGTTTATACATGGAAACAAAAACAAAAAGCATAAATCAGTTGCTGTTTTGCTTTTCCCCTCTTATTTTTGTATTGTGGTCATTTCCTATGCAAATAATGGAGCAAACAGCTGTATAGTTGTAGATTTTTTTTTTTTTTTGAGAGAATGAGATGTTTATATATTAACGACAATTTTTTTTTTGAAAATAAAAAGTGCCTAAAAGAATCACGTTGTGCCTTCCTTTGTCACCTTCAGTAGTTTTTCTTTTTTTTTGTTAAGGCTAGCAAATTTTATTCCCAAAGCTAAAATTTGTTTTCATCAGGGCAGTTACTTTAAAAAATGCCAAACTGAACCAAAATACATGCTTTCCTTTAATACAAAAGAGAGGGATTTGCTTTTAAAATGTCATTGGAAGTACAAAGGGAGGCATGCTTTAGCTTTTTTCTGGTCATTACACAAACTGGTACTGCATTAACCTTTTCAAGTTGTTACCTGAGAACATATATGCTAATTTTATTAGTGGAAAACCATTTTTTTCTTACATAAATGCAAAAGATTGTTAAGTTGGTATTATTTAGTAATAATAGGTACTCACTCTCTATTACCATTCTTCAGCCAAATGAATTGGGGCTCTGTGGCCTAGAGGTGCCACTATGGATTAAGCCTTTGAACTCCTAAGCATGAGATCCTTTCTTCATCTCACAGCAGTGCATGTGCCAGAGTGATGTTCCTTACTCTCTCTTCTCTTGATTGTTAATGCATGAATAAAACTTAAAAAATAAAGGAAGCAGTAAGTCCCAAGTTTAGTCCCCAGCATCACATTTGTCAGAGTGATGCTCTTAATTCTTTTTCCTCAGCATTTCATGTTTCAGTGGTACTATGGTTCTTTATGCCTCTTCTCTCTATGTTAATAAATCTAAAAAGGACTCCTTGGAAACATGATTTTAGGACTATTGTAAAATACACTTAGACCGGTGCACAACTGAGCTCTGGCTGTTGGTTCCTAGAATCAAATCCCAAACCTTTCATGAATCCTGTGTGCTTCTACTATGCTATCTCTCTGGCTCCAGTAAAAAAGGACATTGTAGTGCCAGTGATGGGGGTTTGTCAACAGTATAGCAGTAAGTTTGAATAAAATAAAAGATATATGACAATAGGAGATGAAAGATGTACAGAACTTGTGTAGGTAACCCATCCTCCAAGGGATATGTAACTCCATTCCTTATGTGTAGGTTATACATAGTGAATTTTTCTCAAAAATTTCAGCATGGCCAGAAGAATGCACCTTACAGTGCCGAAATCTGCCGGACAAACTCAGCCAGATAGATGATCAAAGTCTTCATTAGCAGTGATGAGCCATGTGGATAGCATGTATCCTGGATTCGATGTGATGAAAATGGAACTTTGTGCACTTCCTACTAACGACACATAGTCTAGTGAGAAACACCACCTTGCAGTCAAGGAATATTTTACAAAGTACTCAGCCAGCACTCAAAACCATTAAGGTTACGAAAAACGATCTGAAGTCAAGAGAATGATTGCATGTAATGTACTGTAAATTAGAAGGAATTCTGAGATAAAAGAACATTAAGAAAAAGATTCAACTGTGAGAGCATCAGACTCCTCCGTGAGGTTGCCTTGCAACACGTGTACCAGAGCCCTTTTCTGGCTTTTCTTCTTGTGAAACTCATGTAATTTGTTTTGGAAAGTGTCCTTTTAATGGATGTGAATGGGAAATAGGTGTAGGTATGTGGGAAATTTACAGCAATTCTATGAATTTGAAGTTAGTATAAAAAGGTAGTATCTTTTTTTTTTTTTTTTCTTTTCCCAGAGAGCACTGCTCAGCTCTGCTTATGGCGGAACTGGGGCCTTTGGTGTCTCACACATGAAAGGCTTTTTGCATAACCATTGTGCTATTTCCTCAGCCCACTAATTTTTTTTTTTATCTTTTAAAAGTGAAGGAAATAATCAGTATCACTAATATTTACAGAAAGTGGGAAATACCTGATGTCAGAGCCATAGTAAAATTGCAGTTATGTAATCTTGCACAATTCATTTGTCCTCTTATTTGAGTTTTCATCATTTCCTACCATTCAAGTAATAAAATTCCATTTCATCCTAGATTATAGAACACTACTCTTTTCCTTTCTGGACTCTTTTTGTAGGCTATCCTTTTCACTTTCGTTGCCAGCTACTTATTTGAATTCTTGTCTGCCATAATTCAACCTTCCGTCTTTATTACCTACACTCTTGAGAACTCCTTTTGTATTTGGAGACATTTTGACACATTTGAGTTATTTTGCTACTTTATCGTGTTTTTCTTCAATTTCTTAGCAGGAACTTAGATTGTCTTTGTATTCCTGATCTCACTGATAGATAAAGCAGGTGTCAAAAATTGCCTTGAGCCCTGTAGCTATTGAATCCATCTAATGTTGCCAAATTTCCTGTTCTTGCTGCATTGTTGATCTAGTTTTGGTATTAGATTTTTTGATAAGGTGTGAGTGAAACTGATTATAATGTGAGCAAACAGGTACTGCCTTGCAATTTTTTTTTTTACCTTGAATGAGTTTTCAAGGAAAGTTATACATCAAGGCCTGAAAAGCCTTTCAAAGATGCAAATAATTTTATGCTGATCACAAGCATATCCATTAAATGAATATTTGGGCTAAACAGCCATAGTCTTGATAAAAGGATCACAAAAATTATGAAGTATACCAGGCTTTAGCTGGTCAGAGTGGCGGAATGTAATTTGATTTAAATTAAGTAATGCTCCTGAGTTTTAACTGTCTTCAGTTCTTATTTCCAACACACTCTTTATCTTGTTTCATTTTGACATTTTGTTTTGTCAATTCTCTCTTCTGTTTCTTATGTTTATCGTTGATATGTGTGAAATGCTTCACTTCATGGCATCCAATTAAAGAATCATAAGGCATGACCCAGTCTGCCCACATAAAAACTATTCTTAGGTTTGTACTTGGTTGGGCACATGCATGTTACCATGAGCAAGGACCCAGGTTCAACCCCCAGGTTCCCACCTGGAAGGGGCAAGCTTCATAACCAGTGAAGCAGAGCTGCAGGTGTCTTCTCTGTCTAGCTTCTCCTCCCCTCTCAAGTTCTGTCAAGTTAAAAAAAAAAACAAAAAAACTGTTCTTCAGAAGTCTAGCTAGATTCCATTTCCTATCTGCAGCTAAACTCTGACTAGACTTTTCTGGATTAAACTGCCCCCCCCCCAAAAAAAAGAAGGTGGGGGTGGGGGCTTTATTCCTCATTACTATATCTAGTCTCTACTTTGAAATTCATAAGATTAGTTCCATCTCTGGATAGACTCTTCTCTAATTTATACTAATCAACAGGAAACTTCAAAAAACTCATGCAAGATTATAGGTGGCCAAACTTTAGACACTATTTGATAAACAGTGACAGAAAGAACAAAGTCATATGAAATCTCTATGTGTTTAAAACTGATCCTCCCCCCCCCCCCATAAACTAGGAATTTGTATCAGGCCAGCAAAGGTGCTCACATGAACAGTGCACTGCTTTGCCAAGTGCTTCAGGTTCGAGCCCAGCTTCATTGTGCTGAAACAAGTTTTGCTACTGCAGTTTTTGCCCCCACTCCCCTCTGTCTCTAAAGAAAAGAAAATTATTTTCTTTTTTGAGTTTTATTTATCCCTTTTAGTACATATTACCCATGGAAGCATTTAGATTGGTAGAAATGTGAATGTTTGTGAAGGTAATAACTTACTGCTATTTAGCAACTGAATGATTATATGAAGAGAACTAAATTTAGGGAGGGGATAGTTAGCATGATGGTTATGCAAAGAGACTCATGCATGAGCTGAGCAGTGCTCTGGTAAAAATGAAAAATTTAGAAGCTTATAAGGATTTCTAGGTTAGGTGGGCTAGTGGGCTCAACTAGTGGGATATACACTTAAACCATGCATAAGAACCTGAGTTCTTGTAGTGACAAGAGAATACCCACTTTGGAAAGCTTCATAAATGGGGGAGCAGTGCTGTGGTAAAAAAAAAAATACATATGTATATCTGATTTAACAGTTTAAGAAACTGGTGATTGAGCTGGAGAGATAGCATAATAGCTCTGCAAAAGACTAATGCCTGAGGCTGTGAGGCTCCAGGTTCAGTCCCCAGCACCACCATAAGCCAGAGCTGAGCAGTGTTCTGGTATTTCCCTGTATTTCATAAAAATAAAAAAGCTGGTGATTCTCTAGCGTCTACACGCGCCCCCACCCCCAACATACACTGTGAGAAAGGCATGGTCATCTGCATGCCAGCAGTGAATGGAGGTGTGTATGTGCCTCTGACCTGAAAGAGAATCTTGGCAATTAGTAGTCTAGTGCCAAACTGGAAGTAGAAGGGTTGAGGGAATCTACATAATGGTTGCTTAAATACATCTTTCTTTTACCATTTGGGGCCCAGAATGCTGAAGCCAGACCTCTTTTTTGTTTGTTTTTATTTTTGTTACCAAAAGCACTGCTCAGCTCTGGTTTATGGTGGTGGGAGGGATTGAATCTGGAGCTAGGAGCCTCAGGTTTAAGAGTCTCTTTGCATAACCATTATGCTACACACACACACACACACACACACACACACACACCCACCCATACACACACCTGAAGCCAGGCCTTTATTCAAACTGCCACTGGAAAGGTCTTTAGTATATCTCAACCCAAAAGAAAAGAAAGTTTCAAAGTCCTCTAGTAAATTGGTCCAGATAGATGATTCAGAGAACTCTACAGATGATTATTAGCTCTGTTTGTCTACTTATTTACTTACTATGTTAAAATATTTTGTTTTATTTTAGTGAGAGAGAGAGATACAGAGAGACAAGAATACTGCTCTGGTTTATGGTGATGCTGGGAACTGAACCTGGAACTTTGTCTTTTTTTTTTTTTTTTAAACCAGAGCACTGCTCAGCTCTGGCATATGTTGGCATAGGGAATTGAACCTGGGACCTTGTAGCCTCAGGCATGAGATCCTGTTTGCATAGCCATTATGCTATCTACCTTTGTCCTGTTGTTTTCTTTTACTGATTTAATAATGATAGATAAGAGGGGTAGAGTTACACATAATTCCTACCACCAGAGTTCCATATCCCATCCCCTCCATTGGAAGCTTCCCTGTTCTTTCTCCCTCTGGGAGTATGGACCCACAATCATTATGAGGAGCAGAGGTGGAAGGTCTGGCTTCTGTAATTGCTTTTCCACTGGACATGGGCATTGATGAACCTAGAATTTTAGAACCTCAGGTATGAAATTCTTTTTGTATAACCATTATGCTGTGCCCCAGATGAATAGAGCTTTATTATTTTTAATTTTTATTGTGGTTAGAGACAGAAGGAAGTTGAGAGGGGAGAGGGTGGGGGGGAGAGATGCCTGTAGCTTTGCTTCACTGCTCATGAAGCCTCCCTCTTGCAGGTGGGGTCTGGGGGCTTGGGGCTTGAACTCAGGTCCTTGCATATTGTAATGTGTGCACTCCAAAACAGGTATGCCACTGCCCAGCCAAGTGATTAGCTTTATACACTGAGAGCTCTCAATCCTTGGTCCCTCACGATTAACAACTATGAATTTTGAATGGAGGAGATAGCATAATGGTTATGCAAGCAGACTGTGTCTGAGGCTCCCAGGTCCCAGGTACAATCCCTTGCACCCCATAAGCCAGAACTGAATGTCTTCTTATTTCCCTCTTCTCTCTCTGGGTCCTAATGGAATTGGGTTTCAGAGCCCTCTGGTCATCTTCCCCTAACATTCCTCCCCCTCTATGGGAGTCTGGACCAAAATTCTTTGTGGGATGCAGAAGGTAGAAGTTCTGGCTTTTGTAATTGTTTCTCTGCTGAACATGGGCATAGGCACATACCCTAGCCTGGAAAAATTATTTTTAATATCTAATTTTATACTCAGACACACTATCAATCAAGTGTTAAGGAGAATAAGATTTTTTATATTTATTTTCCCTTTTGTTGCCCTTGTTTTTTATTGTTGTTGTAGTTATTGTTGCTGTTATTGATGTCCTCATTGTTAGGACAGAGAGAAATGGAGAGAGGAGAGGAAGACAGAGAGGGGGAGAGAAAGATAGACACCTACAGACCTGCTTCACTGCTTGTGAAGCGACTCCCCTGCAGGTGGGGAGCCAGGTGTTTGATCTGGGGTCTTTTTTTTTTTTTTCAGATTCTATTTATTCATGAGAAAGCTAGGAGAGAGAGAGTGAACCAGACATCACTCTGGCACATGTGCTGCCGGGGATTGAACTCAGGACTTCCTGCTTGAGAGTTCGATGCTTTATCCACTGTGCCACCTCCCAGACCACCGAACTGGGATCTTAACGCCAGTCCTTGTGCTTCGCGCCAGGTACACTTAACCTGCTGCGTTACCGCCCGACTCCCAAGATTTTTTTTTTTTTTTAATATGCAATGTCCTGAAGTTTTGTTTTCCTTTTTGGAAAGCAACTCGGGTGTGCATTTCACCAAACCAAGAAAGAGAAAAAGACTGGGGTTCGGGTTCAAGCCCCTCCCTATACCTCATTGGAATTCTGTTGCTTCCCCTGGTGCTGCTGCATCTTGCCCTCTCACTCCATCTATCAGTCTGTCAGTCTGTATGTCTCTCTCTCTCTAATTTAAAAAGGATGAAAAACTGGATCCAAGAGCAGTGAAGTGGTGCAAGCACAAGGCTCTAGCACTGCCACAAAAAAGGGAGAAGATGGAGTAGGGCACCATAGTAAAAACCATGGGTGGAGGGTGAGGGAGGATGTTCAGCTGCACGGGGTGGGGTGGGGTGGGGTGAGGAGAGGGGGGATGGGATGGGACACAGTCTTTTGGTGGTTGGAATGCTGTTTATGTACACTCCTATTAATTTGTAGCATATAAATCAGTAATTAATATGAGGGGAAAAATTGAATATCTCAAACTTTTTAAAGCACAGACTGAGTCTTTTTTAATACATAGGCTGAGTCTTTGATATGTTGACTCTCTTAAAAGCTTAGTCCAGGGAGAACAGAAGCAACCAGTGGCATAGCTATATACAAATAATGTCAAAGGACATATATTATGGTGATATTGTGCATGATACAGCAAATCCTAACAAAGGGATATTTCAAAGTTAACCCAATTGCCAAATAATGTGATTATAGCAATAACTATCTATTGTCTTCTTAAACCCTAAGACAGCAGGAACCTCCCGCTTCCTCTATAGCTCCTATATTTCCCCCAGTCCTGGAACCTCTAGGGTGGGGCTCACTTTCCTGCATGCTTCTCTCAATTCATAACAAAAGATATTGCATCCGCCAATCCCAACCTAATCAACGCAACGAGTACCACCTCAGCATGCTTCACTTCAGACTGTGTCCAGAGACGTCAGGCACAGAATGTCAACCCCTCACCCTCATTACTCAGGTGAGACCTTTCCTTTCACGGTATTGTCTAATTTCATTCCAGGAGGTTCACTTCCTAACAATCCCAAAACCTAGATATAGACTAGGTCCCATATGATAGAGCATATGTTCACATATATCCATAAATGAGGGCAAAATATATACCTGAAAGCAAAAATACACAATAGTCTGCAGTGAGTCAGTATAAAGTTCCTAATGAAATAGTGTCTACTTAGACTTAGATACCCTCTTCACCTACTTCCTATTATAGTTCTCTCACTCACTCCAAAGCTAACCTTATCAAAGCAAGGACTGCAAAAGCCTAATAAGGGCAAGAGACTGGCATACTTTAACGATGACTCTTTAGTCACTATCAGGCCACCCCATCAGCTGGGGCCCTAATCGGGAGTCCTGAGATTCCCAAACAGACATGATGGACCAAGACCTCGAATAAATCCCTCTCTCCATTGTTACCGGTCATTTCTATCAGGAACGACACAATAGACCCCTTTGTTTGCCCCCATAGGACCTTGCCCTCAACTTGGATCAACAATGGTAGAGAATGTTACAACCTCTGAAGGGAGGATGGACAACATACTCCATGCTACACTTGAGGAAGATGGGTTGATATTGGAGCAGCTTGGAATGTTCCTACTCATGACCACAGAATGTGAGCTCAGATCTACAGGGATGCAAAGGTCACATAGGCTCCTAAGGTGAATATGGGCCCCTAAGCTGAATATGTAAACCCCAAATCCATGGGATTTACAGTCAGCAATATTTATACCCCTTTCCCATATTAGGGAGCTACTCTCTTCCCTGATCCAGCTTTCTGGTCCTTTTTCCAGCCATGATATCATCTCCCCAGACAATAACTTGGATCCACCTGCATATCAGATTTCAGGCTCAGGGAAAAGAAAAAAAAAAAAAAAACTAGTATAGCCACAAGCCCTTTGAATATAACTAAAATATGCCTATTAGCTATCTATAAAAGGACACCCCCCCCAACTCTTCATCTGCACTATTCCAGCCTTTAGGTCTATGATTGATCAATAGTTTGTTTGGTTTTGTATGTTAACTCTCTTTTCAGACACCAGGTTCCAGATGCTAGCATGATGCCGACCAGACTTCCCTGGACAGACAACCCCACCAATGTGTCATGGAGCTTGGATTCTCCAGAACCCTGCCCCACTAGGGAAAGAGAGAGGCAGGCTGGGAGTATGGATCAACCTGTCAACACCCATATTCAGCGGGGAAACAATTACAGAAGCCAGATATTCAACCTTCTGCATCCCACTATGACCTTGGGTCCATACTCCCAGATGGTTAAAGAATAGGAAAGGTATCAGGGGAGGGGATGGGATACAGACTTCTGGTGGTGGGAATTGTGTGGATTGTACCCCTCTTATCCTATGGTTTAGTGAATGTTTCCTTTTTACAAATAAAAAATTAAAGAATAAAGGAAAGGAAATAAAAAAGAGAAGAAAAGGATCCTATGCAGGTGAGAGGTCAAGGGAATCCTCAGGATAACAGGGAGAGAAAGGAAAGGATGACAGCAGGATACTAGACAACAGAGGACAACAAGTCCCAATGGGGAAACAAGTTTAAAAATATCCAGGAGAATCTTCAAAATTATGAAATGGATAGACTATCTAGTACATCAGAATGTCTTTCAAGATTTAGGGTATGGGTTGGCAAACTCTGCTATAAGATTTTAGAGATCCCAGGCCTGATTTTTTTTTTTCTGCCTGTGAGTTATGAAGAATTTTTACATTTTGAAAGTGTTAAGCACAGACACACACACACACACACACACACACACACACACACACTAATAACTATATGGAAATCATGCGGCTTAAAAGATTTACAAAAAAAAAAAAAAGATTTGCAATCTGTCTTTTTAACAAGGACAGTCCCCCTATCCCCAATTTTGACAACTGGTAGAGATTTGGTGATTTAAATAGAGATCTGTCTATAGATAATTAAACCTACATACACATGGTGATTAATTAAAGTGTTAATTATCATAAGGGAAACAGGTGTACAAGGGTGGCAAATGTGTTATGTATAAGTAAGGAGGTTGGGCCAGCAAACTGGCTCATCTGAATAGTGTACCTGCTTTCTCACAGATTTGACCAGGATGAAGCCTGGCCTCCACTGCATTAAAGGAAACTTCAGTACTGTCTTTCCCTCTTTCTCTCTCTGTCTCTGTCTCTATTTCTAGTTGAAAATGCCATCCCAAAGTGGTAAATTCCCAGCAGGGACAAAAAAGTAATAATGAGGTAAAAAAAAAAAAAAAGTTGAAGATTTTCTAATATGGTTGTATGTAGAAATCTCAAGGAATGGAATAATGACAGAAAGA
Source organism: Erinaceus europaeus (assembly GCF_950295315.1). Taxonomy (NCBI): domain Eukaryota; kingdom Metazoa; phylum Chordata; class Mammalia; order Eulipotyphla; family Erinaceidae; genus Erinaceus; species Erinaceus europaeus. The sequence continues at coordinate 89,191,856 of NC_080166.1, forward strand.
AGGAATACATTTTTTGGTATGATTATTAATTTTAAAACACTTTATAGAATTGCTAAACTTTGTGGGCTGAGAGGTGGTACAGCAGATAAAGCAGTGGACTCTCAAGCATGAGGTCCTGAGTTCAATCCTCAACAGCACATGTACCAGAGTGAAGTCTGGTTCTCTCTCTCTCCTCCTATCTTTCTCATTAATAAATAAATAAAATCTTTAAAGAAAATAAAGAGTTGTTAAATGTTTAAAGGAACATGCATACAGTGACTGGGGAAATATCACAACTGGTTGGGCATCAGACTTGTATGCCTGAAGTTCCTGGTTTGATTCCCAGTACTGCATGTACTTGAGCTCTGGCATATTTCTCTCTGTCCTATGTGAAACTCTCTTACTCATATGTAATAAGTAAAATAAATCTTAAAAAAAAACTATGCAATATACTTTTGATAAAAGTAAACAGAAGGTGGAAGAGAAATGGAAGGATATGCTATGTATGATAAGCTCCTAACAGAGAATTAAATATATATTTCAGATTTCAGAGACTTAAGACAGTTTTGAATGATTGTCTCTGGTCATCACCTACCATCATGTCCATCTTTGGCAACTTGTATGAGGAGGTTCAGTTTCTAACACAAATGCCAATATCAGTATAAAAGAAAATGGAAGAAGTACAGATTTAGAGGGAGCTAGATATAATATTTAGGGGGGGGGTCTTTATTATACAAAGTGGTTAAAAGACTTCTGCATTTAGGCACTCATTTTTTAAGTCTGTGATATATTAAAAATTTATTTGATAAGACAGAGAGAAATTGAGAGGTAAGGGGAAGATAGAGAGGGAAAGAAAGATCTGTATGTATCCTATCTTTCTCCCTATCCCCCCCCTCAATTTCTCTCTGTTCTATCCAAAAAATAAAATAAAATGGCCACCAGGAGCAGTGGCTTCATAGTGCAGGTACTGCACTATGAATAATCCTGGATGAAATAATCCAGTAATAACCCTGGATGAAAAAAGAGAGAAAGGGGAAGAAGGACATCTGCAGCTTTACTTTACCACACTTGAAGCTTCCCCCTGCAGGTGAGGGAAGTCTATGATTTATAAAGTTCAAACACAGATGAGAAGATGTTATCTTGAAAAGAAAGGGGAAAGATTAATTTTTCTGTGTTTCTGAATTTTCCACACTGGGCTTGGAACATAGTAAATTCCCAATAATTGCACATTGGTTAAATAAAAGAGTCTGTAATAAATGCTTTGTAAAGATAGGAGGAATTTTGGATATGTTCGAGAGAAAAGAAAATTTGGATGATCTAAGTCTTGAATACAAAGTACAAATTCCAGTCTTGAATTCTCACCAGAGATTATTAAAAAAAAAGTTCTTTGTTACAGTAGGAAATGTCATGAAATCAATATAAGGGCATTTTAAAACTTCATTTACAAGTTGAAAAATATGCCTGACAGTATTGTCCTACTGAATAATGGATAGACTAACATCTACACAATGGAATTCAAGACCACTATTAATGTCTTTTGGATTTAAATGAAAATACCTTGCAAAGTATATGTCAGTTTCTGACATGTATACAAGGTATAGTGGTAAAAAAATTAAGTATAAAGAGATATTTATTCTCCTTTGACCCTAAAATGAGCAAAGAAAAGAGAATATACTTTTTTAAAAAAGATTTATTTATTTATTTATTAATGAGAAAGATAGGATGAGAAAGAAAGAACCAGACATCACTCTGGCACATGTGCTGCCGGGGATCTAACTCAGGACCTCATGCTTGAGAGTCCAAAGCCACTATGGCACCTCCTGGACCATGAAAAGAATACACTTTGTATTTTCAAAAATAATATTGAAGGACTCACAATTCTTTGAATATGGTCAGATTCACTTTATAGCACTCTAAGTCATACTCCTACATAAATGAAGAAACACTTAATTGAGAGCATGGTGACAGGTACTGCAATGGCTAGTTTTCCACATTGCTGAAGGGCTATGGGACTTTTAAAGAAAAACTTGCTCAGTGGCCTTACAAGTTGCTTTCTATTAAAAAACAAGAAAGAAAAAAGCATTTTTAAAAATTTCTTTATTGGAGAATTCATGTTTTACATTCAACAGTAAATACAATAGTTTGTACATGCATAAGGTTTTCCATATAATACAACCCCCACTAGGTCCTGTCATCCTTCTTGGATCTGTATTCTCCCCACCCACCCACCCGAGTTTTACTTTGGTGCAATACGCCAATTCCAGTTCAGGTTCTACTTGTGTTTTCTTTTCTGATCCTGTTTTTCAACTTCTGCCTGAGAGTGAGATCATCCCATATTCATCCTTCTGTTTCTGACTTATTTCACTTAACATGAATTTTTCAAGGTCCATCCAAGATCAGCAGAAAACGGTGAAGTCACCATTTTTTTATAGCTGAGTAGTATTCATATATATATATATACCACAACTTGCTCAGCCACTCATCTGTTGTTGGACACCTGGGTTGCTTCCAGGTTTTGGCTATTACAAATTGTGCTGCCAAGAACATATGTGTACACAGATCTTTTTGGATGGGTATATAGAAAAAAGCATTAAGTCTTAGGGTTTAAAAGAAAGAAATGACTTTCACAAAAATAAAGCTATGATAGTTAATGTTTTAAATTCTTGAGGGGGAAGGGGTAGCTAGTATAATGGTTACGCAAACAGGCTCTCATGACTGAGGCTCCAAAGTCCCAGGTTCAATCCCCTGCACCACCATAAAACAGAGCTGAGCAGTGCTCTGGTAGAAAAATAAATAAGTAAATAAATAATTGAGGGATATATATTTTATTTCTTTATTGGAAATTAATGGCTTATAGTTGACAGTAAAATACAGTAGTTTGTACATGGGTAACATTTCTCAGTTTCCCACAACAGTTCAACCCCCACTAGGTCCTCCTCTGCCATCATGTTCCAGGACCTGAGCCCTCCCCCCACCCTAGAGTCTTTTTTACTTTGGTGCAAAATGAGGGGATATATTTTATCTGTCCTTTTTGAAGGCTTCGGGGAATGAAAGGGACAGGACTTCCTAGTCCCAGTCTTAGAAGAACTTACTTGGAGGTGCCAATGGCTAAAGTTCATATATATTTCCTTATCAGATAAATATTTATTAATTTATTTGGGAGAGAGAGAGAGAAGTGATGAGACCACAGCACCAAAGTCTCCTTCAATACAGTAGCAGCTAGGCTTGCACCTGGGTTGCACTTATGCCAAAACAGCAGCACACTATCCAAGTGAGCTACTTGGCTAGCCCTGATTATATATACTTATATATATATATATATTTTTTTTCTCTCCAGAGTTTTTCCTTTTTTAAATTAACTCATTAATTTAAAGGGATTTTTTTTTCTTTTTTGTCGCTCTGGCTGACTTTTTCAGAGGGAAATGGTAGAGAAACACACCACAAAACAGAGGCCTCCTCCAAGATATTGAGGGTGAGGCTCAGAGCTAGAGTCACAGGTATGGATGGCAAAGCAGACCCACTGTCCATATGCATTATTTGCCAGAATTCTCCTACTGTCAAAAAAAAAAAAAAAAAAGAGAGAGAGAGACACAAAGCTGTGGGCTGGAGAGATGGCTCAGCAGCACATTCCTTGCCTGTGTGAGGCCCTGGCTTTGATCTCCAGTTATGTGTGAAGGAGCAGTGCTCTGGTCTCTCTTTTCTCTCTCTTAAGATAAATAAATGACTTTTTAAAAAAGTGACAGAGGACAAACAAAAACTTTAAAAGCACTGGAATATTTTCCTCTCAAACATAAAAGCTTGAGCAAATGATAAGTTTTGTGGCAACTGTTAGATTCCTCTGAGTTTTAATTGCTTCTGGGTTGCATCCTTAGACTCTACTAGGTGATTGGCAGTGTTGTAATTACCTCCCCTCCCTCCCACCCCCAAGCAACTTTTCCTGTTTTGTTGCACACAGGTCTTATAACAGGTGGTAGAGAACCTAAGATTTCATAGGAGTGCCATACTGATCATACTTGTTATCACTACACTAGGCACTTTAGATGATAGCTAGCACCCCAACCTGATTCCCTTCAATGACTAATACATTCTACACAAATTACTCAGCTCTGGTTTATGGTGGTGCCTGGGACTAAACCTAGGATCTCTAGGACCTTGGGCATGAAAGTCTGTCACTCTGTTGCTGATGTTATCTTCCCTGTTCCCAAGTAGACTTTTTTTCTTTCTTTTTCTTATCTCCTAAGTAGACTTTTAAGTTGACTGCATTTATAGCTCTGGTCATCTCCCCTAACATTTCTCTCCCTCTAGGAGTATGGATCAAAATTCTTTCTGGGGTGAAGAAGGTGGGAGTTCTATCTTTTGTAATTGCTTTTTTGCTGGACATATGCCTTGGCAGGTTGATCCATACCCCCAGCCTGTTTCTATCTTTCCCTAGGGGGGTAGGGCTCTGAAGAGGTGAGGTTCTGGGACACATTGATGAGGTCATCTGCCCAGGAAAGTCTGGATGAAATCATGGTAGTGTTTGCAACTTGGTGGCTCAAAGGTGATAAGAGAATAAGCAGGACAAAATGATAATGAACAGGAACCAAAAAGTAGGAATAAAGCAGATGAGAATAGGGATCTTAGTGTGAAAAGAAGCTAGGAGGTCTATTTTAGGTATGTTCCTAGGGGCCTGTGACTTTTGTAAGTTTTGCTTGAGTTTGATAACTGACATGGAGGTGGACAAAAATACTGTCCGGGAAGATGATGTCCAAGTTGAGATGAGGGCAGAGAGTAGTAGCTCCCATATTTGAAGAAATTAAAATTTGAATAAAATTCACTGTTTACCCCATCAACTTGACCCAGGGAACATAAATACTCATATTTAGCACAGAAGCCTGTGTAATTTCTGAGTCCCTGTCTGTCGGACTTTACAATTTATGGTCACAGTTGGGAACATTCTAGACTGCACTCATTTCAGAACCAGTCTTCCTCAAGTGGCAGAGTAGGTTGACCCAGCCTCCCTTCAGAAAGTGGGGTAGTCCCTATTATTGCTACTTTGTAGGAGGAAAAATTCTTGGAGTGGCCCATGAGAGGGCTTATGCTGATGTTCCTGATGGAAGTGACCAGTGATGGTGGCAAGGGGAATCTATTAGAAGTCTAGGCCCAACATATCTGTGTGGGAATCCAAGAATTCCCTAGGGCCCCAGACTAGTATTGACTTAAAAGGCCATCATTAAGTGAACTAGTCTCTTGCTTTTACTGGATGTAAATTTTGCATGTACCCATATTTGAAATCTGATGTTGGCCAAGTGACAGCAAGGCCTTGGCTAAATCCTTGACTTGTGGATTAGTGACCAACAAGAGTTGAATCTAATAGAACACTTCCAGGAGATGACATCTTGCCTCAGGTCTGCCAAGCCTGAGTGTTAGCAAGGAAGTGATATTCCCTTTGTGAAATAACACAAATTTATTTGTTTAGCTACATCTTTATAAATACTTTATGAGATGTACCATATCACAGGTATAGACAATAATGAGTCAAAGATAATATAAATGACTGGGAGAACTGAGGCTTGCTGAAAAGAGACCTATTTTGGGGAGTGGTGAATACTAACCAGCTTATACTATGTGCCAGGTTACTGTCCTAGTCCTTTAAAACATGTTACCTACCTTTCTACAGTGCTAGTGCTGATTACTATACCACCTATACAGATTAGGAAAAAAATGCTCTTGAAAGCTTAGCTGGTAGGAGAGAGTTGGGTGTTGATTTCAACTCCTTGACTCTTTAGAGTAGTATACTTATCTCAAAAGTCAGGATACTGGGGCTGGGGAGAAGTCAGGATACCGTGAATACAGGGTATGAAGGAATTAGGGAAGTGGGACATGGAGGTAACATTTAGCTCAAGAGAGCTTCCCAGTTTCCCTTTGGGATCATTCCAGGGTACAGCATGCCTGAGCCTGCCAAGAGTAGTAGCAGGTGGGCCCTGATAAGATGACAGTAAGTCAAAGAAAGAAAAGGGGGCATCCTGATGGTACCTTGGAGGAACAGAGGAGGATCCAAGCTGCCTTGTACAGGGGCAGACCCTCTACCCCCTACCCTTCGCCCCCCCCCCCCTCCCCGGCAGGCATTGCTTTGTCCACTGACTTAAAGAAACATCCAAGACAAATAGTAAAGTCACTGTAGGGGTAGCATGATAGCTACATTCCTTGAGATTATACCTAAAGGGGAGGCAAGAATAAAGGGATAGTGGGGGACGCTGCCAAACCTTTGATGTTCTACCTGTTATGACCTCCCCCCCCCCCACTTCCTGAGGCAGGAAATGGTGACATCACTCTGTCAGCACTTTCCTGTTCTGAGTCATCAGGATTGTGGCACAATTAGCCATATGATTTCCAAGTTGATGATGTACTCCATTCTTAGGGACTGGGCATTGTGTTGAGTCTCTCTCACCTGACAAACTGCCAGACTTCATTCAGTTTGAGACTGTCCCTTTGGAATGTCATTCTGAGTTCTTTTTGTCAGCATTACTCTATATTTACTAATTCTAAATTGGGGTAGGAGGTTATAATACACAGTTAGATAAGTTATAGGGTTTTGTTTGTTTTTTGTTTGTTTGTTCATTTGTTTGCTTTGTTTTTATAGAGAGGCAAAGAGACCACAACACCCAAGCTTTCTCCAACATGGTGAGGGCCAGGCTCAAACCTGAGTTGCGTACATAGCAAATCCAAGTGAGCTGTTTCACCAGCCCCATTATTTCTTATTTCAAATGATGCAATGCATAAGGACCCAGGTTCGAGACACCCCCCACCCCGTCCCCACCTGCAGGGGGTGGGGGGAGCTTTCCAAGTGATGAAGCAGGGCTGCAGGTGTCTCTCTACCTCTCTATCTCTTCCTTCTCGATTTCTGACTTTCTCTATCCAATAAATAAGTAAAAGATAATAAAAAAATAAGAGTAAATTAAAAAAAAATTTTTTTTAAAGAAATCATCTTTTGGGCAGAAGGCAAATAGCATAGTGGTTATGCAAAGAGACTCTCATGCCTGAGGCTCCAACATCCCCTGTTCAATCCCCCATACCACCATAAGCCAATGCTGAGCAGTGCTTGGGTAAAAATCAATTAATTAAAAAATAAATTATATTTCTGCATAAATTGTGTATTGCCAGGTTTCTGTAGACTAGATTACTACAAGTTAAAGGGATAAGGAATATAAGCATTAAACTGCTTTAATTTATCATTTCAAGTACCATTTCATTATAGAAATTCACAAACGGGCAGAAAAACAGTTCATTGAACACTCATCCACCCTTTCTCTAGTTTTCACAATTATATATCAAGGACACCCTGAATGGACCCGGACTTCCTCCTCCTTTGCCCTTGTCTTCTTCCTGAGGGAATAATTGCCTTGATAATTTTAAAGCAAAATTTAGACAGCACACCATTTTATTCATAGCAGTTTTACTATCCATCACTTAAAAAGCACTCTTTAAAAATAAGCATGACACAGTTTTCATAGCTAAGAAATTAGTAATTTCTTAACATCTCATGGGTATGCCTCTTTTTTGTTTGTTTGTTTTTTTTAGGATTGGTTTGGGTTCAGCCCTTGTTGTTTTTTTTTTGTTTGTTTGTTTATGGATAGAAACAGACAAGTAGAGAAAAAACCCATAGCACCAAAGCTTCCTTTAATGTAGCGAGGGTCAACTTGAACCTGTTCCATGAGAATCTCTTTGCATGACCATTATACTATCTCCCTGGTCCAAGATTCCTCTTAGAAGCAGAATTCTGAAGGGAAAAAAGGCACAAGGAAAACAAAGTGTATTCACTGCAGCAAGAGAGGAAACCAAAGCCAGCCATGGTCTATGTGCTCATAGATTTAACTCTCTGAAAGAACAAGTCTTGAATAACAGGCAACATCAAAAGGCAGCTGTGCTTTTCTCAGAATAAAACAGCTGAGCTAAACAACCAAAACCAAACAGCTGTACTGCCTTTGGATTTAGTGTTACATTAAAATTAGATGTTTTCTTTCTACAGGTTTTTTTTTTCCGTCTTCTACTTTTTTTGGCAGAAAGAAACAATGGAAAGATTTTTATTTCAGACATAAATGTTATGTTTGTGTCCTTTCCACACAACCCACAGTAAAATGTTGATTACTGTGGAAATTTGACTAATCGCATTGTCTTATAAGCATAGACACTCTCTTTTTTTCATTATTCAATACTACTTAATTATTTAGAATTTGCTTGTATGCACTGAACACCATTTATGATCCAGAAGCAGGAATTCATTAGCAAATTTTACAGATATTTTACTTATAGAGAAATAATAAAGATACCGTTCTGATGAATTAAGACAAATTAACCCTGATTTGTAAACAGGTATTATTCATTTCTTTTATAGAAAAGTTAATTGTTGTAAGTCAACTAAATAGAACAATACAGGCAAAAAAAAAAAAAAAAAAGACCAACATTATCTGGATTTCTCCTTTAGTACACTACATCTTCTTCTTCTTCTAGCATTTGCCCTTCTTCCGTAGCCAGTCAACAGCGTCAGGTTGAGCCTGATGTAAACTACATTATGCTGTGTAAATAGCATAATTGTTGCAAAAACCATTGTGTTTTCTGCCTGAGGCTCTCATGTCCCAGGTTCAACCTCCAGCACCACCATAAGCCAGAGCTGAGCAATGACCTGGTAAAAAACAAAGGAGAAAAGCAAAGAGAGGAAAAGAGAAGAAAAAAACAGGTATATCAACTTAAAAAAAAATTTACTGTAATATTATATTACATTATATCATATCATATACTTTATTTTATTATTATTGCTTTTTTTTTTTTTCCAGAGCGCTGCTCAGCTCTGGTTTATGGTGGTGCAGGAGACTGAACCTGGGACTTTGTAGCCTCAGGCATGAGAGCCTCTTTGCATAACCATTATGCAAACCATTACCCCTACCCTTTACCACATTTTTATATGAAAAAATGTTACATATTCATTGTAGAAAGTATAGTTAAGCTAAAGATTTCTTTGGTTCCATATTTTACTCTTCAGCTATTAACCAGGTACTCTGCTAGGTTCCACTCAGAGATAGTGAACATATTCATTTATCCTGTCTTCTCTTGTATATGTGTACTCATTTTGTCTACATTCTTTATAATTATCTTGAGAATATATAATTGTTTTGAGCTTAAATCATCTTGCATGCATCAATACTTCACTCCTTTTATTTTGGAGTGGTATCCATCACTAGGGCACAATTTTTTTCATTAATTCACCTGTTGATATACATATGGCTGCTTTCAGTTTTTGCCTATTACAAATAAAGATGTATCCAGCCTTGTTATAGAAACAGAAGTCTGCAATAAACCTCTAGTGTAATGATGAACAGAACTTCACTACAGACCGTTTGTAATTTGGCAACCTCTTTTTCAAATAATGAATTGTTTTGTTTACGTACTAAAAAAAAAAAAAAAAAAGTAAAGATGCTATGGGGGCCTGGCAGTAGCACACTGGGTTAAGCACACGTAGCACAAAGTGCAAGGACTAGCACAAGGATTCCAGTTTGAGCCTCCAACTCCCCTCCTGTATGGCAGTCACTTCACAAATGGTGAAGCAGGTCTGCAGGTGTCTATCTTCATCTCTCCCTCTCTATCTCCCCATCCCCTCTCAATTTTTCTCTGTTCTATCAAATAGTAAATGGAAAAAATGGCCACCAGGAGCAATAGATTCGTAGTGTAGGCACCCAGTCCCAGCGATAACTCTGGGTACAAAAAAAAAAAAAAAAAAAAGAACTATGAATGTTTGTATAGATGTTCTTGCATGCTTATAAGTTCCTTTTCTCCTGGACAAAATGGCTAAGTGTGAAATGGATGGAGCATATAATTGATGCAGCTACTTTTTTTTTTTTTAATCTCGGCTTAAAAATATCAATGATTTATTTTATGGAAGAGTTAATTTATTTCATATAAAAGACTGAGGCCCTCTGCTTTAGCCCATGCAGTAATAGGATCAAACCCAGGGCCTCATGCATTCAAGTCTGACTCTTTCCCTTCTCCCCTAAATTGTTTTCCAAAATGGTTCTATTAACTTTGCAATGCTACCAGCAGTGAGTAAGACCAGTTATTCCATATCCTTGTCAGCTTTTCTTTGGTCAGTCTTACTAATTTTAGGCCTTTCATTTGATATGAAAGAATATCTCATTGTGGTTTTAATTTGCACTCCATGATGTTGGACATCTATTTTTGTGCTTACTTAGCATTACTATAGTGTTTTCGATTAAATGTCTGCTCAAATATTTTTAAAAAATTATTATTGTTGCCACCAGAGTTATTGTTGGGGCTCAGTGCCAGCACTATGAATCCACTGATCTCGGTGGCCATTTTCTCTCCATTTTTTTTGATAGGACAGAAAGAAACTGAGAGGAGAGAAGGAGGTAGAGAGGGAGAGAGGAAGGTAGACACTTGCAGGCCTGCTTCACCGCTTGTGAAGCTTCCCCTATGCAATAGGGAGTGGGGGCTTGAACCTGCATCCTTATGTTCACAGTCCTTGCTGTAGTCTAGATGAAAGGATATATCAGATATGTGCTTTGCTTTTTTTTTTTTTTTCTCCTGGTCAGTATGTTTTCTTTCCATTTTGCTAAGTTGTCATTCAAAGAATACAAGTTTTAATTTTGATGATTGATTTTGAAAACCTATAATCCCACATGGTATGAGAAACCATTTTCCAGAGCGAAAAGAAAAAAAAAAAGACCATAGTTTTTTTTTTAATTTATTTTTTATTTAAGAAAGGATAAATTAACAAAACCATAGGGTAGGAGCTAGTTAGTATTTTGTAGTCTTACCAACCAGAGATCAGGAAACAGGAAGGACTACTGCTTTTTACTGAAGAAGAGATCATAGACTATCTGAAGACCAGAGACAGAAACCCCTATCCTTATCATTTGTCTCATGTTCATTGCTGTTGACCTTGGGAGATAATAACTTAAAGAATGTAGGGAATGTACCTGCTTTAAATAGTGGTCTAGAAATAAAAACTTCGGGCTGACGAAATATTCAATAACTTGCTTGAATAGTGTTTCTTTGCCATGTATTGTGACCCAGGTTTGAGCGTGACCCCTAGCACACTGAAGGAAGGCTTGATGCTGTGGTCTCTTTCATTCAATATCTCTGTTTCTTTTTCTGACATGTACGAACAAACAGGTGCTCTGCTACCTGGTTCCTGCTTCTTTATTTCTCAAAAAAAAAAAAAAAAAAAAGAAGAAGAAAGAATAAAAGAAGGTGAAGACTTCCTGAAAACACTCTATATTTAGTGTATTTAGTGTACATGATTGAATATAACCATAAACCACTGTTTGCTAGGACTGTCGTAATTAAGTACCACCAACTAGTTAGTTTAAGCAATACAGATATCACGTCTCACAATCCTGGAGACTGGAAGTGTGAGATCAAGGTGTCAGTATGCTACCTTCCTTCCTTCTGATACCTTCCTTGGTTCTCAGCTTGTGAATAGTAGCCACTTTCATGTTGATGCACTTGTTTTACTCTGTTCATATCTCTCTTCTCTCTCTCTCTCTCTCTCTCCATCTCTCTCTCTGTTTCTCTCTCTCTCTCTCCCAGAACACTGATCAGCTCTAGCTTATGGTGGTATGGGGAAACTGATCCTGAAACTTCAGAGCCTCGGGCTTGAGGGTCTCTTTGCATAATCATTATGCTACTTACCCCTGTACCACTGTTCACCTCTGTCCCAATCTGCTCCACCCTTTTTAAATGTATCTATTTATTATTGTTGTTATTTAGATTTATTTATTGTATGAGAAAGTGAGAATACCACTCTGACATATGCAGTGCTGGGGGGGGGGGTGGTGTCAAATCTGGGACCTTACACATAGCAAGTCCTGTGCTCTACCCTCTGAGTCATATCCTAAGCCACCTAATCTCTTCTGATAAGGACACCAGTCACTAATTAGCTTAACAACCTCCTCTAACATTAACTGTTTCTTTCTAGAAACCATTTCCAATACAATTACATTTTGATGTAGGGGGAGTTAGGGCTTCAGTATAGGAAGATGGGGAGACATAGTGAGCTCACAGAAGGTACTTAAGGACAAATAGCTCAGATTCACAGTATGCTGCTTTGTCATGCATACAGCCCAAGTTTAAACCTGGCTCCTTTCATTCTGCAGGAAGTTTCAGTGCTGGTGTTTCTTTCCCTCTCTCTTTGCTTCTCTGTCTTCATCTGAAAAAAATTAGCCCAGAGTGGTCACATGCTGACAATGAACAATAAAATAAAATAAAATAAAATAAAATAAAATAAAATAAAATAAAATAAAATGTAACTTAAATAGAAGGCTAGTTCAGGACTGTATTTCTAATCCTGGAACAGAATGAAAGTGAATGGGCTTTCTGAAGGATCCCAACAAAATGCAGCCTAGGTAATATTAAGCAGGAACTATTTGCAAGCAAATCTATATAACAATGTAGATCAAGGGTCTCTTAGTAACTTGCTCTGACCTTGTTTATTTTAAGAGGTAGAATTATATGTAAATCTATGCCCAAACTCTTTCCAGACAACTGGAACTGTGGTTTTGAGCTCTTGCCTGCAATTAACAAGTCCCCTTTATCTACATGGGGGTTTCTCTCTACCTTGATATTGCTCACATTTTGGGTGGGATGACTCTGTTGGGGGAGCGGGAGCAGGGAGCTTGCTTTAAGCATTGTTAAACTGTTTAGTTGCATAGACTCAAGAGGTGGAATTTTAGAGCACTGAATTTTCAAGCCTAATGTTTCATATCCCAAACTACATGTGCCAGAATGATGTTCTGATCTTTCTCCTCCCCAAATAAAAAAAAAAGCTGTTAGTTGCACCCCTGGAATATAATCACTAGGTGTTAGTAGCTCTTCCGTAGTGGTAACAACCAAAAAATGTCTCCAGACATTGTTAAATATCTTCTAGGGGGACAAAATGCTCCTGACTGATAATTCCTGGTCTGGGTAATGTTTTCTTTAGACTGCAAAAATAAATAAATAAAATAAATAAATAAATAACTCAGCCACAAAACAATATGAAAAGGAAAAAAAATACTAGCAATATATTTGTGATATGTGTAAATTTAGGCAAATGTATCTTGTTTGAGACATATAACCACTCATTATTAAGTCCTTCCTGTCCCTTCCAGTCAGTCTAGGATTGGACACTCAGTGCCTTTCTTGCTTACTAACTCCCATTCTTCTCTCAGTCTTGGCTATGTAAAAATATGCTTTCTGCCCAGTGTATTCTTTGCAGTGACTCTGTTCCTCCTGATCTGGTACCTGCTTCTGTGGGTCAGTTAAGAATATGTACTAGATAACACTGGAAAGAAATATAGATGCTAAAGTGTCAAAGCTGTATAGAATGACTAGGTTAAATTTTGTCAAAGACTTATTTGTGAGAGCAAGTGAAGAGGAAGGGAGAGAGCACCATTATGGTACCTGTGATGTCAGGAATTGAACTCAGGACCTCACCTGTGAGTTCAACACCTTATTCACTGTGCCACCTTCCAACTACAACTGGGTTAAATTTACAGGTTGTGATTGTCTTAACAAAAGACACGCGGGGTGCGGTGGGGGTGGTGGCACACCTGGTTTAGCACACGTTTACAATGCACAAAGACCTGGGTTCGAGCCCCCTGGGTGTGTGTGTGGGGGTGCACTTTGCAAGTGGTGAAGCAGTGCTACAGTTGTCTCTCTTTTTCTCTCCCTCTCTATCATCCCCTAAATACTCCCCTCTCGATTTTTGGCTGTCTCTATCCAATAAAGAAAGATAATAAAAAACAAAAATGAAAAAAGGTGGTGGGGCATGTTTCTCTGGCAGATTGATGGAAGTTTCCTTAAGTGAGTTTCATTTAATGTTGGCATATTATCTGAGGAACATGGAGTATTTTCTTTGATAGTTCAATTTACATGACAGTGGCCTTGGTCTATTTCACTAATGGGTGCCACTTCCTTTTTTTAGTTGCCAAGAACTAAAAGAAAAATATAGAGACCACAGTTCTTGATGTATAAGGTTATTGTGAGGGTCCAAGTTGATAAACCACATAAAGTCCCTCAAATAGTGCTGAGCACTTTTGCAAGAGCCATCATGTAAGCTATTGTTATTTATTTATCAAAGATATACTGAATTTTGGTTTTGAACTAAGTCTGTGCAAGGTGATATGGCAGAGTCAAAGGAAAGTCAACCATGGATGGATAGTGTATCAAAGAAATGATTAGTGTGATCTAGGAGTTGGTGTAGTAGGTAAAGCATTGGACTCTCAAGGATGAAGTCCTGAGTTCAAACCCCAGCAGCACATGTACCAGAAAGATGTCTGGTTCTTTCTCTCTATCTTATCTTTCTTTCACATAAATAAAAAGAAATTCTCAAAAGGAAAGAAAAGAAAGAAAGAGAGGAAGAAAGAAAGAAAGGAATGGTTAGCATAGCAGTTGTATTAATTTGTTTCATTTCTTCTTCAAAAAGACCTTGAAAAATAGTTATTATTTAACCATTTCATAGAGAAATCAATTTCGGGGAGTGGGAAAGTAGATTATCATACACTTAGTTATTTGCTTATAGATGTGAAATTTATACCAGATCCATTTGACATCTAAATTCTGTTTCCTTCTCTGTCCATTTATGGTCATAGAAGAGATACTGTATGGGGCTGGAAAGAGAGTAAAATGGTTATGCAAAAAGTCTTTTATGTCTGAGGCTCCAAGGTCCCAAGATCAGTCCTTTGCACCACTACAAGTCAGAGATGAGGAGAAAAAAATAAATAACAGGGAATAGAGCGGTAGCGCAGCGGGTTAAGCACACTTGGTGTGAAATGCAAGGACCTGCGTAAGGATCTGGGTTCCAGCCCTTGGCTCCCCACCTGCAGGGGGGTGGGGATCACTTCACAAGTGGTAAAGCAGGTCTGCAGGTGTCTGTCTTTCTTTCCCCCTCTCTGTCTTCCCCTCCTCTCTCCATTTCTCTCGGTTCTATCCAACAACAATGACATCAATAATAATAACCACAACAATGATAAAACAACAGGGCAACAAAAGGGGGGGGGAGCCTCCATGAGCAGTGAATTCATGCTGCAGGCAGAGCCCCAGCAATAATTCTGGAGGCAAATAATAATAATAAATACATAAATAAACAAATAATAGAAAAGATACTATACATATATCAAAAGATTTACCAGCAAGGAAAAATTGCTATTTGTCTTAGGAGAGATAGTGATAAATTGTTATAATGAGTAGAATAGAAAGAGATTTTTTCCCCTCTGTAAGTTCAAGGAAAACCTGTAGGAAAAAATATATATAATTTGGGTAGAATTTGTACTTTTGAAATTTGGAGGGTTTGAGTGAGTAAAACATTCCTAGAGAGAAGTACAAGACCATACAACAGTAAATTGTGGTTCTTTTTTTTTTTTATTAATTTTATTTTTGAGAGAGATGCAGAGAGAGAGACACACAGAGAAACACCAGAGCACTGCTCAGCTCTGGTTTATGGTGGTGCGGGGGATGGAACCTGGGACTTAGGAGCCTCAGGCATGAAATCCGTTTGCATAACCATTATGCTGTCTCCCCCACCCAATTGTGGTTTTTAAATGGAGAATAAAGGGGAGTTTCATTTGATTAAAATGATGAAGGAAATCCTTATCAACTTTAGCTTTGTTCTTATTTTGTTTGTCCTCTCACTTGCCTTCTATAGCATCCTTCTGTGGAGCTGATTCAGATATTGCCCACATTGCCCGGAGATAAAAGGCTATTCTAAATCTTATCAGGTTGTTTCCCTACATGAAATTCTTCAATGTCTCAACAACATGATAAATATCTGAACTACAGAACCTTCATGATTTGTCTGTTACCTGGTGCCTAGTCATACCTCCTTATAATAAGAATAAGCTCTCAGCTTGTATTTGGAAGCGCCTCTCCTGTTCCTAGACACCATTTTGACCATTTTTTAATTCATTCTTGTTCATCTGGAAATTCTTTTTTCTTTTCTTTCTAAAAAAATTTTTAGAAAGATTTTGTTTATTAATGAGATAGGTAGGAGGAGAGAAAGAAAGAACTAGACATCACTCTGGTACATGTGCTGTTGAGACTGAACTCGGGACCTCATGCATGAGGGTTCATTGCTTCATCCACTGTGTCATCTCCCAGACCACTGGAAATTCTTTTCTCTTTATTTGATTTTGGCTCTTAAAATTGTTTTTACTGAAACCTTCTAAATATTCTCTATCTTCACTCCCTGGCAGACTTGGCCTATCTTTTTAAGCAACTATACACTGAGTGTGTGGCCACTAAATAATTACTTGCTATTATTATGCTACCAGTATTCTCCTACATAAGTGTGCGTGTTGAGGGCAAAAATTAGGTCTTGTTTTCTCTGTATTCTCCAGTCTCAGTTAGTAAAAAACAAAGTCCAGTAAGTACTCTTGAATAAATGAATGAATACTCTATTATACTAGCAAACTATACTGTGGTAAGCATGTGAGAAAAAGAATGAAAGCCTGAATTGGTGAGTTGGAAAAATATTTCACTCTACCTCTTTTACCAGGGTAAATTTTTTTAGAAAAAGAAATGGGTCAGGGGTAGATAGCATAGTGATTATGCAAAGAAACTCTTCTGCCTAAGGCTCCAAAGTCCCAGGTTCAATCCCCTGTACCACCAAAAGCCAGAGCTGAGCTCTGGTAAAAAAAATAAATAAATAAAATAAAAGCTCTGGTAAAAAAACAAAATAAAACAAAACAAAAACCACTTTTTTAAAGAAAATATTTTATTTATTTATTTATTTATTTATTTATGGGAAAGAGAGTGAAAGAACCAGACAGTGCTTTGGTACATGTGCTACTGGGGATTGAACTTGGGACTTCTTACTTGAGAGTTCAGTGCTTTAGCCACTGTGTCACCTCCTGGACCACAAGAAATGAACTTTTCATTAAGGAAATTTCTTTTCAAAATAACAGAATTTAAATATGAAATTCTAGATATTCCTTTTTTGTTTGCTTGCTTTTCCTTTTGTTCTTCTGTACAATATGGCTGGCCTTGATTACTTCTGACTTCTTTCGACTGACATCAAAGGTTATCACTGGGTTGTGCTCCTTTGAAGCAGAGGCTGTGTGTGCACCTTAACCCAACTTGTCAGGTGGGTGAATACAAACTGGGTGCTCTTTGCTGTGCTATCATCTCAGTAACGGCCCTGTTCCAGTTTTTCATATGCCTCGTTTTGTTTGTTTGTTTTGCTTTTATAGAGACAGAGTGAGCAAGAGCAAGTGAGCGAGAGAACCCACAGCACCAAAGCTCCCTTCAGTGCAGTGGAATCTGGACTCAAACTGGGGTAGTGCACATGGCAAAGCAGTGCACTATCCAAATGATTCATTTTGCTGGCCCCTTGTTCACATGCTTGTAAAACCCCTCTTGTGCTCTTCTACAGGTAAACAAAAGCTATCTTCCGCTGCGATTTAACCAGCCTGTGTTGGTCTCTTCATCTGACGATTTCACACTGTGTATTTGTGTATTTTATTTTGGGGGGTTTTATAAAGGTAAACCATGTACCTCAAGCCCGAGCTTATCTGTCAGAAATCTGGTCTGGCTCCAGGGCCTTTGAACTTTTTGCATTAGCAGCGATTGGGATCAACTACCAGCAGGGTCTAGTCATATGGGATGAGGATGCCTTTTATCTCCTTCTTGGAAGCCTCACGCACGCATTTCTGGTAAAAGGCCACCAGGGCTTTGGAAGTGGCCAGAGATTACACAAATCCGGTCCACGTGACCACCAACTTTCAAATGGACAGGGTTATTATCCAAGTCAGCTCATCATTTTTTGCCTGGAAACAGAACAAGTCGCAGTAACTTAAAATATCAGGACCTGGTTAAGGCCTGGGGTATTCATTGCCTTGTCACCCCAATGAGGTGCTCCTGGGTTTGCAGTAGCCCAGGACTTAGCATTTATTTGGGACTGACGACCTGCGTGGACTATGTCTAGATTTTAGGCCACATTGCAGGAATCTAGCTAAGTGGTCCTCACAAAGCTATGCAGCAACTCAAAACTGGGGGTAGGGGGTGAGGTTGGGTGGTGGGGTTAGTGGTGGTGGAGTGGTATTGTATTTTAAAATCAAAAAGCTTATTTGCCCTTCCCACCCACCTGAATTCAACTCCCTGCCTTCTACTTCTGCCTGAAAGAAAACCACTATGAAATATTTAGTAGTCAAGAGTTAAATCATACCCTCCTAACCCCCTTATGGTAGAGCATGGAATCCCCAGAGAAGAAATGTTCTTGATTTGTTTGTTTCTATCCTATCTAATACAAATTAAAGAAAGTGAGAAAGAAAGTTAGGAAGAAAGAAAGATTTGTTGTAAATCCCTTCTAGCATGGATGAAGGGGAGAGGGAAAGTATGGGTTTGAAATTCAGTGGTGAAATTCAGCTGGAGTAAATAGCCTATAGGTTCTGCTTTGTCTAATGCTGCCCTTGAGGGGGCAATTAATCATTTTGAATTTTAAAGTTTGTATTCTACATTCTACATCTTCAGTGCTTTTCGTGGTTAATGTACAATTGGAATCTGGAGACCCTAATGGTTGTTACCTTTTTGTATCAGAAGCAGGAATTTTTGTGAAAATGAACGGATCTGATTTTATCTTACAATCCTAGAATTGTTAGGAATCTTAAAGATCATTTAGTAGGGATGAGCAACATTTTAAGATGACCTTAGATAATCCTTAAATAGAACAAAGCTATCTAAATCAGCAAAGCACATAGCTGTGGTGAGTCCCCTAGGTCAAGCTTTACCTGAGGCTTCCTGCCTGGTTTCTAGCTGCTAGGGGAGAGAGGAAGGAGTCAGAGGAAGGCAAGGAGCTGGGTGGAGGCATACCTGGTTGAACACACATGTTATAATGCACAAAGACCTGGGTTCAAGCCTGTAGTCTCCACCTGCAGGGGGAAAGTTTTGCAAGTGGTCAAACAGTGCTGCAGGTGTCTCTCCGTCTTGCTCCCACTCTCTCTCTCTTGAAATTGTATTTATTTATGAGAAAGAACCAGACATCACTCTGGCACATGCGCTGCTGGGGATCGAACTTAGGACCTCATCATTGAGAGTCCAAAACTTTATCATTGCACCACCTCCCGGACCACTCTTGCTCCCTATTACCCCCTTCCACCTCGATTTCTGATAGTCTCTACCCAATAAATAAAGAGAATACTTTTTTAATATAAAAAAGAGGTAGGCAAAAGGGGGTGGGGTGGGGGTTGGGAGGGAGCTGGACAAGTACTTATAGGAAAATGGGGGGAGATAAGATTATATAGACAGAGTATAGGGAGTGGGGGGTTGGAACAATTGTTCAAGATGTTCACAACACAAAGGCATTCATTTACTCACCCAATATTATTAATCATCTACTAGGAGTCTGATCTGATACCAGCCCCACTTCCTGTCCGCAAAAAGCTCTCCGTCTAGCGGCATACAATTGAGGGTGATAAGTCTAACAATAAAGACAGATACTGAGCGTAATGTCGGAATATGTTAAAATACTGCAGTTCAGATTTCTCGTTCCCACTCTTTTTGAAGTTATCGATTTCCTTTTGTTTTCTTTAAACACTTAAGCATTTCTCTCTGCTGGGAAATTGTGCAGATGCAGTCACATCTGCCATGTTGTCCTCCTCTCTCCTCCGCGTCGCAGCCCGACACTCTCAATGTGACAAATACATATTTCACCTTTACCTCTTTCCTCTATTTGCCCCTCTAATTGCCAAGCTATTGCTGGGTGCTATGGGCCAAAGGTATTTGATTGCTGCAGCATAAAATGACTATACTGTAAATGAAGGTTTTAAGATGTTTTAGGGATAGAGGTACATTAGAAAAAGAAGAGAAGAGAAGAGAAAAGAAAAAGGGAAAAAAGTGGGTTAAAGATATCTCAGACTATTATCAGGGCAGGGAGGTATACAGAAAGGATAAATAAATTAATTAGAATATGAGAAAGAAAAAAGCTCCTAAACATGCAATTAGTAAGTATCAGCAGCATAGTTCATTCCCTCAAAATGGATGACAAGCATTCAGAATACATTACCAGTTAGCATGGGTGCAAATATATATATATATATATATATATATATATATATATATATATATATATATATATTACTAGAGCACTGCTCAGCTCTGGCTTAAGTGTCATGGAGAACTGAACCTGGAACTTTGCTTGTTTTTTAAAAAACTTTTTTTTATTATCTTTATTTATTTATTTATTGGATAGAGACAGCCAAAAATCGAGAGGGAAGGGGGATAGAGAGGAAGAGAGACAGAGAGACACCTGTAACCACTCGGGAAGCTTTCCCTCTGCAGGTGGGGACTGGAGGCTTGAATGCGGGTCCTTGTGCATTGTAGCATGTACACTCAACCAGGTAGGTGTGCCACCACCCAGTCCCAAACCTGGAACTTTGGATCCTCAGGCATGAGAGTCTGTGTGCACCATTCTACTATCTACTCCTACCCTGAAATATATATATATTTGGCCTCCAGGGTTATTGCTAGGGCTCAGTGCCTGCACGACGAATCCACTGCTCCTGAAGGCTATTTTTTTTCCTTTTGTTGGCCTTATTGTTTAACGTTGTTGTGGTTATTATTATTGTTGTTGTCATTGGATAAAACAGAGAGAAATGGAGAGAGGAGGGCAAGGCAGAGAGGAGGAGAGAACTATAGACACCTGCAGACCTGTTTCACCACTTGTGAAGCGACTCTCCTGCAGGTGGGGACCCAGGGCTGGAACCGGGAACCTTAGGCCGGTCCTTGCGCTTTGCATGTGCGCTTAACCCATTGCGCCACTGCCCAACTCCTGAAAGTGTATTTTTAAGGCCACCAGGATTGCTCCTCTGGATTGCTGCTCTTCTTTCCCATGCCTAGCTCTCACCACATTAGAAGAAGCTTTGGTGCTGTGGTGTCTTCTACTCGATCTTTTTTTTAAAATTTATTTATTTATTCATGAGAAAGGAGAGAAAGAGCCAGACATCACTCTAGTCTATGTGCTGCTGAGGATTGAACTTGGGACCTCATGCTTGAGAATCCAACGCTTTTATCAGCTATTTCTGTTTTTCTCTTTCTATCCCAAACCGTCAATGTGGAGCAGAGAAGCCCAGGCAAAAGAATAACAAAACAGAAAACATATCTTTACTTTTTATCAAAGAACCCCAAGAATCATAAATGCTAACAAAATGTTAAATTATGAAGGAAGATGTTATATTGTTATAACCTATTATCATGTTAGATTAATTGAATAGGAATAAATGTTTATATTTTGTAATAAAATTAGTATGAATAGGGGGCCAGGCAGTAGTGTAGAGGGTTAAGCATAATGGTGAAAGCGCAAGAAATGTAGTAAGGATCCCAGTTTGAACCCCTTGCTCCCCACCTGCGGGAGGTAGGGGGGGGGTCACTTCACAAGCAGTGAAGGAGGTCTGTAGGTGTCTTTCTCTCCTCCTCTCTGTCTGCCCCTCCTTTCTCGACTTCTTTTTTGTCCTATCCTATCCAACAACAACAGCAATAACCATAATAAGGGCAACAAAATGAGAAAGAATGGCCTCCAGGAGCAGTGGATTCTTAGTGCAGGCACACCTTTGAGCCCCAGTGATAACCCTAGAGGAAAAATAAATAAATACATAAATAAATACATAAATAAATAAAATTATATATGTTCTGAATGGTATTCAATGTTTAAAACTCCATTACTATAAATTAACTAATAGTGTCAATCTCAAATAAAATATTAAAATAATAAATTGTGTAAATAAAACTGAAAAGATAGTTCTTTTTTCCCCCCAAAGATTAAATAACTTTTTTTGTTTGTTTGTTATGTTTTTTTTTCTTTTTTTTTCTTTTCTGTTTTTAGATAGAGAGAGACAGGGACAGAGACAACATAGCACTGAGGCTTCCACCAATATGGTGAGGGCTGAGCTTGAACCTGGGACGAGCTCATGATAAAGCAGCCTCTATCCAAATGAACTATTTCACTGGCCCAGTATTTTCTTTCTCTTATTTATTTATTTATATTTATTTATTTATTACTTATTTCCTTTTGTTGCCCTTGTTGTTTTATCGTTGTAGTTCTGATTGATGTCGTTGTTGTTAGACAGGACAGAGAGAAATGGAGAGAGGAGGGGAAGACAGAGAGGGGGAGAGAAAGACAGACACCTGCAGACCTGCTTCACCACTTGTGAAGGGACTCCCCTGCAGGAGGGGAGCCGGGAGCTCGAACCAAGATCCTTAGGTCGGTCCTTGTGCTTTGCGCCACCTGCGCTTAACCTGCTGCACTACCACCTGACTCCTTATTTATTTATTTATTTATTTATCTATCTATCTATTTATTTATTATTTACCAGAGCACTTCATTGAGCCTTTTGACTTTGGGATCTAGGAACCTTAGGCATTCGAGTCGTTTTACATAACCATTGTGCCCTGTCCCCAGTGCAGCTTTTAATTTGTAACTACTAGGTTGAATCTGTGCTATACATGTTTACTTTTTTTTTAATTATTATCTTTTTAGGAACAGGGGCTCAAACCCAGGTCCTTGCGCATAGTAACATGTGCCCTCAACCAGGTGCGCCACTGTCCAGCCCCCCACACATTTACTTATTAAGAGACATCTTTTAACTAAACCCTCTTCATTGCAGTCACTGCTTTTACTTCTTTTTGTACCTGATGAAGCACAGGCACATACTAGGCATGCAAAAAAAAAATTTTTTTTTTTGTTTATTGCTGAAAATCTCAACTGGTTATGTATAGACTCTTAGTTTATAATGTGGATGTACTATAAAAAAAAATTGGGGCCAGGCAGTGGCACACCTGGTTAAGTGCATACATTACAGTGTACAAGGACCTGGGTTCAAGCCTCTGTTCCCTACCTACAGGGGGAAAGTTTCACAAGTGGTGAAGTAGAGCTGCAGTTGTCTCTCTGTCTGTCTCCCTCTCTGTCTCCCCATCTCTCTCTCTCTCTGTCTCCCCCTCCCCTTTCAATTTCTCTCTATCTCTATCTGTAAATAAATTAATTAAAAAAAGAATAAACAAAATAGGGTTTCAATAAGTCAAATTCATTTCAATTCATCCATTTGTTTCTAAGGGTTAAAATCTGCATATTCTGGGTGGATTTCTTCTAATAAAATCAATATTTAGATTTAATCTGCTTATTTAGAGATTTGGCCTCACACATTATGGCATGCGATATTAAATATGTTATTCAGAATTCTCTTAAGAAAGAATGGATTTTCCCAAGTCACTGAGTAATGACCTCTCTGCCTTTGTAGCAGTAGTTGGTCACCTGGACTCTGAAGCATAGCCCTGTTACCATGGGCAGTCTTGTAAGCTTGGGCTCTTCTGCATGCAAAGGGTAGCACCTGTAACTATACCTAGTGAAGATTCAATTGCAGGTGTATTTGCAAATTGACTTGTGAGGCGGGGGAGTTTAAGCAAATCCTTTTGAAAGCGAATCCCTCCAAGGTGTGAGTAAGGAAGAAACAAGAAGAGAAGTGACAATCAAAAACCTATTAAAATCTAGTTCCCATAGAAGAACCTCACTGACTAATGACATTTATGCTTTCATAGCTAAGCATTTAAAAGTCATCTTGTGTCAGTTGCTTCCTTTATAAATGCCATGTGACACTTGCTTTCAGTTCTCCACATTTTTGAGACCTAATCTCCACACCACTTTGAGATGCTTGAAGTGAACTGATTGATGGCTCTAAGCAATGTGGGCTTTCTCTGAGTTTTTCTGAAGAATGAGTCCGACAGACGTGCAGTGGTAGTACACAGGGCTTTCATGCAACAGTTTCTCAGTTTTATCTCTGGCATTACCAGTAGCCAGAGCTGAGCAGTGCTCTATAAAAAAACAAGACAAGACAAAACAAAACTCCGAAGGATATGGTGACCCCTCTAGTACTAGTACATAAAGTCAATCCCTTGTCCAATGCCTTCATGCCATTCATCCTTTTACTCAGTCTTCAGCTTCTATGGTAAAAGTGTGTGTGTGGGGGGGGGGGAGGGGGAGGCTTTCAAAAGCTGTGAAACAGCAACTCAACTCTCCCTATTTTTCTTCACCTGTCTTTTTCCCTCTCTTTCTCTCTCTCCCTACCTTTCTTTCTTCCCTCTCTCCCTCCCTCTCCCTTTCTCTCTTTCTCTCTGTATCTCAGCTTCTATCAGGAACAAAAAAAAAAAGAAAGAAAAAAGAAAAGAAAAAGAAAAGAAAGAAAATCCCTGGGTGCAATAAAAACAAAAGACAACTTTGTAACTTTTGTCTTTTGTATCTGGCCTGTACTTACCACTGCTGTCATTCATCTCTGTGTGGTATAAACAAATGGTTGAGAAGGGATAGAAACTCAGAGCTGATTATATATACTTTTTTTTAAACTTTGAAATTATTTCATAAATACCATTTTCATTTATTTAAATTAATTAATTATTACTATTATTTTCCTCCAGGGTTATTGTTGCGGCTCAGAGCCTGTACTATGAATCCACTGCTCCTGAAGGCCATTTTTCCCCCTTGTTATTATTGTTATTATTATTACTGTTGTTGTTGTTGCATAGGACAGAGAGAAATGGAGAAAGGAGGAGGAGAGAAAGACACCTGAAGATGTGCTTCACTGCTTGTGAAGTGACCCCCCCCTGCAGGTGGGGAGCCCGAGCCTCGAACCGAACCGGGATCCTTATCCCTGTCCTTGCACTTCGCACCATGTGCGCTTAACCCTCTCCTCTATGGTCCAGCCCCAGAGTTTATTATATTTTATTATAAGTGTGTGATTAGATATCTCAGTTGGAAAGCTAAAGGGCAACAACATTGGCAATTTGGAGACTGCCTGAGGATTCACATCTCTTTCCATGGTAAAGAATATAATTCTAATCAGGAAAAGAAAGTGAAGGTATAAAGTTTTTTTAAAAAAATATTTTATTTATTTATTTATTTTAATGAGAGATACAAAGAAAGGGGGACCAGGTGGGAGGTTAGAGCACTGGTTTGTAGTGGTGCTGGGGATTGAATCTGGGACCTTGGAGCCTCAGGCATGAAAGTCTTTTTGCATAACCATTATGCTGTCTCCCCAGCCTGAAGGTATAAAGTTTTATACCATCAACTAGTATATGAAAAATCTTGAAGTGATCCAACATAAATGTCTTGAGAAACTGGTGTTTGAATTTTATTTGAAATTTGTTAGATTTATATTGGAGTACTTATTTTATTGTTATTATTTTTTAAAAGAAATAATTGCCATATAGATTTGATTCCTGAAAAACCTGATGTTTGTAAAACTGCCAGGCTCATTGTCTCTGACTGGGAGGGGGCCCACAGACCGCTCCAATACAAACACATATATTCTGAATTTACTCGAGCACTTTAACCAGCTTTTAACAGCACATGACAAGGAGAACATTTGTTAATCAGAAAAATTACAACCTATTCATACTCATTGTTTGATTATTTCTTTGCTGACCTCTGAGGTCCCATTGTTGATTGAATTAGTTATAGTAACTCATATTTATTTTAGCAACTAGCTATTATGAATGCAAACTTGTCTTATCTCCGGATGATTGATAGACACATTAAGAAGTTGCTCAACAGGTTGCTTGGTTTGAAGAAATGCTTACATCCTGATAGATTACTTTTTTTTTTCTTAACAAATGGTAAGAATTAGCATAAATAAGCCCTTGGTAACTAAATTTGTATTTTCAAAGCAGGATGTTGTTTTCTTTAAATTTGTTTTTTTTTTTTTTTTTGAGCAGTAGATCCTGTCTGTTCCTTTAAAAAATAGATATCAATGTATGAAATGTTGTAGGTTGAAAAATGTGCTGAAGGAAATTGCTTGCCTTGTACTGGATGGAGAAAATAATGCTATGAGGGAGATTGTCAAGCAGCTGAAGGTGATGAAGCATCTATTGCTACTGATCATCTAAGTTTTCTCCCTCTCCTTCTTACTATTCTTTATGTTTTGCTTAGTTATTGCTTAAGGTCTCTATTTTATAAAGGCTCTCGGGCATTTGAAATAAGTTAGGTGGTATATTACACCAAAGTAAAGGACTCTTGGGGGGTGGGGAGTATTCATGTCCTGGAACATGATGGTGGAGGGAAACCAGGTGGAAGGTTAGAGTGTTCTGTGGAAAACAGAAATGTTACACATGTACCAACTACTGTATTTTACTGTTGACTGTCAGCCATTAATTCCCCCCAGTAAAGGGGGGGGGGAGAAAGAAATGTTAGGCCCACAAATTCTTAGCTCTTTCTTTTTTCTTTCTGTTGATAAAAGGATTGTTTTGATTTTGATTTTTTTTTTTTCCTTTTATGAAAGCAAGCACAGTAAAGTAAGAGAATTTATTTTTGGCTATCTGGTAGGTGAATGACAAGGTTAAAGTTCATAAGTGTTCCTTTTTTTTTTTGGCTTTGCTGGGGAAAATGCCATTTTATTTCTGGGCTGACTTTTTCATTCAGATAGACAAAGAGACAGAGGAAGAGATATTGCAGCATTGGGGCTTCAATCCAGTGAGTGATTTATCTGGTTCATGGTGCTTATCTTTAATCTATTTAATCTACAGTTTTTGGTGTAATAGTCCAGGTTCTTAATCAAACTAACCATCACTCATTTCATTTTTACTTTTTTTCCCAGAGGACCCAAGTATGGTAGTAGTAAGCAGCAGAGTTAAGTCCTAAGTGTGGATATCATGGGTGATCGAAGCAAATGGTTGAAGGTGTCTGGATGAGCTGAATGATGGTCTTCTGGATACTTCATGGATGGCGTGGAGAGTGACAAAATGGCAGCGTGTCTAATTATTAAACAAATCACAAGTTCATATCTCCCTCCCCCTCCTTTCACTTGTTTCCTTGGAGACACAGTTCCTTGTCAATTTTCTGAATTACATTAATATTAACTATGACTTTGAATCAGGAAGAATGTGAGGTATCTTAAGAGTAATATTTATATCTTCCATGTGACATTTGCATCACATGGATAAACGTTTAAAATGTTCTTGAGGACGCTGAAAAATAAGGAAATAGAGTTCAAAAATAAAGTATAGAACTTGTTAGACTAGTTTCTGTTTAAAACTTAGTGGATTATGCTTCTTTGTTTTAAACCATTAGCACAGCAATGATTAAATATCAAATTCCTTAAAGAGTCAGTGGTTCCTTTTGGAAAGTTTTGATGAAAGCATTGTATTTATTAAACTCTTCTACCCACATATTGTTCCTTCAAGATGTTGTTTTTCCCACGTCTGCTGCTTTATTACATGACAGTAATTGTAAGGTTAAATGTCATTTACTTTTCCAAGGCTTATTTATTTTTATATCATCAAATCATACTTTTTTTCTTTTTAACACATCACAAGAAGCAGCATGGTGTGTCCAAACTGGGCATCGGGAGATCTGGGTTCTATTTCCAACCCTGACATGTGACTTTGGGCAAGTGAATGAATTCATCTGTGTCTCAGTCTTCCTAGCCTCATAATAAGCATAATAGTATCTCCCTTCTACCTACTTCATAGAGGGGTGTGTGTGTGTGTATTGAGGATTAATTAGTTAATATTTGCAAACCACTCTGAGCTTCTTTGATAAAACACAAAGCACCATTATTTATGACAATAATAATAGTGTCTTGGGCCTGTAGGCTTCCTTTCATCCAAGGATCCCAAAGTATTTTACCACTGGGATTGTAACTTTACAGAAGGTTACTGTGTGGTGGCTGGCTCTCCTTGAAGAAACAGATGGTAACAAGCAGTCTGGGTTTTCACTAGAGAGTAATTAAGTCTCCCACCAGTTCCTTGCGTCATTTGCATAAACTTCCCAAGACAAGCTTAGCTCCCAAAAGAGAGCTGGGAGAAGCTGAGTCTGGCTTCTTGCCTTTCATCACTATTTATGAGCAAATCACAGGGGATTTGGCATATCAGTGTTTTCAACTCCTGAATCTATGAATTTGGTAAAACATGGGGATATTTAGACTATAGGTAAATTAGGTTTAAGATAATGTAAGTGTAACACGTGCAGTTTGCTTGGAGGCCTTTCAGGTTGTGTACATCCATTATGTTCAAGTCCTGTGATCTCTTCTTGGCAGTCTGGCTAGACTAACTTTCAGTTAATTGACAAAGATGAATTAAGTGCCTAACTTGTGTGCATGTCTGGGGTTATTAAGAAATGTGTACGACGTGGTCCCTGCCCTCGAGTTGTTTACAGCCTATTTGAGAAGATGAAACCAAGATACAGGAAGCTATTAGTGGACCATGGAAGATAGTGTATGATTAAAGGCTAAATCGTGTGGAACAGACGACAGGGAGCAGAGAGAAGGGGGCGGCAATCAATGGGCACCAACAGAATTCAGGAAAAACTTCACTGAAGAAATGAATTTAAAGGATTGTGCTACCCTAACTACAGACATCCCATAGCCATGTATGTACAGACACTGTGTGTGGGGTGATACAGCAGATGAGAGGGCTCATCTCTGGTAACAGGGGCTTTGGTGGCCAACAGAGAGAGGGGACGCATTGGATAGTAGAGAATTTTCATAGCCATGAAGGGGAAATTTGGACTTAATTTAATCCACCTACTTAAAAAGGGGGCTGGGTGGTGGCGCACCCGATTAAGCGCACATAATATGAAGCGCTGGGACCCGCCCAAAAAATCCCCGGTTCAAGCCCTGGACTCCCACCTATAGGGGGGTTGCTTCTCAAGCAGTGAAGCAGGTCTGTAGGTGTCTTATCTTTCTCTCCCTCTCTGTGACTTCCCCTACCTACAATCTCAATTTCTCTGACCTATCCAATAATAACAACAGCAGCAGCAACAACAAAAATGGGAAAAAAACAAAATGGCCTCCAGCAGAAGTGGATTCCTAGTGCAGGCACTGAATCCCAGAGATAACTCTGAAGGCAAAACAAACAAACAAAAACATAACATTACTACCAGAGGGTCACAGTTAGGATTGGGGTTAAGAAAACTAGGAAGGTGGTCCTGGAGGTGGTGCAGTTACTAGAAAGTTGAACTTGAATGCATGAAACAGGAAGTATGAGTTCTTTTCTTTCTTTCTTTCTTTTTTTTTTTTTAAACATTTTTTTCCCCTTTATTGGGGGATTAATGTTTTACTTTTCTTTTTAAAAAAATCTGTGTGTGTGTGTGTGTGTGTGTGTGTGTGTGTGTATGTGTGTGTGTACACCTTTTTAAATGAAAGAGAGAGAGAGTCTATAGCACTGCTCAGCTCTGGCTTATGGTTGTGCTGGAGACTGAACCTAGAGGTAAAATTTTTTTCCCTGTTATTTCATGTGCCAAAGTAATGTTCTGGTTCTCTTTTTAATGTTAATAATTAAATAATTCTCTCTATTTTTTTAATTGTTATCAGGGTTATCATTGCGGCTCAGTGCCAGCACACAAATCCACTGCTCTCAGTGGCCATTTTCCCTTTTTTTTTTTTAAAAAAATATATTGATTGATTGATGAGAAAGATAGGAGGAGAGAGAAAGAACCAGACATCACTCTGGTACATGTGCTGCCAGGTCTTGAACTCAGGACCTCACGCTTGAGAGTGAAGTGCTTTACCCATTGCGCCACCTCCTGGACCACCATTTTCCCTTTTAAACAATTTTTGAGACAGAAATTGAGAGAAGAGGGGAAGATAGAGAGGGAGAAAGATAGACACCTGCACACAGACATGTGGTGACCCTCCCCCCTCCCCCCACCCCCCACCCCCCACACAGGTGAGAAACAGGAGCTTGAACCTGGGTTCTTGCACATGTGTGCTTAACTGGTTGCACCACTGCCTAGTTTCTTCCTTCCTTCCTTCCTTCCTTCCTTCCTTCCTTCCTTCCTTCCTTCCTTCCTTTCTTTCTTCCTTTCTTACCAGTGCACTGCTCAGCTCTGGTTTATGGTGGTTGGGGGAATTGAACCTAGGACTTTAGAGCCTCAAGCACAAGAGTGTTTGCATAACCATTGTGCTATCTACCTCCACTCCTCTTGCCCTTTTTTTTTTTTTTTTCAAAATAGGAAGTGAGAAGAGAAGCAGACATGAGAGGTTGCTTTGGTGATGCCTAAAGTTTAGGGATCCAACAATTCAGAGGAGGAGGTGTATATCACAGGCAAATTAGTTATAGAACAAACCTAGCACCCAGAAGTTCAGTGCCTGCTGTGTCTGTTTCCCCTTTGCCTTGTCTAGTCAGATTGTGCCAGTCAAATCTGTCTCTCCTTTTGCAGTTTCAGAAAAGTGCTTAGGCTGAGCAGCAGGTGCCCTTGATGTGAGTTGAAGAGAATGATAAGCTGGTTTTCCTGGTGGGAAAAGATGTTAGATAGTAAAATGAAGGAAGGAATAGTTTGGGTTGATAACCTGGAAATTTAAGATTATACAAATTTCACATTTCCCTAGTTGAAAGACAACTACCAGCTAGTCTCGCTAAAATGTGTAATATAGATGACTGAAACACATTTACTTGAAAAGGAGGGAAAAAAAAAAACCTAATAAAATCCAACCTGTCCTTAAGACTTCCAGAGGTGGTTATCTTGGGGATTATTGACACAGGACTTTTGTGGTGGATATGGTATGGAACTACATCCATGCTATTTTAGAATCTTGTAAATCACTGTTGTATCATATATATATATTCAAACTAAGTAATTCTAATGAGAAAAGAAGGTTCTAGGCAAAGAAGGTGCTTATTGCTCATTTCTGGGTCTTCAAAGGGTGGGGGGGGGCAGGGAGAGGTTAAAACAAAGCTCTAGCTAAGTCTAAAGCCCTCAGAAACCTTAAATGGCAGCTTAAAAATTCTGCTACAAGTGATCAGAGCATTAGCCTTAATTTCTAAAGCTTACAATTTGACTTATGAATCTACTCACTGATTACATTTTGGATACATTTGGCAGCGAAAGCAGAGCAGGAAATCATTATTGGATAAAAAGGGCCACACAGGAGGAAGTTTTTATTGGCAAATACCAGCTTATATATTCACAGGATCCTATCATCTTAGTACTAGAAGGAATCAATCTCCCTGCCACAAGAAGGCCTTAACTAAATCTGTCCCCAAAGATAATGATCTCTTTTCTTTTCATAGTCCCTTCTCTGGACTGCTCCTGCCCCTACCCTCTCCACTCCCACCACAGCCCATTGTCCAATTCTCTGAAATGAATTCGAGCTTCCAATATTGCTATTATTGAAATGGCCACATATCAGCTTAAATTCTCTCTCTAATCCCCCCCCCCCCAAGGTTATCTCCTTCATGAACATGGAAAACAGTTATCATCTTTTCTTTCAAATCCTGTCATATGCTAGAAGGCTGTTATTACATTTCCTTCAATTTTCTCAGATTTAGATGGATACATGTGTAAGTCTGATATCTGTTTATTCCTTGAGATGAGTGAGGCACTGAGTATGTCACACATTATCTCATTTACTTCCCATGAAGTCTTGTGAGTCGGGCGTTTAATTTATCTCCATTTGAAAAATAGAGAAATTGACGTCTCAGATTCAGAGGTTAATAATACCTTCACATAGTTGCTAAATAGAAAAGCAGGTTTGAAAATCTTCACTGCTCAGAGCACTGCTCTGTTCTGGTTTTTGGTGGTGCAGGGGTTTGAACATAGAACTTTGGAGCTTCATACATGAGATTCTCTTTGCATAAACACTATATTATCTTCCCTGAAAAAAATTGCCATTCTTAATGTGAAACCACAGATGAAACTTTCTAACATTTTGGATCAACTATTCTGCCTTTCCTCTGATCCCTTTACTTTTCATAAACTTTTTTCATAACTGTTTTTAACCCTATTATCTTTCCGCCTGGCTTCTTTTGACTTCTTGATGTCTATTGTTCTTCTTTTTAGAGATTTAAAAGTATTCTATTTACATATTAAAATTTTTCATTTTAATGATAAAGATACTTACATATTTTATAATATATCTGTATACATTAGTTCTAGCCATTGTTTTTGTCTAAAATAGATAGTCCTTGGCAAGGTTTTTATTTTTTTTAACAGAACTTTACTCAACTCTGGTTTCTGGTGGTACAGGAGATTAAACTAGGGACTTCAAAGTCTCAGACATGAAAGTCATTTGCATAATCATTATGCTGTCTCCACAGCTCCCCCTTGCTAGTTGGCCCTTGTCTTATAATTCATTGACTTATTAGCCAAAATATTGTTCTGAGTAGTAATTGAATTATAGAATGACAATAGAAAAAATTAAGAGGAAGATAGAGAATTTTTCCAGGTAATTCATTCCCCTTCCTACCCTCCTTCCTTCCTTTTTTTATTAAAAGGAAATACCTACTTTAAAATTTTTTTATTATTATTAAAAAATTATTACCCTTATTTATTTATTGGATAGAGACAGCCAGAAACTGAGAGGGAAGGGGGGATAGAGAGGAAGAGAGACAAAGAGACACCTGCAACACTGCTTTACCACTCACAAAGCTTCACAGGTGGGGACCAGGAACTCGAACCTGTGTCCTTGCCTTGTAATGTGTGCTCACCCAGGTGCGCCACCACCCACCCACCTTTTTTTTTAAAAAAAAATCTTTATTTTTTGAACAGAGACAGTCAGAAATCAAGTGGGTAGGGGGCTGATAGAGAGGGAGAGAGACAGAGAGACCTCTGCAGCCTTGCTTCATCACTCGCAAAGCTTTCCCCCTGCAGGTGGGGACCGGAGGCTCAAACGGATGCTCAAACGCAGATTTTTGTGCTTTGTAACATGTGTGCTCAACCAGGTGTGCCACCACCCTGTCCCCCTATCTTCCTTCCTCCCTCCCTTCCTTCCTTCCTTCCTTCCTCCCTTCCTTCCTTCCTTCCTTCCTTCTTTCCTTTCTTCCTTCCTTCCTTCCTTCCTTCCTTCCTTCCTTCCTTCCTTCCTTCCTTCCTTCCTTCCTTCCTTCTTTTCCTTCTTCTCTTTTTCCTCCTCCCCCTTCCTGACCCTTCCTCCTCCTTCTCCTCTTCCTTTTTCTTCTTTTTCTTTGTGACTCTCAGAGCATTTTGCACAAATACAGCCAAGTGTAACAAGAAAGAAGGTAGGTGGTAGGACCAAAGGACTTGGTTTGAAGCCCTAATTCTAAAATCTGCTACTCCCTTTGGGAAATTACTAAAACTTTCAAAGGACCTGCTTTCTTCATGATAAAATAGAGATGATAAACCATTTTGTAGAACACTTGTGGAGATTAGAAATACAGCTAGGTGAGCATTTTGCATAGAGCTGGGCATATGATAGCTGTGTCTTTCTTGAGAGCTTGTTTGGAGGTTCTAGCAGGGGAGCGCAGCTACTCCTATACCCTCAACCGAAGACTGGTCTGTCTCTATTGGGGAAAGCCGTCCTCTTAGACTGAGCATGCAGCTTCCAGGAGGGATGCACATGGAGTGGTGAGGGAGGAAGGGGACACCCACCTAGCCAGCCAGATCAGCTGAATCAACCCTGGTGATCAGTGGGGTGACAGATGTCGCAGCCAGATCACCCTCACATCCAACTGTGTCTTTCTGATTAGACTGTATTCAAGGGTGTACATGCTTCCGTGCATGAGACCCTGGTTTTGACCCCTGGCAAAACATACACACACACACACACACACACACCATTTAATATACATAATTAATCTACATTCTGTTTTTGTATGCCTCAAAACAGAAATCACTCTTATATAGTAAATTCCTCAAAGGCATAGACTGTTCATTTCATACAACAGACTTACATACCTGAGGCACCAGAGGTCCCAGATTCAATACCTCACTCCACCATATCTATTATGATTGATCTATTCAATCTATGATATATTCCTTTAAATTTAAATAAATAAAAAAATTTTTTTGCCTAGTTGAGGTCTCCACAACTCCTGGCAGATTTTCTCTCTCCCTCACTCTCAGTCTCTCCCTCTCTTTCTTTCCCTTTCTTTTTTTCCACATAAAGGGTAAGAGATACACAGAGAGAAAGAGAAGGAGACGTGCTACCAAGATAACCGCACCATGACTCCTGAAGTATTCCCTTTGCTTGGTGCTCCCGTGTGCTGACCTGAATCCTTAAATATGGTAAATTGTGCACTCAATCAGGTGAACCCTCTCTTGATCCCTCATTTAAAATTTTTCAATTCTATATTTTTCGGAGATTGAAAGTATGCTTATTTATTAACACAGGAGTGGGGGAGGGAGAAAAAGAATGTGTCAGAGCATCAGTCTGGCACATGTGATGCTGGGATCAAACTTGAGACCGTATGTATGTATGTATGTATGTATGTATGTATGTATGTATGTATGTATTTTTATCAGAGAATTTATCAGCTCTAGCTTTTGGTAGTGTTGGGGATTGAAGCTGGGACTTCAAAGCCTCAGGCATGAGAGTCTCTTTGTATAACCATTATGCTATCTATCCCATCCTTGTTTTTGTTTTTTAATTCTAATAATCTTTGTGCTATTGGACTGGCCTTTTCAGATAGAGATAGAGATAGAGAGAGCAGCACTGAAGCTTCCCACCTTACTGGATCATAGCAGTGATGCCAGTGTTATTATGTCAAAAATCACTCAGGCTGCCTGGGTTGGGTGGCAGCAAAATGACTAGAGTAATGGCCTGATAAGCATGGGATTCCAAGTCTGACCCCTGGTACTGCATGTACTGGAGTGATAGTCTGGATCTCTGTCATTAGTAAATAAACTTTATTTATTTATTTATTTATTTGCTAGAGATAGGCAGAGAGAGAAAGAGAGACCACAGCACGGAAGCTTTCTTCAATGCAGTTGGGGCCAGGCTTGAAACTGGGTCATAGCTATGGCAACGAGCACACTGTGCCAGTGAGCTATTTTTCCGACCATATTGATAAACCTTAAAACAAAACAATCTCCTGGGAAGCTGGTGTTTGGTCTTCCTTATAGCAGGCTTTTGTTCTGGAATCTCATTTGATATAGTTTGTTGCATGAACTCCAGCTGGTTTGGTAGAAAATATTTGTTTGTTTGTTTATGTACTATTTTCCCCAGTGTGGTGCTCATCTTAGGTTATGGTGGTGTTGGGGATTAAACCTGAGATGTCTGAGCCTGAGGTATTGATTAACTACCCGCTGTCTCCTCAGCCTAAAAAAGGTTTAGTGACGGGGGCTGGGCGGTAGCTCAGCCGGTTAAGCACATATGGTGCAAAGCTCATCTGGCATAAGGATCCTGGTTCAAGCCCCTGGCTCCCCACCTGCAGAGGGGCCGCTTCACAGCCAGTGAAGCAGGTCTGCAGGTGTCTATCTCCCCCCCCCCTGTCTTCTCTCTCCATTCTTTCTGTCCTATCCAGCAACAATGACAGCAACAACAATGATAAACAACAAGGGCAACAAAAGGGAAAAAATAACCTCCAAGAGTAGTAGATTCGTAGTGCAGGCACTGAGCCCCAGCAATAACCCTGTAGACCAAAAATAAAAAATAAAAAAGGAAAAAAGGTTTAGTAACAATAAGAATGAAAAGAGAAAACAAAACAAAGGGGAACAGTGAGATAAGAAAGACTGCTTCACCTGGAGCACACAGTTGTTTTAGGAGGAAGCTGTAGAGAAATTTGCAAATTTATTTTGATTTTAGTCTGACCACTCTTGGCAGCATTGCTTGTTAACTGCTTAGAGTCTCTATATCCCCACCTTTGACTCTCCACTGTAATTGGTTCTTCCTGGTGCAGATCATAGACCAGGTCTCTGGCTAGTGGTTTCTGGTTACCTGCTAAAGATCCTGTTTTTTGTTTGTTTCTTTGTTTTGTTTTTGTCTCAAGTGGTCGGGCTGGTTTGGGCTGGTTAGTGAGTTTGTGCTGTAGTCTAGGTTACAATCTGTAAGTTCTCTTGTAAGTTGATGCAGTTCCCAACACTTAAACTATCTTTGTAACATGGGCCTGAGCCTAGGCTCTGCTTGGCAAGGTAGATGCCCTACTTCTCCAGTTCATTGATTTATTATTATTATTACCAAAACACTGCACAGCTCTGGTTTATGGTGGTTCTAGGATTGAACCAGGACTTCAGAGCCTCTGGTATTCAAGTCGTTTTCATAACTACTATCTCTTTCACCTCCCCTTGATTGATTCTAAATGAAAAAAAAATTTTTTTTTCTTTCCCAATTTCATCTGCTTTTATCTTTGTCACTACTCCCTATCTGGCTTGGTTCATCTTTGAGGATGAAAGGGAATCTCCCTGTGCCAAGCAAATCTGACTGCTGAACTGCCGTATTTGTTGGTTTTAGGATATCTTTTTTTAGACTCCTTAATTTTGTTTGCATGGTTCTTCTGTTTGTCAACCTCTACCTCTACTTTTAGCTTTTTTTTTTTTCCTACTTTTTTCTCTTCTTCTTTATGGTTAGCCATTATTAGTGAAATTCTTTTTCTTTTTCTTTTTTTAGAATAATTTTAAAAATGTTTATTTATTCCCTTTTGTTGCCCTTGTTGTTTTATTGTTATGGCTATTATTGATGTCATTGTTGTTGGATAGGACAGAAATGGAGAGAGGAGGGGAAGACAGAGAAGGGGAGAGAAAGACAGACACCCGCAGACCTGCTTCACCGCTTGTGAAGTGACTCCCCTGCAGGTGGGGACCGGGGGCTCCAACCCGGTACACTGGTCCTCGTGCTTTGCGCCATGTGTGCTTAACCCGCTGCCCTACCGCCCAACTCCCTAGTGAAAATCTTTAAAATGTTTCTTTACTGTTGTTTTTAGGGAATTTAGGGGTGATAGAGAAGATAAATATGTGTTTAGCTCATCATCATTAATTACAGGCCCTCTTGAATTCATTTTACTTTATACTTCTGACTCTAACACCCTTGAAAATATAGTTATATGGGATTTTGTTTCTCACCTCAGATTGACTTGCTTGCCCTTCCAAAGCTAAGTAATCTGGACTCATAACATTTTGATGTATGGCCTTAAAGTCTCTGTATGTAAATGAGAAAGACTTGACTATTTCTTTTTTTTTAAATTTTTAAATTATCTTTATTTATTGGATAGAGACAGCCAGAAATCAAGATGGAAGGGGGTGATGGGGAGAGAGATAGACACCTGCAGCCCTGCTTCACCACTCGTAAAGCTTTCCCCCCCCACAGGTAGGGACCAGGGGCTCAAACCCGGGTCCTTGCACATTATAATACATGCGCTTAACCAGGTGCACTACCACCCAGTCCCCAGACATGACTATTTCATTCAGTTTCCAATATTTTCTCTCATATGGGGCTCATATGCACCATTATTCGTTCTCCAT
Organism: Erinaceus europaeus; assembly: GCF_950295315.1. Lineage (NCBI taxonomy): Eukaryota > Metazoa > Chordata > Mammalia > Eulipotyphla > Erinaceidae > Erinaceus > Erinaceus europaeus. The sequence goes on from NC_080166.1 coordinate 89,228,973, forward strand.
GACTGGGAGCAGCTATAGGGCACAATTATATTAATACAACACTCCTGCTAGTCTTATAACTGATTTATGGTTGGGGAGGGAAGAGCGAACAATTTTATATTCCTGTATGGGACTGTGACTTAATATAATACTCTTGTTTCTTCCACCTATATTAACTAGTATTCAGATAAAGAGGATAGTTAAAAAGATGTCATTTTTTTTCCCCTTCCTTTTTACTACTAGGGACTCCCCCAAAGGGAGTTGAGACTGGATGTAATATTATTTGTGATATTGGATATAAATATTATTTGTGATGTTGAAAACATTAAGATGTGCTAGAGGGCTCACTGTGCTGAGATCCCAAGATTCTCTGAGAAGCCGCTTATCAGAAGGTATATTTCAGAGTGAGTGTATCTTCTTGCCAAATCTGATGTTAAGAGGAAGTGGAGAGCAGTGGTTAAAAACAAACACATTGACTTCAGAATTACATAGATTTGAATTCAGTCCACTTAGTAATGAGATTGACTTGCATTAAGACTCTTAATCTTTATAAGCTCTTATTTTCTCACCTGTAGAGTAGGGGAATTAATACTTGCCTTACTGGTTATTGTAAAGATCAAATGTGAAGGAATATAAATTATGTGGGCAGTGACTGCCCTTGAAGATGTGCTTGCTGTTTGTTCTTTCAAAATAGAGAATCTAGCATCTCTGCAACTCTAAGATTTCAAGTACTTTTCGTCTTCTGTATTAGGTGACAGAAGACATTGGAATCATTCCTGTAATGACATATTTCACAGACCTTAACAGATTCGTTTAATTGATGATAAATGAGGCATATTGAAACCTATCTTGGGGGATATGAATCTGTACCCCTGTGACAACAACAGTCTTATAAATCAGTGTTTTCTTAATATAATGAATAAAGATTTTTTTTTTAAAAAAGAAAGAAACTGGCAAGATATACACATTAAACAAAAACTCCCTGAAGATGCAAAGTTTCATTTAAGAATCTGTGATCCTGAAACAAAATTATTTATTTATTTATTTATTTATTTATTTATTTATTTATTATCAGAGCACTGCTCAGTTCTGGCTTGTGGTGCTGAGCACTGAGCCTGGGACTTGGGAACCTCAAGCATGAAAATCTTTTTGTATAACTTCTGTGCTATCGCACTCTCCCTGTTTATAAAATCTTAAAGAAATTTAGCCATGTTACCTCTATGAAACCTAGTAAGATGATAAGACAAAGATGTACAATTGGGGCTCGGGGGTTGGGGAGGGGCAGATTCTGAATAAAAAAAGCAGAGGGCCAGACCAATTCTGAAGGGTGTAGAGCTGTCCAGTATATTCTCAGGTTAATGCTCAAGTTGTTGTCTAATGCAATTATTATTATTATTTTTTAAAGTTTTTTTTCCTTTGTGTTGCTTTGTTTTTATTGTTGTTGTTATTGTTGTTGCCATTGTTGTTGTTGGATAGGATAGAGAGAAATGGAGAGAGGAGGGGAAGACAGAAAGGGGGAGAGAAAGATAGACACCTGCAGATCTGCTTCACCGCTTGTGAAGCGACTCCCCTGCAGGTGGGGAGCCCTGGGCTCCAACAGGGATCCTTCCGCCGTCCTTGCGCTTGGCACCACGTGCGCTTAACCCACTGCACCACCTCCTGACCCTTTAATGCAATTATTTTTAATGAAATATTACATGGGAAATTTACTTTGAAGACACTAGAATTTATATACATATCCAAAATAACTTTTCCCCTTCTTCTTCGGGATAACAAGATGGTTGGTATAATCCCATTGCTTTGTTTCTGCTTTCAATATCTCAATCTCTCTTTTCTCCCATGGTGGGGACAAGATGGAATGTCATACTGGCTAAATGAGACCAGCTGGAAATACTCCACTGGCCTAGTTTGCTGCAACTTCCTTATGTGACTACAGTGTGCAGTTAGGACGAAGAAATACCTGTCCTGTTACTAACTTGTCATTTAAGCATCCTCAGACGGTTTACTGTGATTTAATCACTCATTCTTCTCTCTCAGCAGCATAATATGCTATCCCTATCATGGTTCCTTATCAGTATGGGGCAGCAAGCAATTAATGCCTTTGAATCCTTAGTGTTTCTGGAAACTTTTGGTACTGGGCCCAACTGCCTCAGGACTGAATCTACATTCTACATTCTTCTTATACACTTCTGCAAGGCAACACTCTCTCTGTGACTTCAATTTGCAAGCCTTGTTTCCATCTGAAATTTGGTTATATGAACCTTTAGCTCCAGAAGATCTAGATGTCTGTTCAGGGAAGGAGATGCAATGAAGATGGTGCAATCTTTACAACCCAGAGTTCTGTCCCGAAGGCACAATTTGGGAGTAAAATTCCCCTCTGTCCTTCCAGTTTATCTCCTAGCACCAAGAGGAACCGGAGAAAGATTGGCAGGCCTGACATCCAGCCTGTCTTTGATCTTGGGCCAGCTATGTCAAATTTGCTCCATCACATTAGATTTTGGATCAACCTGGAACAAATTGTATGTTTCCTAAAGGCTTAGAAGTTAGAAGGGAAAAGGGCTGGAGAGACAGAATATGGTTATGCAAATGATTTTCAGGTCTGACCATCTGAACTCAGGTTCAATAAAAAAAAAAAAAAAAACCTAGGGAAAAGACTGAGAATGTTTCTACTTTTTATCATTAATTGACAGAGAAGGCAATAGTATTTTGTATTACATATATTCACAACTAAAAAGAAAACAGCTTTTAATTAAATTTTTAAAAGATTTATTTATTTGTCACTACTTAAATGATCACTAACTGTCTATCACTAGAGAGAGAATGAAGAAGGATGAGAAAGAACTAGAGCATCACTCTGGTGTATGTGATGCCAGCGATCAAACTCTGGACCTCATGCTTGGGAAGCCAATGCTTTATCCACTCTATCACCTCCCAGGCCACTTTATTATTTTTTTAAAATAAGACTTTATTTATTTATTAAAGGAAAGAGGAGAACCAGGGTATCACTCTAGCACTTGAGATGCTGGGAAATTGAACTCAGGACTTCATACTTTGTTAAGTCCAGTCCTCCAACTACTTCACTGTCTCCTGGGCTACTTTTAAAATGTGTGTACACAGGGGCTGGGTGGTGGTGCACCTGACATGTTACAATGCCCAAGGACATAGGTTTGAGCCCCTGGTTCCTACCTGCAGGGGGAAAGCTTTGCAGTGGTGAAGCAGTGCTGCAGGTATCTGTCTTTCTTCCTTTTTATCTCCCGCTCTCCTCTCGATTTCTTTGATTTTTATTTATTTTATTTTATGTTATTTTATTTTCTCCTCTTGATTTCTGACCATCTCTATCCAACAAATAAATAAAGATAATTAAGAATAAATAAATAAATGTGTACCCATACACCCACTCTGGGAGGTGCTACACAATGAGTAGGGCACTGAACTTAGGAGCATAAGATTCAGAGTTAAGTCTTCAACATGCCATGTGCCAGAGTGATGCTTTGGTGTTCTTTCCCCCCACTTTTACCAAAATTATTTTATCTTTCAGATTTCATTGTTTTCCTGAAATGTTGTTTATATAGAAAACACTTTTTTTTTTTTTTTAACATTAAAACACATTTACATGATTCAGCATTTCAAGAGTCCTTGGTTTGATCTTCTTACAAACCTTTCTTCTGATTATCAGTGAAAGTCCTCAGGGGTTTGGGGACCAAGACTTCTTCCTTTTAAGTATGTTCAGAATCAGCAGGCTCTTAGATTCCAGAATATAATTTTAGGGCTGTAAGAACAATTTAACATCCCAGTTGTGAAATTCAATACCAACTTCTAGTCACTGTCCATCTTTTCTTTTTTTCTTTCTCACTCTTGCATTCCTACTTACTGAACTCTCCCATGACATCAAAAGGAGTCCTGCTTTGAGAGGGCAAAAATCACACTCACAGAACATTCTGTTTTACTTTTTAAAATTTAAATTGTGATTCTATTTTATAGGGCCCATGCTTCCTTTTTTGTTTTTCTTAGAACCCAACCCATTACTGAACTATTACAAATGAAAAAAAAAGTGCTGAGAAGAGATTTATTGAATATTATATTGGAAAGTGCTCTAAAAAGTTTTTGAGTTGGGTCCACGGCTTTTCTTAAATTCATTTTATTGTTTTAATGGTGCTGCTTGGCTTTTTTCTTTCCTTTTTGAATGTAGAACCTATATTGCCTGGGGGATAATCAAGCATCCTAAATGAATCATGACACTTAAGAATTAATATTGCTTTTTTCTGTTTACATTTACATTTAAAAACATTTCTGGTCTCCCAGAGGGATAGAGAATGGGAAAGCTATGGGGGAGGGGTGGGATATGGAGATTGGGCGGTGGGAATTGTGTGGAGTTGTACCCCTCCTACCCTACGGTTTTGTTAATTAATCCTTTCTTAAATAAAAAAAAATAAAATAAAAACATTTCTGGGTGAGGGTAAATAGCATAATGGTTATGCAAAGATACTCGTGGACCTGAGGCTCTTGAAGTCCCATGTTCAATCCCCTATAAGCTAGAATTGAGCAGTGCTCTGGTCTTCTTCTTCTAGCGTTTGTCCTTCTTTCGTAGCCAGTCAACAGCGTCAGGTTGAGCCTGATGTAAAGTTTCGAGTGCTCTGGTAAAAAACAAACACAATTTCTTAGTCATATTTTTTAAATATTTTATTTATTTATTTATTTTTGCCTTCAGGGTTATTGCTGGGGCTCGGTGCCTGCACTACGAATCCACTGCTCCCGGAGTCCATTTTTTTCCTCCTTTTTGTTGCGCTTGTTGTTTATCGGTGATGTTATTACTATTATTGTCGTCGTCATTGTTGGATGGGACAGAGAGAAATTGAGAGGGGAGGAGAATACAGACCGGGGGAGAGAAAAACACCTGCAGACCTGCTTCACCCCCTGTGAAGCGAGGCTCTGCGGTTGGGGAGCCGGGATCCTTCCGCGGGTCCTTGTGCTTTGTGCTTTGCGCCACATGCGCTTAACCCTCTATGCTACCCTCAGGTCCCCTATGTTATTTTTAAAAGAGAGAAAGGAGAGGAGAGAAGAGGAGAGGGGGAGGGAAGGGAGGAGAGGAGAGACACCAGAGTGGTCAGCCCTGGCTTATGGTAGTGCGGGGGATTGAACCTAGGACTTTGGAGCTTCAGGCATGAGAGTTTCTTTGCATAACCATTATGCTATCTCCCCCACCCCTTAGTCGTAATTTTTAGAAAACAAACCAAAGAAATATTGGTAACATATTTTGTCTAAGCTCCTAAACAGATATTAGACAGAAAATTAATCACTGTGGATAGAAGCAGTGGAAAAGACATTCCGGACAATAAAAGAGAAGAATTATGGAAGATGTGGAGAGAGATGGGGTGGAGGGTGGAGAGAATGTAAAATATGATTCTGTCCTTCTCTAATTTTTATTTTTTTCCCTTCATCTCAGTGTGACAGACTCTGATATTTCTGTGAACTGAACTATTGTCTCATTTAAGTTACCCAAGAAGTTACATGTCTCTGGTTAGATGACTTTACCCCATAGCCTTCATAATTTTTGTCCCTTAAAGAAGAGATAAATTTCTTGTCTTATCTGTTTCTTCCTGGGTCACCTCTTCATGATAATCTTTGGATGTTTTACAAAGAAAGTGGTTTTCTTTCTTTTCTTTTTCTTTCTTCTTTTTTAAAAAAAATATTAATTTATTCCCTTTTGTTGCCCTTGTTTCATTGTTGTAGTTACTATTGATTTCGTTGTTGTTGGATAGGACACAGAGAAATGGAGAGAGGAGGGGAAGACAGAGAGGGGGAAGGAACCAGAGTACTGTTAAGCTGTGGCTGATGGTGGTGTGGTGGATTGAACCTGGGACTTTGAAAATTCAGGCATCATAGTCTTTTTGCATAACCATTATGTTGTCTCCCCCACCCAGAAAGTATCTTAATTTAAAATTTTGTCCAGCTTTTTTGGTTCACTGGTTGGATTCTTTCGAGAAGTTTCTGTTTTTGCCAAGTGTTACAAAGTTGGGGATTAATATTCAGCATTACTAAATTATTGCTTTAAGCAAAATTCACCGGATACAGAGATTGTAGGGGGAATATATGATACTGTCTTTCTTATTGTGGTTTGTCAACAAAATCTGGCTTTATGGAGTTAAAGTCCATAACTACTAATGGTATTCTGTGCCACAGTGACTACTGTAAGAAGAAAGTGAATTCTCTAGAATTGAAAATTGAATAAAATTTACAGTTGAGGCAGTCCGGTGGTGGCGCAGCGGGTAAGCGCACGTGGTGCGAACCTTAAGGACCCGTGTAGGGATCCCAGCTCAAGGCCCCCGCTCCCCACCTGCAGGCGAATCGCTTCACAGGCGGTGAAGCAGGTCTGCAGGTGTCTATCTTTCTCTCCCCTCTCTGTCTCCCTTCCTCTCTCGATTTCTCTCTGTCCTATCCAACGACAGCAACAGCAATGACAATAATAGTAACCACAACAATGATAAAACAACAAGGGGAATAAAAGGGGAAAAAATGGTCTCCAGGAGCGGTGGATTCGTGATGCAGGCACCGAGCACCGGCGATAACCCTAGAGGCAAAAAAAAAAAAATTACAATTGAGTCACAGTAAATTAATAAACATAGGAAATAAAATTCTAAAGTAATAGTTGATAGAATGCCATCCACATTATAATTCAGCAGTATAAACATGGCAGAGTCACTTTATAAATCTTTTTTTTTTTCTTAATTGCCACCAGGGTTATTGCTAGAGCTTGGTGCCTGTACAATAAATCCACTACTTCTGGAAGCCCTTTCCCTCCCCCCCCCCTTTTCCTTCCTTTCCCCTTTCTACTGTATTTGATAGGACAGAGAGAAACTAAGGGGAGGGGGAGACAGAGAGGAGAAAGTTAGACACCTGTGAACTTGCTTACTGCTAGTGAAATGTCCCCCTGCAGGCTGGTAAGGGGGCTCGAACCTGGTATATTTATAGATGAAATGGGATTACCATGTGAATTTTCTATTTAAAACATTGATATTTATTCTGTCTAATCTTACGGAACAAATGTATTCTGTATTTCCTTTAGTATAATACTTTAGTACTGTCCGAGATCTGTACCTTACTTAACTCAGTGTGTATATAAATAATTTATTGAGGGAGTGATATATATCCTATTTAATTTCTAATGGTTTTTTTTTCCCCCCACCAGAGTGGAAAAGGCTGATAAAGGGTGATATGGCTCGTGATCCAGGAGGTGGTGCAGTAGATAAAGCATTGGATTCTCATGAGGTCCTGAGTTCAATTCCCAGTAGCACATGTACCAGAGTGATGTCTGATTCTTTCTTTCTCTTTTCTCCTACCTTTCTCATTAATAAGTAAAGTAAATAAAATCTTTTTTTTTTTTTAAAGGGTGATATGGCTCAGTGCCTGCCCTGTTCCACTGTTCTCAGCAACCACTGTATTACTCTTTTTTCTTACTTTCTCACTGTCTCTTTTTTAATTTTAACTTATTTTTTAAAATTGGTGAGAGACAGCTAGAATGAGAGACTACTGGAGTATTGATCTACTGGTCATGATGCTTCCCTTCTCCAAATGAGTCCTCAGAACTTGAAAACCCAGGTTTTTACTCAAGGTAATGTACGTATTCTATGAAATGAGCCATACCTGATCCCTCTAATAAGTTTTTTATTTGTTTTTCAAAGACTTATTTATTTGTAAGCATACGATATAGAAGGAAAGAGAAAAAAACCAGAGTATCACACTGACACACATGATGCTAGGAATTGAGCTCAGGACCTTGACTTCATGCTCTGACGTCCAGTGCTTTACCCACTGAGTCACCTTCCAATCCACTCTGATAAAAGTTTTTGAGAGAAAAGAAAATGATCTGTGAGGTGGTACAGTGGATAAAGTGTAGGATCCTCAAGCATGAAGTCCTTAAGTTTTCCCTGCTATGCATATTCCAGAGTGATGCTTTGGTTCTTTTCAAAGACCCCCCCCCTTTTTTTAAAGACTTTATTTATTTATTTATTTACTAATGAGGAAAATAGAAAATAGGAGGAGAGGGAGTCGAGTGGTAATGCAGTGGGTTAAGCACATGTGGCGCAAAGAACAAGGACCAGCGGAAGGATCCCGGTTTGAGCCCCCGGCTCCCCACCTGCAGGGGAGTCGCTTCACAGGCAGTGAAGCAGGTCTGCAGGTGTCTATCTTTCTCTCCCCTTCTCTGTCTTCCCCTCCTCTCTCCATTTCTCTCTGTCCTATCCAACGACATCAATAATAACAACAACAATAAAACAACAAGAGCAACAAAAGGGAATAAATAAATAAATATATATAAAAAAGAAAATAGGAGGAGAGAGCAAGAACCAGACATCACTCTGGTTGACATATATATATATATATATATATATATATATATATATATATATATATATATATTTTTTTTTTTCCCCCAACCAGGGATATCTCTGGGCTTGGTCTGCACAATGATTCCACTGCTCCCAGTGGCCATAATAATAATAATACATTTTTTCCTGTTAGAGACAGAGAAAAAGAGAAAATGAGAGAGAGGAGGAGAGAAAGTGAGCACAGAAGAGACACTTGCAAGGTTGCTTCACTTCTGGTGAAGTTTCCCTCCTGCAGGTTGGGACTGGGGCTTGACTAGGGATCCTCACTCATGGGAATGTGTGTGCTCTACTGAGTGAGGCTGGCCCCTACATACCTGTTTATATTGTATAATTCTTGACTCATTTACTTCAGAATCTAGGGCCATTTTGTCTTTCTATGAAACTAAAAAGGTGACATCTGACATCTTGTTAAATTAGCTATGTGCAAAGATTGTAACATTAGCTTTTGTAACTGATAATAATAAGTCAATGGGCAAGGGTTGGTAAGTTTGATAAATCATTGTTAGCCTATGACTATATAGTTATTGGGTATATATATATATATAATATACTGTTATATATATATTATATGATTACATTTGTAACAGTAGTTGTAGTGGCATAGAAATAGAACATTTTGGGGGTTGGGCGGTATCGCAGTGCTTTAAGCGCACAAGGATCTGTGTTCTGATCCCAGTTCGAGTTAGCCCCCAGCTCCCCACATGCAGGGTAGTATCTTCACAAGCGGTGAAGCAGGTTTGCAGGTGTCTATCTTTCTCTCTCCCTCTCTGTCTTCCCCTCCTCTCTCGATTTCTCTCTGTCCTACCCAACAACAACAACATTAATGGCAACAATAACAATAAAGACAACAAGGGCAACAAAAAGGGAAAAATGGCTTCCAGGAGCAGTGGATTCGTAGTGCAGGCACCAAGCCCCAGCAATAACCGTGGAGGCAAAAAACAAAACAAAACAACAAAAAAAATTTCTTAACAATATAGTTGTAAATGATTGTATGTTTATAAAGAAGGTATACAAGTTCTATGTCCAAGTGCTGGGTTCTTGAGTGCCTCACTTCTCTAGGTGTTGTTTTTTTTTTTTTAACTTTTAAAGCATCTTTTCAGGCAACTTTTGAAGTCTTAAGAAGTTGCAAAGAATGAATCCTATTTATGTGACATATTATTTTAATTTCTAGTAAGGCTGATTAAAGTTATGAGATAGTTTAGCTGAATTGATTGGCTCACTGACGAGTTTCATTTCAGAAGCCTTTTGGTCTCCTGAGTTCACTTCACAATGTCTATTTCACAACACGAATGGGCTCATGGGAATCTTTCTGAGGTGGCAGCCAGTTTTATTTGAGCAGCCTTACCATTTGAAAACAAATTATGCCAAATTCAACCAGATGGTGAGTACAGTTATGTATAGATATAATTAACTTGATGCCAGTGATTTTACACATATATTTGACAACTAATTAATTAAAAAATTCAAAGAATAGCATGCAAAAACTCTATCCATTTGGCATTACTATATGATATTAAAAATTATCAGTTTTTGAAGCCTGGGAGGTAGGTATCCCAGTGGTTAAAGTGTTGGGCCCTCCAGTATGAGGTACAGAGTTTGATCTTTAGCATTGCTGTATGTTACAGAGGTGCTCTGGCTCTGTCTTTCTCCTCCTCTCTTTCTGTAATGAATACTTATATCTTTACAAAAAAACAAGGTGGGGGGGTCAAGTGGTAGTGCAGCAGGTTAAGCACACGTGGTACAAAATGCAAGGACCAGCTTAAGGATCCGGGTTGGAGGCCCCGGCTCCCCGGCTCCCCGCCTGCAGGGGTATCGCTTCACAGGTGGTGAAGTAGGTCTGCAGGTGTCTATCTTTCTCTCTCCCCTTTCTGTCTTCCCCTCCTCTCTCCATTTCTCTCTGTCCTACCCAACAACAACAATATCAATGGCAACAATAACGACAACAAGGGAACAAAATGGGCAAAAAAGGTCTCCAGGAGCAGTGAATTCGCAGTGCAGTCCCCGAGTCCCAGCAATAACACTAGAAGCAAAATAAATAAATAAATATAAAAAATAAAAATGATTGGTTTATTTTATGAGAGAAAGAGATATCAGAGAACCATTTCCCACTGACACAGGTAGATTCATGAATCAAACCTGAATTTTCAGGCATGGAAGACCTACATTCTATGAACAGAGCCTCCTCCCCAGAGGCTGGGATATTACTTTGGATTACTCTGAGAAAAAAACTTTTTATTTAATTATCTTTTTACCAGAACACTACACAGCTCTGACTTATGATGAGCCTCGAACTTCAGAGCCTCAAATAAATTCATTTGCATAACAATTATGCTGTTTCCTCAGCCCTTCTCTTGAAATTCTATGGCTGAATTCGGATTTTTTTGTTTTTAATATATATGTGTATATATTAATTATTAATTATTATTTTTTAATGAAAGGGAGAGAGATAAAGGGAGAGAGCTAGATACTGAAATGCTGGAGGTTGAATGTGGGGCCTTAGAATCTCAGGCATGTAAATGTTTTGTATAACCATTATACTGTCTCCCCAGCTTAGCTGAATCTGGTGTAAAGAGCTATTATTTTAGTTGAAATATTGAACTCTTCCCTCCACTGTGATTCTCCATGAGAATGGGGGTAACAGGAGATCATGGTAAGAGCAAAGAAAAAAAAAAAAACAAACCTCAGACATTCACCTGTTGATTCATCCAGTAATTAGCTCCCATTTTCAAAACAAAAGCCATCCTCTATGCATTTGCTTTCCTCTATAATTATGGCTTTTATTTTTCTCTTCACATTTCTGTCCACATTGCTGTAGAGACATCTCAGTTTGTTAGACAGGCTCACTTACCATTCGCTTCTGAACCTATAGTAGTTTGAGCTCTGGTCCACGACTGCTTTCCTTGATACTACTTTTTTCAAGACCTTCTGGCTACTAAGTTCTTTGGAAGCATTTAGGTCCTTCATCACCTGGCCTCTAGGTACCACTCAACAGTCTTTTTCTTTTTCCTTCCAATTTTGTTGAGAAATAATTGAAACACATCACTGCTTATGTTTCAGGTAGACAGCATAACCTTTTTATTTGCATATATTGTGAAATGAGTCCCACAATAGGTCTACTAAGCATTCATCACCTCACAAAGAAGCAAGAAAAAGAAGCCTGTTTCCCCTTGTGATGAGAACACTTCAGATCACTAAATTCTCTCCTTCAGTTTCTGTGATATAACTCTATCTACTAGTTATGCTTCAGAAAAAACATTCCAGAAAACTTGGCCCAAATTGATGACCGAGGTTTGGAAACTTCATGGGTCACACAAATGGAAGTAAAGAGGTAAAACAAGTATCAGGGTTGACTCTAGCTCCATTTTGTCATCATTCCAGTGTGATTGTTCGTTTGTTGTTGTTTCACCAGAGCGCTGTTTTATGGTAGCAGTGGGGATTGAATCTGGGACCTTTAGCGCACCAGGCATGAAAATCCTTTTTCAAAATTGTTATGCTATCTCCCCAGCCTAGTTTTCTTTTCCATTTGGTTCTTGCTCAGATTGGCAGAGAGACAGAGAGAGAGAGAGAAGACTATGAACTTCATAGTTAATTAGGATGACATCTGGAGGAAGAATGATAAAATGGTGAGAGACAGAGAGAGGAGAAATGAATAATTTGGAGTCCCATTTAATTTGACTTTAATTAATTTTTTAGCTTTTTCTTAATTAAAATTTTTGTTATCGTTATTTATTTGATAGAGACAGCTAGAAATTAAGAGGAATGGGGAGATAGAGAGGGAAAGAGCCAGAGAGAGAATTGCAGCACTGATTCACCACTTGTGAAGCTTTTCCCCTGCAGGCAGGGCCCAGGGGCTCAAACCCAGGTACTTGAGTATTGTAACATGTGCACTCAACCAGGTATGCTACCACCTGGCCCCATTTTTTTTTTTAATAATTTATTTCTTTATTGGGGAATTAATGCTTTACATTCAACAGTAAATACAATAGTTTGTACATGCATAACATTCCCCAGATTCCCATTTAACAATACAACCCCCACTATTTCATTCATCATTTTTTATGGACCTGTATTCTCCCCACCCCAGAGTCTTTTACTTTGGTGTAATATTCCAATTCCATTTCAGGTTCGACTTGTGTTCTGGCCCCATTTTTAAAGCTTTATTAAACTCTAACTGACATAAATTTTATGAATGTAATACATAATGTATTTTTCATTTTTTAATAAATTAAAACAATCTTTTTTATTAAAAATGAGAAACACAGAGTTTCACATGAGACAAGGTAGAAAGAGGCAAGTCAAAGAATCATTCTGGCACATGTGGCACTGGGCAATTGAACCAGGAAACTTAAGTCATGCAAGCCCAGTGTTCTACTAGCCAAGCCACTTACCTGTCTGCTGGTTTTACTTTATTTCGTCTTTTAGAGAAATTAATGCCTTTTCTGGCAAAGCAGGGAACTCAAGAGGGATGAAGTGAGAAGAATGGGTGATCCCATGTAGGCTGACTGTGCATCTTGACTTACAGCTGATGGCGAACATGCTCAGGCAGTGGTCCACCACACCAGGCTTGATTTCCACCTGGCTGAAGAATTTGCTTTGACATGGGAGGTAGTGCACTGGGCAGAGTGCCCACATTGCAAGGCTGAAGTCCTGAGTTTGATTACAGCATCAAATGTGCCAGAGGAATATGCTGGTTCTCTTTCTCATAAATAAATCCTTAAAGAAGAAATTTTGCTGCTATAGATGCCCACAGTACTGGCCAACATGTCCTGCAGGTATGTATTCAACACCTTGGGCTTCTTTTTTCCTATTTATTTATTTTACCAGAGCTCTGCTCAGTTCTGGTTTATGGTGGTGCAGAGGACTGAACCTGGGACTTTGGAGTCTCAGGCATGACTCTCTTTTCGTAACTCTCTTTTCGTACTGTCTACCACTGCCCCAGATTTATTTATTATTATTCATTTTTAAAAAGTATTTTTATTATTTATTTTTGAGAGAGATGCAGAGAGAGAAAGACACAGAAACACCAGAGCACTGCTCAGCTCTGGCTTATGCTGGTGTGGGGGATTGAACCTGGAACTTCAGAGCCTCAGGCATGAGAATCTCTTTGCATAACCATTATGCTATCTACGTCTGCCCTTTTAAAATTCATTTTTAAATTATTTATTTGATGGAGACAGAAATCAAGAGGGAAAGGGAAGACAGAGTAGGAGAGAGATACCTGCAGCTCTGCTTCACAGCTTGCAAAGCTTTCCCCCTTGTAGGTGGGTACTGGGGGCTTGAACCCAGGTTCTTATACATTGTGCACTCACCATTTACTTACTTACTTAATTTTTACCAAAGCACTGTTCAATTCTGGTTTATGGTGATGTAGGATTGAACATGGGACTTCAGAGCCTCAGGAATGGAAGAGTCTTTTTACATAACCATTATGCTGTCTTCCCAGCCCCAGATTTAATATATATATGAGAGAGAGAGAGAGAGAGAGAGGGAGAGGAGGGGGGTGAAGGAGAGAGACACACACCACAGCACCACTCTCATATATTCTATGCTGGGATTGAACCTGATTTACATGCTCTAAGAATGTAACTCAAGCACTCCAGAGGCTTCATTATCTCCTTGCGCCCCCGCCCCCCACAAGACATCCCGACTTTCTGTGGGTGGAGGTGCTTCCCGCCTTGCGCATGTACAGTAGCAGGCGCCAGTGCCACTCTGACTGGAGTTTAAGCGGATGCTGTCTCCTCCGCTGTCGCCTCTTGCAGCTGCTGTTGTCCCTTGCCACCTCACCCCACCCCCCTGCCGGCCACTGTCCAGGGCAGCAGCTGCTTGGAGCCAGCAACTCTCAGGTCCCGGCCATGGTAGGTGAACACGAGGAAGTCCACTGCTTCCACCCCACTTCCGCCATCGTGTCTCAGCATTTGAGAAGGCACGTGGTTATATGTATATGTTAGGAAACGAGCGCTGCGTTGTTGAGTGGCTCCACATCACTCTTTCCATGCTGTGTGGACTTTTAAGCATTTTTTTTTTTTTGGCGGGGAAAGGGGGGCGCTTCCCTGAAGCTTCCTGTCTATGCTATTCCACCACTCCCGTACCCACAGACCATTTTTTTTACTCCCCCCACACCTTTTCCGACATAGGATAAGAGACTGAGAGAGAGAGAGAGAGAGAGACCGAGATATAACAACACTGCTCCACCTTTCATGAAGGTTTCCCTTTGCATGGTGCTTCCATGTGGCAGCCAAGCACTCAGTAAGTGTGCACTCTACCTGATGAGCTATTTCCTGGCCTCTGTGATGTGATATATATTATCACTGGGCCTCGGTGTGTCGGCACTAGAATCCACTGCTCCTAGCAGCTATTTTTTTTTTTAATTGGATAGAACAAAGAAGTAAAAGGAGGGGGAGATAAAGAGGGAAAGAGAAAGACACCTGCAGACCTGCTTCACCGCCTTATTCGGATCCTTATCCTTCGTACTATGTGTATTTAATCAGGTATACCGCTGCCCACCCCTCCCCTTTTTCCTTCTTTCCTTCCTCCCTTCCTTCCTTCCTCCCTCCCTCCCTCCTTTTTTTTTTTTTTAACCAGAGCACTGCTCAGCTCTGGCTTATGGTGGTGCGGAGGATTGAACCTGGGGCTTTGGAGCCTCAGGCATGAGAGTCTTTTTGCATAATCACTATGCTGTCTACCACCACTCCTACCAATGTGAACTTTTAAGATTTAATCAGTTTTCAAACACTGTTCTTTTTAAGGGAATCATCAGTTAACGTAGTTGAGTCTTGGAAACTGATTTAAAGTGAAATGGTATATAATGAAACCAATTTTTATCAAATACAAGCAAGCCTTAAGTTCCTACAGCATGTTTCTGATCTCAGAAGTACACATCTTTGGGATGGAGACGAGATGGTTCACAGAGAAAACCCATGTCTTTGTGAGAAGAAAGTGCAAACTCAACACACACAACACCAGGAATGACTTATCCTTTCCTCATCAATATTACAGTGTAACAAAAGCAGCTGAGAGGTGCTGCAGTAGGTTGTGTTAAACTCTCAATTATGAAAACTCAAGTTCAATGTCTGGTATATTGTGTGCCAGAGTGGTGCTCTGGTATTCTCTCTCTCTTCATTAAAAAAAAAAAAATTAAGGAAAGTAAAATTAAAAGCAAAAAATAAAAAAAAAAAGCCCCAGGTTTGGGAGCCAGACACATCCAGTTGAGCATAGTTACAATGCCCAATGACCTGGGTTCAAGCTCCCACTCCCCATTTGCATGGTGGAAGCTTTTTGAGCAGTGAAACAGTGCTCTAGGTGTCTCTTTCCCTTTCTTACCTCTTCCTCATGATTTCTCTGAGTCTCTATCAAATAAATAAATACTTAAAAAAATAAAAATGAGCTCTAGGTTTAGTCCCTGGCATGACCTTAAGCCAGAGTTTAAAAAACTAGCAAACAAAACAGTGGAAAAAACAATGTAATACAAAGCTGTAACAGTAAATGACATTATTGGAGAACCTGTTGTGTACAGTACAATATTGGTAAATCAAGTCGCCAGGCTGTATATTATACACTCAGAACTTATTTATCTTATATTTGAAAAATTGGGGGCCAAGTGGTGGCACATCTGGTTAAGCACACACATTACAGTGCGCAAGGACCCAGGTTCAAGCCTCTGGTCCCCACCTGCAGGGGGAAAACTTCACGAATGGTGAAGTAGGGCTGCAGGTGTGTGTGTGTGTGTGTATATCTCTTTCTCCTTCTCTGTCTTCCTCTCTCCTTTCAGTTTCTCTCTGTCTCTATCCAGTAATAAATTTTAAAAATCTGTGTCTTTAAAAAAAAAAAAGAAAGAAATGATCCGGGAGGTTGTGCAGTGGATAAAGCATTGGATTCTCAAGCATGAGGTCCCAAGTTCAATCCCCGAAGCACATGTACCAGAGTGATGTCTGGTTCTTTCTCTCTCTCCTCCTATCTTTCTGGTAAATAAATAAATTCTTAAAAAAAAAAGAAAAATGTTTCCTCATCTATTTTATTACACTTTTCTTGGTTTACATTAGATTACTTGCCCCTTATGGTTCCCAGCAAAAATGGTGAGATTATCTTCAGACTAGTCAAGTTAACACTTGGATACAGGTTGTCAGCCCCATGGACTTCATAGAAGGAGGAATTATGTGAGGAAGGAGAATGAATTGTATCTTGTTAGGATGCTATGTTCATTTTAATATCTATTGATTTTTGTTCTCTTTTAAATTTACTTATTTATTTATTTATTTACTTATATATCTTTTTTAGGTAGAGAGCGATAGAGAAAGAGAGAGAGAGAGAGAGAGAGAGACCATAGCATTAAAGCTTCCTTTAGTACAGAAGGAGCCAGGCTTGAACCTTCAACACACACCTGGAAAAGCAGTGCAGTATCCAAGTGAGCTATTTTGATGGGCATTTTAAAAGTATTTATTTATTCATTTATTTAGAGAGAAGAGAAAGAACCAGAGCATCATCTGGTACATGGAATGCTGGGGCTCAAACTTGGGGCCTCCTGCTTGAAAGCCCAACATTTTATCCACTACCCCAACTCCCAAGTCGAGGGTTTAGTCTTTCTTTTAAAAGAAAACTCTGGGTGGAGGTACAGCATAATGGTTATGCAAAGAGATTTTCATACCTGAGGTTCTCAAGTTCAGTCCCCTACACCACCATAAGCCTGAGCTGAATAGTGCTCTGGTTAAAAAAAAAAGAAGAAGAAGAAGAAGAAGAAGAAGAAGAAGAAGAGGAGGAGGAGGAGGAGGAGGAGGAGGAGGAGGAGGAGGAGGAGGAGGAGGAGGAGGAGGAGGAGGAGGAAGTGGAGGAAGAGGAAGAGGAAGAGGAAGAAGAGGAAGAGGAGGAAGAGGAAGAGGAAGAGGAGGAAGAAGAAGAAGAAGAAGAAGAAGAAGAAGAAGAAGAAGAAGAAGAAGAAGAAGAAGAAGAAGAAGAAGAAGAAGAAGAAGAAGAAGAAGAAGGAGAAGAAGGAGAAAAAAACCCAAACTTACTGAAATCTGGCTGTAGCGCAGCGGGTTAGGTGCACGTGGCGCCATGCAAAGCGCAAAGATTGGCTAAGGATCCCGGTTGGAGCCCCCGGCTCCCCACCTGCAGGGGAGTTGCTTCATGGATGGTGAAGCGGGTCTGTAGGTGTCTTTCTCTCCCCCTCTGCTTCCCCTCCTCTCTCCATTTCTCTCTGTCCTATCCAACGACGGCATCAATAATAATAATAAGTACAACAATAAAAACAACAAGGGCAACAAAAAGGAAATAAATAAATACTTTAAAAAAATAAAAAAATTAAAAAAAAAGAAAACTCACATTGTTCATCCTAGTCCCATAATGCTTCTTCCCAGACCTTCATTGTCACATTCGGAGAGCCACTTTTTTTTGAACGTGGTCTGCACACACACATTTCACTCCTCTGGCCACTTTTTCATGCAGTTAACTAGCTTGCTAGAGAGAGAATGAGGGAGGGGCTGGTGGTCATGCACTTGGTTGAACACACATGTTAGTTACAATGTGCAAGCCCTCCAGTCCCCACCTGCAGTTGGGGGGAGGGTGACTCTATCTCCCATTCTTTCTCCCCCTTCCTTCAATTTCTGGCTGTCTGTATCCAATAAATAAATAAAAAGTAATAAAAAATTAAAAGAGGGAGAGAGAATGAGAGAAACTCCGGCAAACAGCTTCCTACAGTAACATAGCACCTCACATATGGTGCCCGGGTCTCAGTCTGGTTGAGTTCACTATGTGAGCTGTTTCCCTTGTTCTAACTGTAAACTCTTACCCAATCATATACTGAACATTTTAACTTGATTAACCCCAGGGCATCTCAAGATCAACACCTACCAATTTAACAAACTGAATTAACCTGCATAGGCTAAATTCCAACATATCCATTCTCTCTCTCTTTTAAGAATTTATTTATTTATGAGAAAGATAGGTGGAGAGAGAAAGAACCAGCCATCACTAATGGAATATGTGTTGCAGGGGATTGAACTCAGGACCTCATGGTTGAGAATCCAGTGCTTTATCCACTGCACCACCTCCCAGACCACCTCAATCTCTACTTTCATCTCCCAAACCATTGTAATCATTTTACTTTTTTAAGGTTTGTTTTATTTATCAATGAGAAAGATAGGAGAGAGAAATAGAGACATCACTCTGGTATATGTGCTGCAGGAGATTGAGCTAATTCTTGAAAGTCTAATGCTTTATCCGCTGCACCACCTCCCGGACCACTTAGAATGATACCAAACATTATTCCCTAAATCATTGTAGATCTATTTTACTTCCTGACTTAGTAACAATCTCAAAACCATATTGGTCTCATCACTAACATTTAATAGGGTCCCAGATGTCTTTTCTTTGTTGACCCACTCTCTTCAGTCTGGATGTGTTCTTATGTGATCCTATTGTACTTTGTGTATAATTCTAGAAAAGCACTTCTTTTGCCCACCATTTTCTTGACTACAGCAACCACACCCTCCTAGTTTTTAAATGTCCCTGTTCTCACTGGAGCACTTTGAACTTTCAGGTATTCAGGAAATGTTAGATAATTATTAGATGACTTTAGTCATTTAAATACTTACTGGGCTGCTCTAATTTTCGGACATCATTCTCCTGAGCTCTGAGAGTCTGATGTTCTTCCTTGAGAGTCTTGGTCTTATGGTTGGGATGGGTGGAGTCAGTGGGAAAATGCTAGAAACCTGGCAGTGAATGCCAGCTAGGTCCGGGCCAGTGTAAACAATTTAAATTTGAATTTGACCTCTGCCAGGTCAGAGATCCAAATTAGGCAGGATGAATCTAGGAAGCTAAGGCAAGAAGCCAGTTGGGTTGGCTGTGTGTGTGTGTGTGTAAAAGTTTGGTAAGAAGAAAATATTAATGATACTCCCAGGTGAGAGACACTTAAGGCTGATTGTCTTCCCATTTAAGAATGCTGAAAGCGTCAAAATTATCAGGCTACAAAGATGGGTAAAAAGAGTGACCCCTTAAGGGTGAGGAGATAGCATAATGGTTATGTAAGCAGACACTCAGGCCTGAGACTCTTGAGGTCCCAGGTTCAATTCCCCAACCATCATAAGCCAGAGTTGAGCAGTGCTCTGGCAATGAAAAGAGAAAAGAATAAAGAATGACCTTAGGGGGGTGGGGGGGGGGCAGCGGGGGCTCGAACCAGGATCCTGTTAACATTTTAATGATGGATTAAGAATACTTGGATTTATTTATTTGAGTAGGCATGAACTTTTTTTTTTTTGTGTAATCATCATGCTATCTTCCCAACTCGTAAAGTTTATCTTATAAATATTATTTTGCTTAAGTTTAGCAAATTTTATTATCACTCTTCTGGAACTTTAGTATTTGCAAACCATAAACATTAAAAACTGTGTTTATAAATTTAATATCTATGCTTTCTTGTATTAAATGCTATGGGTGCATGATTTAACAAAGAGGACTCTCAGTTCTTAAATAAATCTAAATCTAGTCAAGCATAGGTAGCCTTAAATGTCCTATTATGAATTTTTAAATCTTTATTCATTTGATAGAGACAGCCAGAAATCAAGAGGAAAGGGGATATAGATAGAAAGAGAGAGAGACAGAGAGACACCTGCAGCACTGCTTCACCACTCATGAGCCTTCCTGCTGCAGGTGGGGACCAGGGGCTTGAACCTTGCTCATTGTAATGTGCAGTCAATCAAATGCATCACCACCCGGCCCCTAAATGGCATACTACTCTGTATAAAATTAGATTCAAATCACTTAAACTATTTTTCTTTTATTATTTGTTTAAGAAGGAGACATTAACAAAATCGTAGGATAGGAGGAGTACAACTCCACACAATTCCCACCACCCAATCTCCATATCCCATCCCCAGGGTAGTTGTGGGTTGCAGAAGGTGGAAGGTCTGGCTTCTGTAATTGCTTCCCCAGTGAATGTGAGCGTTGACTGGCCGATGCATACTCCCAGTCTGCCTCTCTCTTTCCCTAGTAGGGTGGGTCTCTGGGGAAGTGGAGCTCCAGGACATATTGGTGGGGTCTTCAGTCCAGGGAAGCCTGGTTGGCATCATGATAGCATCTGGAACCTGGTGGCTAAAAAGAGAGTTAACATACAAAGCCAAAACAAATTGTTGAACAATCATGGACCCAAAGGTTGGAATAGTGCAGATGAAGTGTTGGGGGGTACTCACTGCAGACTCTAGTGTACTTCTTTTTTCAGGTATATATTTTGCCCTAGTTTATGGATATGTGTGAACATATACTCTTATCTCATGGAACCTGGTCTATATCTAGATTTTGGGACTTTGTTAGGAAGTGAACCATCTGGGATGGAATTAGAGAATACCATGAAAGGAAAGGTCTCACCTGAATAATGAAGCTGAAGGATTGACATTTCATGCCTGGCGTCTCTGGACACAGTCTGAAGTGAAGCATGTTGAGGTGGCACTCGTTGCGTTGATTAGGTTGCGATTGGCAGATGCAATATTATTTGATATGAATTGGGAAAAGCATGTGGGAAAGTGGGCCCCACCCTAAGGTTCCAGGACTGGGGGAAATATAGGCTCTTTAGTGGAAATGTGAGGTTCCTGTTGTCTTAGGGTTCAAGAAGACAATGGGTAGTTATTGTTATCATCACATTATTTGGTAATTGGGTTAACTTTGAAAAGTCCCTTTGTTAGGGTTTGCTGTATAATACCCAGTGTCTTATATATTTCTGTGCCATGGGTTGCTTCTGTTCTCCCTGGTCTAGGCTTTTGAGAGAGTCCACATATCAAAGACTCAGCCTATGTATTAAAAAGACTCAGTCTGTGTTTTAAAAAGTTCGAGACATACAATCAATTTCCCTCCTCTCATATTAATTAAATAGTGATTTATATGACTACACTTTAATAGGAGTGTACATAAACACCATTCCCACCACCAAAAGACTGTGTCCCATCTCTCCCTCCCCCCCCAAGCCGAATGTTCACCCTCGCCCTTACTGCAGGGTTTTTACTTTGGTGCCCTACTCACTTTAACTATCTTATACACTTTTATTTTATCTTTTTCTATTTTTTTTTTGTTATCTATTTTAAACACCAGAGCATTGCTCATCTCTGGCATATGGTGGTATGGGGGATCGAACCTGGGACTTTCTTAATAATTTTAAATTCTAAGGCTGAATGTTTCTTTACTAGGCCAATTTTTCTTTCACATTACTTAAAATAATAAAATATGTTCAGATTTTTAAATGTTGAAATATTAATAGTAAGGGCTTGATTTCTTTCATGCTAAGCTCTTTAAATTTTTTTATGAGCTTTATTTGTTTATTGGATAGAAACAGCCATAAATCAAGAGGGGGGAGGGAGATAGAGAGGGAGAGAGACAGAGAGACACCTGCAGCACTGACTCACCACTTGCAAAGCTTTCCCCCTGCAGGTGGGGACTGGGGGGCTCTAACGCCAGGTCCTTGAGCATTGTAACCTATGCACGCAACAAGGTACGCCACCACCCAGCCCCTAGGGCTTGATTTCTTAAAATTATTTCTTAATAGGAAATTCTTCTAAGTCTGGAAGATGCTTGCACTACATAGACAAAATACGAATTTAAAAAAATATTTATTTTCCCTTTTTGTTGCTCTTGTTGTTCTTCATTGTTGTAGTTGTCATCGTTGTTAGACAGGACAGAGATAAATGGAGAGAGGAGGGGAAGACAGAGGGGGGAGAGAAACACACCTGCAAACCTACTTCACCGATTGTGAAGTGACTCCCCGGGGCTCGAACCGGGATCTTTAGGCCCGTCCTTGTGCTTTGCGTCACGTGTGCTTAAATGCTGCGCTACTGCCTGACGCCCAAAATTTTAATTTTTAAAAAGTATTTTATGAGTGCTGCAGGAGGTAGTGCAGTGGATAAAGCATTGGACTTTCAAGCATGAGTTCCTGAGTTCAGTCCCCGGCAGCACATGTACCAGAGTGATGTCTGGGGCTCTCTCTCTCTCTCTTCTTCCCTGTCTCACTCTCCTCCTACCCCTCTCATTAATAAATAAATAAAATATTAAAAAAAGTTTATGGGGAGTTGGGTGGTGGTGCACCTGGTTTAAGTGCACTTGGTGGGAAGCACAAGGATCTGTGTAGGAGTCCCAGTCCCAGCGCCCAGCTCCCCACCTGCAGGGATGTCATTTCATAGGTGGTGAAGCAGTTCTGCTGGTCTGGTGTCTATCTTTCTCCCTTCTCTGTCTTCCCCCTCCTCTCTTGATTTCTCTGTGTTCTATCCAACAAAAACACCTATAACAACAACAACAAAATGGAAAAAATGGCTGCCAGGAGCAGTGGATTTGTAGGGCATGCACTGAGCCCCAGCAATAAATAACCCTGGAGGGATTGAACGCAGGACAACACTCTATCCATGCTACCTCCTAGACCATCAAAATTTTAATCTCAAAAAAACTTTCTTTTTCTTAATACTGTTGCACATGACATCCATCATCTAAGTTCATTTCCCACGTCTACGCTTGACCGGACCTGCCAATATACGCGGATATCTTCGCCCATCCTGTCCAACGCTTGACGTCTCATCACCCAGTCTGGTCCCCTATGCCTACACTGAACTTCTCTGTTCCAGACTCTTGGAAACAGAGTTGGCAGTCAGCTGAGGTAAAGAACAAACACCTCATCACAGACCCCTGCAAGCGTCAACCCGGCTTTGACCTAGCACGTTATGATTGGGCCCTCCTCAATCGCTATCGAACAGGCCATGGTCGGTGCGCTGCTATGTTCCATCGCTGGGGAGCCAGAGACGACCCGAACTGCCCCTGCGGCTACAGACAGACTATGACCCACATAGTCAATGACTGCCACCTCTCCAGATTCAAAGGAGGTCTCGAAACTTTACATCAGGCTCAACCTGACGCTGTTGACTGGCTACGGAAGAAGGGCAAACACTAGAAGAAGAAGGAGTAGCCTAGAGTTCCTGAAATTCAGATTCATGAGCTGTATTTTCGAATTATTCTGTCCCTTTACTTCTGCAATTTCCTTCCCACCTTCTGTCATCACTTAATCACCATTTCTTAAACTCTGAATATTATTTTATTTTATTTTACTTACCAGAGCACTGCTCAGCTCTGGCTTATGGTGGTGCAGAGGCTTGAGCCTGGGACTGAGGAGCCTCAGGCATGAGAGTCTCTTTGCATAACCGTTATGCTATCTACCCCTAACTCTGAAGATAATTTACTTGGTTGCCTTCAGCTGAATCTTATGCTTGAGAGAGTTTGTAGCCTGTTTGTACTCTTCATTTTTGCTGGGGCCAGGCTGATAATATAAGGTCATTCCATTGAAATCTGGCTACCCTTCAAGGCTTGTCTTAATAAAGTCACAAATTAGAAGGTCATCTTGATGACTCAAGCTAGCCAGTTTCATACATTGTGTTTTCTAGTCTTCTCTCTAAGCCTAACTTGTTCCTATTGTTCTAGTCTCAACTCTTCTCAGAGTTCATTCCAGATCTCCCCCCTTTTTATTATTTATTTATTTATAAAAAGGAAACATTGACAAAAACATAGGATAAGAGTGTGTGCGCACAACTCCACACAGTTCCCACCACCAGAACACCAGAACTCTGTGTCCTATCCCCTTACCAGAACTCCATGTCCCCCCCCCCCCCATAGCTTTCCTATTCTTTAACCCTCTGTGAGCATGGACCCAAGGTCATTGTGGGATGCAGAAGGTGGAAGGTCTGACATCTGTAATTGCTTCTTCGCTGAACATGGGCATTGACAGGCCGATCCATACTCCCAGC
This sequence comes from Erinaceus europaeus, assembly GCF_950295315.1. Taxonomy (NCBI): domain Eukaryota; kingdom Metazoa; phylum Chordata; class Mammalia; order Eulipotyphla; family Erinaceidae; genus Erinaceus; species Erinaceus europaeus. The sequence goes on from NC_080166.1 coordinate 89,253,094, forward strand.
CTGCCTCTCTCTTTCCCTTGTAGGGTGAGGCTCTGGGAAAGTGGAGCTCCAGGACATATTGGTGGGGTTGTCTGTCCAGGCAAGTCTGGTCGACATCCTGCTAGCATCTGGAACCTGGTGGCTGAAAAGAGAGTTAATATACAAAGCCAAACAAATTGTTGAACAATCATGAACCTAAAGGCTGCAATAGTGCAGATGGAGAGTTGGGGTTTCCTCCATTTTGTAGATAGCTAGTAGGCATATTTTAGTTATATTCCAAAGGGCCTGTGGCTATACTAGTTTTTTTTTTTTTTCCCTGAGCCTGAAATCTGATATGCAGATGGACCCAAGTTATTGTCTGGGGAGATGATGTCATGGCTAGAAAAAAGGACCAGAAAGCTGGATCAGGGAAGAGAATAGCTTCCTAATATGGGAAAAGGGTATAAATATTGTTAACTATAAACCCCATCGATTTGATGTGATCTGGGGCCTATATTCAGCTTAGGAGCCTATGTGACCTTTGCATCCCTGTAGATCTGAGCTCACATTCTGTGGTCATTAGTAGGAACATTTCAAGCTGCCCCAATATCAGGACCCATCTTCCTCAGTTGTAGCATAGAGATCTCCCTTTCTAAGAGAAAAACCCTTTATTATGTCACATCACTGCATTATTAAAATTATTCCCACACTACATAAATCATTGATCTATATTTATTAGTCTGTTTGTTGGGTTTCTTTCTCCCATAAGAGTTCAAACTGCATAATAAAAACCAGTCTTTTTTTTTTTTAAATCTATATATTATTTTTGGAATCTATATTACGATCACAAAAAGTTGCAAAGATAGTAAGAATTATTATTATTATTATTTTTACCAGAGCACTGCTCAGCTCTGGTTTATGGTGGTACATTTGTCCCTTGCTACTTTGTACTTTGACTTTGGCAGCTTCACTCTATCATGTTTTTTCCAAGTATATTCATTAAAAAGTTGATTGAGACAGTGAAAATGGTACAACGTACACTCGGTTGTGTGAGTCAATCACACATCCCTGTATTACAATTACAGTTACAATTACTGTCCGTATGGACTGTAGGTCTATGTATTAAAGCACCTTCGCAAATCCTTCAGTGCCAGGTGCTCGACCACTCATTGTGTGTGTCTGAAATCAGGTGTGGGGAAACCAAGCCAATCAGAGAGGGTTTCTCTTAGAGGCGCTTCTACATCACTACGCATGGGAAGCATCTTTGCTCTTGTGTTTATGATGTCTGAGAACCTTTATCTAAGTCCCATGATGGCTCCTAAACGTGCTGCTGCTTCTAAGGCTTCTGACGATGAAACTAAGCGCTGGAGGGAGATGCTTACCATCCAGGAGAAGGTGAAACTCTTGGATATGATCAAAGTTGGCAAGAAAAGCTGGAGGTTGCCTGCTATTACTACTTGAATGAGTCTTGGATATGATCAAAGTTGGCAAGAAAAGCTGGAGGTTCCTAGCACCTCATGTGTCAGAATGATGTTTTTGCTTGTTCTCTCTCAACAATCTCTCTCTCTCTTGCCTCCAGGGTTATCACTGGGGCTTGGTGTCTGTATCACAAATCCCCTGTCCTGGAGGCCATATTTTTCCCCTCTGTTGCTGATACTGTTGTTGGATGGGACAGAGAGATATCAAAAGAGGAAGGGGAGAGAAAGACCTGCTTCACTGCTTGTGAAGTGACCCCCCTGCAGGTGGGGAGCTGTGGGTGGGGGAGGGAGTCGAACTGGGATCCTTGCACTGGTTCCTGCACTTTGTACTATGTGCTACCACCCTGCCCCCAATCTTTTCTCTTGCTTACTCATATATAAATACTGAAATATATATATATATATGTATGTATTTTTAAACGTAGAGCCAGGGAATAAGTCCAAATTCTCTCATATGTATGACAGTACTGAGTTGCCTCCTGGACTCAATTCTTCTTATTTTCCCCCCCCCCTCCTCCTTCTCTTCCTCCTATAATATAGCACTGCTCCACCATTCATGAAACTCTCCTGATCCTGTCTGTTATACTCCTATGTGGTGCTGGGACTTGAACCCTGGTTTCACTTGGGTGAGGTGTGCACTCATTACCAGGGCACCACAGGGCATGCAGACCAGTCTATCAGGAAACAGCCCTTGTTACAGTACTGTTGTTTAGACTTACAGGCCTCATTAAGGCTTCAGCAGTTTATATACACTGATGGATAACTCTACACACTAGTTTGTAGTTTTATCAATTTTATCCTATGTTTAGACTTCCAGGATCACCACAGTTGGGATGCAAAACTGTCCTATCTCCACAAAAACACTCTCGTCTTGTGGTCCTGTTAGAAGGATTGCTGTATACATTTTTGTTCCCCCTTCCTTACTTTCATACATGTGTTGGGCACATGATAGGCACCTTGTACATGCTTGTTTACTTTCCAAAGTTTATGGTTAAATAATCCTGAGAGAGTTTGTCTAATAAGTACCTATTTATTTATTGGGCTTCCATTACTAAGAGGGTATTTGAGGAGAAAAATGCCTTGAAACTCCACCTCTTGTTCTTTTTAACCAAAGAACTGCTCAGCTCTGGCATATGGCAGTGCTGGGAATTGAACCTGGGACCTTTGGTGCCTTCAGCAATTGAACTACTGATGGTGCTATCAGTCTGGCCCACATCAACCTCCACCTTACATTAACAGGTTTGCCAAAAACAAACAAGCAAACAACATACTCAGCTACCAGATCTAATAAAAATGTTAAACTACTAATTTATCTAAGTCTTATAATCAGGTCTGTGCCCAGGTAAAAGAATTATAAGTCTTGAGATGAAGCCTCAATAGGTACCACACATAATATGTGTTTCAGGTAAGTTATAATGAAGTGTCATTTCCACATCCTCTAGAATTCAAATCGGAATTGAAGGCAGCCTGGCCAGGAGTTCAGGACTCCAGAGTTGCCAGACCTTCTTTCCTCCTGGTTCCGATTACTAATAGTGTCCCAGAATAAATAGAAACATGACCCTCCATTAACTTGTTTTAGACTGTCTACAATAAAATTTCCTCTAATGGCGCTGGGGGGAAATCCACTACTCCTGAAAGATATTTGCACACTGTTGGAGTTTCTTGACCTTAAGATATCATTTTGGAAGCATTTAAAGAACTAAAGAAAGAAATTGCCCTTTAAGTAGACCTTGTGACAGAAGTAGGTGGGAAAATAATTGCACTGCATACCAAGCCTTACCTTTGCACACAGTAACTACATGACAAATGTTAAAGCAAACAGGCTATAAGAATAACATAATATTCATTCAGCTCTTTCCTGATAAGAAAAAGTTTATGAATTTTTATATCTTGAAAACCTTTGTTTTGCAGAGTTTGCTTTAGCAAGTTGACTCTTAGCTTCAGTGTGTGGAGACTGAATCACTTTGGAATCCGTTTGTGTTTAGTTACTTGAGGTGTGTTTTGTGTCAGTGTATTTTTGTGTTAGAAATCACAGGTAGGACCTGTTTCTGTAAATGATTTATTTCCATGGATCTATTCCTTTCATTGATTTGATATTTACTTATGAGAGTTCTGTCTTTGCTTCCCTTGTCAGCCTGTTCTGAGAGTTGTTGTAAAATGTTTCTTTTTTTAATTTTGAAATTATATTTATATATTTGATAGAGACAACCAGAAATTGAGAGGAAGGGGAAGATAGAGAGGGAGAGAGAAAGAGAGGCACCTGAAGACCTGCTTCACCACATGTGAAGTGACCTTCCTGTAGGTAGAGAGTTGGGGGGTGGGCCTCAAACCGGGATTCTTGTGCTTTGTACTATATGCGCTTAACTTGGTGCACCAATACCTGACACCCTTTTTTGTTGTTATTTTTTCAAAAAATTATCTTTGTTATAGAGACAGCCAGAAATAGAGGAAGGGGAAGATAGAGAGGAAAAGAGACAGAGAGACAACTGTAGGCCTGCTTCATAACTCTCAAAGCTTTCACCCTGCAGGTGGGGATCAGGGGCTTGAACCCAGGTCTTTGTTCATTGTAACATGTGCTCAACCAGGTGCTCCACTGCCCAGCCTGTAAAATATGTTTCTCCCATAAACAGTCTGATTTTCTCCCAGATGATTTGTTTTTCTGGAGGCTTGTACACCTTTAAATGGAACACTAGCTCCATTTTATTAATATTTTTCTAAATAAAACCTGTGGCTCAAATACCTCAACCAGTGGTACAAAACCTTGTAGTAATCATAGTGATAACAGCAACCAGAATGATTACTTATGCAGACTATTAACGAATCCCTAGCCTTACATTCATTTTAACTACAGAGCATCTTTATTATCTCTATTAACATTTACCACTTTACATATTTTTTTCATGGCTGGACTTCAACGGCTTTGAACTGATTTTTTTCCAGATAGAGAGAAAGAGAAAGAGAGTGAAAGATGTCACAGCACCAAAACTTTCTCCATTGAGGTGGGGGACCTGACTTGAACCTGGGTTCCCTACATGACAAAGCAGGCATGCTATCCAAGGGCGCTATCTTTTTTTTTTTTTTTTTAACATTTATTATCTTTATTTATTTATTGGATAGAGACAACCAGAAATCAAGAGAGAAGGGGATGATAGAGAGAGAGAGAGAGAGACAGAGAGACACCTGCAGCCCTGCTTCACTGCTTGTAAAGCTTTCCCCCTGCAGGGGGGACCAGGGGCTTGAACCCAGGTCCTTGATCACTGTAACATGTGCGCTCAACCAGGTGCACCACCACCTGCCCCCCCCTTTAAAAATTAAATATTTATTTATGGCATAGGGTAGATAGCATAATGGTTATGCAAAGAGATTTTAATGCCTGAGGCTCCAAAGTTCCAGGTTCAATTCGTTCTACCACCATTAGCCAGTGCTGAGCAGTGCTCCAGTTAAAAACAAAAACAAAAACAAAACATATATATACATATATATGTATATATACACACACACACATATGTATATATATATTTATCAATGGGAGATAGAGAGAGAACAACAGGAATACCACTCTGGCAAATACAGTGCTGGAGATCCAACTCAGGACCTTATGCCTGGAAGCCCAACTCTTTATCCACTGTGCCACCTCGGGACTCCAGATGAGCTCTCTTGCTGACGGTAAAACACATCTTTAGAAATTGTTGTTTTGATCAATTAAAACAATTAATTTAAATAAAACGGGTGATTTCTGTGTACATTTAGATTTAAGGCAAATTCTGGGCCAGGGGAAATAGCATAATGGCTTAGGCAACACACTTTCATGTTTGAGGCACCAAAGGTCTCAGGTTCAATTCCTGGCACCACCACAAGCCAGAGCTGAGCAGTGTTTTGTTGGGGGGAAAAATCTGTTTGCTCTCTTCTTTAGGCCATTCTGGAGAGGCCACTGAGACAACTGTTTTTCCTTGGAGGCCAGTAAGTCTAGAGTGCTGCAGTGTTGCCACCCATCTGGGTAATAAAGATTCCAAGACCTTAAAGTGATCTGTATTTATTTACTCTTAGTCTCAGGTTACACTTTGGTAGTGAGGCAGGTAGGGAGGATGATCTCTGAGTTGCATTTTCTAGCTGCATGGCACTAGCTGAGGAGGAGTTCAGACCCCTGGACCAGAACTAGGAGAGAGGAAGTCCCCATTCTCTACCTTCCTTCCTTTCAACAGCACCCAGAAGTTGTTGAGTCCCTTTTCCAGGCCATTTTTTCTCCTTGTAAATTGTAAAACTACTGACCTTCAGCAAAATAAAATTTTAAGAAGCACCTGTGCTATTTATTTTGAGCTAATTTAAGAGAAAGAATAGTTTTTATATGCAGAGAAAAATCAAAGTCCATGGTGTTGCCAGATCATAAGAGAGCTAAGGAAAAACAAACAAACAAAAAACCTGCCTTCTGACTCTTCCAATTTGCAGCCACTGGAGCCTATTGCTACTCTTGGAGGCAAAGATTCCAGTTCACAATCCCTGGCTGCTCTCTTTGAGTTGACCCTGGGAACTGAAGGGCATCATTGGATTTTAGTTTTGCTTAGTCAAGGCTCCAACACGGGGTGAAACACTCTTCAGTCTTCATGGACTTCCAGAGTTATAGGAACTGCTTCTGCTCTGATTTGATAAATTAGATGTGCTGTCTAGATGACTGTTTTTCATTTTGCTCTTATCAACATGAATATTTGCCCAAATATTGCTTTCTGTTTTAATCTTGCCTCTGAGAAAACTATTGTTAATGGAGAGAACAGTCCAGGAGTAGAGAATTACTCATTTTTCTGCATCATGGAAAATATATAATGTTGAAGAAACATATCCTTTCAGCTGGCGTAATCCTTTTAGTAAGGCTCATTTCAATGAGTTCCATTGTGTTCAGCCCTTATTCGAACTAATAAAAATAGAACACTTAGAGGACTATGTCTATAGAACCAGAGTGAAATAGAGAGTTGAGGTAATTACCCAGATAATCCAAGCAAAAACAAAATGACACAAAAATAAAACCAACCACTGTTGAGAGAAGAGGAAAAAATAATCCAAGCAAAACCAAAATGACACAAAATAAAACCAACCACTGTTGAGAGAAGGAGGAGGAGGAGAAGGAGGAGAGGAGAGGAAGGGGAGAAAGGGGAGGAAGAGGAGAGAGAGGGAGAAGGAGAAGAAGGAGGAGGAGGGGAAGGGGAAGAGGAAGAAGGAGGAGGAGAAGAAGGAAGAAAGAAGAAAGCAGCTTTTGGAGCCTGGATGATCCTAGTCTGGAGCTCTGCATTGTTCAAATTCACCAGCTCTGCATCTATATTTACTTTATTCTATATCAGCTGATCCTAAGTTATGCAGAAGAGCTCCCCTCCCAATATTTTCTCAAGTACTAACTCAAAAAATACCTTTGCTTTGAAGTATCCCTCTCTATTTCCAAATAGGGAAGAAACCAAGCCTCACAATAGGGCTTAACATATATATATTTTCTGTAAGACACCAACTTAAGAAAAAAAAATAGATGACTTGAGCTTGGGAGATTTCTTTTTCTTAGTCTCTGACTTCCCTTTAGCAAGTTGCTGAAGGCTGGAGATGGCTTATCTACATACTCACATGTTTTAAACCTGTTGCTTTATGCTTGGATAAGTGCCTGTCATGTGTGTTGGTTGCCAGCACAACAACTTGGCTCGTCTGGAAAAATCAAGGAACCCAATTTCCTTTGAGATAGCAGCTGGTAATATTCCACTAGATGCTAATAAGACACTTGCTGACTTGGAGATGCCATCTTGGCCAGAGTTCTCTCCTTAGACTGGCTTTCTGTGTTGGGATTTTGGCTAGACTCTCAGATTACATGAGCTGTCCATGTTTTAATGGGACTGCTTCTCTCACTATTGCTCTCATATGATTTTGCATTCATCTATCTGATTATTCCTTCTGCCACTTAAAAAAAAAGATTTTATTTATTAATGAAGATAGAAGGAGAGAGAAAGTACCAGACATCACTCTGGTACATGTGCTACTGGGGATTGAACTCTGGACCTCATGCTTGAGAATCCAATGCTGCATCCACTGTGCCACCTCCCAGACAACCTACTTTTCCAATATATCCAGCACCAATTCCTATTGATTTTTCTTTGCCCAAAGTTTCCTTTACTTTATTAAAAAAAGACACAACACACACACAAACACACACACACACACACACACACACACACACACACACACACACACACTCTCCAGATGGAAGGGAGGTGACAGAGAAGGAGAGAAAGAGAAAAAGACACCTGCAGTGCTGCTTCACTGCTTATAAAGCTTCCCCCTAGCAGTTGGGGACTGGAGATTTGAACCTGGGGTCATTGTACATGATTATATGTGCACTCTAGTTAGGTGTACCACTATCTGGCCCTCTTACTCTAAATTTTCTTACCATTTCTTGATTTGTGTTCTTTCTTAATTTTAATTTTTTTTTTTTTTACAATCTCCCTGTTCTTTTGATCTCTTTTTAGTCTGACCTAAGTAAATGCTATAGCAACTTGAAACTCTGCTTAATTTTTAAATGCATTTTCTTGCATAAACTTCTTTCATACTTCTTTGTTACTGAAAAGATTCTGTTACTCTGGTAATGAAAACTTTTTGTCGTGTCTGGGTGGTGGTACTCCCGGTTGAGTGCGCTCACCACAGTGTATAAGGATCTGGGTTTGAATCCCCTGACCCCCAGGTGCAGGGAGGAAATTTCATGTGCAGTGGAACAGTGCTGCTGCAGGTGTTTTTCACCCTCTTTATCTCCCCCTTTCCCTTTCAATTTCTATCTCAATCCAAAATAAAATTTCAAAAAAATTATATTAAAAAAAAGGAGGGGGCCTGGTGGTGATGTAGCTGGTTAACTGCACATATTACCAAGGTCGAGGACCTGGGGTTGAGCACCTGATGCCCATCTGCAGAGGGTTAATTGATGAGTGGGAAAGCAGGTCTGCAGGTGTCTGTCTGTCTTTTTTTTTTTGTTTTGTTATTTTATTTTAAAGATTTTTTAAATTTATTTACGAGAAAGGAGGAGAGAGCTAAAGAACCAGACATCACTCTGGTACATGTGCTGCCGAGGGTTGAACTCGGGACCTCATGCTTGAGAGTCCAGTGCTTTATCCACTGAGCCACCTTCTAGACCACGGTGTCTGTCTTTTTGTCTCTCTCTCTCTGTGTCTCCTCATCCCCTTTCAATTTCTCTTTGTCCTATCAAGCAGAATAGAAAAGAGAAAATAAAGAGAGAAAGAAAATATGGTCACCAGGAGCAATGGATTTGTGTGCCGACACCAAGCCCCCAATCATAACTCTGGTGACAGAAAACAGAAAAGAAAACTTTTTGTTAATTTAAAGCACTGTGATGGACTCCTCCCAGCCATGTGTGAGCAGTAAGTTCCAACACAGACCTTTTCTTGTGCTCTTGATGTTTTTCCCCATCAAAACCCTGACCACCTCACGAAGATAGATTGACTTATCACAGTTTTTTTTTCAGAGAGAAGTATAATCACCAAGAGAGGCCATCTTTGAACTTCAGTAATAGAATCTTAGCATTTGGAGGATGCTGTGTCCAACCTTCTATCCTATATTATACTGTTTGGTCTTCTTGAACATGTCTAAGATGGAAGGCACATATGGCAGACAGCTCACTGTATTTTTTGAAGAGTTCTTATTGGGGGCTGGGTGGTATGGTTGTACACCTGGTTGAGTGCACATGCTACCATGCACAGGGACTTAGGTTCAAGTCCCTGAGCCCCACCTGCAGGGAGAAGTTTCACTAGAGGTGAGCAGGTCTGCAGATCTTTCTCTCTCTCTCCCTTCCTATCTTCCACTTCCCTTTTTAATTTCTCTGTATTATCAAACAAATAAATCCCTAAGTATTTGATGAATGTTATCCTATCTGTTAAAATATTTATTTATGAGAGAGAGAATGATATCATCACCCTGGCATAGCAATGCTGGGGATCAAACTCAGAACCTCATGCTTGAGAGTTCAATACTTTACCTCCTGTGCCACCTTCTAGGCTGCCTAGCTGTCTTTTAGGGTATTGTTTTGTTTTTACCACTTCTGGGGCTTCACTGCTCCAGGTCACCATTTTTTTTCTTTCCCCAAAAAGAGACAGAGAGGTAAAGAAACCATAGCACTGAAGCTTCTCCCAATGCAGTGGACGTCGGGCTTGAGCACATGGCAAAGCAGTGAACTATACAGCTTAGCTATTTTGCTAGCCTTATTATAGCTACCTTGACTAATCCAAGTATGCTTCAGATTATTCAGTTATTTCTTATATTAAAAAGGAATGTAAATCTTCTTGACTACTTTTATCAGGGGTCACTCTAAGTTCTAAACAATAATCTAGAAATACAGGTTCCAGGAAAGACAAAACTCTCCTGTGTTATACAGCATTTGTTTCAGAGAACTTGATACTTTTGCAGCACTCATTTGGCTCACTATGTTCTATTGTATTTACAGGGATTTTTTTTTAAGCCATAAAGAACCATTTCCTGTTCCTTTACAGTTTTAAATTGATGATCCTGAAAAGCAGTAAAATAGACCTGAAAATATCTGTGCCCTTTGATAAAGGTCTTCCATTTAGTAGGCCTTCAGTGATTTGATTTTGAAAAACTACTTTTAGACAATGACTGCTACTGAGTCTAGTGTTTAGTCTTCCAGCCGTTATGACACCATGGAACACTTCTTCCTGGAAACTCTTTGGTTTCCATGACAATGCACTGAGCAGGTTTGCTACCTAACTCTCTCTACTTCTCAGTTTTCATGGCAGTCTTTCTTTTTTATTGTTTTTCTTCTAATGCCTTTTTTTCCCCCACTCTTCTACTTGACCCCACTCCCGTAACATTCATTTCCATATCTCTGATATCATCTAATTACAAATGATGTCATTTCCTTGAGTCTTAGACTATTGTATCCAATCACCTTTTCCACTTGAATGGCCAAACACATTCAAATAAACAATATGTTCAAGAGCCTAAGCTTAATAAACTTATGTTTTCCTGGGAGCATTTTGCTGTTATACTTCTGTATTCCCTACCAAGGTGTTCAGCCCTGCTCTCGTCTCTCTCTCTCTGTCTCTCTCTCACACACTCTTTTTTAGTCCTAGGGCTTTACATATGTGTGAGGTGTCCCACCGGTGCTGTTCTCTCCTTTTTGTTTCCATCTCTCTTCCCTTTCTCTCTGAATGAGAAATGAAAAGAAAGGAGGCTGTGCAGCAGTATTGTGCATTTATGTGAAAATTATTAAAATTTTTTATTAGTAATTTAATAATGATTAACAAGATTGTAAGATAATATGGGTATATTAATGATCGACTATAGGATAGAAGGATACAATTCCATACAATTCCACCACCAGAGTTCTGTATCCCATCCCCTCCATTGGAAGCTTTCCTATTTTTTATCCCTCTGGGAGCATGGACCCAGGATCATTATGGGGTGCAGAAGGTCAGAGGTCTGGCTTCTGTAATTGCTTCTCCACTGGACATGGGCATTGGCAGGTTGATCCATATTCCCATCCTATTTCTATCTTTCCCTAGTGGGATAGGGCTCTGGGGAGGTAGGGTTCCAGGACACACTGTTGAGGTCATCTGCCTAAGGATGTCAGGTTGGCGTCAGTACGTGAAAATTGTTTTCTCACTGATCAAGAACAGTAATGATGAGTTTGGAGATTGCTTGTTTTTCACTTTGTTAGTGCATAGAGAAAATAGGAAGGTGTCATTGCTGGGAAATAGCTCAGCTGGTAGAGCAAAAAACTCACATATCTGAGGCTCCTGGGTGATCCCTAGAACTGCACAAGCCAGAGTGATGGTCTGGCTTCTCTTTCCATGTGGAGAACACTGTATCTCATGTGCAATAAATACATAAACAACAGAAAATTGGAAGGTATAGATTTCGGGAAGCAGGATTAAAAACTGACATGTAGCCAGAATCCTATGAGCCTTGAAATGACAGGCAAATCCCTAATGTTTGCAGAGCTGAGAGCATTGTAATTGCAGGGAGGTGTCTGTGAGAGGAGCTGAAATGAAACCAAGTGTAATGATGAGATAACTTTTTTTTAAAATGAGAATTTCAATGGCTGCCTTTTCTGACAAAGAGTATAGAGAAACACACACCGTGATGAATAGGGGGGTTGTGTCTCCCAGGAACAGGTGGCCCAAGAAAAGTGCTGAAGTAATACTAAGTGAAAAGGCTTTACCAGGTGCTCTGAGTGGGAGCTTGGGGGAGAGAAACAGAGATATAGCTAGAGATTAAATATATGTGTGGGGGGGGAAGAAGAAGAAGAAGAAGAAGGGGAAAAAGAAGAAGGAGGAGGAGGAGAAGGAGGAGAGGGAGGAGAAGAAGGAGGAGGAGGAGAAGGAGGAGGAGGAGGAGGAGAGAAGAAGAAGAAGAAGAAGAAGAAGAAGCAGCAGCAGCAGCAGCAGAAGGAGAAGGAGAAGAAGAAGCAGAAGCAGAAGCAGAAGCAGAAGCAGAAGCAGAAGCAGAAGAAGAAGAAGAAGAAGAAGAAGAAGAAGAAGAAGAAGCAGCAGCAGCAGCAGCAGAAGGAGAAGGAGAAGAAGAAGCAGAAGCAGAAGCAGAAGCAGAAGCAGAAGCAGAAGAAGAAGAAGAAGAAGAAGAAGAAGAAGAAGAAGATGATAATGAGAAAGAAAGCCAGAGCATTACTCTGGTATGTAAAGTTATCAGGACTCATGCATGCAAGTCTTGGACTCTTCCGGTTAGCCTCCTCCCTGGGCATTCTACCTTTTAAAAATATTTATTCATTAATGACAGAAAGAGTGGAGGAAAGAGAACCAAAGCGTAATTGGCATATATGGTACCAGCGACTGAACTCATGCTCTAGAGTCCAGTGCTTTATCTACTGTGCTACCTCCCGCCATTGGCCCAGGAATTCTAAAGGATATTTAGGAACTTTTCCTGTGTATGATTTGTTAAAATGCGTTCCCTGATTTATAGGAGTTGTATAGACTTCACCAGCTTCATCTAATAATGTGGACTTAGGGCAGGGTGGTGGCGCATGCAGTTAAGTGCACATAGTACTGTGCTAAAGGACCCAGGTTCGAGCCCCTGCTCCCCATCTGCAGGGGGGATACTTCATAATCAGTGAAGCAGGTCTGCAGGTATCTCTCTTTCTCTCTCACTTTCTATATCCCCTCCCCCCTCTCAATTTCTCTCTGTCCTATATATATAAAAAGTAATGTGTGGACTCTACTAAGGGTCTGGGAACTACAGTATATGATAAGTACATAATTTGTCTATTTTTCTGTTGGGTTGCATTGGATCGACCTTCCCGTGGTGCATCCCGTGAGTACCCATTCATTGGGGAAACTGATGATCCTTCCTAGCCGACTGAATCCACATGGATCCCAGTCACTTTCAAAGCCAGCAACAAGCAGCTCCTGACAGCTTTCAAGCTGTTAGTCCTGCTCTTTGAGTCCTCCAACTTAATGTTGAGGGGCTGTCCTTTGCCAAACGCGTTCTTATTGGTCAACTGGCGATACAGCATCAGGCAGATGTTATCTGCCTACAAGAAACACATATAGCAGTCGATGAAGCTGCTCAATTCACCATCAGTGGATTCGATTTAATATGCTATAATCTCCATCCTAAACACGGCCGAGCCATCTACGCCAAATTGTGTCTTGCGGACGTTTACCACATGGCCTCTTCGACGTTCTACGACTCCATTACTATTGGAACTATTCAGCTCGTCAATGTATATAAGCCTCCCAGTGCCTCATGGGATAATGAGGTCCTGCCTAGCCCGAATCACCCAGCTGTTTACGTTGGAGACTTTAATAGTCATCACCAAGACTGGGGATATTCCTCCACTCGTGCTGACGGCTCTATCTTAGCCGACTGGGCTTCAGCGAATGACCTCTTCCTATTATACGATCCCAAACAGCCAGGCTCTTTTCACAGTGCTAGATGGAATAAAGACTCTTCACCCGACCTGTGCTGGATTAGCACAGTCAACGGCCAAGCCTTTCCCGCTACGAGACAAGTTCTCAAGATCTTCCCGCACAGTCATCACCGCCCAGCTATCATCCACATTGGTCTCCAGCTCCCACTGATTCTATGCTCGGAGAAACTAAGATGGAACTTTCGGAAAGCAAACTGGCGTCTGTTCAGTGATCTTACCAACAAATCTATTCCTGCAATTCCAATTAACTCTATCCCCTCTGAAGTTTCCTACAGGCGCTTCCGCCAAGCCATCTTCAAAGCAGCTTCCCAAGCCATTCCTCGTGGGAGACGTGCTAACTATACGCCTTGTCTTGATGCTGAATGTGAGCAACTACTAAAGCAGTATGATGAGTCGGGCGACCCAGATGTGGCTGACCGTCTCATTGCCTCCCTGGATGCAGCATGCCAAGCCCGCTGGCAACAACTCACGGAAAGTCTGAACTTCACCCACTCAAGTAGGAAGGCCTGGAAGCTTCTTCACAGACTGGGTGCCAGTAGCCAACCCTCTCCCGTCTCCCATCCTCCCGTATCTCCAAACTCAGTGGCCAGCCACCTAACTCAAGTTGGACGTGCTAAGATCGACCCAGTCTGGAAAAGAGAAATTTCCCACGAGTGGTCATCCCACTTCCGGTTATCTTGTCCATCTCCAAAACTCTCTCCCTTTACACTGTCTGAACTGGAAAACGCTTTGAAGAGGGTTAAACCGGGAACAGCTGCTGGCTATGATAACATCACCCCAGAACTCATTCTTAACCTGGGTCCTGTGGCAAAGAAGTGGCTCGCTTCATTCCTGTCCCACATCTTGGAATCTGAGTCTATGCCCAAAGTTTGGCGTCGTGTGAAGATTATAGCGGTTTTGAAACCAAAGAAAGACCCAACACTGGCCGCCAGCTATAGACCAATTTCTCTCCTCTCCGTGTGTTACAAACTCCTTTGAGAGGCTGCTTCTGTCACATATTTCTCATCTTACAGAGAAATTCCTATCACCCGCCCAAGCTGGTTTCTGCTCAGGAAGATCTACCTGCGAACAAGCCCTGGCCCTCTCAACTTACATTGAAAATGGATTCCAGAAGAATTTAAAGACGGGTGCTGTCTTTGTTGATCTCACAGCAGCCTATGACACGGTCTGGCACCGTGGTCTCCTAGTCAAGATCTCAAGATGCCTGCCTCCATGGGTGGCCAACACTATATCGTTTCTTCTCCAAAACAGAAGATTCCGGGTGCATCTGGGTGACAAGTCTAGCAGATGGAGACCTGTCTCAAGTGGCCTCCCCCAGGGCTCTGTTCTGGCTCCTACGCTATTTAATATTTACATCAATGACCTCCCAGAAACTTCTTCAAGGAAGTTCATCTACGCCGATGACATCTGCTGTGCAACTCAGGCATCCAAGTTCGACATCCTCGAGGAAACACTCATGAAAGACATGTCTCTGATATCTGATTACTGTAAAAAATGGCGACTAATCCCTAGCACTGCAAAAACGGTATCATCTGTTTTCCATTTACACCATGCCTCGGCCTCACGTGAGCTTAATGTGCAGCTTGGCGGTACGAGAATCTGGCATGAAGCCCAGCCAGTCTATCTTGGCGTTACTCTCGATCGCACTCTGTCATTTCACGAACATCTCATAAAAACTGCAGCAAAGGTGGGCGTGAGGAATAACATCATTGCAAGACTGGCCAGCTCCTCATGGGGCGCGGGCGCTTCCACACTACGATCATCATCTCTGGCATTATGCTATTCCACTGCAGAATACTGTGCCCCAGTATGGTTCCGCAGCCCCCATGTCCACTTGGTCGATTCCAAATTATATTCCTCCATGAGGATAATTTCTGGAACCATCCGTTCCACCCCGGTTCCATGGCTGCCAGTTCTTAGCAACATCGCCCCGCCAGATATTCGTCGGGACGCGGCATCATCTAAGTTCATTTCCCACGTCTACGCTCGACCGGACCTGCCAATATACGCGGATATCTTCGCCCACCCTGTCCAACGCTTGACGTCTCGTCACCCAGTCTGGTCCCCTACGCCTACACTGAACTTCTCTGTTCCAGTCTCTTGGAAACAGAGCTGGCAGTCAGCTGAGGTAAAGAACAAACACCTCATCACAGACCCCTGCAAGCGTCAACCCGGCTTTGACCGAGCACGTTCTGATTGGGCCCTCCTCAATCGCTATCGAACAGGCCATGGCCGGTGCGCTGCTATGTTCCATCGCTGGGGAGCCAGAGATGACCCGAACTGCCCCTGCGGCTACAGACAGACTATGACCCACATAGTCAACGACTGCCACCTCTCCAGATTCAAAGGAGGTCTCGAAACTTTACATCAGGCTCAACCTGACGCTGTTGACTGGCTACGGAAGAAGGGCAAACGCTAGAAGAAGAAGAAGATTTTTCTTTTTAGCAGAAGAAACATTGTGAATGTGGTTAGTGAAGCAAAAATAATGAAAAGCACTTGAGGAGTTGGCTCAGTGGGTAGAGCTTATTGTAAGGTTCCAGGTTTGATTTTTCTGGTACTGCATATGATAGAGTGGTACTCTGGTCTCAATCTCTCTCTCTCTTTCAATGTCTTCTAAATCATTAAAAGTATTATTGAAGTCACAAAACTACATGTATCTCCACATTAATAGGTAGTAAAAAAGATACATTTTATGTGTGAATGTGAATTCTTAAGTATTTCAGGAGCAAAAGGGTAACAGATGCAGATCTAGGACCATCTTCAACATGTTTTTTTTTTATCACACTAATTTATGGAGGGGGGTTGGGGAGAGGATCCAAGGGGTGGAGGGTGAGATAGGATGCCTTGGCACCACTGAGGTCTTGCAGCCACAGAAAGCCATCCTAAACTCTCTGTTAACCTTTCTGTGTCTTTACTGACACTAATGTGTAGTGTTTGACTTAGTTGTACAAATAGCATTACATTTTCCAAAATCAACCACGAGTGGTTTATAGACCTGAAGGCAACAAATATATAGAAGAACACATGGGATTTAACTTCATGGGCAATGGAAAAGAAACAAGATTAAATAAATGAGACTACACCAAATTGAAAAGCTTCTAAACTTGAAAAGGCAAATGGTGACAGAACCAGTGGAGTGTACATGTTAACAGTGTGCAAGGACCTGGCTTCAAGTCTCTTGTCCCCATCAGCAGAGAGGCAAACTTTTCAAGCAGTGAAGCAGTGCTGTAGGCGTCTCTCTTCCTCTGTATCTCCCCCTTTCCTCTCAATTTCTGTCTTTATCCACAAAATAAACAAAGTATTCTAAAAAAAAGTAAAGAAACATTTCTACACATTGAAAGAAAGTCTTATGATCATAAAAAGGCAGCCCAGCAATTGAGAGAAGACATTTATTTATTTATTTATTTATACCAGAGCACTGTTCAGCTCTGGTTTATGGTGGTGCGGAGGATTGAACCTGGGACTTTGGAGACTCAGGCATGAGAGTTTCTTTGCATAACCATTATGCTATCTACCCTCTGCCCTTATTTTTTTTTAAATATTTATTTATTTCCCTTTTGTTGCCCTTGTTTTTTTATTGTTGTAGTTATTGTTGTTGTCATTGATGTCATTGTTCTTGGATAGGACAGAGAGAAATGGAGAGAGGAGGGGAAAACAGAGAGGGAGAGAGAAAGATACACACTTGCAGATCTGCTTCACTGCCTGTGAAATGAACCCCTGCAGGTAGGGAGCTGGGGGCTCAAACCGGGATCCTTACACCAGTCTTTGCGCTTCGTGCGACGTGCACTTAGCCCGCTGTACTACCTCTCTACTCCCGAGAGAAGACATTTGATATACTGCACATAAGGCAAGTGATTGATACTGAACATTTGTAGAGATACAAACATACAGCAGAACTGCAATATAAAATTAACAGAAGTCAATAAAAAGTAGGCAAAAGATATGAATAGAAGGGGCCAGGTGGTGGCACATCTGTTTGAACGCACGTGTTACAGTGTACAAGGACCCAGGCTCAAGCTCCTGGTCCCCACCTGCAGGGAGAAAGGTTTAGCAGTGCTGCAGGTGTCTCTTTTTCTCTCTCCCTGTCACCCCTTCCCTCTCAATTTCTGGCTGTCTCTATCAAATATAGTATAAAATTAAAAAAACACGAGTTAAAAAAGATATGAATAGATAATATTCTTTTTTGCCTCCAGGATTATTGCCTGGGCTCAGTGCCTGCACTACGAATCCACTGCTCCTGGAGGTCATTTTTCCATTTTTTTTTTAATTGGGTAGACCAGAGAGAAATTGACAGAGAGGAAGGAAGGGAAGATAGAAAGGGGGCAAGAAAGATAAACACTTGCAGACCTGCTTCACCACTTGTGAAGCAACCCCCCTGCAGGTTGGAGAGCTGGGGACTCAAACTGGGATCTTTGTTCTATGTACTGTGTATCCTTAACCCAGTGTACAACAGAGTTTTCTAAACTTTCCTTAGCTATTTCTGTCATGCTATCCAAAAGAAATGGATTCTGCGTTTGTTTCTGTGAGACTTAACAGATCATGTTCTCACACATGATTTCTGTGTTGTGCAGAGCATTCTTTTTCCTTTCCTCTAGTTGTGCTGGGATAAATTCTTTACTTACTAGTGATACTTTCTGTTCACTATTAGCGCTTAAGGTTTAGTAGTATGTTACTTATATTCTGGCTCCTTTCATTTAACATATTGTTGATGTTTTGGCTTCTTTCATATAACATATTGTTAGTTTTCCCACATCACTCACATTTTCACATAAAATTACTGTTTTCTCTGATTCTTCTTTGCATATTGTACAATTCAAATAATACTTTTTTTTTTTTTTTTTAAAGTTTATTTATTTATTTATTTTTCCTCCTCCAGGGTTATTGCTGGGCTCGGTGCCTGCACCATGAATCCACCGCTCCTGGAGGCCATTTTTCCCCCTTTTGTTGCCCTTGTTGTAGCTTCGTTGTGGTTATTATTATTGCCTTTGTTGACGCAATTCGTTGTTGGATAGGACAGAGAGAAATGGAGAGAGGAGGGGAAGACAGAGAAGGGGAGATAAAGATAGACACCTGCAGACCTGCTTCACCGCCTGTGAAGCGACTCCCCTGCAGGTGGGGAGCTGGGGGCTCGAACCAGGATCCTTATGCCGGTCCCTGCGCTTTGTGCCACATGCGCTTAACCCACTGCGCCACCACCCAACCCCCCAAATAATACTTTTATGGAAATTTCTCTCTCTCTCTCTCTCTCTATTTTTTTTTTACCACAAGAAAGAAGCATAAAGTTTGTGGGGTTGTGAGATCATGTTGCCATTTCCCCTCTGCCCCCCCCCCCCCCCCCCCCGTTCTTCCAATAGTAGTGATCTGATGCTCTCTGTGATACCAGATTCTTTCACTCATGGCTCATGTAGTCAGGACGGGGCTCAGGAGTTGAGCATATGGTCTATGTCTGATAAGACTCCCTTACCCACAGTGATTGGCTCAGCAGCAGACTGGTGCTCCAGATAGAGCCAACTAGATGTGAGGCTTCTTTGGCTAAGACTTCTGAGAGACACACTTTCCTCAAAGGGTTTACAAATGAGAGGTCATGAAAATGATACTGCCAAGACTGTCTTGCCATATTGGGGAACCTGAGAATGAGTGACACAGAGTGGAACCACACACAAAAATAAATAAATAAATAAATAGGTAATAAAAAGAAGGAAATCAAGCAACAACACCCAAACCTAGAAAATCAGAAAACGACAAAAGCAAATGAAAAAAAATTTTTTTACATTAAAAATGTATTTATTTATTTGTTTATTTATTTATATTTCCACCAGAGTTATTGCTTGGTCTCAGTTGACTCTTAATTTTCTGGGTTGGAAAATTGAGGTGGGCCGGGAGTTGAGCGGTAGCACAGTGGGTTAAGCGCACATAGTGTGAAACACAAAGAGCAGCACAAGGATCATGATTCGAGCCCCCAGATCTCCACCTGCAGGGGAGTTGCTTCACAAGCGGTGAAGCAGGTCTGTAGGTGTTTGTCTCTCTTTCCCCTCTCTCTCTTCCCTTCCTCTCTCAATTTCTCTCTGTCCTATCCAACAGATTAACAGCAATAACAATAAGGGTATGGAAAAAAATGGTCTTTAGGAGCAGTGGATTCTTAGTGTAGGCATCAAGCCCTAGTGATAACCTTGGAGGCAAAAAAAAAAAAAAAAAAAAGTCGAGGTGGATATGCTGGAGAGTAAGAATCTTCTTCTGGATTGAAAAAGCTTGGTTACAAATACTGTTGCAGACAGCTTTGCTCTATGCCTGACCCAGGTTTGAGCTTGACTACCACCACACTGAAGGAAGCTTTGGAGCTGCTTCGCTAACTCTCTACTTCTCTGTATCTACCTGTCTGTCATATATATATATATATATATATATATATATATATATATATATATATATATATATATTGTTGCAGAAAACCTGGCATGTGGCATGTATTCAGAATGTTTAAGTTTCATTTATAAGACTTATTTTTAATAGTCTGCTGCCATTTTCCTCCCTTTATTGCAGCTCAGTCAGTTAGTCAGTTTCTCTGTATTTCAGTTTTGCTCTATTTGTCAAATGGAAATAATAAGAGATGCCTTAAAGGGATTCAAGGATGATAAACTAATTAATGGTCATAAAGTCCTAGTGGCCGTGTGCTTGCTAAGTGGTCATGATTCTAAACAGATCTTTACAGTTTTTCAGATGCTTAGTGTCTGAGCATCAGACAGCACCATTTATGACATGATGTTCTTTTTGATCAAATCAGATACAATAGCGTATTGAGTGGAAATGTTTTAGAAGCAAAGGCCAGAATACTTGTTAGGAAAGGAGGAGCTCTGGCTAAAGGAAGGAAGAGAATCTATTCATGGAAGGAATCGCTGGAGAGATTTTTGGGAACTGAGGTCTTGGGAAGTTTCTCATTGGTAAGATTAGGTAGCAGCAGAAGGGATGACACTGAGATTAGCAGAAGCACATTGTAGCTCTGTTTATCTGTTGATGAAATTTTTGCTTTGGGTTCTTTCTTCTTACGTATCTGGTTATATGGAAGGGGAAAGGCAAGAAAGCAGTTATAAGAGAAGTAGAATTCATCCTAAGGGTCATCCTGCTATAGCACTGAAGATTGTTGCTAACTCACTCAAAAATATCAATATAACATTTTCCTTGTCCTTCTATGATATGTTCTGGACAAATTGACAGAAGCTAGAAAACATTTCAGAACAGAACATTAGACACTGACTAACTTTTGAGAAGACACCAGCCTTACAATTCTTTCTTGAAGATTTAGAACATATTAATTTTATTTATTACTTGAGGAGAGAGTTTCATAGGAGACACACAGAGGGAAGGAAACCACAGTATCACTCTGATACATGTGCTAGAAATTGAACTGGGAATCTCAGGCATGCAAACCCAGTGTTCTACCAACTGACTCATGTCTGTAGTCACTTCCTTGAAGACTTTTCAGTTGAAATTAATTCCTATTTTCATGCTGCTTTTAAGATTGTCATATATTAAAGAGATTTTACATAACTCAGCAAATTATAAGTTCATTAAAGGCAGAGAACATGCTATTTATTTACATAAAACTCCATATAGTGTCTATCATGCCAGTTTTAACACAGAAAATCTTCAAGAGCTACTTATGATGCTGAATTCTGTTGTGTTAAATGAAGCATGAACATGGAAGAACTGAACGACAAGGTTTTAGGGTCTTTGTATTTTTTATATTCTTAGACTTATCACTCAGGTAAAACTTACAGTTTCTCCCCTTGACTTAATATGCTCTGTGAAGCTAGAATTGTTCTGACATAGTAACAATTATTATTTTATTTGGTAATCTAATATCACCTTGGGAAGGAAAGGGAAGTGACCTAAGGGAAAATGAGATAAAATTAAATTTGTGTGTAGCAAGGATTAGCAAGTGGGGTGGATCTAGAATGGGAGAGGATAGATAGCATTGTAGAAGTAACAAAGGAAAATCACACTCATTCTGTGAGTGATTTGATTTTAATTATGTTACCTTTCTCTTGGATCCTCTCCGTAAGCCCTTTGATATGGAACAGCTGAAGTTCTTGGCTGCCCTGTGTCACTAAAAACATTAAATGATGTAAACACTGATTCTGCCTTATGATTTGGTTGAACTTTGGCTAATGATATATGTTGTCAGCAGATCCTTCTGCTGTAATTCTTACCACATAATTTGCTAAGGAATATTTACCTTTGCTCTCAGTGTAACTAGAAAGTTGGAGTGGTTTCTGTATTTGTAGTTTGTATTTGAGTTTTTGTATCACCATGCTCACAGTAGGCAAAAAAGGGAAATTCATTTACTGCCAAGTCAGACTTTTCACCATAAACAGAAAATTTGATAGAGTCAAAGAATTAAAGTGTTCTAAATATGCCTTTGTCACTGCCTGTTCACATACAGTGAAACTGAGCCCCAGAATGGATATTCTGGATATTTTGCTATTTTTTTTTCTGTGATGATATTTAAGTTCATAGATGCACTATTGTTTGACTTTTATTTTTCATTTATTATTTTGTGTACAGTTCTATACAATACATTACTTTCTGTGTGGACTGATTATTAGAATCAGCCCTCTCTGGTACTAGAGTCTTTACTGAAGGGATGTTAGACTGTAAGTGAAAATCTATATAACTACTCATAGAGGATTTAAAAATATTTTTTTATTTATTCCCTTTTGTTGTCCTTTTTTTTTAATTGTTGTAGTTATCATTGTTGTCATCATTGCTGGATAGGACAGAGAGAAATGGAGACAGGAGGGGAATACAGAGAGGGGGAGAGAAAGACACCTGCAGACCTGCTTCACCGCTTGTAAAGCGACTCCCCTGCAGGTGGGGAGCCTGGGGCTCGAACCAGGATCCTTGTCCTTGTGCTTTGTGCCACGTGCGCTTAACCCACTGCGCTACCGCCTGACTCCCTCATAGAGGATTTAACTTAATTTAGTTTTTGTTTTTCCTTTTGCTCTTCCCCCTGCCCTCTAGCACTGCTCAATTCAGTGTACTGTGGTTCCAGGGGTTTGAATTTGGGACTTTGGAGCCTCAGGCATGAGCATCTTTTTGTATAACCTTATTACAAACTTTCCCACCACTTAGTGTATCTAGATACTAGCAAAGAATTCCTAGGTTGATTGAACACGTAATTGGTGATGCAAAAAACATTTATTGTTAATACTGTTTCAGTAAGGAATGTGTTATGCTACAAGTATGCTTACCAGCTAACTTAGGCAATTAAGATGTTGATTACTCACATACAAGTGGTTGAGTATATGGCTATAAGCCCAAGACTTTAATTCTGTTCCACTATTCTTAGAGTATTGTATTATATTGTCTAAAGATTGTTGTGCTGTTTCTAGAGATCACATCTGGATTCTAGGCAGCAACAAGAGAAATGGGTCTATACTGGTGAACTTATGCATATATATTATATGCATATAAATATTATTGGATAGAGACAGAGAATTTGAGAGGTGAGGGGGAGTTAGAGAGGGAGAGAGACAGAGCAGCCCTGCTTCATCTCTTGTGAAGTTGTCCCTCTGCAGGTAGGGACCAGAGACTTGAACCTGAGTCCTTGTGAGTGCTTGCAATGTGAGTGCTTAAATGAGGTGCATCACCACCTCCCCCTCATATTTTATTTTATTATTTATTTATTTATTTATTTATTTTTACCAGATCACCGCTCAGCTTTGGTTTATGGTGGTCTAGGGGGGGATTGAACTGGGACTTTGGAGTCTCAGGTGTGAGAGTCTCTTTGCATACCATTATGCTGTCTATCCCCACCTCCCCCTATATATTTTTAAATATAGTGCTCTAGCCACTGAACTAACTCCAGGGCTTCCTCCTTAATATTATTTTTAGAAAAGATCTATTTATTTTGTTTATGAGAGGTAAGAGGGGAGAGACAGACAGACCAGAGCACTGTTCAGCTCTGGTGTAAGATGGTGCTAAGGATTGAACCTATGGGCTCTGGATTCTCGGGCATACAAGTTTTGTGCTCTAATAGAGTCTATTAAATGACTCCAGAGTTTATGTATCCCTTTAAGATAATATCATATCACTTTCTTTTCTCCTTTTTTTTTCTTTTCCTTTTTTTTTTTTATTTAAGGAAATGTGTTCAAACCTGATCTCAATTCTTCCTGTTTCTCAGTGGCTAGAACTGAGTCATTCCTGTTAGAAAAGGGACTTGGAAAGGATTATATAGGTTTCTTACTACTATAGGGAATGTGGGCAATAGAGTTTAACTAGACTTGAGAGTTGAACTAGTGAAACTTTATATAATGAGCTCAGCAATATATATGTGTGTGTGTATTTGATGATAAAATATAGGTAACAAGAATATAAGTACTTTATATCAACATAATTTTGATTTATTGTCTGGTCCATTTGCCCTTAAAGAATGATGAGAAGGTAGACTTCTTCATTTGGTGTTGGTCATTACGCCAGGTCCCCGGCATTACTTGATGCTGTGCTCTATTTACATAATCACTGTTTTGCCTGAGACCCGCCCTGCCTGCAGGGTATTGGTGTAATCCCATTGGTTAGAACCTTTGCAACAGCTGCTATGGAAGCTTTCTATGTTTGCGCTCTTTTTTTGCTCTGCCCCCTCTCCTAGCCATTTCCTTTCCCCATTTGCCACTTCCGGTTAAAGATATATATAAAAGGCATTGTATATGATCAATAAAGGAGAGTTGCATTGTGTTCCTGCTCAGCCAAGAGTTCCCGGTTTCTCTCCCACAACGTTCAGTAAGCAGCAACCCAGGTTGGCTCCGGTGGAGTTCTCTCCCCTGCAACACAACCCGACAATTTGGTTAAATTAATGGTAATTTACTGGATGTTCCAAATGTATCCTATCTGAAAGACACACACAGTTAAAGGGTCAGCAGGCAGGCTGGGGTTAAGGCACAGGTTGAAATCCACCACCCAAAGTAGGGAAAGTAGATCTAAATGACTAAGGTTATGGGCTCTAGAGTCAGATTATTCTAGGTTCAAGTTCTGGCTTCATAACTACCTAACTGTAAGACTTCATTAGATTATGTAACCTTTCTAAATCTGTTTCCTCAAGAGTTTGATGGAGATAATAATAATAATACCACATTCATTTGGTTTATGTAAAGAGCTCTGTGTCCCTCAGCATAGCCTCTGGTTCATAGGAAGTGTTCACCATCTTCCATCACAGCTCATATCAAAATAAGAGGGACTGAAGATAGGTATTTGGATCTCTCTGATAGAAGCAAGAAAAATAAAAGCAAGATAAAAAGAAAAGAAGCATCTCATCTTGCAGTGAGGGTGGGCTGACTTCACTATTAGGATTCCCTGTTGTTTCAAGATAATGTAAATGATTCATACATGGAGGATTACCTCTTATCTCATAGCTTAAACAAGTCCCCTGGGAGATGGTGTACTGTACTGCATTCCAAAGTATAGAAGTAAGACGGTGGTGGGGGACGGGGTAGAAATGCTGGAAATATCAACAGAATTGCAAATAAAGGGAGAGGTGAATGTCTTCTGGTTCTGAGTCTTCTGCTAAGATTGTCACAGCCTATGAGAACCATAAGCTATACAAGCCATAGAACACTGCTTCTTCCTTTGATCTTCCCTGCCCTGCTTTGACTTGATTGATTGGTTGTGGTGTGTGTGTGTTTGATGTGTCACTGAGGACACCCATTAGCAGTATTCACTTATATCATGTAACTCTGGATAGGGTGAGCACTATACATAGTGTCAGTTTGTGTGATGTGTCCAAATCTCTCACTGGCTAGAATCTAAGCTGGGGCAGAGAGACAAGACAAAGTTTAGGTAGCTTCCACCATCTTCTGGAGCTGGACAGCTTCTGTCAACCAGAGGCCTTTATCATCTGTATCCATAGATGATAATATTAAACACATACACTAGACTCAGTTACCTGTATTAACTGACTCAGTTCACTAAACAGCTTTGTGAGGTGGGTACAATAACTACTGGTATTTTTTAAAATTAAAAAGCTTGAGGTCAAGTAACTAGCAAAAATCATGGAGGCGACTGTTTTGTTGAAAAGATGTGACTAGGTCTAAACCTGCATGTCTATATATATTCTAAGCCCCAATGACTTCAGAAAGACAATAAAGATGATCTGTGTCCCTTTTTTCATATTGCTGCACACTTCATATATATAAAGTGAAAACTATGCATAGGACATGTGGATGTTGAGGTCTGTGGCTGGGGGAGTTCGCTTTTTTGCTTGCTGCTTGGAGGAGATTTAGTACAAGGCGGGAAATAGCCCAGGAAGTCACCTTTTAGTCTGTTATTCAGTTCTCTCTTGCTTGTCCTTGATGGCCACCTGGAACCACTTTTGAAGCAGGGAGAGTGTGCTGAGGAGGTTCATGATGGCAATGGTGAAGGTCACTGGGGCTGCCTGAGGCTGATGATCTTAGGCTCCAAGGTAGAGGGACTTTGTAGCCAGCAAAGAGGACTGATAGGTCTTTCAAAAGCTGAAATTTAGTAGTGATTCCCAACATGTGGTCTTCCTTATTTATGGCAAACAGTTTGGCAGTGGGGACCTTGATGTCCTTGTTAGTAGTGGTCTTCTTGTTCTAGAAGAGCAGGAATGACTAGAAGGAAAGGCGTTTACATCCTAGTGTCGCAATCTCATCCATATTCAGTTTTCTTACAATTTGTTTTGTTACTTTACTTTTACATGAAGAATTAGAGTTTAATGAAGGACAGTTAAATGGGAAGAGCAATTCCTGATATATACTAGTTAATGACTTAAGCAAGTACACACGTAACAAGACAACCAGTGGATGGAATGATTAGCTCTCTAGATAATACAGTGGCAGTTTTACAAAGTCATCCTTGATAGAGAGATTTGATGTGAGGAGAGTTTCTTTAGGAGAAGGTTAAGAAGACTGAGCTGGGTCTTGTGAATAAGGATAAGACAATGTTTGGGGAGGAAATCTCTAGCATGGGGAAATGTATGAAAGCAGAAAAAAAATACGGGGATTAAATATGAGTGATTCAGTTTAACTGGAATGTGTAGAACACATAAAGGAAAATATTTGGCAAGAAGGATGGGAGATAAAGCATGAAAGACTTTAATACCAGAACAGAGTCTGAATTTTATTCTATAGGTAATAGAAATATATTAAATTAAATCTAAGTAAAAATTGGGACCCTGAAGGAAAGACAAGTTTTATGTGTACCTCAATATAAATTAAATCTGGGATATTATTGTCAGTGATTGACTTGTGATTTCAGATTGAAGCTGTGGCAGCTGTTTCTTTTTTAAAAAGCACTTATTTAAATATATTACTCTTTATTGTTATTTTTAATCAATTAATTTATTAATGAGAAACATAGGAGGAGAGAGAAAGAGCCAGACATCACTCTGGTACATGTGCTGCTGGGAATTGAACTCAGGACCTCATGCTTAAGAGTCTGATGCTTTATCCACTGTGCCATGTCCCAGACCCCTCTTTATTATTTTTTATTTCTGACACTTGTAGCACTGCTTAAACACTTGTGAAACCACTCTCCTGCAGGTGGTGACCGGGCGGTGCTTGAACCTGGGTCCTTGTGCATGGGTGCTTGGGTAATGTGTGCTCAGCTGGGTACAACACTGCCTGGCCTCCTATTTATTTTCTTGAGAAAGACTGAGACCAGAACACTACTCAGCTTTGGCATAGTGGTGCTGGGGATCATGCATTCAACCTCTCAGACCTCAGGTATGGAAATTTGGTTCACTACATCTGAGCCATTCCCTGGGTCTGTGCTAATATTTCACCATCATGAGTCTGAGAGTAAACCTGAAGCAAAGAAATCTTAGATGGAAGGGAAGGTTAGTGACTACAGCTAGGATTAAAATTTTTTTTTCTTAAATTTTTTATTTATGAAAAGGAAACTGACTAAACCATAGGATAAGAGTGGTACAGCTCCACACAATTCCACCACCAGAACTCTGTTTCTCATCCCCTCCTGTTCTTTAACCCTCTGGGATTATGGACCCAAGGTCGTTGTGGGATGTAGAAGGTTGAATGTCTGGCTTCTGTAATTGCTTTCCCACTGAACATGGGCATTGACAGGTCGATCTATACTCCTAGTCTGCCTCTCTCTTTCCCTAGTCGGGAAGGGCTCTGGGGAAGTGGAGCACCAGGACACATTGGTGAGGTTGTCTGTCCAGGGAAGTCTGGTCAGCATCCGGCTAGCATCTGGAACTTGGTGGTTGAAAAGAGAGTTAACTTACAAAGCCTAAGAAATGATTGACCAATCATGGACCTAAACACTGGAATAGTGCAGACGAAGAGTTGGGATTTCCTCTATTTTGTAGATAGCTAGTAGGCATATTTTAGTTAAATTCCAAAGGGCCTGTGGCTATACTAGTTTTTTGTTCTGTTTTTTTCTTTTTCTTTTTTCCCCTGAGCCTGAAATCTGATATGCAGGTGGACCCAAGTTATTGTCTGTGGAGATGATGTCATGGTTGGAAAAAGGACCAGAAAGCTGGATCAGGGAAGAGAGTAGCTCCCTAATGTGGGAAAGGGGTATAAATATTGTTGACTATAAAACCCATCAATTTGATGTGATCTGGGGCCCATATTCAGCTTAGGAGCCCATGTGACCTCTGCATCCCTATAGATCTGAGCTCACATTCTGTGGTCATGAGTAGGAACATTCCAAGCTGCTTCAATATCAGGATCCATCTTCCTCAGGTATAGTATAGAGTATGTTGTCCATCCTCCCTCCGGAGGATGAAACATTCTCTACCACTGTTGATCCAAGTTGAGGGCAAGGTCCTATGGGGGCCCACAAAGGGGTCTATTGTGTCGTTCCTGATAGAAATGACCGGTAACAATGGAGAGAGGGATTTATTCGAGGTCTAGGTCCATCATGTCTGTTTGGGAATCTCAGGACTCCTGATTAGGGCCCCAGCTGATGGGGTGGCCTGATAGTGACTAAAGAGTCATTGTTAAAGTATGCCAGTCTCTTGCCCTTATTCAGCTTTTGCAATCCTTGCTTTGATAAGGTTAGCTTTGGAGTGAGTGAGAGAACTATAATAGGAAGTAGGTGAAGAGGGTATCTAAGTCTAAGTAGACACTATTTCATTAGGAACTTTATACTGACTCACTGCAGACTATTGTGTATTTTTGCTTTCAGGTATATATTTTGCCCTCATTTATGGATACATGTGAACATATGCTCTATCTTACGGGACCTGGTTTATATCTAGGTTTTGGGACTTTGTTAGGAAGTGAACCACCTGGAATGAAATTAGAGAATGCTATGAAAGGAAAGGTCTCACCTGAGTAATGAGGGTGAGGGGTTGACATTCCGTGCCTGACGTCTCTGGACACAGTCTGAAGTGAAGCATGCTGAGGTGGTACTCGTTGCGTTGATTAGGTTGGGATTGGCGGATGCAATATCATTTGTTATGAATTGATGGAAGCATGCAGGAAAGTGAGCCCCACCCTAGAGGTTCCAGGACTGAAGGAAATATAGGCTCTATAGAGGAAGCAGGAGGTTCCTGCTGTCTTAGGGTTTAAGAAGACAATAGATAGTTATTGCTATAATCACATTATTTGGCAATTGGGTTAACTTTGAAATATCCCTTTGTTAGGATTTGCTGTATCATGCACAACATCACCATAATTTATGCCCTTTGACATTATTTGTATATAGTTGTGCCATCGGTTGCTTCTGTTCTCCCTGGTCTATGTTTTTAAGAGAGTCAACATATCAAAGACTAAGCCTATGTATTAAAAAGACTCAGTCTGTGCTTTAAAAAGTTTGAGACATTCAATCAATTTTCCCCTCTCATATTAATTAAATAGTGATATATATGACTGCAAATTAATAGGAGTGTACATAAACAGCATTCCAACCACCAAAAGACTGTGTCCCATCCCATCCCCCCTCTGCCCCGCCCGGTGAAGCTGAACATCCACCCTTACCCTCAACCCAGGGTTTTTTTTTTTTTTTAATTTTTTATTTAAGAAAGGATTAATGAACAAAAACATAAGGTAGGAGGGGTACAACTCCACACAATTCCCACCACCCAATCTCCATATCCCACCCCCTCCCATGATAGCTTTCCCATTCTCTAGCCTTCTGGGAGCATGGACCCAGGGTCGTTGAGGGTTGCAGAAGGTAGAAGGTCTGGCTTCTGTAATTGCTTCCCCGCTGAACATGGGCGTTGACTGGTCGGTCCATACTCCCAGTCTGCCTCTCTCTTTCCCTAGTAAGGTGTGTCTCTGGGGAAGCGGAGCTCCAGGACACATTCGTTCAACCCAGGGTTTTTACTTTGGTGCCCTACTAAAATTTTTTTTTTTAATTTGTGGTTTAGTAGAGGCTTACAAGATTATAAAATTGCAGAAATATAATTCCAAACCCAACCTACCACCAAGTTCTGTACTCCTACTGCCCCAATGATATTAACCACCATAGTTCAGGTCAGTTTGTTCATTTAACAAATATTTCTGAGACATAGTCATTAATGGTCATAGTTTTAGCGAAGAGTCATCTGGAAATTTAGAGAGGATGAAATAGATGACAGCATCAAAGCTGCCTTCAATGCAGTGGGGGCTGGATTTGAACCGGTGTCACTTACCTGGCAATCTTCTGTATATCTTGAAGGTGCAATCTTTAAATTCTTGCATCTGACCCCTACGGTTCCTCTGGAACACCCAGATCTAAACTATCATTGTCTCTTACCTGTGTCCTTTCACAGTCTCTTAATTGGGTTTATGATTTCTAAGAATGTCATGCTCTACTCACCAAACTAGTCTGACTCCATGACTTTCTAGTCTTGTCACTTTATACATGTGCTGCAGTGAGGTTAATGTCTTGAAAACAGAAATCAGATCTTTCCACTCACCTTCATAAAACCCTCTACTGGTACCTTTGGAATCACTGCATCTTTTTCTTTTCAGATTTTGCTTTATTTAATATTTATTTATTTTTTCGGTAGAGAGGGAGCGACACAGGGGAGAATATGTCACTGTATTAAAGCTTCCTTCAGTGCATTGGAGGCTGAGCTCAAACTTGGACCCCATACATGGCAAAGCAGCACTATCCAAGTGAACTATTTTGCTTCATTCCCTTGTGCTTACATTAAAATCCAAACATGGGGCAGGGGTAGATAGCATAATGGTTCTACAAACAGACTGTCTTGCCTGAGCCTTTGAAGTCCCAGGTTCAGTCCCCTGCACCACCATAAACCAGAGCTGATCAGTGCTCTGGTAAAAAAAAAAAAAAAAAAAAAATCCAAACATGACTTTAACTTCTCACTCCTGACGAGACTTCTCATCTACCTATTTTATGTCCCTTGCCATTTTTCACTATGCTTCATCTTCGTGTGATCTACTATTCTTGAATAGTCATGGTGTTTTCCTACTTCAGGAACTTTACTCTTGCTGTCCTCTCTGCTTGCAGTGCTCTTTCCCCAGAATCCAACTTAATTGCCCTCCAACCCAGCTCTAGTGCAGTCAAGTGCCAGGCCCCGATATCTGGTTAGCTATCATTTTAACACTCACCACTACCTGAAATTTTACTTATAATTATTTGCCTATTTGTTTGCTATGTAGATTTCTCATTAGAATGTAAACCCTGTGAAAAGAGGAGTTAATTTACTTGTTCCTTCCGGTGTTTTCCTGAACCTAGAACAGGGTCTTATTGAATCAATGGATGGATGATGATTGTTGGAATTTGTTTTTCTTTTTAAAGGTTTTATTTATTTATTAATGAGAAAGATAGGAGAAGAGAGAGAAAGAACTAGACACCACTCTGGTACATGTGCTGCTGGGGATTGAACTCAGGACCTCATGCTTGAGAGTCCAATGCTTTATCCACTGCGCCACCTCCCGGACCACTGGAATTTCTTATACATCTTAAAAAGGAAAGTTGTTTTACCTTTCAAAAAATTTAATTTCTGGACACATATGTAGGGTTATATATAATCTCCAAAGTATGAAATCAAGCTAAATACCCACCAATGGACAACTAGATAAAGAAACTGTAGGCTACATACTCCATGTAGCTGCTGTTAAGAACAATGTTAACAATGTTAGAATGTTAGAATGTTTTGGGGGGATAAAATAGATGGGATTCTAGATGATTATGCTAAGGAAATAGGTAAGGAAGTGAAAGATGGTTTCACTTACATGTGGAATATAAATTGAGCAAACAAACTTGCAAAAATAATAGTAACTAATTCTTAGGTTCTGAAAAGTAGAGTGGTCATTGGAAGGAAAGGGGAGGGTAAAGGAAGGGACAGGTAGTGGAGTCTATTTGGTGCAATGACACTGGAACTTGCATGGTGAGTCTTATACAAGTGAATGGGTGCGAAGCTATAATTCACCTGACCCCAGTTCTTTTTTTTTCTCATTATTTATTTATTTATTTGTTATTGGATAGAGACAGAGAGAAATTGAGAGAGAAGGAGGAGATAGAGGGGAAGAGAGATAGAGAGACAGACACCTGCAGACCTGCTTCACCACCTGTGAAGCGACTTCCTTGTAGGTGGGGAGCTGGGGGCTTGAACTCCCCAGTTCTATAGTACTGTAAACCAGGGCTAAATCCATCAATATAAGTAAAGAAACAAATTTCTTCCTAGCTGGGAAAAAAAACAACCTCAAACTTAAAATCTGTCTATTCATTTATGTTTTCTTCTTTTGTCACAACTTCAAATTTGCCCTTGACTCTGCCAAGAGTCACCATTCATTTTTAGACATATTAATGATAGCCTGCAAATAGAAGAGTACATTTTTTATTTTAATTCTTTTGGCTGCTGTGAATAGTTTTTCTATGGTTATTAGTAATTAAAATAAACAAGCAGAAAGACTCATATTATTCAATCTCATTGCCAAATTGGATATTGCTCAACTCAAAATTAAATGTACACACACCCATAAAACTAGCCAAACTGGCTATTACAATTACATAAAGCTCCTTGTGTTCATTAGCTGTGTTGTCTTTCTTGAGTTTATCCTGTTTGGCATATACATCAAAGTAACAGTCATAAAGATTTCTACAAAAATTTGGAGCATGTAGATGTGGAAAATTTATAAATATGTAAATATATATATATATAAATATATATATGTATTTTTTTCCATCTAAATTACAATAAAAGCATAACATTGTTATCCTGATAGAAAGCTTATGGCACAGATTGGATAAATCCAATATCTTCTCAAAATTTGTTACTTTAAGGCTAATTGTTAAAGTCACCTACAAATGTTAGATATGATTCAGCTTTGTATTCTGCATCTTGCGAATTAGTGTCAGATTGCCAGTCTGCTAGCTAGTACTTTTGGCCAGTTGAATCAGATTTTTAGATGCTGCTTAGTTTTGATGTCATTGGGAATTTGTTTATACTTGGGGAGAAGTACCCAAGTCAGTGATCCTGACTTTTAATGATTTTTTTAGATACATTTTATTTTATTTTATTTTATTTTGCCTCCAGGGTTATTGCTGGGGCTTGGTGCCTGCACTCTGAATCCACTGCTTCTGCTGGTTATCTTATTCCGTTGTTATTGCTGTTATTATTGTTGTTGTTGTTGGATAGAACAGAAAGGGGAAGACAGAGAGGGAGCGAAAGACACCTGCAGAGCTGCTTCACCACTTGTGAAGCAAACCTCCTGCAGAGGATTCTTGCGCTTCACACTATGTGCTTCTAACCCTGTGCACTACCCCTTGGCCCCCACTTTTAATGTTTTTATTTGAACTTGGAGAATAAACTTGGAGATTTCCATTTATATTATCTGATGGTTAATACCTATGGGGGGAATAATTTAAGGGAATTAATAAAAAATAAAGTCTTCAGAAAGGAAATCCTATAGACTAGGTTCATAGGGCTTTGATGTGTATATTGAATAAGGAGTAGTAAATGGCTGGCGAGATAGCTCACACCATACACTTGACCCAGATTTGCATCTATTCCCTACCACACTGGAAGAAGCATCAGTGCTGTGATACATTTCCTGTCTCCATCTCTCTGCTCTGTCCCCTCCCTTTTTTTTTTGAATAAATAGGACAGAGATAAATTGAGAGGGGTGGGGAGGATAGAGAGGGAGAGAGAAAGATAGACACCTGCAGACCTCCTAAAATGTTACTGCTGCACGTGGTGAGCAGGGGGTTCGAACCTGGTTCTTTGTACTGGTACCATGTGTACTTAACCAGGTGCACCACGGCTTTGCCCCCTGCTTCTGGTTTTTTTTTTTTTTTTTTTAGATTTTATTTATTAATGAGAATGATAGGAGAGAAAAAGAACCAGATATGACTTTGGTATGTGTGCTACTGGGGATTGAACTTGGGACCTCCTGCTTGAAAGTCTAATGCTTTATCCACTTCGTTGTCTCCCAGACCATGCTTCTGTCTTTCTTTATCTAAAAAAAGCCAACCTGTAACAGTAAAGTCTTGATAATGACAAAAAAATTAGATTTAATTCATTGTTTGATTCAGAGGCTTACCAGCTGTGTGTGCCTTTCTGAACGTAGGGATTTCAGAAAAGTTAGGGAAGATAGTTGAAATTTTGTTACATAATTATTTGTTTACATATCTGTCGGTAGACTATAAGCTCCTTGAAATTAGAACTTTACTTATTTTTATTTCTCACTGTCTGGTATGACAAGTTGTGTAGTTTAATAGCAATGATAATTGTGACAATGCTGGTAATGGCTAACATTACTCCTCTCTCTCTCTCTCTTTCTCTCTCTCTTGCCTCCAGGGTTATTGCTGGGGCTCAGTGCCTGCACTATGAATCCACTGCTCCTGGAGGCTATTTTTCCCTTTTTGTTGCCCTTGTTGTTTTTATTATTGCTGTCATTGTTGTTGGATAGGACACAGAGAAAGGGAAGATAGGAGGAAAGACAGACACCTGCAGACCTGCTTCACTGCCTGTGAAGCAAAACCCCTGCAGGTGGGGAGCTGGGGGCTGGAACTGGGATCCGTAAGCGGGTCCTTGGCACTTCTTGCCATGTGTGCTTAACCTGCTAACCTGCTGTGCCACTGCCCAGTCCTCTATTCATCTCATTTTATGCCAAACATTATGCTACCTGCTTTGCATGCATTCCTTAGTTTAAATGTTACAACAAATACATACCCCGCCTTTTTTTTTAAAGAAACTAAGACTCCGGAGACTGTAATCACTGAACTAGTACAGTGATGGACCAGGGATATGAAGACATTTCTGATTTTTTTTTGGGGGGGCCTATGTCCATGTTTTTAATTTCATTTCCTTCCTTCCTGCCTTCCTTTCTTCCTTTCTTCCTTCCTTCCTTGCCTTCAGGGTTATCACTGGGGCTGGGTGCTTACAAATCCACTGCTCCTGGAGGCCATTTCCCCCATTTTTGTTGTCCTTGTTGCTGTTATTGTTATTGCTGCCGTTGTTGTTGGATAGGACAGTGAGAAATCGAGAGAAGGGGAAGACAGAGAGGAGGAGAGACACCTGCTTCACTGCTTGTGAAGCTACCCGCCCCGCAGGTGAGGAGCTAGGGGATCGAACCGGGATCCTTAACTCCCAGTTCTTGTGCTTTGCTCCATGTGTGCTTAACCTGCTGCGCTACTGCCCAGCCTCCTAATTTCTTTTACTTTTCTTTCTTTCTTTCTTTTTTTTTTTTTTTTTTTAAATTTACCAGAGTACTGCTCAGCTCTGGATTATGGTGGAGTGAGGACTGAACCTGGGATATTGGAGCCTCAGGCATGAGAGTCCCTTTGCATAACCATTATGTTATCTACCCCTGCCCCATGCTTTTTAATTTCTATGCTGTTTGTTGACGGAATGACTTGAGTGTAGTTAACCAAGGACACCCTCCTCTGCCTGACCCTGATCCTTATGACTCATTCAAAATTTAAAATGTGACAAACAGAATGAGATAATGGCAATGTTCTAGAACTAATCAAGATTTCACCAGCAAGTAACAGAAAAATATACTTTTAGTGTGGATAATAAGAGATAGAGAGATTATCTGTCTCACTACTCCAAAATGTGAGGAGGACTTAAGTCTTAAGAAAAAGGGGAAGGAAAAAGATAAGTGTTCCCAAAGGAAGAATTAAGCAAAAGAGAAAAACAGATATCTTTAAAAAAGAGGTGAACTTTCATTCTTGAAAGCTTCCAAAGCAATGCATTTAATTATTATTTGCCACCAGGGTTATCGTTAGGGTTCATTGCTTGCATGATTCTACCATTTCTGATGGCCGTTTCTCTTTTTCTTTTTTCTTAAATTTTTTTTTATCTTTTTTGCCATTTTTTCCTTTTGTTGCCCTTGTTATTATTATTGTTGTTGTTATGTTGTCGTTGTTGTTGATAGGACAGAGAAATCGAGAGAGGAGAGGAAGACAAAGAGAGGGAGAGACAGACACCTACAGACCTGCTTCACCTCTTGTGAAGCGACCCCCCTGCAGGTGGGGAGCTGGGGGCTCAAACCTGTATCCTTGTGCCAGTCCTTGTGCTTTGCACCATGTATGCTTAACCCGCTGTGCTACCGCCTGGGCCCTCTTTTTCTTTTTTCTTTATAGAGAGTGAGAGATAGAGGAGGAGAGAGAGGGAGACAGAGAGATACAGCACTGCTTCACTACCTGTGAAGTTTCCCTCCTACAGGTGGGGACTGGGGACCTGAACCTCTGTTCTTGCACATGGTAACATGTGTGCTCTACTGGGTGTGCCAACTACCACCTAACTCACAAAGCAATGCTTTTAAATCCCTCACTGCAGTCTTGTTCTGATCCCTACTGGGGGGTGGGAGGGATTTCTGGCAAGGAGCAGGAGAGCAAAATGGGCAAATGGCAAGGCTTGTGCATGCTTTATACACTGGGCTGTCCTCTCTAGCTCCTCTCTCTCCAATAGTCTGTATTTTGGATGCAAATAGGTGGAAAGTTTTGCCCACTTTGGCTTCCCTTGCTTTTTGCCCGTGTGTATGGATTTGTGTACCGGACTTTAGCTGAACATGGAGAGTTCAGGTTGTTTTACCAGCCAGTAAATCTTAACAGGGTGAGACATGTGCCAGTGGTTGGAGGCCTGTGCTCAGAAAAACTTGTCATACTGGATATGGAAATCGTTAAAGCAGAGTGGGAGGCCAGGCTGTCTTCATTTTCATGCTGATACTTGGGTTGCTTGCCTTCTGCCCAGATAGAGTGAGTATTGGTGGAGCCAGTGGGGCTGAGTGGAGACTATTTGCATGTAACACTTACCTGGCAGTTCTGGAGTCACGAGAAGAGTGCCATTTTCACAGACAACAAACATTAAAAAGGAATGTCCCCATCAAAAAACAAAGGCAAAGAGATCACAGAGTTAAAGTTTCACCATTTTTTCCTCCTGCATCTCTCCCACAATCCTGAGGGCTGTCACATTTCTCAAACTGATTATTTTCAGGTTCCTCTTTTTGATCCTCCATTTCCTGTCAGAACTGTCCTGTGGCTGCTATGTGAGGTCAGTAAACTTTCAAAGAACTAACTTTGTAAGCTTTGTGGCCCAGGAGGTGGTATAGTGGATGAAGCTTTGAACCCTCAATTCTGAGGTCTCAACTTCGAACCCTGGCATTGTATCTGGTTCTCTGTCCTCTTCTTCTCCCTTGTAAATTAATTAATTAATTAGCTAATTAATTAACTAATATTTAAAAAAAAGATTCACAATAAAATGAAATAAAAAGAGGGGGAGGGAAGGGCTGAAGAAAACAGTGGGTTGCTGGTGCATAACACTAAAGAATGACCTAGGTTGTGTGTGAGAAGGTCTTGCAGAGAACTTTCACAGGGAGATGAGAAATTGTACCCAGGTGCCAGTGACTGCACTATAAACCGCTAACCCCCCCTCATAAAATGATTAAAAAAAACATAAAAATAAATGAAAAGAACTGATTTAAATTTCATAGTTGACATGCTGTTTACTAGCCATAGGAACAGGTAGCTAACTCACTTTTATAAATCCAGTGTCAGCAGCCAGTGATGGAGGGTTCCCCTCCCCAATGTAATTAAGTAAGAATTAATGATGGGTAAACATCAAGGTTAAGAGATTCAATTTGGATAAACATTATAAAGCTCCTTTGCAAGCTCCTCTGCTTAAGCAGAATTTATCTGATCTTTTCTGTTTTTTTTTCTCAGTTCTTCAAATTTCCTAAGTATAGGTACCAGCGATATTCTCTACACTTCCTTGTTCAGGGCTTTGTGAGACCTGACATTCTTGTGATATATATATATATATATATATATATATATATATATTTATTTTTTCTTTTCTTTATTTATTTGATAGAGATAGCCAGAAACTGAGAGAGTAAGGTAAGGGGGAGGTTTGAGAGGGAGAGAGACAGAAAGAGACCTGCAGCCCTGCTTCATCATGCCACCTCTCGCCCCCCTTTGTGATATATATTAATATATTAATATTAGTTAATATATTAATATACAATAATATATTGATATATTTATTATTAATTTTATTAATATACATTAATTTTTATTTATAAAATGGCAACAGTGACAAGACCATAGGATAAGAGGGGTATAGTTCCCACCACCAGAACTCCATATTCCATCCCCTCCTCTGATAGCTTTTCTATTCTTTAATTTTCTGGGAGTATGGACCCAGGGTCATTATGGGGTGCAGAAGTTGGCAGGTCTGCCTTCTGTAATTGGTCTTCCCCACTGAACATGGGCATTGGTCCATACTCCCAGCCTGTCTCTTGCTTTCTCTAGTGGGGCAGAGCTCTGGGGTAAGCGGGGCTCCAGGACACATTGGTAGGGTCGTCTGCCCAGGCAGGTCCAGTTAGCATCATGGTAGCATCTGGAACCTAGTGGCTGAAAAAAAGAGTTGACATATAAAGTCATACAAATTGTTGACTAATCATGAACCTAAAGGCCGAATGAAGATTTGGGGGCTCCGTTTTGGAAACAGCCAGTAGGTCCATTTCAGGCACTTCCACTTCAGGGGAAATGAAGGAGGGTACAAATGCATGCAAATGCAAAACCAAAGAAGATACCAGTGTTAGTGACTTAACAATCCACTCCTTGCCTGAAAGACTCTAGTGAACATCACAGTGCTTTGGAATCTTTTCTCTTCTCCATCTTCACTTACTCTTTCTTAGCAAGTAGCTGCGCATCTGTGCAACTTTTTTGCTCTTGAGTGCTCCTCCTCTCTTTTCCACTCTCAGGTCATCCCAAATCTATTTTTGATCTCATGGAACGTACATAGGCACAAATAATCCCTATCTAATGCAAAGGTAGTTTAATTTTTTTAAAGGAGGATGAAATAGTCATTATTTCCCATCTCTCAATGTGACTTTTATCTGTGACAGAACCTAATTTCTTGCTTCTCTTCATGTCTACTGATTGATGATCTGCAAACCAATATTCTGGTTTTGCATTATCTGCTTCTGCTTTTATGAAAAAAGATCGTCAGAAGCAGGTAGAGTAAATAAGCAGAGAGGAAAGGAAATAGTCTGATGAAAGATCTTATTCTTTTGTTTGAAAACTGGAGTGATGACTTTCTAAAGACTATTTTATCTGCTGGGGTAATTAGAAGAACAGTTACATTCACTTTGTAATTTCTTCTTGTTGGGCATATATTTTAACCAAAAAAAGAGAGAAAGAAAATTTCATGATCCAAGAGTCCATCTGTTGTTACATTTCACAAGAACTACATGCACTGAAAAATATGACTAAACACACTTGGTTCACATTTTCTCCACCTTTGGACTGATACCAGCCATAAAACTCCATCTTGTATAGACAATCTGTTAAAATAAGTTACTTAGAAACCCAGACAGGTGTAAAGGTCATTCCTAGTGTAAGTGGGCTTTCTTTTTTTGCTGTGGTTATAACCAAACCAAAACTCATCCAAGATGCTGTTTTATAGTCAATATTTTAAACTGTAAACCACATTATACGATTGTGTGACCACTCCCAGCAGAGTCAATTTTCCTGTTTCTGAACTCTTGTGCGATTGAGTGCATAATTCATATTCACCTGGCATGTTCTCACTTTGTTCAGGCCTCAGAGTTTATGAGCAGGTTGCTCCACTGCATTTTAAACATGTCATCTCTACTGAGGTGTATTTTAAGAAATAGACAATGAGAAGGAAGCCAAACATGTCTTTGTATAAGAGACAGAAGATGTTGTTAACAAACTGGAAAGAATTCTATTTATGGAGAGTCTGAGGAAAATTAACCAGTTATGGGAAAGGTACATAGGTTTGAGGGCAAAAGCAAGTGCATCTAAAACAAAGATTACTTACCTCACCTGCCCAGAAACAGACTTTTCTAGGGAAAGATAGAAACAGACTGGGGGCATGGATCGACCTCTCAACACCCATGACCAGCAGAGAAGCAATTATAGAAGCCAGACCTCCCACTTTCTGCACCCCATAAAGATCTTTGGTCCATACTCCCAGAGGGATAAAGAATAGGGAACCTTCTGATGGAGGAGAAGGGATACAGAACTCTGTTGGTGGGAATTGTATGGAATTGTTACCCCTCTTATACCACAATCTTATCAATCATTATTACAAAATTATATATAAAAATCCAAAGATTACTTTTCTCTGAGCACTGCTACATTTTTCTGAACACCAAGTAAAGGGGTGTTCTATTAGGCATTTTATAGACTTTATCTCATTTAATTCATGTCAAAAAATATCTAGAACACAGATGAGAAAGGTGAATGACTTGTTTTAAGTTCTCATAGCAAACAAAGAATTAGCCCATGTACAATTCCAGCCTGGTTAACTCAGCCTGTGATGACTCAAGGTCACCCTCCTATGGAGCCCTTCTTGACATGGTTTCCCACATTCCAGCCCCTATGAGATTTAGTGTTG
Source organism: Erinaceus europaeus (assembly GCF_950295315.1). Taxonomy (NCBI): domain Eukaryota; kingdom Metazoa; phylum Chordata; class Mammalia; order Eulipotyphla; family Erinaceidae; genus Erinaceus; species Erinaceus europaeus. Next base: position 89,293,265 of record NC_080166.1, read on the forward strand.
TGAGGGTAGAATAAATGTGTCTTTTGGGAGTTTGGTTTGACTTTTTAATGTAAGTTATTGAATGATAATCATGCTGAAAATTTAGAAGTTTATGGTTGTCTCAGCCAAACTGAAGAGTTTCTATGCTCATCTGGTTGGGAAGGAAATAATATATGACTTATGCACTTATCTTGCTTTTCTCCAAATGTGAGTGGTGGTGAGTCATTACTTTGAATAAAGTTAGAAAAATCTATTTTTTTTTTCCACAGCCCACTTGTATCTTTTATCAAAACTGTTTAATTGCCTACATTTTGAATAAGATTATTAAAAATCCTCTACATATCAGCACAGATGTAGAAATGTACCTTTTCAATCTTGACTTAGGAAAAGGAAGCTGCCATCGTTGTCTTTGGAGACTTCTAGACCTGTGATCTTTTTTTTTTTTTTTTTTTTTTGCCTCCAGGATTATTGCTGGGGCTCAGTGCCTGCACCATGAATCCACTGCTCCTGGAGGCCATTTTTTTCCCCTTTTTTGTTGCCCTTGTTGTTGTAGCCTTGTTGTGGTTATTATTGTTATTGTTGATGTTATTCGTTGTTGGATAGGACAGAGAGAAATGGAGAGAGGAGGGGAAGACAGAGAAGGGGAGAGAAAGACAGACACCTGCAGACCTGCTTCACCACCTGTGAAGCAACTCCCCTGCAGGTGGGGAGCCAGGGGCTCAAACCGGCATCCTTAGGCTGGTCCTTGCTCTTTGCGCCACATGTGCTTAACCTGCTGTGCCACCACCCGACTCCCACCCCAGAGACAACACATTTATAGTAGGGATCTTTCTGAAATGTGCTATCACTCTTGTTCAGTCATCTGTGCTATATGATAATGTGACTTTCAGTCAAATAAGATTAAAGGGGAAAGATACTCATTCTTTTTACTGATAATTAGAAACTGAACCTCAAGGAACTTAAAATTTAGTTGAGTAGTCACAAGTAACTATAACACATTAGTTATTAAGGGAGGGAGTTTACCTGAGCAAGGGTGGAGTAGCTATAGCAGGAATGTGTTCTGGTGGGAGAAAGACTGGAAGTTGGTTCATCACTGGTGTAGTTGGACTAAGTGAGTCCATCATTGAGCTTGATCTTGAGGGAAAAGTTGAATTTGGTTGGGTGAAACTGAACAGGAAGAAGAAATGACCACTGAACAAATGGGACTTAGGAGAAAACTCAAACAGGGATAAATCCTGCATATATTAGTGATGACAGAGTATTGGGAAATATAAAAAACTGTAGATTTGGCATACAATTATTGGACAAGACTCTTTGTTTTCTTCTGTGGTTTTCTAGGTCTGTTTAGAGAAGAAAATGAATCCCAGCAAGACCTCCAGCTGGCTATAGCAAGATAGGGGAGGCATATTAAGTCCCTTCATTGTTTTCTTTTTCTGTATCTGTACACATTTAAAGATTTCATATGAAGTTCCAGAAATTGAGCCCAGAGCTTTACGCAGGCATGGTTTGTGCTCCACTGACTGAGCCCCCTCTCTGGCCATTTATCTGTGTCTTAATCAATGGCCAGACCTGATATGATATTTTCTTAGTGCTAATATTGCTAAGACAATAACTGAGTGCTTAAAGTGGCATGTTACGTGGATAAAATTGCTGCAATAAAGATATTCAGCAGGTTTCTCAGTTAGCACTATTGGTATTTTGGGTTGGATAAGTTTTGTGCTTAGCAGCATCCTTGACTCTGCCCACTAGATGCCATAAGACCCCCCCCCCCCCACTGTCTTGAATTGAAAAAACAAGAAATGTCTCTAGATAATTCTCTCTGTCCCCTGGGGGGAGAAAAAAATAATCTCCAGTGAGCCTTACTCCTTTATAGGAGACAGAATGACCTAGCCACAGGCCTTGTCTCTCTATGTCTTGACACTTGCTGAGCCAAAGAGAAGATTTACAACCTGAGAAAAGGTAACATCAGCAGGTGTGAAGTTTGAGAAAGGGTCATGTCACTATCCTCAAAGGACCGTGTCACGATCAAGGTATGTCTTGTCCATTTTTGAATCCCTTTCCTAGAGTTTAGCACAGTATCCACACACTAGAAAATTATTGATAAATATTTGTCTAATAAATGGAATGTTTGCTTGACATCTCAGAGGGGAAAACACAGGGACAAACAGCTATTTATTTGTAGCTGTATCCACTTACTAGTTTATTATGTTCTAGTTGAGGGTCTCTTGAATATTGCAAAGGTAACCAAGGATACCAGTATGATCACATGCAGCAAATATGTGGAGAAAAGAATAGAGTAGCAAATGTCACAGGGCCTGTTTTTCAGGTTTATTGCCAGAAAGTGTAGGACTTGGAAGAAAGAATATATATTTATAGCAGAAGTAGGTTCAGAGCACTACAGTTTTCTAATTTCCCTTATGTTGGAGATTATTTACATCACTGCAAGTCATTAGTTTGATATTCCTTGCCTTTGAACTTTGCATCTTGCTCTAACAAAGATTTATATATCTTCCATTTAAGAGAGCAGACCAGAATTCCTGAGGCTATTTGTGGAACATCTACTTCTTTAGTAAAGACTAGGCTTATGGAAAGTGAAGGGAGATATGGTGGAGGGTCCCAGGATAGAGTTGAGCTTACTGTGACAATGTCCATCCTTCTACTGATCAAGTGATGAGAAAACAGAGGGTTAGAGAGAGCCAACTTATTTTTCTTCCCCCCCCTTTTGTTGCCCTTGATTTTTTTTTTATTGTTGCTGTGGTGATTATTATTGTTGTTATCAATGTCATTGTTGGATAGGACAGAGAGAAATGGAGAGAGGAGGGGAAGACAGAGAGGGGAGAGAAAGATAGACACCTGCAGACCTGCTTCACTTCCTGTGAAGTGATCCCCCTGCTGGTGGGGAGCCGGGGGCTCGAACTGGGATCCTTATACCAGTTCTTGTACTTGGTGTCATGTGCTCTTAGCCCTCTCCACTACTGCCCGACCCTCTTTTCTTCCCTTTTTTTAAATGTTTTTTTTTTTTTAATTTTATTTTAACTGGAGAGAGGAAGAGAGGCAGAGAGAGGCAGAGAGAAAGAGCAGAGTACTGCTAAGCTCTGGTTTATGGTGGTGCTGTGGATTGAACCTGGAACTTCAGAGCCTTAGACATAAGAGTCTTTTGCATAATGATTATGCTGGTTCCTCAGCCCTTATTTTCCTTCTTTTCAGGACTGTTGTTTTCCCACACTCATATACATTTTCCTTTCCAAGTAACATACTATTTTGCATTTAACATAATCTCAATTACAATGACTTTTTCTTTTTACTTTTTTATTATCTTTATTTATTGGGTAGAGACAGCCAAAAATCAAGAGGGTACGATATATATATATATATATATATATATATATATATATATATATAGAGAGAGAGAGAGAGAGAGAGAGAGAGAGACACCTGCAGTACTACTTCACCACTCGCAGAGCTTTCCTTCTGCACATGAGAACTGGGGGCTTGAACCTGGGCCTTGTGCGTTGTAATACATGTGCTCAACCAGGTGCACCACCACCCAGCCCCTACAATGACTTGTGTAAAAAATTCCAGGTTTCGAATTGCAGGAAACTTTTCTTGAGAGATTGCTTTCTTGGTCAACAGTTTCAGATAGTGTACCCTCCAAATGCAAGCAGCATTCACTCATGTTGCCATTGTGGGCTATGACAGGCATGCTTGTCATTTGTTCTCTGGTATTCTGTCAACACATTATATAATCAAGTGCCTAGTTGATATCTCCATAGAGACATCTAAAACATAACATGCCCACAAATGAATAATACCCCTGCCCCTCCCAACTTGTTCTTTATTCAAATCCATCTTATTCACAAATAATTTTATCTTTCATGTATAGCTTGTCAAAAACCTTGGAGTCTACCTTTACTCCCCGTTCGGTTCAAGTCCTGTTATCAAATATCAACCAGTCATGTTGGCTATTCTTTCAGCGTGTGTTTCAAACATTATTTACCTTTTTGCATCCTTAGCATTTCGGTCTGACTACCAAAACAACACAGTTACTGGGGGATACATTAAAACTGTAAGTTAGATCTTTGCTCAAAACCACTTACTCTCTCCCTAACTCAGAGTAAAACCCAAATTCTTTACATGGTTCTACAACTACCTCTGCCCTTTTATCTCTCATATCTTACCTCTGATTTTCTTATTGCTTGATAGCTTGCTCACTCACTCGCTCACTCACCCACCTATTCACTCACTCTCTCTCTCTCTCTCTCTCTCTCACTTGTTTACCTATAAATTGCTGTTTCTTAGCACATGAGATATACCCCATTTCTGTAGGAATCCTTGTAGCTATGTCTGTTCCCATCAAGTCTATGCTTAAATATCACCCTACAATGATATCTACCCTGATCATTTTGTGAAAATTATTGATACAACCTGTTTTCCAGGTTGCCCTCCCCAACCTGATTCTCACATTCTTACCAGCTATTCAAGCATTTATCACTTTCTAATACACTATATAATTTATTCTTTTATTACATGTATTTTTTTCTCTCCCAGGTTAGAATGGAAGTCTTCTAAGATCAATACCTTTTTTTTTCACAAGCACCTACAGCAACATCTCATATGTATTAGGTGTTCATAAGTATTTATAGTTCAGAGCACATCAGCCTTCCTGCTCCTACAGTAAAGTCTTTTGAGAGAAGATAGTCAATGAGTGCATTATATTGAAGTGGTTAATAGTATCCTTTTCCAGATTGGAAAGATGTTTCATTGGTTAAGGTATGACTTGGGTACCACATGGCACCACATGGCACCACATGGGAGGTGCTGTGGCTTTGGTGTTGTGCTGTCTCTGACTTGCTCAAGTTCTCTCCATGTAGAGAGAACGAAAAAAAACAACCTGGGAACAGTGAAATTGTGCATGTGTGAACTCCAGCCTGCCAAAAAAAAAAAAAATCCTTAAAAATTGGTCCTTAAATTGGTGCTCTTATTAAAAAATAGTAATGGGCTCACATTGCTATACATTTTTCCAAGTCGATACAATGGCGAGGATGAACTCTAATATAATCTATAAATTGTGGAGTATAAAGGCAAGTAAATGTAGGTTTGCCAATGAAATAAACCAACCACTTCAGTGAGGGATGTTGAGAGTGGGGTAAGCTGTGTCTTTGTGTGGGCAGGGATATGTATGCATCGTCTGTCAAATATTGCTGTGGACCTATACTGTTCTTTGTTAAAATTCTGTTAAAACAAAATAACACAAAGGAAAAAAAATAAACTGGTGCTCTTTTTGGTGCTGTACATTCTGTTTCTGTGGATTTAGACTGACCTACCATTATTGTACCATGCGAACGATTTCCACTGTGCTCTGCCCATTCATCCCATCCTCTCTCCTTTCTCTTAGCCACCACTGAGTTTTTCCTGCTTCTGTAGCTCTGCCTTTTTCAGTCATGTAGTTGGACTCACACTATGTAACCATTTTTTAGAATGTCTTCTTTAAAAAAAATTATCTTTTTTATTAGATAGAGACAACCATAAATTGAGAATAATGGAGAGATAGAGTTGGGGGGGGAGACAGAGACCTGCAACCCTGCTTCACCACTCATGAAGCTTTCCCCATAGATGGGGACCAGGGTGCTTGAACCGGGGACCTTGCATATCGTAACATGTGCACTCAACCAGGTGTGCCACCACCTGGCCCCCAGTCTGGCTTCTTTAGGTTGTAAGATACATTTAAGTTTCCTTCTCATCTTTTCATGACTTGACAGCTTATTTCTTTTTTTAGTGATGAATAATATTTTATTGTCCAGATACACAAGAGTTTTATCTTTCCACTTAAGTCCTCCTTCATGTTTAAAGGCTGGTTTCTTTAATTGTATGTATGTATGTATGTATGTATGTATGTATGTATGTATGTATGTATGTATTTTTACCAGAGCATTGCTCAGCTCTGGCTTATGATGGTGCTGGAGATTGAACCTAGGACTTTGGTGTGTTAGGCATGACAGATTTTTTTTTTTTTGTATAGCCGTTATGCTAGCTTTTTCACCCACAAAGTTAGGTTTCTATGTTTTGGAAGTTATCAAAAGACTCATTTAAAACAAAGATTAGGTATGGCTATGATAGCTTTTTATTATATACCTGTTAAGACAGTATTGATGTAGCATAGAGTTCCATACTGTTTTTTGTTTAAGACTGAAGTTCAGAATCATTCATTTTCTCAGTAGTCCTTAAAATACTGTTAAAACATAATGAACATAAATGCATGACAAATGACTATAAAGTATAGGTGAGATGCTTTTTTAATGACCTACTTCTTATTTTGTTATTTACCTAAGTCAACATTATTTAACTTTTCCTGAGGTTCCTACCTTGCCTTATCTTTTCCATCATATTGATTTCTTGAACCTTCCATGTTTATATTTAACACACAGGATAGATAAATTTATTTGAAATATCTACCAATAATGACTGTTTCTATAGAGTAAGATATACTCTCTGAAATAAATCTTACAGAAAAAAATAGTTGGGACAAGACCTTAGAAATGAGTATTGAATTGTTCTAACATTCACACACCTCATTTTCTTCTCAGTGTGGTATAATCTGCATCTGACTTCATCACTTACTTTTTTGTGGTTAACAGCTCTTAATAAATCATCTTCTGGGGGGTCGGGCGGTAGTGCAGCGGGTTAAGTGCACATGGTGCAAAGCGCAAGGACCAGCAGCAGGATCCTGGTTCAAGCCCCCGGCTCCCCACCTGCAGGAGGGTCGCTTCACAGACGGTGAAGCAGGTCTGCAGGTATCTGTCTTTCTCTCCCCCCTCTCGGTCTCCCCTCGTCTTTCAATTTCTCTCTGTCTTATCCAACAACAACAACAACAACAACAACAGCAATGATAACAACAATAATGATAACAACAAGGGCAACAAAGCAGGGGAAAAATGGTCTCCAGGAGCAGTGGATTCGTAGTGTAGGCACCGAGCCCCAGCAGTAACCCTGGAGGCTAAAAAAAAAAAAAAAAAAATCATCTTCTGGTAAACTCTCATTTTTGGTGTCTGAAGGATTCTACAGTTTGACTTTTTTATTTTTATTTTTTAATATTGATTTGATTTTTGAGGCAGGGAGGGAGAGGGAGAGAGAGAGAGGAAAGAGCTCTGTGCTGGCTTATAGTACTGTTAGGCATTGAACCTCTAACCTCTGGGATTTATGAATTTAAACTGGGTCCACTCCCTTGCTCCTAGTGTTCTTTCTGACCTTTGACTTGAAACAGCCTCTGAACTTGGAGTCTGCATCAACTTTTGTCCTCTTGTTTTGGCTGTTCTCAGTATTCTGAATGGGTTCCTACTGTTGTCTAAAGTTCTGTCTTTGCTCACCTACTTTTTGCATTTTGCTGGAGTTGAATTGTCAAGTTCATAGGTAACTTCTATTTGGGTAATTCCAAAGTCTATCTATTCAGACCAATTATGAATTTTATACTCAAATTTCCAACATCCCCTTGGAAATGTCTATAGAAGTATCTTTCATAAACAGGCTGGGGGTATGGATTGACCTGCCAACGCTCACATCCAGTGGAGAAGCACTTAGAGAAGCCAGAACTTCCACCTTCTGCACCCCAAAAAGAATTTTGCACCATACTACTAGTGGAGGAGAAATGATAGGAGAAGCTAACCAGAGGGCTCTGAATTCCAACTCCATCAGGACCTGAGAGAGAAGAGGGAAAAGGGAGGGACATTTATTTGGATGTAGTAGGTGTGACTGGAAAGGAAGAGAAGATGGGACTATAGGGGGGGAAAAGGGAAAATATATATACAAATATAGACAGATAGTTATAGAAATAATAGTTAACCCATATCAGCAACAATAGGAGAACTGCTGTAGCTTCCAGTGGAGGGAATGGGGATACAGAACTCTGGCGGTGGGAACCTGTTATCTTGTAATTATGTGAATCAATAATAAATCACTAGTAAAATTAAAAAATAAGTATCTTTCACTCATCTCAGACTGAACATGCACAAAATATAACACATTATTTTCTCTTTCTGGTGGTGCTAATTTCTTCTGTATTCTCTTTTTTTTCATTATTATTATTATTTGCCTCCAGGCTTAATGCTGGGACTCAGTGCCTGCACTACAAATCCACTACTCCTGGTGGCCATTTTTTCCCTTTGGTTGCCCTTGTTGTTTATTGTTGTTGTTATTATTATTGTTGTCATTGCTGTCATTGTTGTTGGATAGGACAGAGAGAAATTGAGAGAGGAGGCGAAGACAGAGGGGGAAAGAAAGACAACAGCAGAGGAAGACAGAAAGGGGGAGAGAAAGATAGACAACAGCAGACCTGCTTCTCCACTTGTGAAGCGACCCCCCTGTAGGTAGGGAGCTGAGGGCTCCAACTGGGATCCTTCTGAAGGTCCTTGTGCTTTGCGCCATGTGCCCTTAACCCACTGCGCCAATGCCTGAGCTAGACACCCCCTGTATTCTCTTTCTAGTTAATGACAGTACCGTGGCCTGGGCCTCCCAAGCTAGAAATATTGACATTGTCATTGGCCTTCCTTTTTTCTGGCCTCTCCCCTTACCAGTATCTCCTCTACACAATTATGACATTTCTAAAACACAGCTCTAAAACATTATGATGGTCACCTGTTTTAAACATCTTTCACTATCTTTCCAGTTAAGAACATTTATACACTTTGGCATATTCGATGGTGAAAAAGTTCTGCAGAATAGTAACTGAAGAGACCTAGAAAGTGGTTCAGAACACTGTAACACACAAGGGTAGAAAAATAAAGTGTCTAAATATGGAGCAATGAAATATAAAGAAATCAGTCTCGTGACCCAGGAGGTGGTAAAGCACTGGACTCTCAAGTATGAGGTCTCGAGTTCAATCTCTGGCAGCACATGTACCAGGGTTCTTTCCTTCTCTGGGTCTGGTTCTTTCCTTCTCTCCTTGTATCTTTCTCATTAATAAATAAACAAAATCTTAAAAAAAGAAAAAGCAAGCAGTTTCTAGAACAAAATGCATATACATTCTCTTTAGATTTTGATCTTATAGTCTAGGGTTTTTCATCCTTCTGCTCTGTATTTTCTCAACTATGTGCAAAATGATCTGAAACAAAGAAAACTTCTGAAAAGTGTGAGTGTTGGGTTCTTTGTTGTTGTTATTTTTACTCTACTCCAAAATATGAACATATGTTGCTTTTCTGTTGGCCACATCTTGATCAGTATTTGCCAAGTGAAATTTTTCTACAGTTTAGTGAACATCCTTACTTTTTTCCACTTTAGAATTCAAGAGGGAGAAATAGGAGAAAGGGGAAGGATAGGAATGTCTCTATAGAGACATTTCTTTCTTTTTTTTTAATATTTATTTATTTTCCCTTTTGTTGCCCTTGTTTTTTATTGTTGTTGTAGTTATTATTGTAGTTGTTATTGATGTCATCATTGTTAGATAGGACAGAGAGAAATGGAGAGAGGAGGGGAAGACAGAGAGGGGGAGAGAAAGATAGACACCTGCAGACCTGCTTTACTGCTTGTGAAGCTACTCCCCTGAGGTCATCACATGCGCTTAACCCACTGTGCTACCGCCTCTCTCTCTCTCTTTCCTTCCTTCCTTCCTTCTTTCCTTCTTTCTTTCCTTCCTTCTACACTTCCTTCTTTCCTTCCTTCCTTCCTTCCTTCCTTCCTTCCTTCCTTCCTTCCATCCTTCCTTACTTCCTTCCTTTTTATTGCCACCAGAGTTATTACTGGGGCTTGGTGCCTGAGTGATGAATCCACTGCTCATGGTGGCAACTTTTTTCTTTTTATTTTGTTGATAAAGACCAAGAGAAATTGAGAGGGGAGGGAGGGAAAAGAGAGAGAGGGAGAGGAAATGTCTCTTGTGTTAGACATTGAAAGTGATCTCAAATGAGAATTAGCCTCACATGTAAGCATTCAGAGAAAACAACCTAGTCCAACCCTTAGCAACTCAACTCAGTTACTGAGAGGATACAATAAATGAGGTCACATATAGGTCAGTTGGCTCTACATAGTTTGTGACTTGAGACCACCACCATGAATAGGCTGACAGGGGATCTTATCTCTTAAAACACTCATTTATCTCATTTATTTTATGAGAGACTGAAAGGGAGTAGAGGATTGTTTGGTCACATGCTGTTCCAGCGATTCCACCTGGGACCTTGTCTATAAAGCAAGTGCTCTACCTGTGACTCCTTCTCCCATCCTGTATCCTTCTCCCAAGGATACAGGATTCCTTGACACAGGACCTTCTATTTAGACTTCTCTTCTTTTTCTTTACCTGACTAGTCATCACTCACCTTGTTAGGCTTCTTTAAAATAAACTTATGAATGATATCCTTTTTTTTTTTTTGAGTTTGGCACCATTCCACAGTGAACTTTTCTTTCTCTGTAGGACTTAACCTATTATTGCTTCTCTATTGCCTTGCTTGGTGAAGATATTTTCTGCCTCTTCACATTTAGTCACCTGGTTACTAACTTGAACTCCTAATTTATATGCTCACTGCTGATGGGGCTGTTCAATGCTTCGTCCATCTGTCTATTGTCTACATTCCAAGATATTCAGATGGTACACCTCAAAAAAAGATCTAAGAGAAAAAAATCTATTTACACCTCCTGTGCACAGTTGGTATAACTACCAACTGACCTACTCTTCACCCCAAATACTCCCTTATATATTGCAGCTGGTTGAGTGGTTCAGCAGTAGAGCTCAGGAGTTAGAAGTGTGAGGTCCTGAGTTCAATCCCTGGCAGCACATAAGCCAGAGAGTGATGTTCTGGTTCTCCCTCATTAAAAAAACGAGTATTATCTTTCAACATCTGACCTTAGAAACCCCAAGTCAGTGTGTGTGTGTGTGTGTGTGTGTGTGTGTGTGTGTGTGTGTGTGTGTGTGACAGAAAATAGACTACATTAATAAGCTCTTCTTGCAGAGAATGGGCTAAAGTCAGATACTTCCTATGGAAACCAAGCAAGGGCTAAGAAAGGTAGTATTATACTGATGTAGTTACTTGGCCCAAACTTGGGGAAATTCTTTTGCCCATCCCTACTTTTTCTCATTCCTTTCCAAAGTATTTGTGCCTAATGAATATCTTACCAGGAAGATAGCTCACCTGGGAAATTGCCATTTTTGCCATGTGTATGACCTATCGAGGTTTGAATCAGGTCCCCACAACACTGGGGGAAGCTTTGGGCTATGGTATTTCCCTCTCTTCTCCTTTGTTTTTCTCAGTCTACCTGGAGATGATGAGACTGGTGACAACAGAAGAATGACAGTCATCTTAACAACCAAAAAAAAAAAAAAACCAAACAAACAAACAAAAATACCACTGAATGTACTGCACTGTAGTTCTTTCAGTGACATGTTCCTAAACTCTGAGTCTAGTGGAACATGATGGATTTGAGGGGTCAGTTTAGATTGGAGTTTACATCTGTCCCAACTTCCCCCAGTTCACTCATTAGCTGTTGAACCTGGGAGTATTACTTAACATCTTTGTTCCACTTGTTTATCTGTATACAGTTCATAATAATACATTCATTAGAGATTATTTGGAGAAATAGTGAGATGAATCTGTTTGAAGATGTCAAAAGCATGGGGTCTTATATATATATATATATGTTTTCTTTTTTAGTGTATTAAAATTTATTAGAAAAAGAATTCAAAGTAAGTTTACTTAGGCTATGGTGCCCTCTCCCAAAAACAAACAAACAACCAGAGGGGGCATTTCTGAAAAGGAAAAAAGGGGTGGCATAAATATTTTTTAAAGGTTAGTTTATTTTTTATTATTATTTATTTATTTATTGTTTTTGGTTAGTTTATTTATTAAAGAGGAAGAGAGAGGAGAATGGAGGGAGGGAGGGACAGAAGGAGGAAGAGAAAGAGAACACATGCAATGCTAGGCATCAAATTCAGGCCCTCATGCTTGAGAATCCAAAGTTTTGTCCATTGAGCCACCTCCATGGTGGCAACCAATAAATAATATTGGGTTGTTGGAAAAATTATGGCATATTTTTCTATGTAAAAATATGCTATGGGCACAGTGGCTCTGGGCTAAAGAGTAGACTTGAGATTTAGGTCCTCTTGGCTTGGAGAAGGCGCTTATGAGGGTTTCCTGGTCAACAAAATTAATGTCATATTGAAGACCTTTGCTCTTCTCTTGATCTTACATTTGTTGCTGATGGCATCTTCATTGCTGAGCTGAATGAGTTTCTAACTTGGGAGCTGGCTGAAGATGGCGACTCTGGAGGTGAGGTCTGTGTTACATCAAACCGGAACAGAAATCATCGTCTTAGCCACCAGGACACAAAATGTTCTTGGCGAGAAAGGCAGGAGGATCCGGGAATTGACTGCTGTGGTACAGAAGAAGTTTGGCTTCCCCGAGGGTAGTGTAGAGCTTTATGCTGAAAAGGTGGCCACAAGAGGTCTGTGTGCCATTGCCCAGGCAGAGACTGTGCATTACAGACTACTTGGTGGTCTTGCTGTTCGGAGGGCATGCTGTGGTGTGCGGTGGTTCATCATGGAGCGTGGAGCCAAAGGCTGTGAGGTTGTGGTGTCCGGCAAACTTCAGAGGACAGAAGGCTCAGTCTATCAAGTTTATGGACGGTTTGATGATTCACAGCGGGCACTCCGTCAACTATTATGTTGATATTGCTGTATGTCATGTGCTTCTCAGACAAGGTGTGCTGGGCATCAAAGTGAAGATCATGTTGCCTTGGGACCCAAGTGGTAAGATTGGCCCTAAGAAGACTCTGCCTAACCACGTGAGCATTATGGAACCCAAAGATGAGATACTGCCCACCACTCCAATCTCAGAGCAGAAGGGTGGAAAGCCAGAGCCACCTGCCATGCCCCAGCCAGTACCCACAGCATAATCAAATCTGCTTGGCACCTGGAGTTTGGATGTTGCTCTAAAGGACCTTTAATAAAATGGTTTTCAAAGAAAAAAAATATATGCTATGGCTTTTCCAACAGCCCACTACTGTCATCTAAATTAAAAAGTAATGTCTAGTAATGAAAGTGCCACTAAATTAAAACATAGTTGTTTCTAATGCAAGAGTTGGCATATATGACACCTGTCACTGCTTGTCTTACATGCGACCACGGCACACTGTTAGTTGACTGCAGTAAGTACTCTTTATCACTTAACCTAGAGGTGGTATCAGAATTCACTACAGTGTACTAGGAACTGCTCATAGAGTTGTCATATAGGTAGAAACACGTTTTATATGGTGACGGCATGCATATTTAACTCTCTATAACACAGGCAAGGAAATATCTTAGAATTCTGTCACTGAGATCACTAGATCTGGAACTCTAGTTGGATCTACTTTGGGAGTCAAAATATCATTCTGTATATAATCCTGTTAGTAATCCCCTTTATAAATCAAGATGATATTCTGTTTTCCCTTCTAGAATGTTTTTAAAATGTATCATCTTTTAAAGGCCCGAATAACTGAAATTTCAGAGTGAAATTAGAATTTAAAAATTAGCCTAAAATGCTTTTTTGTTCCTTCCAAATCTCATGGAACATTTATGTGTCACTGTAGACTTAATCTTAAACTTTGTGAAATTGAGTGACCAACTTCTCTCTCTTTATTAGGGGCAGTTCTGAGGGGCAATAGGCCTGGAACTTCAGTTATCTGGGACTGTTTGAGTCTATGGCTGTTTTGTTTAGTTTATTTCACTGCTTCCCCACTGAGTGGGGAAGAACTATAAGGTAGCACCTGGGAAATAGTTGGAGAGGTTTTTTTTTTTTTTTAAATTTTTTAAAGTATTTATTTAATTTATTTATTCCCTTTTGTTGCCCTTGTTGTTTTATTGTTGTAGTTATTATTGTTGTTGGATAGGACAGAGAGAAATGGAGAGAGGAGGGGAAGACAGAGAGGAGGAGAGAAAGATAGACACCTGCAGACCTGCTTCACCGCCTGTGAAGCGACTCCCCTGCAGGTGGGGAGCCGGGGTTCGAACCGGGATCCTTATGCCGGTCCTTGTGCTTTGCGCCACCTGCGCTTAACCCACTGCGCTACAGCCCGACTCCCTAGTTGGAGAGGTTTTTAAAAAACACAAGGGTGGGGCTGGGTGGTAGCACAGCGGGTTAGGTGCACATGGCACAAAGTGCAAGGACCAGCACAAGGACTGGCATAAGGATCCTGGTTCGAGCCCCCGGTTCCCCACCTGCAGGGGCGTTGCTTTACAAGCAGTGAAGTGGATCTACAGATGTCTATCTTTCTCTCCCCCCTCTGTCTTTCCGTCCACTCTCCATTTCTCTCTGTCTTATCCAACAACAACAACAGCAACAACTGCAATAAACAACAAGGACAACAAAAGGGAAAAAATAGCCTCCAGGTGCAGTGGATTCAAGCCCCAGCAATAACCTTGGAGGCACACACACACACACACACACACACACACACACACACACACACACACACACGAAACCATTTTAAAATATTTTATTTATAAAAAGTAAACACTGAAAAAAAAACATAGGATAAGAGGGGTACAACTACACACAGTTCCCACCAGAACTCCATATCCCATCCCCTCCCATGATAGCTTTCCTATTCTTTGACCCTCTGTCCATACCCAAGGTCATTGTGGGTGCAGAAGGTGGAAGGTCTGGCTTCTGTAAATTGCTTCCCCACTGAACATGGGCCGATGGTGGGTCGATCCATACTCCCAGCCTATCTCTCTGTAAGGGAAATCATTTTACACTGTGAGAGGAATTTTAGAAAGGTAGCCACAGAAGCCTAGTAGGAAAGACAGGTAACCTCAGTGGACCAATGGAAAGTTGGTTCCTGGTGGGATTAGAATCGAGAATTTAAGAGAGGTGCGAGCACATAGTAGGTCAATTTCTCTTCTTGATCCTCCTGTAAACTGTCACATGAGCTGTCTTACATCTTAACTCTATCTGTATGACTTCTCCCTCACTTCTTTGAAATTAAAAGTTTGATCTTTGCACACCTGATCACAGAGTCATTTATGATTCTTCTTCTTTTTTTTTAATGTTTTATTTATTTATTAGAGGGGTAGATGGAACGAGAGAAAGAAAGAACCAGACATCACTCTGGTACATGTGCTGCCAGGGATTGAATTTAGGACCTCATGCTTGAAAGTCTAATGTTTTATGCACTGCACCACCTCCTGGACCATCATTTGTGATTCTTCCAAAGTGACATCATGGGTGAACTGGATTTCTCCTAGAAAAGGACGGTTCTGGGGTTCTTTCTCTGACCCCAGACCAGTCCTCTAATATATGAATATATATAGCACTTATGCCAATATTTGAAATATATGAATATTTGAAAGTTATTGAAATCAAATAAAACACATATATGACTGAAAGTTGATATTTATACTCTGATTGCAATTCCCTGCTTTTCAGATTTTTGTGTCTATTAGGAAAGAATTTTGTTTGCACTATGAGTGAAGAAAATGCATGCTACAGTAGAGTGTGGTGATAAGATCATGTTTCTATGGTATCATTCTTTTCTTAGTATTTTCCTATTATCAGATATTATCTTTTTTTTTTTTTATGACATGGTAGGAAGAGAGAAGTACATACCGTTCTCACCTAACAGTGAAACTGAGGTAAGTAATTACTCACTCTTGTGCATAAATCACTGGTGGAGCTGGGGATGTGATCCCAAACACTGTTCTATTCACTGTGACCATGCTGCATTTCTGGTCAATCCATTCATCTCATTTTTCCTTTTCTTAGTTAATGACTATACTGTTGGTTCTTGCTTATCTGTTCCGAGGAAAAAGGGAAGAACAGGACATAATCTCAAATTGTAGATGATACAAAAATAATTTGGATTTGGCTATGAAATGTGTTTTTGTACTTGCAATGGAAGCTGGGAGTGTCTGGTGTTCTGGCAATTTATGGCATTCCAGTCCTAGTGAAGAAACTATTCAGGGAAACCCAGGGTGAGGAGAGTTTGTCTCTCTTGTTTCCCAGCCCACCTGCTCTGTCCACTTTTCTTTGCATTTCCTGTCTCAGGTTGATGCACCCAGCCAGACCATGTACATTTGTCTTTTCCTCTCTAAATCCTACTATGAGATGTTAGCCTTGTCCTTTCCCTGAGAATGGGAGAAACTGATTCTTAAATTAAAAATCACTAACCAGTCCTTAAAATTGTTTTTAATGCAAAATACTGCTGATACTGTGCAAAGGAAATTGAAGAGAAGATTTTTGTGATTGTGTAATAAGACAGTAAGAAAGAGATTGAAAGCACTATGGGGCAACAAATGACCTTAGAGGAAAATAAAAGTAGTTTTTCATTCTGAAGTTTGTGGGAGTTGGGTGGTAGCACAGCAGGTTAAGCACACGTGGTGCAAAGCTCAAGGACCGGAGTAAGGATCCCGGTTTGAGCCCCCCAGCTCCCTGCCTACAGAGGAGTCACTTCACAAGCGGTGAAGCAGGTCTGCAGGTGTCTATCTTTTTCCTCCCCTTTCTGTCTCCCCTTCTCTCTCCATTTCTTTCTGTCCTATCCAACAACAAACAACAATAACTAAAACAAGGACAACAAAAGGGAAAATAAATATATATAAAAAAATTTTGTCACTGATGTGAATAAGTTTTTTTTTTTTTTTGCCTCCCGGGTTATTGCTGGGGCTTGGTGCCTGCACCACAAATCCACTGCTCCTAGAGGCTATTTTTTTCCCCTTTTGTTGCCCGTGCGTTTTTATAGTTGTTGTGGTTATTATTATTGTTGTTATTGATGTTGTTGTTGGATAGGACAGAGAGAAATGGAGAGAGGAGAAGACAGGAAGGGGGTAGAGAAATATAGACACCTACAAATCTGCTTCACTGCCTGTGAGGTGAACCCCTGCAGGTGGGGAGCCGGGGGCTTGAACCGGGATCCTTTCTGCAGTTTTTGCGCTTCACACCATGTGTGCTTAACCCGTTGTGCTACCACCCGACTCCCTTTAGAGCGTTCATTTAAGAAAAGCAAACATCCAATCCATATCAAATAATATTGCATCTGCTGATCACAGCCTAACCAACACAACGATTGCCACCTCAACATGCTTCACTTCAGACTGTGTCCAGAGACTTCACGTGTGGAATGACAACCCTTCAACTTCATTACTCGGGAGACCTTTCCTTTCATAGTATACTCTAATTCCATCTCAGGTGGTTCACTTTCTAACAAAGTCCCAAAACCTAGATATACACCAGTTTCTGTGTGAGAGAGAGCATATGTTCACACGTATCCGTAAACTACTGCAAAATATATGTCTGAAAGCAGAAGTGCACTAGAGTTTGCAGTGAGTACCCCCCTAACATTTCATCTCCACTATTCCAAGCTTTGGGTCCATGATAGCTCAACAATTTGTTTGGGTTTGTATGTTAACTCTCTTTTCAGTCACCAGGTTCCAGATGTCATCAGGATGCCGGCCAGGCTTCCCTAGACTGAAGACCCCACCAGTGTGTCCTGGAGCTCAGCTTCCCCAGAGACACACCCTACTAGGGAAAGAGAGAGGCAGAGTGGGAGTATGGACTGACCAGTCAACGCCCATGTTCAGCGGGGAAGCAATTACAGAAGCCAGACCTTCTACCTTCTGCAACCCACAATGACCCTGGGTCCATGCTCCCAGAGGGATAGAGAATGGGAAAGCTATCAGGGGAGGGGGTGGGACATGGAGATTGGGTGGTGGGAATTGTGTGGAGTTGTACCCCTCCTACCCTATGGTTTTGTTAATTAATCCTTTCTTAAATAAAAAAAAAAGCAAACATTGCCTAATATCTAATCAATGCCAGGAACTATTAGTAACTGAAATGATAAGAATTTGCACTTAGATGATTACTAGACATTTAAAGTTAAGAGTCTGACAGTATTTTTTATAACAGACTTGATTTTTAATTCTAAAGGGAAATACTTGCTATCCCCAAAATATCTCTTTGGTATAATGATTAATTTAGGCTGGTTATTTATTTATTTATTTATTTATTTATTTTGAAACTGCAGGTGGGAGGAGCTCTGAAAAGTGGGTGAAAGTTGTCCTTTAACAAATATTTACATATTTGTTAAATATTTAAAGAGGACAATCTCCATGTGTAAGTTGTTTCTTGGGCTCTGATTGTATCATGAAGGGGATGACCAAAAATGGGTTTAATTTCATCTATTATCAAAAGAGAAAAAGTGCAACTTAAATCTGCGTAGCAATTATGTTCCCTTTTACTTTGATAATCTCTCATTTCTGGCCTTGCCTTACCCTTCCTCCCATAAGAACTGCCTTTTCAGTTGAAAATATTATCTAAGGAGGTAGCTTAGACCATTTTGGGTCTTGATCAGTTTTACTTAGGTGTCTTGTGTAGCTGGGAGGTGTAAATATTTTTATTAAATTTTGATTTGTTTCTCTTCAATTAATCTGCCTTTTAATACAGCATGTATAAACTGAAAACCTAGATAGTTTTACCTGTAAATATAATTGATTCACTTACTGAATGAACCTTTAATATTAATTTAGAATAAATATTAGACCTGCAGGAGGGAAGCTTCATAAGTGGTGAAGCAGGGCTGCAGGCATCTCTCTTTCCCTCTCTCCCTCCCCCTTCCTCTCAATTTCTCTCCTATCCAATAATAAATTAAAAAAAATAAATATTAACATTTATTTATTGTTCTATTCTGATACTTGTAAAGCTTCTCCACAGCAGGGGGGGGGGGGCTGGGGACATGAACCCAGGTCCCAGAACATGGTGAGTCCTAGCTTATGGTAACATGTTCTCTTAAATGGGTTGTCACTGCCTTGCCCCAGCATTTATTGTTAGTTGACTCAGTATTATTTATTCATTTTACCAGACCATTGACCATATTTGGCTTATGGTGGTGCTAGAGATTAAACTTGGGGTTTTGGGATCTCAGGCATGAAAATCTTTTTCCATAACCACTGTGCTTGCTCCCCCTACCCCTATTGTAGTCCCCCCGCCATGGTTCATTTACTTAGCCTCAAGAATTTTAGTTCATCAGTGCTGCAGGTGTCTTCTTTCCTTCTCTATCTCCTTCTTCCCTTTCAAATTCTCTATCAAAAAGGAAAGAAAGAAAGAAAGAAAGAAAGGAAGAAGGGAAGAATGAGAAGGAAAGAAAGACATTAAAGAAAGTGGAGCCTTTACTTCACTGACAGGAAGCACTCCACTACACCAGCATAATAGATATGCAAAAGACTTTGATGCCTGAGACCATGAGGTCCTAGGTTCAATTCCTAGCACCATCTGAAGCTAGAGTTGAGTAGTGCTCTGGTAGCTTTTTCATTGAAGCATAAATAAATGAATCAATGAGCATTTTCTCTACTTGTTCTCTGCAGATCAATGCAAAACAGACAAGTATTTTGACACTGAATGAATGTCTTTATCCTGCATGTATTATAGCTAATGGTTTTCTCATGCATAAATTTTCTTGGCTTGAGAATCATTTTCCTGCAGAATTAGAAAAGTACTGCTTTAGTGTGTTCTCTGATATTTTTGTTAGGAAGTACAATGTTATTCCAATACATGATTCTTGATATGAAGCCTTTTATTTTCCTCTCCGGAAAATTGTAGTTTCATTTTTCTGTTCCCCGTGTTCTATGATTTCACTGTGATATATCCTGGTGTGCAACTATTTTTGTCCAATGAATTTGACACAGAGAGGACCATTCAGTTAGGAAACTAATGCTTTTATTTCTGGATGACTTTATTAAGCTATTTTGTTGTTGACTTTATCAATTTTCTTTCTTCTTTCATTCTGGAACTTTATCTTGATAGTGAATTTGCTAAACACATTTCATAATTTTCCACCACTGACTATTTTTTAGGGAAGGGTCTCAGCATGCTCTTTCAATCAAATATTTCGGGTTTTGATCTTAGTTTCAAAGCCTCTTTGCTTTTATTCTCTAACTTTTTTTTCTTTATTGAAGGGATTAATGGTTTATAGTCAACAGTAAAATATAGTAGTCTGTACATATGTAACATTTCTCAATTTTCCATGTAACAATTCAACTGCCTCTAAGTCCTCCTCTGCCATCATGTTCCAGGACCTGAGCCCTCCCCACCACTCCAGAGTCTTTTATCTTAGTGCAATACACCAAACCCAGTCCAAGTTCTGCTTTGTGTTTTCTTATTTTTCAACTTTTTTTTTATTATTAGTGATTTAATAATCAACTAATTTTTTTTATTATTAGTGATTGATAAGATTGTGGGATAAGAAGGATACAATTCCCACCACTGAAGTGCCATATCCCATGCCTTCCATCGGAAGCTTCCCTATTCTATAATCTTTGGGAGTATGGATCACAGATCTTTATGGGGAGCAGAAGGTAGGAGGTCTGACTTTAGTAGTTGCTTCTCTGCTAGACATGGGTATTGACAGGTTGATTCATCTCCATAACCAGTCTTTACCTTTCCCTAGTGGGGTAGGGCTCTGAGGAGGTGGGGTTCCAGGGCACATCTGCGAGGTCGACTGCTTGAGGAAGTCAGGTTGGCATCATGGTAGTATTTTCAATTTCTATGAGTGAGATCATCCCATTTTCATTCTTCTGTTTCAGACTTAACATGACTCCTTCAAGCTTCATCCAAGATGAAGTGAAGAAGGTGAATTCACTGATTTTTAATAGCTGAATAGTAAGTATTCCATTGTATATGTAGACTACAACTTACTCAGCCACTTATCTGTTGTTGGGTTCCTGGGTTGCTTCCAGGTTTTGACTATTAAAAATTGTGCTGTTATTCAATGGAATACTGGGGAATGTTATGCATGTACAAACTATTGTATTTACTGTTGAATGTAAAACATTAATTCCCCAATAAAGAAATAAATTTAAAAAAATTGTGCTGTTATGAACATAGGTATACACAGATCTTTTTGGATGGGTATGCTTAGTTCTTTAGGATATATTCCCGGGAGAGGAATTGCAGGGTTATTATTCTCTGAAATTTTGTGACTGCTATTTCATCTCTGTACGTTAGTGATATTTTTTGGTGAGATTTCTTCTCCTTGTACTGTCTCTTTCCATTGCATTGTTTCTTTCTTCAAAAATGTCTTTTGTAATAGATATCTTCTCCAATGCCTGATGGTCATATGTGTATTCTTATTAAAGAGTGAGATGCTATGGAGGAGGCACTGGACTCTCAGGCATGAGGTATTGATTGAGTCACACACCCCTCCCCACCAATAATAACTAACAAGCTACATTTTTAATACATCAGAACTTTCTATTTTAATTTTTTATTATATTTATTTACTTATTTATTGGATAGAGACAGCCAAAAATTGAGAAGAAGGGGGGAGACAGAGAGGGAAAGAGATAGAGAGACATCTGCAGCCCTGCTTCACCACTAGCAAAGCTTTCCCCTTGCAAGTGGGGACCAGGGGCTTGAACCCGGGTCATTGTTCATTGTAATAGTGAGATCTTATTGCTATTTGGAGTATCTTGGCATGGAGATGGTCTCTGCCAATTTTGTTTACCAAATATTTGGTTGGAGGATTCCTAGTGTTAAATCTTCATTTTTTTTTTTTTCCACTGAGGACTGGCTACATTCTTCCAGAGAAGGCAGTTCTGCTCTTTTATGAAGAGTTTCATTCTGATTGTGAACTCATTTGGGAATTGATGAACAAAGAAGGCTTAGGACTCAGCATTCAATTTATACATTTTCACTTAGTCCCTTTATTTTCAGAATTTTTTCAGTGCTCTTGGTTGGATGTCCTGTTTCATAGATATTCTAATTGCCTTCTCTAAAAAAAAGAAAATTATTAAACTCAATTTTGTTGTCCCAGTACAGAAATCCTGGGAAGATCCTCAGTAGTTATGTTCTTGAATGTGCTCATCCCTGGATAAATTGATGTCTAAGAAGACATAAGAGGGGTAGATAGCATAACGGTTATGCAAACAGACTGTCATGCCTGAGGCTTCGAAGTCCCAGGTTCAATCCCCTGCACCTCCGTAAACCAGAGCTGATCAGTGCTCTGGTTAAAAAAAAAAAAAAAAAAAAAAAGAAGAAGAAGAAGAAGAGATATGACTCCCCAAACTGAATTCCCCAAAACTGCTTTGTGAATTTTGTAGTGACTTTTAACTTAAGGAAGGAGCACGACAAAGAGTGACAAAGCAATAACAACTATGCCTCCAGGTTTATTGCTGGGGCTTAGTGCCTACACTATGAATCCACTGCTTCTGATGGCCATTCTTTCCATTATTTATTGGATATGACAAAGAGAAATTGAGAAAGGAGGGGAAGGTAGAGTGGGGGAGAGAGAGAGATAGACACCTGCAGACCTGTTTCATTGCTTGTGGTGATCCTCCCTCATGCCTCCATTCTGATTCAAATTTTACAATACATGTGTTGCTTTTACCATGGAGTTTAAAAAAATCTTATATTCACTAGATAATTCTAATGCTCAAAGTTAGAATTACTGACACTCCCATGCAGCATTTTAGAGTCTTTACAAGGACTGATTTATTAAGTTCACTAGGTCATAAACTCAGACATCAACTACATACCTTGCATCTGAATAGGTAGCAGTAATAATTTTTATATTTTCAAGTAATCCATGTTTTACATAAATAAAAGGTTAAGTAGATTTAGTGTATTGATAAGTGAGTGAAGAGAAGAGAGAAGAGGAGAGAAGAGAAGAGAGGAGAGGAGAAAAGAGAAGAGGAGAGAAGAGAAGAGAAGAGAAGAGAAGAGAAGAGAAGAGAAGAGAAGAGAAGAGAAGCGAAGAGAAGACTATTGAGGAACCACCATGTGCAGGAATCTCTCTCTGATGCGTGGAAGAAAGATTCTCAGAGGTGATAGGACTATAGTATTTCTGACAAGATGAGAAAGAGGTAGTCTATGCATCAAACAAAATTCCAAGGAAGCTTGAGCTACTTGAAAAGGTACTTCTTCTTCTTCTAGCGTTTGCCCTTCTTCCGTAGCCAGTCAACAGGTCAGGTTGAAAGCTGTCAGGAGCTGCTTGTTGCTGGCTTTGAAAGTGACTGGGATCCATGTGGATTCAGTCGGCTAGGAAGGATCGTCAGTTTCCCCAATGAATGGGTACTCACAGGATGCACCACTAAAAGGGAAGAAATGAAAATAGTATCAATTGTCAAGTTCAAGTTCTCCCCACTTTTTTCTGCTATGCTGTGGGGAAAAGTCCCATGAAGAAGATTAAAAAAACAAATAAAGAAGTTACATTATATTTATATGTGTGGGTGGGGGTAGATAGCATAATGGTTATGCAAAGAGACTGTCTGCCTAAGGCTCCAAAGTCCCAGGTTCAACCCCTCACACCATCATAAGCCAGAGAAGAGCAGTGCTCTGCTAAAAAAAAAAAAAAAAAAAAAAAAAAAGACGTGTGAGTTTTACCCAAATTTTATCCAAATTGCAATATTGCTATTATATAAGAATTGCATGCTAGATAGATAATTCAGGTTCTGGGTTTAAGAGTGTGTGGGGCTTCATGAGATGAATGACAGAGTGCCTAGGAGTCTTGTGATTGACCATCAAGGGCTGGTAATGGCCCAGACCAGGGAAAATAGCATAAAATAGATTAGTGAATAAATTTGAGAAATAACAGAAGAATATTAAGAAGATTTGGTGAAAAAAGGGAAGTGTGAGGATTTCACATCAGTCTACACTGAGGATTCTTGTTTTGGCAGCTGAATGAATGAAAGTACCCTTTGCTGAGACAAAAGAATCAGAAAGAAGGTGGTGGTGGTGGTGGTGGTGGTATGAGGTGGGAAGAGTTGGTAGACTTTTTTTGTCACTAGGGTTATTGCTGGGGCTCAGTGCCAGCACTACGAATCCACCAATCCCTGCAGCCATTTGTTCCTTTTTTTCTCCCTTTCTATTTTATTTATCTTATCATATTTTATTATATTATTATTATTTTTGCCTCCAGGATTATCACTGGGGCTTGGTGCCTGCACTAGGAATCCACTGTTCCTGGAGGCCATCCTTTTCCCATTGTTGTTGCTGCTTGTTGTTGTTGGGTAGGACAGAGAGAGAGGAAATGGAGAGAGGAGGGGAAGATAGAGAGGGGAAGAGAAAGACACCTGCAGACCTGCTTCACCACTTGTGAAGTAATGTTCCTTGCAGGTTGAGGGCCTAAGGCTCCAACCTGGATCCTTGCACCCGACCTTGCGTTTTGCATTATGTGCACTTAGCCCGGTGCACTACTGCCCAGACCCTTTATTTTATTTTTATTTGACAGGACAGAGAGAAATTGAGAGAGGGTGGGGAGATATAGAAAGGGAGAGAAAGATAGACACCTGTACCTTGCTTCACTGCTTGTGAAGCGGGGGGGGGGGGGGAAGGGGGGCCTTGAACCCAGGTCCTTGTGCAATATATGCGCCACTGCCTAGCTCCAAGGAATGGCAGTGGCGCACATTTTGCCAAGTGGGCCAATTCTGACATGAATCCGATTCTGGTCACACTGAGATTGAAAGCTCAGAATTTTATTTACATATACATCTGAGCATGGACTTAAATTAGCTGACCAACAAATCTTCATTACATATGAGAAACAGGGAACCAAAGTATCACTCTGATATATGTGATGCCAGGGCTTGAACTCAGGACCTCATGCTTGAGAGGCCACTGCATCACCACTTGAGCTGCTTATTGATTATTTAATTCATTTTTTTCTTTTCTTTTTTCCTAGACCAGAACACTGCTCAGTTCAGGCTTATGGTGGTGCTGGGAGTTGAACCTGGGGTCTCAGAGCCTCAGGCTTGAAAGGCTTTTGCATAACTATTGTGCTATCTCCCCAGCCCTTAATTTTTTTCTACCATCAGAATTTCCATTTTTATTACCTTGTTTGTGGGAACCTGTTGTATGCTTTACATTGGGTTGTTCTAGATCTTCCCCGCCAAGAGAATTGGATCAGTCCAGTTAGTTTCGTGGGCCTGCTTGGCTCCGCCCCTAGGAACCCCGAGAGAGGGTTCCAAAGTGCCAGAGTTCCAGAGTTCCAGAGTTGAAGAGTTCCAGAGTTCGGGAGTCGGAGAGTTGGAGAGGGTTCCTGAGTACAGAGTAAGAGAGAGTGGCAGAGTAAGAGAGAGTTCTTGAGTTGGAGAGTTCCATCTCTCAGATAAGTAAAGACAATTTGGCTACCTATGCACTATGGCCTTCTCTTCTGCTTGAGATCTCCAAAGGTCTCTGCTCTTTCTTCACGAGACTGTTTTGTTGTTTCTGGAACATTTATCTCTGGACCACTCTGTGGTTTCTACTCTCTCGGGCAATCTCAGAACAGCCAGTGGGAATAGCCAGTGGGCGGGAGGCGAGGCGCAGAGCTGCTGTTTCCACCTGGTTAAACAGCCAGCCAGCCGGCTGCGCCCATTCAACCCCGCGCACCGCGCCCGCAGCCCCGCAGCCCTGCAGCCCGCAGGAGGCTGACGCCAGCACGCAGGAGCCCGATGCCACCACACAGGAGCCCAATGCCACCACACAGGAGCCCGATGCCAGCACGCAGGAGCCCGATGCCACCACGCAGGAGCCCAATGCCAGCACGCAGGCCAGTCCACAGGAGCCGGCTCTCCACCGCGTGGCGCAGGGCACTGGACGCGTGATCCCTCCACACTGCTCGGCCACTGCGAGCAGGGCAGCAGACATGGCAGGGCCATGGGGCAGGGCCATGGCGGCCAATCATGGCCGCCACCCCTGGGCACCTAGGCCCACGCCTTCTACAAAGCTGGCCTGCCTGCCCTCTTGCTATGAATTCTGGAACAATCCCGGACCTCCCAGACCCCCGGGCTCCCTGCTGAAACTGGGCACACGAGATCTCCAGCTGCCGGTCCAGTCTGAAGGCAGACAAGCTGGAGTATGCAGAGATTTGTGCAGAGATCGCAACCTGCAATTCCTAAAAGTGAAGCTGCGCGGGAAGCCACCTCCGGATCCCAAGCTTGGAATAGTGGAGAGGAAGTGTTAGGGAGGTACTCACTGCAAACTCTAGTGTACTACTGCTTTCAGGTATATATTTTGCAGTAGTTTATGGATACGTGTGAACATAAGCTCTCTCTCACAGAAACTGGTGTATATCTAGGTTATGGGACTTTGTTAGAAAGTGAACTACCTGAGATGAAATTAGAGTCTACTATAAAAGGAAAGGTCTCACCCGAGTAATGAAGCTGAAGGGTTGTCATTCCACACGTGAAGTCTCTGGACACAGTCTGAAGTGAAGCATGTTGAGGTGGCAATCGTTGCGTTGGTTAGGTTGTGATCGGCGGATGCAATATTATTTGGTTTGGATTGGGAGATGCATACGGGGAAGTGGGCCCTATCCAAGGGTTCCAGGACTGGGGGAAGTAGGGGCTCTATAGTGGAGATGTGAGGTTCCTGCTGTCTTAGGGTTCAAAAAGACAATCGATAGTTAATGTTATCATCACATTATTTGTTAATTGGGTTAACTTTGAAAAGTCCTTTCGTTATGGTTTGCTGTACAGTATCCAGTATCTTGTATATAGCTGTGCTATTGGATGCTTCTAATCTACTTGGTCTAGGCTTTTGAGAGAGTCTGCGTATCAAATACACAGCCTATATATTAAAAGGATTCAGTTTGTGTTTTGAGAAACTTTGAGACATACAATTGATTTTCCCCCTCTCATATTAATTAACTACTGATTTATATGTCTACATTTTGCTAGGAGTGTACATAAACACCATTGCCTCCACCAAAGCACTGTGACCCATCCTTCCCGCCCACTCCCACCCCCCACTGGCCCAGGAAGCTACATGTCTACCCCTCATCACTGGGTTTTTACTTTGGTGCCCTACTTACAATTTGATCAGGTCCAGCTTTTAGTTTTAGATCTTCTTACTCAACTTCTGTTGATGAGTGGGATCATCCCATACTCATCTTTATCTTTCTGACTTAGTTCACTTAACATAATTCCTTCTAGCTCTGTCCAAGATGGGTCAGAGAAGGTGGGTTCATTGTTTTTGATAGCTGCATAGTATTCCATTGTGTATATATACCACAGCTTTCTCAGCCACTCATCTGTTGTTGGGCACCTGGGTTGCTTCCAGGTTTTAGCTACTATGAAGATAGGAGTACACACCTCTTTTTGGTTTGGTGTTATAGAGTCCTTGGGGTATAACCCCAGGAGAGGAATTACTGGATCATATGGAAGGTCTATGTCTAGCCTTGTGAGAGTTTTCCAGACTGCTCTCCACAGAGGCTGTACCAATTTACATTCCCACCAGCAATGTAAAAGGGTTCCTCTGTCCCCACATCCTCTCCAGCATTTGTTGCTGCTGTCCTTTTTGATGTATGCCATTCTTACAGGAGTGAGGTGGTATCTTAGTGTTGTCTTAATTTGCATTTCTCTGACAATCAGTGACCTAGAGCAGTTTTTCATATGTTTATTAGCCTTTTGGATCTCCTCTGAGGTGAACGTTTTGTTCATATCCTCTGCCCATTTTTGGATGGGGTCATTTGCTTTTTTGGTGCTAAGTTTGCTGAGCTCTTTATATATTTTGGTGATTAGTTTCTTGTCTGATGTATGGCATGTGAAGATCTTCTCCCATTCTTTGAGGGGTCTCTTTGTTTGTTTAATGGTTTCTTTGGCTGTGCAGAAGCTTTTCAATTTGATGTAGTCCCATTGGTTTGTTTCTGCTTTAGTCTTCTTTGCAATTGGGTTTGATTCATCAAAGATGTCCTTGAGGTGTAGGTGGG
The DNA here is from genome assembly GCF_950295315.1 of Erinaceus europaeus. Lineage (NCBI taxonomy): Eukaryota > Metazoa > Chordata > Mammalia > Eulipotyphla > Erinaceidae > Erinaceus > Erinaceus europaeus. Next base: position 89,320,871 of record NC_080166.1, read on the forward strand.
AAAGTGTTTTACCAATGTTTTCCTCTAAGTATTTGATTGTTTCTGGTCTGACATCTAGGTCTTTGATCCATTTGGAGTTGATTTTTGTTTCTGGTGAGATAAAGTGATTCAATTTCATTCTTCTGCATGTTTCAACCCAGTTTTCCCAGCACCATTTGTTGAAAAGAGCCTCCTTTTTCCATTTAATCCTTTGGGCCCCCTTATCAAAGATTAGATGCCCATAGGTGTTGGGATTTACTTCTGGGCTTTCAATTCTGTTCCACTGGTCTGTGTGCCTATTTTTGTTCCAGTACCATGCTGTTTTGATGATGATGGCTTTATAATATAGTTTAAGGTCTGGGAGTGTGATGCCTCCATTTCTGTTTCTTTTCCTCAAGATGGTTTTCGCAATTCTAGGTGTTTTCAGGTTCCAGATAAATGATTGTAGTGTTTGTTCTATTATCTTAAAGAAGCTTGGTGGAACTTTGATGGGTATTGCATTAAATTTGTATATGGCTCTGGGGAGAATATTCATTTTGATGATATTTATTCTTCCAATCCATGAGCATGGGATATCTTTCCATTTCTTGGTATCACTTTCTATTTCCTTGAGTAGCGACTCATAGTTTTCAGCATACAGGTCTTTCACTTCTTTGGTCAACTTTATTCCTAGGTATTTGATTGATTTTGCTGAAACAGTAAATGGGAGAGATTTCTGGATGTCCTCTTCTTAAGATTTATTGTTTGCATAAAGAAATGCCACTGATTTTTGTACATTGATTTTGTAGCCTGATACCTTGCTATACTGCCTAATAACTTTCAGTAATTTTCTACTGGATTCTTTAGGTCTTTCTATGTATACTATCATATCATCTGCAAATAGTGAGAGCTTGACTTCTTCCCTTCCAATCTGTATTCCTTTGATTTCTTTCTCTTACCTGATTGCTATGGCAAGAACTTCCAATACTATGTTGAAGTGTAACGGTGACAGTGGACAGCCCTGTCTAGTCCCCGAAGTCCTAAATATATTTTTTAAACTTTAGAAATTTTCAGAGTTTTCCCTCCCCCAACCCTTAAAGCAGTTTGCTGTATATTTAAGTGGTAAAAAGACATAGAGATGCTACAAACATATTTATACTTGGAGTATTTTAAAATGGCTTTAATAAAAAGGCTGTTGTGATTTTAAAATGATTTTTAAAGCCTATTAAATTTAATTTTTGTATAGTTCACCTCATTAGACTTGAAACTGACATTGGGTTAAAAAACTGTATTTTACTGTAAACTGTAAACATTAATCCCCCCAATAAAGAAAAAAAATCCCATTTCTTTAAGAAATCAGTGATAAATAAATGAAAGATTTATGTCAAATTTGTTGACCTAGATAGTAATCTGTGCATGTATGAATTTAAAATTCTACAAATATTGGTTTGAAATTAGAAATGACCAAAATACATGCCAACAAAAAATAAGAAGAAAAACAGTGATTCAGTATTGGTGAACATTTTCCATGAAACAAGCTCTATTTTTATACAGATTTAGAGAAGTCACCTTAAAGCATATTTAAGTCAACAGAAACTGTTCTAGGTAAATGAATGTAATCATCATGGTCACTGACACACAATATAATCTTGTTTCAGTGTTTTATTCTTTAACCAAATGACTCATAAGCTCATGAAAAAACCTTTTCTAGTACAGGTAAATCTGAGCTTAGCATGAAATATTCTGAATATTTCTGCTCCTCTTAAGATGAGTATTTCAAAAAATAACAGCTCCTTCCTGGAAGGTGTAATTGGCTTTTTGGTTTGGAATGTCTAAAAATGACTGTCCTTTTGTGGAATGTATTTTAGAACAAATGAGAATATACTTTTTCCTTTTTCCATCCATCAAAATCCTACCGATCGCTTTAGAGTTTAGCCTAAATGTGGTTTCTTTTATACAACTTTGTTTTACTTTTAGGTAGAGATAATCACCCAGTGTAATTTTGGGGAGAGGTAGCATCTTTTGTAATATTTATTTCAATTTGTCAAGTCAGATAATTGATGTATGTATTTGGTTTTACCCCATGGAAACTATATATTATTAAACTTTACATCTCCCATTGTACTTTAGTTGATTTAAATGTGCTAAGTGATCAATAAATGAGTATATTTTATTTCTAAATATTGAAATGTTATCAAAATAGCATTTACTTATTCTTGTAAATAAAATTATACAGAAAGTAGTTATAAGTCTCTTTTTATTTACTAGTCTTTCTTGCTAGAGGGAACATTGACTTTTTAATTTATTTTTATTTCAGTTCTTCTGAGTTATCTTTCTTTTTTTTTTTTTTTTGCTCGGTGCCTACACTACAAATCCACTACTCCTGGAGGCCATTTTTTCCCATTCTATTGCAATTGTTGTTGTTATTGTTATTGTTGCCATTGCTGTTTTTATTGTTGGTTAGGACAGAGAGAAACGGAGAGAGGAGGGGAAGACAGAGGGGGAGAGAAAGATAGACAGGAAGTCAGGTTGGCATCATGATAGTGTCTAGAACCTGGTGGCTGTAAAAAAGTTAATTTATAAAGCAGAACAAATTGTTGACTAACCATGAACCTAAAAGCAAGAATATGGCAGATGAAGATTGGGAGTCTCCATTTTGCAAAAAGCTTGTAGTTCTATTTTAGTTTTTGGTATATTCCAAGGGGCCCATGGATTTCTATTGAATTTTTTTTTTTGCCTCCAGGGTTATTGCCGGGGCTCGGTGCCTGCACCACGAATCCACAGCTCCTGGAGACTATTTTTTTCCCTTTTGTTGCCCTTGTTGTTTTATCATTGTTGTGGTTATTATTATTAGTGTTGTTGTTGCTATCGTTGGATAGGACAGAGAGAAATCGAGAGAGGAGGGAAGACAGAGAGGGGGAGAAAAAGATAGACACCTGTAGACCTGCTTCACCGCCTGTGAAGCGACTCCCCTGCAGGTGGGGATCCTTACTCTGGTCCTTATGCTTTGTGCCATGTGCACTTAACCCGCTGCACTACCGCCCAACTCCCTGAACTTTTTTAAGTTTTCACACTCCACAATACTCTTCTTAGTTTATAATTTTAATATGTTTTTGGACATCTATGAGAAAATCAGTTTCATTAGTTACCATTATTTAATTGCCTTCCTCTCTCAGAAATTTGATAATCTCCTATTTGCTGATTGCTCCCCCCCAATTGTCTTTGCTGCTTTGAGTTTAAGTCTGTGTGTCTGTCTACCTAAATCTTACTGGGATTTGGTCAGCCTTGAATACTAATCAGCAAATATTTGTCAAATGCTTATTCAGTTGCTGTGCTAAATTCTGCAAGTGGAGGTAGGTAAAATTCTTTGTATTGTATATCTGCATACCTTTGTGCTATCATGCAGTACTTTATAATGTGGAGAACTAACCTTACAGAGAAACCAATATTTCAGCAATATTCTTTTTTAAAAAAAAATTATTAATAAAATGTAAATATTGACAAGAGGGGTACAATTCCACACAATTTTCACCACCAGAGAACTCCGTATCAAATCCCCTCCCTTGATAGCTTCCCTATTCCTTCTCCCTCTGGGAGTATGGACCCAGGATCCTTGTGGGGCACAGAAGGTGGAAGGTCTGGCTTCTGTAATTGCTTCCCTTCAGCAATAGTCTTTTCCTTTTACAAAAGTGGGTCTGGGGCAGCCGGGTGGTGGCATACCTGGTTGAGTGTACATGTTATAGTGCATAAGATGGGTTGCTTTGGATTGACCTTCTCGTGGTGCATCCCGTGAGTACCCATTCATTGGGGAAACTGACGATCCTTCCTAGCCGACTGAATCCACATGGATTCCAGTCACTTTCAAAGCCAGCAACAAGCAGCTCCTGACAGCTTTCAACCTGATGCTGTTGACTGGCTACGGAAGAAGGGCAAACGCTAGAAGAAGAAAGTGCATAAGATCAGGGTTCAAGTCCCCAGTCCCTACCTGCAGGGGGAAAGCTTCTCTGTCTCTCTCCTTCTCTATATCCCCCTTCCCTCTCAATTTCTGGCCATCTCTATAAAAAAAATAATAAAGATAATAAAAAGTAACTTAATAAAGTTTTTTTTTTAAATGGGGCAGGGCAGATAGTATAATGGTTATGCATGCACAATGACTTTGATGCCTCAGGCACCAATGGTCCCAGGCTCAATTCCCAGCATAAGCATATGCCAGAGCTTAGCATGAACTGGTTACTATATATATTAAAAGTAAAAGCAAACAAGGGTGGGGGTAGATAGCACGATGGTTATGCAAACAGACTCTCAAGTCTGAGGCTCCATCAAGTCCCAGGTTCAATCCCCCACACCACCATAAGCCAGAGCTGAGCAGTGCTCTGGTTTAAAAAAAAAAGTAAAAGCAAACAAATGGAACATTGAAGCACAGTGAAGTATCTCTGTACATTCATAGGATAGTTAATTCAAAATAAAACTCTGACAATACCAAGTACTGCAGAGGAAGCAGAAACAACTAGAACTCTCATACATTCCTAATCATACAGCAGCAATACGTTACTACATAACCCTGCTACATAAGAGATCACTGCTGTCATCAGTCAAGGAATTCACAGCAACAGCTGTATAGACAAGAAGGGGTTTATCGGCCTGAAAAACAATCTAGTTGTGAGACTGTTGGCAAGCTTCAATGAATAGGAAGTGGAGGTCTGCTTTTATACCAAGCGCAGTGAGGGTGACATCATAATCTATACATATTTAGGAGTTTCCAGGAAAGATCATGCATGTTTATGAAAAGCAGAAATGGGCACACTTAGTAGAAGAACATGTAATGATCTTCTAGCACATGTCCAGGAAGTGGAAGAGGAACATCATTAGAGGCACATACCACAGTTCTGGAAGGACTCCATTTTACATCCTCCACTGACCAGTCCTGCCTGGTGCAGGGTCTGGAATCCTTATCAGAAAGGCTTTGCCTTGGGTTCAGTCAAAGCCAAACACCTCATCACAGACCCCTGCAAGCGTCAACCCGGCTTTGACCTAGCACGTTATGATTGGGCCCTCCTCAATCGCTATCGAACAGGCCATGGCCGGTGCGCCACTATGTTCCATCGCTGGGGAGCCAGAGACGACCCGAACTGCCCCTGCGGCTACAGACAGACTATGACCCACATAGTCAACGACTGCCACCTCTCCAGATTCAAAGGAGGTCTCGAAACTTCACATCAGGCTCAACCTGATGCTGTTGACTGGCTACGGAAGAAGGGCAAACGCTAGAAGAAGTCAAAGCCAAAAGAACCTAACTATAATATGTAACTGCTTCTGGGGAATTGTTGTCATATCCCTCAAACTACAAGCCTTAAGTCAGTTTTTGTTTTTCTTAACCCCAGAAAGTCCATGTCAGTTTTATTCAGGAAAAAAAAAAAAAAAAAAGGAAAGAGTTGAAAAGCTGCAAAAAGTTCTGGCACTGCCATGATTTGGACTTGCGTCTGAAAGAGTGGAATGAAGACCTTACTGATACTTTTTTTACTTGTGTGGAGTTTGTATGGATTCACATTTTGATAACAATAAGTGTCTTCTTTTTCTTTTTTTTCTCCCTCCTTTGCCAAGTCAAATTTATCATCTCTCTAGAGTGTTATGCTATTGAGAAGGGTTAAATAGAGCAACTCTTCTATGTTCAGAGACATAATCTAAAATGGTTTCAGGTCAGACTCCATTTCCACAGAGGGAAAGATGTCAATCTGCCTCCTGGGCATGCTCACCACAGGATCCTCTCCTGGGAGAATGTGGAACTCTCAGGAAACAGTGGTAGTCCATTCTGGCTGCTATGAGAAGCCTTGCTCTCAGGTTTGCCTCTTGATTGTTTTACAAGGCCTTGCTGCTCTGTTCAGTAATTCCTATTTCTTTCTTTCTTTTTTTCTTTCTCTCTCTCTCTCTCTTTTTTTTTTTTTTTTTTTTTTTTGCCATAACACTGCTCAGCTCTGGTTTATGGTAGTGCAGGGATTGGGGATTGAACCGGGACTTTGGAGCCTCAGGCATGAGAGTCTCTTTGCTCAACCATTATGCTATCTATCCCTGCCCACTCCTTTTATGTCATTTTCCAGGAGCATGTTGGACCAGATTACCAAGTGACTTGACACCCAATACTTCCTTAGTACTTTGCTCAGTGGGATGTATTTACTAGGGTTTTTGGTTTTTAATTGGTTGGTTAATAATTTACAGTACAAGTCGTTGGCATATGGGTACAGTTTCTCACCTTACCAAGATAGATGTCTGCAAAACTCTCAAATTATGCCCATCATTGTGTACTAGGACCTACAATCCTCCCCTCCCCCAACCCACTTTCTGTCCTCTTTTCCCAATTTACTAGGAATTTTGCAGCCTATAGGTAGGTGGGTCTGATAAATGATGGGTGATTTCCTCCTTTCCCAGGTTGAGCTCAGTTTCTGCAGAGAAATGACATGTTCCTACCTGTGGTCTTGAGAAAGCTTCCATTATTCACCTTAATTTCCTCATTGCCAAATAAAGATACCTATAATGGCTTGATCAAATAGTCACTGTGGCCTGATTAAACAAGGAACGTCAGAAAATGAATGCCTTGTATGGTCTCTTTTGTTGATATTACTCTCTGTGTTCATGAATGGTACAGACAACACACACACACACACACACACACACACACACCCTCGTTCTTTTGTCAACTTTGGCATTTATCATGGCATTCTAGATTCTATGAGGGTCAATTTGATAGGGTTATAGGCTTAAAATTATATTCTATAGGGTGAGTGATATGCATATATCTGCCATCCAAGTAGATCTCTTTTAAATTACTGGGAAACATTTAGAAGGTTGTTTTGTTAGTTTACATGATGGGAGAATTATCTTTTCCTTGGTGAGAACCAAGTTGTATTGTACTTGATGTTGTTGGTATTTTTTTTAATGATTCTCATTTCCTTTTTACTGGTTACTAGTTGGTTTTGGTTTGATGTTGCTGATATTTAAAACGGAAATGATCTTAAATTTTAAGCCAGGAAGACACATCTGAGTTAGGTTTTCCACAAATGTAATTCCATCTAGGAGTGTTAGAGAGCAATAAAAATTAGTGACACTTTAATTGCAAGTGTATTCTAGAGACTAAATCCCTTGATATTCATCTTTCTTTGATTTTTTTCCCCCTTCTCTTTCTCCCTCAATCTCTTTTATCTCTTGTCTTTCTTCTCTTTCAAACTGCTTCCATGGTGACTTCTACATGTGTTTAAACCTCAAGGAATAAAGTCACTTTGTAGTTCCTACAGTAATGTCCGTCTATGAATTGAGCCCAGGTCACCTCTGCTTTCAACCTTGTCTGGTTTTTCATGGTAAAGGCATAAAGAGTCCCCTGCAGGATATCGAAGAATCACTACATCTTAGAGTCCCAGGGGTATGATAAATGAAGAGATTGCTCATATGAACTTGCTAGCAAAAAAGGATAACAGGAATCTCAAATTATGTATTTGTTCGTGAAAAGATTTGAGGCTTCATTGAGTCCCTTAATTCCATACCTCTCATTGAAGCTGGTACTTACTGCAGTATCTCAATAGAAGATTTTGGAGAACATCTTGTGTTGATATTCATATTGTATCGTATTATAACTCTGGTGCTTGGCAGGGACACATACTTCACTCTTTAGAAAAAAAAAGTTAATATTTGCTTGATTCCCTGATAAAAGAAATACTACAAAGAATATTGCAAAACCTTAAAGGTTTGGCAGGGTTATCCACGTGGGTGGAAATATGTTGTTCTGAAGCCAAGCTGGAACTGCTTGTGAAAATATAGCATACTAAATCCATTAAAAAATCAAAGCCCCAGCCATGGAAAAAAATACGTATGTTATCATGAAGAGCAACAAAGCCCAGGGACTTTACCAGTACCTATTATATAAACAAAATAACAACCATGTTATGAAAATGCTAGATCTCTGACAGTAGAGATAATTATAATCTTCATTATGCTGATTTTAACCATTATCAGCTTCCCACTGTTTTTAGATCTATGCCTGTTGGGTGTTAATCTGTTTATTTCATGTTCCTATTTCCATTTTGTGTCTCCCATTATCATATAGCATAACACTCTTGCCTCTCAGAGGGCTAAGCTACTTACACTTGGAAGACCTGTTAAGCTTGCCTTTGTTCTTATTGGGCATATATATAAAATCAAGCATTGGGGTATATGCCAAGTCAACAGGTAAAAGTTTTAGCTTTACTCCAATTTTACTCTTTGTACATTTTTTAAAAATGTCTTTACTGGGGAATTAATGGTTTTCAGTCAACAGTAAAATGAAATACAATACTTTGTATATGTGTAACATTTCTCAGTTTCCCACATAACAGTTCAAACCCCATGAGGTCCTCTTCTGTCTTCCAGGATCTGAACCCTCCCCCCAACCCCAGAGTCTTTTACTTTGGTGCACTGCATTAACTTCAGTCCAAGTTCTGCTTTGTGTTTTCCCTTCTGTTCTTATATTTGTACTTCTGTGTTTATTTGATTTATGTATGTAGCCATTTAGCCAAACATAACTTCTTATAAAAGTTTTGGTATAGTAATGCTTTTCCCTTTATGCCACATGATAAATATGTGGGACAAAGGAGTGTGAAAGGGCTGTAAAATGTTAGTTGATTGGGTAGAAAATTTAGCATTTTAAAAATGGAGGTATTGTTGGCTTTTTTTTTTTTTTTTTTGCCTTCAGGGTTATTGCCGGGGCTCAGTGCCTGCACCACGAATCCACTTCTCCTGGAAACTATTTTTTTCCTTTTTTGTTGTCCTTGTTGTTTTATCGTTGTTGTAGTTATTATTATTGTTGTTGTTGTTATTGATGTTGTTGGACAGGACAGAGAGAAATGGAGGGAGGAGGGGAGACAGAGAGGGGGAGAGAAAGATATATACCTGTAGACCTTGCTTCTCCGCTTGTGAAGCGACCCCCCTGCAGGTGGGGAGCTGGGGGCTCCAATGCACTACTGCCCGACCCCCTGTTGTTGGCTTTTATGACCAGACTCTGCCCATCACCAAAGTACCAGTATCCTTTTGTTATTTGTTTTTTTTTTACATTTTTATTTATAAAATGGAAATATTGACAAGACCATAGGATAAGAGGGGTACAATTCCACACAATTCACACCACCAGAACTCCATATCCAATCCCCTCCCCTGATTTTATCCCTCTGGGAGTATGGCCCAGAATCACTGTGAAGCGACCCCCCTGCAGGTGGGGAGCCGGAGTTTGGGGCAGGGATCCTATGCTGGTCCCTGTGCTTCGGACCATGTGCGCTAAACTGTTGCACTACCCCCCCCCCATTTACTTATTTATTTGTTTGTTTGTTTGTTTTGCCTCTGGGGTTATTGCTGAGGCTCAGTGCCTGCACCATGAATCCACTGCTCCTGGAGGCCATTCCCCCCCCTTTTGTTGCCCTTGTTGTGGTTATTATTATTGTTGATGTTGTTCGTTGTTGGATAGGACAGAGAGATATGGAGAGAGGAGGGGAAGACAGAGAGGGGGAGAGAAAGACAGACACCTGCAGACCTGCTTCACCGCCTGTGAAGTAACTCCTCTGTAGGTAGGGAGCTGGTGGCTGGAACTGGGATCTTTCCACCGGTCCCTGCGCTTTGCGCCACGTGCGCCTAACTTGTTGCTACCACCAGACCCCCCATTTATTTATTTTTAACCAGAGCACTGATCAGCTCTGGCTAATGGTGGTATAGAGGATTGAACCTGAGACACCAGAGCCTCAGGCATGAGAGTCTGTTTGCATAACCATTATGCTACCTACAACCCCCCCCCCCCCCCCCCCCGTTTTGTCTTCTGGTCTTGATGGAATTGGAGTTCAGAGCCCTCTGGTCATCTTCCCCTAACATTTACCCTTCTGATAGTATGCACCAAAGATCTTTATGGGGTGCAGAAAATGGAAGATCTGTTAATTGCTTCTCTGCTCGACATAGGTGTTGGTATTTTGACCCATACCTCCAGCCTGTTTCCGTCTTTCCCTAGTGGGCTAGGGCTCTTGAGAGGTGAGGTTCCAGGACATATTGGTGAGGTCATCTGCCCCAGGAGTTCAGGATGAAATCATGATAGCATTCACAACTTGGTGTCTGAAAGGCAGTTAAGATATAAAGCTGACCAAAATGTTTAATAAACAGGAACCAAAGAAAGGAGGAATAGAGCAGATGGGAATAGGGATTTAAGGGCAAAAAGAAGTTAGGATATCTATTTTTAGGTATGTTCCTCGGCACACATGACATCGGTAATTTTTGCTGGATCTTGCTAGTTAACATGGAGGCAGTATAAAAATATTGTCAGATTTGAGAATTGGACTAGAAAACTGGATCAGGGCAGAGAGTAGCTCCCAAACTTGAGGAAAATATATAAATACAATACGTATTTACTACTTCAATCTGACTCAGGGCCTATATCTATTCATTTTAGCACAGGAGCCTGTGTAACCTCTGAGTAACTGTCAGTCTCTGTTTACAGTCCATGGTCACACATGGGAACATTCTAGGCTGCACTCATTTCAGGACCAGTCTTCCTCGAGTGGCAGAGTAGGATGACCCAGCTTCCCTTCAGAGAGTGGGGCAGTCCTTACCATTTCTAGTCCATAGTGTGGATAAGATCCCGAAGAGGCCCACAAGAGGGCTTATAAGGACGTTCCTGATGGAATTGACCAGTGATGGGGTCTATTAGATGTCTAGACCCATTGAAGCTGTGGGGGAATCCAAGGATTCCCTGACTAGGGCTCCCGGTCATAGGGTGGCCTGGCAGTGATCAAGAAGGCCATCATTAAGTGAGCCAGACTCTTGCCCCTTTCTAGCTTTTGTTGTCCCTTCTCTCTCTCCCTACTCCCTCATTCTTATCTTTTTTGCTTGTTTATTATCTTTATTTATTTGATAGAGACAACCAGAAATCAAGAGGAAGGAAGATACAGAGAGAAAGAGAGACAGACACCTACCTACATCCCTGCTTCACCACTCATGAAGCTTTCTCCTGTAGGTGGAGACCGGGGGCTTAAACCCAGGCCCTTGTGTACTGTAACATTTGTGTTCAACCGGGTGCACCACCACCTGGCCCCCAAATTTACTTATTTATATTTTCTTTATTTCTTTATTAGATAGAGACAGCCAGAAATCAAGAGGGAAAGGGGTGATAGAGAGGGAGAGATACAGAAACACCTGCAGCACTGCTTGACCACTTGCAAAGCTTTCTCCCCCTGCAGGTGGGGACTGGGGGCTCAAACCCAGGTTCTTTTTTTTTTTTTTTTTCTCCAGGGTTATTGCTGGGCTCTGTGCCTGCACCATGAATCCACTGCTCCTAGAGGCCATTCCCCCCCCCCTTTTGTTGTTGCCCTTGTTGTTGTAGCCTCGTTGTGGTTATTATTATTGCCATTGTTGATGTCGTTCGTTGTTGGATAGGACAGAGAGAAATGGAGTGAGGAGGGGAAGACAGAGGGGGAGAGAAAGGCAGACACCTGCAGACCTGCTCCACTGCCTGTGAAGCGACTCCCCTGCAGGTGGGGAGCCGGGGGCTCAAACCGGGGTCCTTACGCCGGTCCCTGCGCTTTGCACCACATGCGCCTAACCCACTGCGCCACCGCCCGACGCCCAAACCCAGGTTATTGTGCACTGTAACATATATGCTCAACCAGGTGTGCAACCATCTGGCTCTTGTAGTCCCCTCTCTACCTGATAAACTTAGGCTTTCTCCCAGTTATTAAAGCACTTCTTCTTCTAGCGTTTGCCCTTCTTCCGTAGCCAGTCAACAGCATCAGGTTGAGCCTGATGTAAAGTTTCAAGACCTCCTTTGAATCTGGAGAGGTGGCAGTCGTTGACTATGTGGGTCATAGTCTGTCTGTAGCCGCAGGGGCAGTTCGGGTCGTCTCTGGCTCCCCAGCGATGGAACATAGCGGCGCACAGGCCATGGCCTGTTCCATAGCGATTGAGGAGGGCCCAATCATAACGTGCTAGGTCAAAGCCGGGTTGACGCTTGCAGGGGTCTGTGATGAGGTGTTTGTTCTTTACCTCAGCTGACTGCCAGCTCTGTTTCCAAGAGACTGGAACAGAGAAGTTCAGTGTAGGCGTAGGAGACCAGATTGGGTGACGAGACATCAAGCATTGAACAGGGTGGGCGAAGATATCCACGTATATTGGCAGGTCCGGTCGAGCGTAGACGTGGGAAATGAACTTAGATGATGCCGCATCCAGACGAATATCTGGCGGGGCGATGTTGCTAAGAACTGGCAGCCATGGAACCGGGGTGGAACGTATGGTTCCAGAAATTATCCTCATGGAGGAATATAATTTGGAATCGACCAAGTGGACATGGGGGCTGCGGAACCATACTGGGGCACAGTATTCTGCAGTGGAATAGCATAATGCCAGAGATGATGATCTTAGTGTGGAAGTGCTCGCGCCCCATGAGGAGCTGGCTAGTCTTGCAATGATGTTATTCCTCGCGCCCACCTTTGCTGCAGTTTTTATGAGATGTTGGTGAAATGACAGAGTGCGATCGAGAGTAACGCCAAGATAGACTGGCTGGGCTTCATGCCGGATTCTCGTATCGCCAAGCTGCACATAAGCTCACGAAAGGCATGGTGTAGATGGAAAACAGATGATACCGTTTTAGCAGTGCTAGGAATTAGTCGCCATTTTTTACAGCAATCAGATATCAGAGACATGTCTTTCGTGAGTGTTTCCTCGAAGATGTCGAACTTTGATGCCTGAGTTGCACAGCAGATGTCATTGGCGTAGACGAACTTCCTTGAAGATGTTTCTGGGAGATCATTGATGTAAATATTAAATATCCTAGGAGCCAGAACAGAGCCCTGGGGGAGGCCACTTGAGACAAGTCTCCATCTGCTAGACTTGTCACCCAGATGTACCCAGAATCTTCTGTTTTGGAGAAGAAACGATATAGTGTTGGCCACCCATGGAGGCAGGCATCTTGAGATCTTGACCAGGAGACCACAGTGCCAGACCGTGTCATAGGCTGCTGTGAGATCAACAAAGACAGCACCTGTCTTTAAATTCTTCTGGAATCCATTTTCAATGTAAGTTGAGAGGGCCAGGGTTTGTTCGCAGGTAGATCTTCCTGGGCAGAAACCAGCCTGGGCGGGTGATAGGAATTTCTCTGTAAGATGAGAAATACGTGATAGAAGCAGCCTCTCAAGGAGTTTGTAACACACGGAGAGGAGAGAAATTGGTCTATAGCTGGCGGCCAGTGTTGGGTCTTTCTTTGGTTTCAAAACCGCTATAATCTTCGCACGATGCCAAACTTTGGGCATAGACTCAGATTCCAAGATGTGGGACAGGAATGAAGCGAGCCACTTCTTTGCCGCGGGGCCCAGGTTAAGAATGAGTTCTGGGGTGATGTTATCATAGCCAGCAGCTGTTCCCGGTTTAACCCTCTTCAAAGCGTTTTCCAGTTCAGACAGTGTAAAGGGAGAGAGTTTTGGAGATGGACAAGCACTGAGTGTTGATGATACTTTTTTAAGTTTAGACTGATAGTGGCACATTGAAAAAAAAATATCCTAGCAGTAAAGATCAAATGCTGTAGACTATTTCAGGTATGAATTTTACAGTGGCAAAATATTTTGATATGCCTAGAATGAGACAAAGTTGAAAACAGATGTAGGAAAAAATGCTCAGTCACTGACTATCAGAAATGCAAAGACAACATGAAATACTACTTGATAGCTTGAGGATGCCATACATTAGAAAGGACAGGAACAATTTCTGGCAAGGATGGGGAGGGGGAGAAGCCTTGTTACACTGCTGCTAGGAATGTGAGTTGGTCCAGCTCCTGTGGAAAGCAGTCAGGAGAATCCTCAGAACTCTAGAGATAGACCTACCCTATGATCCTTCTCTTGGGCATTTACCCTAAGAACATAAAAACATCTAGCCAAAGAGATTTATGTATACCTGTTTTCACAGCAGCATGATTTGTGGTAGCTAAAACTTGAGAACAACCCAGATGCCCTCACATGGCTCAGAAATTCTTGGGGTATTTCAAAAGTGTAAATGCCATCATGTAGAAATTGTTCAAAGCAGATGATAGATTTCAAGATAATATATTTCTTTCTGAATGATGGGGGGGGGTCTTACTTGTCTTTGTTAATGTTATTTCCTGAACCTGCCAGATATATTTATCTGAAGGGATTACTGGAGAAATGGTAGGTGTTCTTGGTGTTGGAGGACAATGGAAATTGGGTTGTTGTTCCTGGGATTTGCTGAGAGGAGCTGAAGTGGGGTCAGAAAGAAGAGAGTAGCTATTTTAGGACCTTCTGTATTAGAACTTCAGTCTGGCATCATATTTTGTTTGAACTAGATTGCCAGAATATTAGACACATCCCCATATAAATACAGACATGTTTCTAAAAATACTTTTTATTTATTTATTAGTGATTTAATATTGATTTACAAAATTATATGTTAACAGAATTTAATTCCACACTCTTCTCACCATCAGCGTTCTGAGGCCCTAATCCCTCCATTGCAAACCACCGCGGTTCTCCCAAGGTTGCAGACATGGGTTAACTATAATCTCTACAACTATCTGTCTACATTTGTACATAATTGACCCCTTTCCCTTCCAGGTCCAGTCCTCTCTTCCCCTCCAAGCGCTCATGACTCTATTACTACATCCAAATGTTCTTCCCTTTTTCTCTGCGGGTCCTGATGGAGCCTCCTATCACTTCTCTCCCACTGGAAGTATGAATCAAAATAGTTTTTCAGGGGCAGAAGGTAGGAGTTCTGGCTTCTGTAATTGATTGTCTGCTGGACATGGGCATTGACAAGTTGATCCATACCCCCACCTTGTTTCTATCTTTCCCTAGTGGGGTATAGCTCTGGAGAGGCGAGGTTCCAGGACACACTGGTAAGGTTGTCTGCCCAGTGATGTCAGGAAGGAATTACGGTAGCATCTGCAGCTTGATCCCTGGAAGGTGGCTGGACATGAAGTAAGACAAAACGATTAATGAACAGGAACCAAAAAGTAGGAGCAGAGCAGATGAGATTAGGGATTTTAGAATGGAAGAAAGCTAGGAAGTCCATTTTAGGCCTGTTTCTAGAGTCTAAAATATTTTTCTGAAGCAAGTATACATAATGTTTTAATTATCTGATATTGTTAGTCACCCACGTCTTAGTTCTATTTCTAGTAGTAGTAAATAATAGTGTTACTCAAAAAAAGCTAGCTCTGCATTTGTGTAGCTTTAGACTTTTTTTTTTTTGGTGGTGTAGGATAATTTCTATTATCTGAATGAACCCCCTTAAACTCATTGAAACTGAACCCCTAAGTTGGTGATATGAGAAGGTAGGGCTTTGGGAGCTGATTAGGTTACAAGGATAGAGCCCTCATCAAGGGAATTAGTGTTCATATGAAAGAGAACCCAGAGAAAGTTCCCTTGCACCCATCTGTCCTGTGAAAATACAACAAAGTTTGTGGCCTAGAAGAGAAGAAGGTGAAAGTCACCTATGCATTATAAGTAGGGGAGTGGTGTGTTTAGATAAATGATTTAATTATTATTTTTTTATTTTTTCATTTCCTATTTGTAACTAATAGTAGGTTACAAGATTGTAAGATTACAGTGTATAGTTCCACTCCACACCCACCACCAAAGTTCCACTCCCTCCCACCTCCTAAAGATGACCACTTTAGTTTTCACAAGTCTTAGAAACAGTTTGCTTATTTGCTGCTGCTACTTCTTTTTTTTTATTTTCAAAGTTCATGTCTATCAGTTCTCTAGATTACACATATGAGTGAAAACATCTGGTAGTTGTCTTTCATATCCTTACTTATTTAGCTAAACATAATTACTTCTAATTCTGTCCATATTGTTCCAAAGAATACACAGTATCACAGTTCTTTCCTTCCTTCCTTCCCTCCATCCTTCCTTCCTTCATTCTTTCTCTCTATTCCTTCCTTTCTCTTTCATTTGTTCTTTCTTCCCTTTCTCTCTTTCCTTCCTCTCCTTCCTTCCTTCCTTCCTCTCTTTCTTTCTTTCTTTTTAAACATTTTATTTATTTATCAATGAGAGGAATAGGAAGAGAGAGAGAGAGAGAGAGAATGACCCAGACATTCTGGTACATGTACTGCTGGGGATTAATTAAACTCAGGACCTCCTGCTTGAGAGTCCAATGCCCTATCCACTGCACTACCTCCCAGACCACCTTCCTTCCTCCCTTCCTTCCTTCCTTCCTTCCTTCCTTCCTTCCTTCCTTCCTTCCACCCACAGTACTGAAACTTCTTTCAGTGTGATGGGGGCTGGGTTTAAACCTGGGTCACGCACATTACAAAGCAGAATCGTATCCCAAGTGAGCTATTTCGTCAACCTCATCCTGAAGTTTCTTAAGAATAGAGTCAAGATTATTTGAGATAGTACTAGTAGTTTAAAACTCACAACTCAATGATATCATGAATTCTGGGGAAAGGAAACCGGAAAGATGTTTTACAACTTTTTGGTGAAACATGGACAGATGATAAGACAGGGAAATTTAGGAGAGACATTCACATTGTGTGTATGTGAGCAAATTTTTCTTGAAAACTGGTGGAGTAAGATTCTCAATGACCTCTTTCTAAATGCCTCAAGACATCTTGTACATTGTTGGAGTATAATAAATGCTTAACATATGCTTAGTGAATGAACACAAAGTCATATAATGGGAGATTAGAGCACAAAAGAATTTTAGGTATTTAACTGACCTTCATGATGAGTGAAATAATTCTTAGAAGGTTTCAAAATGAAAGATAAAAGTTTTCACATTTCAAGGGTGTTATTTAAAAAGAACAGGGGTTCCTTAGACAATGAGCAGGGATCATTGTTATTTTCTTTTTTAAATAATTTTTTATTAGTGATTTAACAATGATTGACAAGATTGTGGTGTAAGAGGCGTATAATTCCATACAATTCCCACTACCAGAGTTCCATATCCACTTCCCTCCATTGGAGGTTTCCTTATTGTTTATCCCTCTGGGAGTATGGACCAAATATATATATATATATATTTAATATTTATTATTTATTCCCTTTTGTTGTCCTTGTTGTTTTACTGTTGTAGTTATTATTATTATCATCATTGTTGGATAGGACAGAGAGAAATGGAGAGAGGAGAGGAAGACAGAGAGGGGGAGAGAAAGACACCTGTAGACTTGCTTCACTGCCTGTGAAGCGACTCCCCGGAAGGTGGGGAACAGGGGTCTGGAGCCCAGATCCTTATATGGGTCCTTGTTCTTTGGGCCATGTGAGCTTAACCCGTTGCACTACCGCCCGACTCCCGGACCTTTGTGGGGAGTAGAAAGTGGGAGGTTTGGCTTCTGTAATTGCTTGGGTGTTGACAGGCTGATCCATACCCCCAGCCTGTTTCTATCTTTCCCCAGTGGGGTAGGGCTTTGAGGAGGTGGGGTTCCAGAGTACCTTGTTGAGGTGCTCTGCCCAGGGAACTCAGGTTGGTGTGATGGTAGCATCTGCAGCTTGGTGGCTGAAAAGAATTAAGATAAAAAGCAGAACAAGGGGGTCAGGCGGTAGCACAGTGGGTTAAGTGCATGTGGCACAACACGCGGACCAGTGGCAGGATTCCTGTTGGAGCTCCTGGCCCCCCACCTGCGGGGCCTCACTTCACAGGCGTGAAGCAAGTCTGCTGTTATCTGTCTTTCTCTCCTCCTCTCTCTCATCCCCTCCTCTCTCCATTTCTCTCTGTCCTATTCAACAACAACAACATCAGTAACAATGATAATAATAACCACAACAATGGTAAAACAAACAGGGTAACAAAAGGGAAAAATGGCCTCCAGGAGCAGTGGATTTGTGGTGCGAGCCCTGGCAATAACCCTGGAGGTTAAAAAAAAAAAATAGAACAATTTGTTTAATAATCAGGAACCTAGTATAGCAGATGACATTTGGGGTCTTTGTGTTGGAAGGAACTGGGAAGTCTTATTTTAGGTTATTAATTTTTGACTGAGCCCAACAGCTAACATGCAGGTAGGCTTAGGAGTTTTGTCTGGGAAGACGGTGTCAGGGTTGAGGATAGGACTAGAAAGCTGGATAAGGGCAGAGCAGAACCTGTATAACCTCTGCATCGCTGTCATTTTGAACTTGCATTCCATGCTTATAGCTAGGAACATTGTAGGCTGCACTGATTTCGGGACCAGTCTTCCTCAAGTGGCAGAATATGTTGACCCAGCTTCCTTCCAGATGATGGGGTGGCCTGATAGTGACTGAAAGGACCATCATCAGAGTGTGCCAGTCTCTTGTCCATATCCAGCTTTTGTAGTCTTTACTTTATTTGATATGGTTGGACTTAAGAGTGATAAGGAAAGTGAAATAGGGAGTAGGTGAGGAGGGTATCTAAGTCTAAGAAGAAAATATTTGATCAAGTACCTTGTGGTATCTTTAAAAACTTTTTTTATTGATTTAATTATGATCAACAAGTCTGTTGGATAAGAGGGGTACAATTCCACACATTTCCTACCACCAGAGTTCTGCATTTCACCCCTTCCATTGGAAGCTTTCCTGTTCTTTATCCCTCTGGGACTATGGACCCAGGATCATTATGGAAGGAAGGAAGGGAGGAAATTCTCTCCCTCTCTCTCTCTCTCTCTCTCTCTCTATATATATATATATATATATATATATATATAGTTGTAGCAGATTCCCAACATCTTGTGGGGGAGTCTTTAAATACTAGAAAGTTCTGGACTATTGGGATTGGCCATACTTGCACCTTACTATCTGTGTGGAATTTTGGAGTTACTAGAAATTCACTCCCATTTTGTTATTAGGCATATATAGACCTAAGAAATAAAAATAAAATCAAATAAGGACAAGACAATCTTGAACTATTTCAATTTGGTGACTTCTTCTAGCATTGAATGAATAAGTTTAAAAAATAGGTTATTGTTATTTATTTTTTTAAAAAGACTATTTATGAAATAGAAAGGCTGAGTATCATTTTATGCTTGAGCACTCAACACTTCATCCAATGTGCTACTTAGTTTCATGAGAGGTAGAGAATGGGGGGGGGGAGAGAGAGACAGAGAGAGAGAGGGAGAGAGAGAGAGAGAGAGAGAGAGAGAGAGAGAGAGAGAGAGATTGCCTGCTGGCCAAAGTATTCAGCTCTGCCACTTGATAGTTTTGGGGACTGAACCTGCAGCCCTCTGGAACCTCAGACATGTTAAGTCCAGATCTGCATCATCTCACATGCCCAATAACTTGTTGTTTTGGTCATTTTTCAGGCTTCACTGTTCTAGGTTGACTTTTTTTTTTCTTTAGAGAGAAAGAGACAGAGAGAGAGAGAGAGACAATGAAAGAGAGCATAGCACTGAAAGTTCCTCCAGTGAAGTGGGGTCTGGACTTGAACCTGGTTCATGCATATGACAAAACAGTGCACTATCCAAGTGAGTTATTTTGCCAGACTTCCAATAAAGTTTTTAAATAAATGTCAATTATAATTTTTTGTTCTAGTATACCAGAGGAAGATTTAAAAAAACATATATTCCTCCTCCTTATCCTCCTCTTCCCTATTATTACTATTTGCCTCCAGAGATGTCTCTGGGGCTGTGTGCTGGCACTACAAAACAATGGCTCCTGGCGGCTATTTTTTTCCTCTTTTAAAAAAGAAATTAAAAACATTTTAAAGGATAGGACAGTGAGAAACTGAGAAGGGATGGGGATAGAGAGGGAGAGAGAGGGGCCGGGTAGTGGCGCACCTGGTTGAGTACACATGCTACAATGCACAAGGACCCAGGCTCAAGCCCCCAGTCCCCACCTGCCGAGGGAAAGCTTTGTGAGTGGCGAAGCAGTGGTGCTGGTGTCTCTGTCTCTCTATATCTCTATTACCCCTTCCCTCTCAATTTCTGTCTCTAGCCAATAAATAAATAAAGACAATTTTTAAAAAAGAGAGGGAGAAAGACACCTGTGGACTTGTTTCACCACTTGTGAAGCATACGCCCTGCAGGTGGGGAGTAGGGGCTGGAGCCCAGGCTCTTGTGCAGGTTTTTCGCATAGCACTATGTGAGCTAACTTAGGTGAACCACCATCTGCCTCCCCTTATTATTATTTTTGGAAAGTTTCATTTATTAATGAGAGAGAAAGAGAGAGACACACCCACAGAGAGAGAACATGAACCATAGCCTCACTCTGGCACATGCGATTGTGGGAATTGAATTCAGGGCTTCATGTTCTCATGTCCAATGCTTTAGCCATTATACCTCTCGATAGACCATACCTACTTATTATTAATAAGAATATGTTTTTGCCTGAGGCACTGAGCTTTCAGGTTCAGTCCCGAACACCACTATAAGCCAGAGCTGGTCAGTGTTCTGCCCTTTCTTTCTCTCTTCCTTCTTTTCTTTCAAGATTTTTATTTATTTATTTATTAATGAGGAAGATAGGAGGAGAGAGAGAGAGAGAGAGAGAGAGAGAGAGAACCAGATATTCTGGTACATGTGCAGTTGGGGTTGAACTCAGAACCTCATGCTTGAGAGTCTTAACACTTTATCCACTGCACCACCTCCCAGACCATGCCTCTCCATTTCTCTGCATCTTTCTCTCTTCATCTCTCATTAGAAACTAAAAGTAAATAAAATATTTTTTCAAAGTATATGCCTTATAGCTAAGTCACTTGTGAGTAAAAAAAAAAAAAAAATTCTGTTTCTAGATGGGAGGGAGTAGCTTGCAGTAATCTTTGGTTCCTCCAGAGAACATTGAGAAAAGGGAGCTAAAAATCATCTTCTTTTTAATTTTATTATTACTTTTAACCCAAGTACTGCTCAACTCTGGCTTATGGTGGTACAGGGGATTGAACCTGGGACTTCAGAGCCTCAATCATGAGAGTCTCTTTGCATAACCATTATGCTATCTACCCCTGCCCTAAAAATCATCTTCTTGAAGGTATCTGATGCTGCTGAGGGAATGAGAACAGATGAACTAAGACTTTAGGGAAGGAATAATCAAAGAGGCTACATCATCTCTGTGGCTCCTTTTAGCCGTTTGTCAACTTGGAGTGGAGGGGAGAGGCTGACACTGGGCTTTGTACTGGTAGAGGGTGGGGATGGGATACAACCCCAGAGGCCTGGGATCACTCTAGCAGGAATATTTTTCTTACTCCACACATCTGCCAAACATTGGGGCTGTAGAGAGGGGGAAAGGGAAAGCCTAAGGAGCAGTACTGAAAAATGGAGACAGGCAGAACAAAGATTAGCGTATCCACTGGGGAAAAAGGCCCCAGAGAACATGTGGGAGTTTTTCAAAAGCATTGTCTGACCGAGAATTCAAGCTTATATCCTACCAAATATCCAGAGAGAAGATAATTCTACTCTCTCAAGGAACAGCAGATCCAAATCTGTTGACGGTTGGTCATTAGTACTTTGGGTTTACATCCTCACAAAAAAAGCTAGCGATACAATCATATGTTTAGAGAGACCACCCTAGCTTTACAGTGAAGTGAGCCAAGCCAGTTTCTACCTACAGGTAGGGCATTTTAGTGACTATAAATGAGAGGAAATGTGCTACATTTTCCCAGATATGTGTACATTTTCTACTCTTGATGTTTCAAGGGAGGGATTCAGATTCAGTGTTTCACATGCCATTACCTAGATTCAGTATTTACTATCATTGGGGAATGGGTGAGGCTAGAGTTCTGTTAAACTGTTTTGGAGAAAACTGAAAAAATATATAAATCTATCTCTGGTAGGAACCAAGCATTCAGAAACATTGCTCATATATATATTTTTTTCTATCTGCTTTGTGAAGTAGCAAATAACCAGTTAACTGGAACTTACCGTTGATTCCAGATTTGCAGTATGAGTGATAATGTTCATTACCACAAATGCCCGGTCACTGTGGTGGTGCTCATCCATTTGTGTGTCAAACACATGATCTATCAACAGGTGGACTGCTTAGAGCTAAGGTGTTACAATTAGCATTTTGGCACTAGGAGCCAACTTGAACAAAGAGAGAACTTCCTTTAAAAGTTGAGATTAATCCAATCATAAAAGATTATATTACCCTGATATTTCAAAACACCTTTCATAAAAAGAGACTGAAAAATTGAAATCTGAGAGTGCTGGCTCTCCCAGCAGGACAAACATGAGGCCATACTGAGGCTTAATTTTTCTTTTGAATACTTTAAATGAGAATTACCTGGGAGTTTTAAACCTGATTGACAAAGCCCTTAAGGCTCTTTCCTCCACAGTAGAAACAAGAAGAGTTAATTGGGCAAGATAATGGAGTCAGTTTTGTTAATTCTTTAAGCAATAGAATTTCTTTTCTTATTCAGTCAGTTTCAGAGGTAATTATAAAAAGCTAGACAAATCTGATTTACAGACTATAAGTCTTTCCAAATCATTTAAATACTGTTCACTAATGACTGGATAGTATAATGACACCCAGAATTGAGAACCATAGTGGACTATTGAAAATATTTAAATTCTTCTGTAGACTTCTTGTAAAAAAGTGTCTCCAACATTGTTTTCCGTAAGATCGAGCATGTCCTGGGATCATGTGACAAGCTATTAATTGTCACTGTTGAATTTTGCTGACATGATAAAATAGAAAGTTGATATAGTGCTTATTTTTATAGTTACAGTTATGTTTCCTTCACTGTAGGGATTATTAATTTTTACAAGAAATATCTAGTGGGGAAAATCTATAAGTATGGGAAAAATAACCAATCACATTATGGTACTGACATACCAAAGAAAGAGTTAAAAAGTAACTGTATTCGACTAGTTCCGTGCTTTGCATGTACCTGACTTGGTTCAGAGCCAGGCCCCGATAGCACTCGTGGAAGCCTCAGTGTTGTGGTGTGTCTTTCCCATTTCCTAGAGATTATTTAAAAAAAAATCCCTAAAAATAAAGATAAAAATCCCTATCACTTATTTGGTAGTACCTACTGAAATTTTTAAAGTGATATTTTTATTGATCCCATAGAAACATTTACAGAGAGGGGCCAAGTGGCAATGTACCGGGTTAAGCTCACAAAGTATGAAACCCAAGGGCCAGCGCAAGGAGCCTAGTTTGAGCCCTCCCCCCCCCCCCCCCCACCGCTCCCCACCTGCAGGGGAGTTACTTCACAAGCGGTGAAGCAGGTCTGCAGGTGTCTTTCTTTCTCTCCCTCTCTCAATTTCCCCCTCCCCTTTCAACTTCTCTCTGTCCTATAAAAAACAAAACAACAACAACAAACCACAGGGGCAGAGGATTTGTAGTGCGGGCACTGAGTCCCAGCAGTAACCCTGGAGGGAAAAACAAAAAATGAAACACATACACACACATTTGCAGAGATCCAAGAGGTTGGTGCAGTGGGTAAAGTGTTGGATTCTCAAGTGTGAGGTCCTAAGTTTTATCCTTGGCATTACATGTGCCAAAGTGATGCTCTGGTTCTCTTAACCTCTCTCCTTTCTTTCCCACTAAAACAAACAAAAGAAAACAAACAAAAACCTAGCAAAACACTGAAGCATTTGCACAAACTGAGAAAAATATGGGAACAAAAATAAGTGTTTCTGTGTGGTAGATAATAGCAAAATATTTAAAACAAACTAGTTGTTCATCAGTATGGAATTAGTAAGATACATTATTTATATTTATACAGTTGTTAGATTGATCCACAGTACAGACAGAAAAAAGCCAATTCAAGAATGCTTATTAATTCATTCAAAATACCTTCTTGGTGTCAATTATATACTTATGACAAAGTTAGGTACATTCAGGAACAGGGTATTCCAGGCAGCATCTTTAATAGAACTGTTGTGTAGAGAGAGGGGCTTGAACGGGGATCTTAAGCCTGTCCTTGCGCTTCGTGCCACATGCGCTTAACCCTCTGCGCCCTCCTTTAATTTTCTATTAGTAACTAGTAGTAGGTTACAAGATTGTAAGATTACAGTGTATAGTTCTACACCACACTTACCACTAAAGTTCTGTGTCCACACCCTCCCACCTCCCAAAGATAACCACTTTATTTCTCACAAGTCTTAGAAACAGTTTGCTTGCTTATTTCGCCCTTTATTTTCCAAGTTCATGTATATCAGTTCTTTAGATTCTATACATGAGTGAAGACATCCAGTAGTTGTCTTTTGTTTCCTTCCTTATTTTGCTAAGCATAATTACTTCTAGTTTTGCCCATGTCACCCCAAAGGACACAATAATAATCTTTTTTCATTGCAGAGTAGTATTCCTGGAATGAATATATATATATCCCATAACTTCTTTAGCCAGTCATCTGTTGGTGGGCATTTAGGCTGCTTCAGTCTTTGGCTATTGTGAATAATGCAGCTATCCACGTACAGGTACATTATGTCCCTTTGAATTATTGTTAGAGTGTCTTGGGTTAAATGCCTAGGAGTGGTTTGCTGGATCATAAGGTAATTCCATTTTTATTTGTTTAAAGACTCTTCATACAGTCTTCCAAAGGGGCTGCACCAGTTTGCCTTTCCACAAGCATAGTTCCTTTTTCTCCACAACCTTGTTATCATCTATCATTTCCTGATTTGTTGTTGATATGAGTCATTCTCACAGGTGTGAGATGGAATCACAGTGTAGTTTTAATTTGATTTTTAAAAATATTTATTTATTCATTCCCTATTGTTGCCCTTGTTTTATTGTTGTAGTTATTCTTGTTGTCGTCATTGTTAGATAGGACAGAGAGAAATGGAGAGAAGGGAAGACAGAGAGGAGGACAGAAAGGTAGAAACCCGCAGACCTGCTTCACTGCCTGTGAAGTGACTCCCCTACAGGTGGGGAGCTGGGGGCTGGAACTGGGATCCTTAAACTGGTCCGTGCGCTTCGTGCCACATGCACTTAACCCCGCCTGATTCCTGATTTTTTTTTTTTTTTTTTAATTTAACCAGAGCACTACTCAGCTCTGGCTTATCGTGGTTCAGGGATTGAACCTGAGACTTCATGGAGCCTCAGGCATGAGAGTCTGTTTGCATAACCACTGTGCTATCTACCCTCTGTCCTAGTTTTAATTTACATCTCTCTCTGTTTCCAGGGTGATTGCTGGGGCTCTGTTCTTGCACTATGAATCCACAGCTCCTGGCAGCCATTTTTTTCGATGTCTCTCTTTCTCTCTTTTTGTTTTTTTGGATTGGACAGAGAAATTGAGAGGGGAGGGGAGTACAGAGGGGAAGAGAAAGACACCTTCAGACCCATGTCATAGTTTGTGAAGTGACCCCCGTGCAGGTGGGAAGCTGGGGGCTGGAAACTGGATCCTTGTGCAGGTCCTTGCACCTAGTACGATGTGCACTTGGTTAACCTGGTGCACCATGGCCCGACCCCTAATTTGCATTTCTCTAATGAGTGAAGTGGAACATTTCTTCATGTGTATGTGGGTCATGTGTATCTTTTCTTTAGAAAACTGTTTCGTTTGGCCCACTGTTTTATTGGTTTATTTATTTATTTATTTACTTCTTTTTTATATCTATATCAATTTTGTATAGATGTTTAGATAAATGATTTTTTAAATGTATATAATTTTTATTTATAAAATGGAAATATTGACAAGACCATGGATAAGAGTGGTACAGTTCCACACAATTCCCACCACCAGAACTCTGTATCCCATCCCCTCCCTTGATAGCTTTCCTATTCTTTATCCCTCTGGGAGCATGGACCCAGGGTCATTATGGGGTACAGAAGGTGGAAGGTCTGGCTTCTTTAATTGCTTCCCCACTGAACATGGGCGTTGACAGGTCGATCCATACTCCTAGCCTGTCTCTCTCTTTCCCTAGTGGGGTGTGGCTCTGGGGAAGTGGGGCTCCAGGACACATTGGTGGGGTTGTCTGCCCAGGGAAGTCTGGTTGGCCTCATGTTAGCATCTGGAACCTGGTGGCTGAAAAAGAGTTAAGATATAAAGCCCAGTTTGAGCTCCGGGCTCCCCACCTGCAGGGGGGTCACTTCACAGGCGGTGAAGCAGGTCTGCAGGTGTCTGTTTTTCTCTCCCCCTCTCTGTCTTCCCCTCCTCTCTCCATTTCTCTCTGTTCTATCCAACAACAATGGCATTAATAACAATAAAAATAAATAAATAAATAAAATATATTAAAAAAAGATATAAAGCAGACAAATTGTTGGCTATAGATAAATGAGTTTAAGAAGGTCATACTTGCCAGACATGATAGAAATCATAGGATATTATTTAGACCTCATGCTACAGATGTCACTGTGAGCCTTCTGGAGTTTGATCTGGGCTTTTCCACAGGTTCTCTCTAAAATCTAATTATCCTCCTTTAAATATGAAACATGCAATGACTGCTATATCTCTTTTAGAGAGTCACTATTAAGATTAATTATTTTATTTTTCTGAGGGAAGGAGTGAGCAGGGAAGGGAGGGAGTGAGAGAGGGAAGGAGAGACTAGAGCATTGCTCAGCTCTGGCATTTATGGTGCTAGGGACTTATTAAACCTGTTATCTATTGTGTGCAAATCCTGTGCTCTGCCTCTGACTTAACCCCCTGCCTCTACCAACTGCTCCAGGAATTTCTAGTAACTCCCAAGTTGCTTCATTGATAAAAGAGAAATGATTAGAACATTCAAGGAATATAATTACTTCTTTCCACACTTTAAGAACCATAACATCAGGAGAGAATGAGAACTTCAGTCTTAAGCAAAATGACTGTGACCTTAAACACATGACTTTGAATATAGACATTAATAGAGACACCCTGTCAATATTTTAAGTGCTTTTAATTCTGTCCATGTTTCACAACCAACACAGGGAAGTATTTATTTATTGGTTGATTTTTGCAGTCACATTTTATCACTCTCAGGGTGACTTTCACTCAGGTGGAGAGACAGAATGTGAGGGAGAGACATGACAGGGGAAGTATCTGAAAAACATTTGAGGAGAGGGCATAAGGCAAGAGATAACTTTTTGTTGTCACTGGATCTTTGTTGCTCCAGGCCATCATTTTCAGAGATGTCTGTCTGCCTGTCTGCTTGTCTGCCTGTCTGCCTGTCTGCTTGCCTGTCTATCTACCTATCAAGACTACAACACCTACAGTGTAGTGGTGTCAGGCTCAGAGCTGGGCTGTATGAATGCCAGAGCAGACACACTATCCAAATAAGCTATTTTGCAAGCCTGGGAAGAGGTCCTTTTTTTTTTTTTAAAGTGTTATATTTTAATTTTATTTTTTTCTTCATTGGGGATTAATGGTTTACAGTCAAAAGTAGAATACACTAGTTTGTACATGTGTAACATTTCTCAGTTTTCCAAATGACAATTCAACTTCCTCCTCTGCCATCATGTTCCAGGACCTGAACTCCTCCCACCCCCAGTGTTTTACTTTGGTACAATACACCATTTTTTTTTTAAATTAGTGACTTATTATTGATTTACAAAACCATAGGATAACAGAGGTATAATTCCACACCGTTAGCACCACCAGGGTTCCATGTCCTCATTCCTTCCATTGGAAACTGCTGTGGTTCTCCAAAGGGCACGGATATGGGTTGATTATTATTTCTATAACTCTCTATCCATCTACATGTAATTTGGCCCATTTTTCCAATGGTCCTGCCTTATCATCCTAAGTCACACTTATACCTATTACTACTTTTGAGTGTCCCTTCTTTTTTTCCAGAGTCAAATTTTATATGAAGATCCAGAAGGAGAGAAGAAGGAAGACCTATATTATCAATAATGATTTATTACTCTTGAAACCACATACTGAAGCCTTTTCTTCTATAAAAGCTTAACCGACTTTGAGCATTCATGCTCATCTGCCTTTAAGTTTAGTCTAGTCTTATCTTGGCTTCATCATACTACTTGCCACCTCCCTCTCCCTTCTGACAATGGCTCTATCAGCCTTTTCTGAGCATGCCCCAGGCTTACTTTCCTAAGGGAAAATTAAGCATTACTTCACTTCCTGCAAATATGTCCAACAGAAACAAAGAGCTTCTCTCTATGAAAAACAGACATCAATATTATCAGTTGCCAATTTGATTGGTGATTTACTCAATTTATGGACCATAGTTTCTTTGTAGTAGTACTAAAGTGTATCATTGTAGCCTTTGAGAAACATTTTTTTTTCCTCTTGTATATATTTTTAGCAAGTTACAAGTAGTGATCTTCCATAATGAAACAGATGTGTGGTTTTCACAAAATTAACATGATTTGGCCTTGCTAGGCAAAATGAAAGTCATGAGTGATGCAGTATTTCAACTCCAAGATATTTTATGGAACATTAACATATCAAACTAAAAGAATGTCCTTCACAACCAAAAATATTGATTCATTAAAAAAAAACCTTGGTGAAATAGAATTGTTCGTAAGTTATTATTGCTGTTCCCATGAAAATATTTTCTGTTTAAATTCATAACAAACATTCTGAGGAGAATGTCTTTTCTATGTCCCATTTAGCAATACAATAACTTTGTTTTCAAAATCTCATTTTATTCCAGCTGGAAGATATATGATCTATTTATACAAAACAACCACTTCATCTCTCTGAAATGTATTATTGGAATATATGATTATAATGCTCTGCAGAAAGTGTAAGGAATAACCTTTGTCAAATTTAGACTGCACACTGTGCAGCTGAAACCCCGTCTTCAGGAGGCTGATGTAGAAATTACTTCAATAAAGTTCTAAACACAGTCTGAATGTTAAGACATTTATAGCATTTGACAGAAATAGTATCTTCTACATCATTTGTGATGAAACTTAATAATAAGTGCTCTGCCCTAATTATATCTGTTAGATAAAGAAATAGGAAATGATAGAAAGTAAGGAAAGGTTGTGGAGACATGATTTGAAAAAGAGTGTCACTGGGGTGTAAATGGTGTAGTTTGAATGTGTGACCTTTAGAAAGTCATGTGACAGGTGATTCCCTGGAGACATTCCCCAGCACATAGCTGATTCTATCACACATGGACATTCCTGCCCCAAAGATTTCCTGCCATTAGGTATGTGAGATGTCTACTCTGACTTAAAAAAAAAAAATTGTCTTTCTTGCCCTTACCTCTTGACAAAATCCTGTAATACCTTAGGTATTCCTTCTTCTGAGGACTGCCCCATGTGTACCCATCCTTCTAACCCCTGGAGACTAGGTTGGGCTGCCTACTTTCAGCTTCCATTATACATTGAAGTTCTTCTAAGGAGGGTGGGAAGGGCCCTCTTCCTTTCCTTCCCTCCCTCCATTCCTTTCTCCCTCTCTCCTTTGGCTTTTATCACTGATTTCTCTGCACGGAATTCATTCTTACTCCTTGCTCCCATGTAAAATGACAACCTACTCCATCCTCTCCTCTTTCCTCCCTTCCCCTTGACTCCCCTTTCCTTTCCTTTCCTTTCCTTTCCTTTCCTTTCCTTTCCTTTCCTTTCCTTTCCTTTCCTTTCCTTTCCTTTCCTTTCCTTTCCTTTCCTTTCCTTTCCTTTTCTTCCACTTTCTTTCATAGCCCCTTTAGTCTCCTGTAAACTCCTAACATGGTTTATATTATCTTAGGATATACGTTTTATTTGCTTATTTAGTTTTTAGCACTTGACAATCCATTTTACCACATTCTTCCCCAGCCCCCCTCCCCCCAAACAGGAATACTTTTTCCCTTCTGGTTTGCTCAATATTGTACCTTCCAGTACCTCATCTGCAGTTGAGGCTTGGTGTCTATTTATTGAATGAGTGCATGAGGCAGAGTCCAGGTTATGAAAAACATGCACTTTAGTTATGGCAATAGTAATAATCTCAAGGACATGAGATGTAAGCTGAGATGTGAAAATCAAGGAGCTACCCTTGAAGAGATGAGGGTAACAAATATACCATTCAGAGGAAAAAAAAAACAGTAGATAAAAAAGAAAGAACTTGGGGGCCGGGTGGTAGTGCAGTGGGTTAAGCGCACATGGCAAAGAGCAGGGACTGGCTTAAAGATCCTGCTTTGAGCCCTCTCAGCTCCCCACCTGCAGGGGGGTCGCTTCACAGGCTGTGAAGTGGGTCTGCAGGTGCCTATCTTTATCTCCCCCTCTCTGTCTTGCCCTCCTGTCTCGATTTCTCTCTGTCCTATCCAACAACAAAAGTAGCAATAGCAACAAGGCCAACAAAATGGGAAAAATGGCCTCCAGGAGCAGTGGATTCATAGTGCAGACACCGAGCTCCAGCGATAACCCTGGAGAAAAAAAAAAAAGAAAGAAAAGAAACGAAAGAAAGAACTTCCCAGAGGGGGGATAGAATAGGGAACCTGCCAGTGGAGGGGATGGGATATAACACTCTGATGGTGGGAATTATATGGAGTTGTGCCCCTCTTATCTCACAATCTTGTCAATCATTTAAAAAAAAATTTTTATTTATTTTTTTGCCTCCAGGGTTATCGCTGGTGCTTGGTGCCAGCACTATGAATCCACTGCTCCTGGAGGCCATTTTTCACATTTTTTTTGCCCTTGTAGTTGTCGTTGTTATTGTTGTTATAGCTGTTGTTGTTGTTGTTGTCAGAGAGAAATAGAGAGAGGATGGGAAGACAAAGAGGAGGAAAGATAGACACCTGCAGACCTGCTTCACCACTTGTGAAGCGACTCCTCTGCAGGTGGAGAGCTAGGGGATTGAACTGGAATCCTTAGGCTGGCCCTTGCACTTTGTGCCCTGTGCACTTAACCCTCTGTGCTACTGTCCAGCCCCCATTAATCATTATTAAATCATTAATAATAATAGTAATAAAAAGACGAGGATGAAAAATAAGAAAACACAAAGCAGAATTTGGACCGGGGTTGGTGTAATGCACTAAAATAAGAGACTTTGGAGTTGGGGGGTTAAGGTTCAGGTCCTGGAATATGATGGCAGAGGTGGACCTAGTAAGGGCTGAATTGTTATGTTGAAAACTAAGAAATGTTACACATGTACAAACTACTGTGTTTTACTGTTGACTGTAAACCATTAATCTGCTCCCCCATGAAGAAAAAGAAAAGAGGAAAGAATGAACTTCGAACACAGCTAAAGCAGTACTGAGAGGGAAACTTATAGCCATACAATCACATATTAAACACCAAGAAGAAGCTCAAATGAACGACCTTACTGCACACCTCAAGGACTTAGAGGAAGAGGAACAAAGGAACCCTAAAGCAACCAGAAGGACAGAAATCACTAAAGTTCGAGAAGAAATAAACAACATCGAAAATAAAAGAACCATACAAAACATCAATGAAGCCAAATGTTGGTTCTTTGAAAGATTAAACAAAATTGACAAACCCCTAACCAGACTCACCAAACAAAAAAGAGAGAAGACTCAAATTAATAGAATTGTAAACGATGGAGGAGATATCACAACTGACACCACAGAAATCCAGAGAATCCTGCGAAACTTCTATAAAGAACTATACGCCACCAAGCTAGAGAATCTGGAAGAAATGGAACAATTCCTAGAAGCATATGCCCTTCCAAAACTGAACCAAGAAGAACTACAAAATCTAAATGCACCAATCACAGACAAAGAAATTGAAACCATTATTAAGAATCTCCCCAACAACAAAAGTCCTGGACCAGATGGCTTCACAAACGAATTCTACAAAACTTTCAGGAAACAGTTAGTACCCATACTTCTTAAGCTTTTCCATAAGATTGAAGAAACAGGAATACTCTCTTCCACCTTCTATGAAGCCAACATCACCCTGATACCAAAAGCTGATAGGGACAGAACAAAAAAGGAAAACTACAGACCAATATCTCTGATGAACATAGATGCCAAAATATTAAACAAGATCTTGGCCAACCGGATACAGCAACATATCAAAAAGATTATTCATCACCACCAAGTGGGATTCATCCCAGGAATGCAAGGCTGGTTCAACATCCGTAAGTCAATCAATGTCATTCACCACATCAATAAAAGCAAAGCCAAAAACCACATGATTATCTCAATAGATGCAGAGAAAGCCTTTGACAAAATCCAACACCCATTCATGCTCAAAACTCTACAAAAAATGGGAATAGATGGGAAATTCCTCAAGATAGTGGAGTCTATATATAGCAAACCTACAGCCAACATCATACTCAATGGACAGAAGCTGAAAGCATTCCCCCTCAGATCAGGGACTAGACAGGGCTGTCCACTGTCACCGTTACTCTTCAACATAGTATTGGACATTCTTGCCATAGCAATCAGGCAAGAGAAAGAAATCAAAGGAATACAGATTGGAAGGGAAGAAGTCAAGCTCTCACTATTTGCAGATGATATGATAGTATACATAGGAAAACCAAAACAATCCAGTAGAAAATTACTGGAAGTTATTAGGCAATATAGCAAGGTATCAGGCTACAAAATCAATGTATAAAAACCAGTGACATTTCTTTATGCAAACACTAAATCTGAAGAAGAAGACATCCAGAAATCACTCCCATTTACTGTTTCAGCAAAATCAATCAAATACCTAGGAATAAAGTTGACCAAAGAAGTGAAAAACTTGTATGCTGAAAACTATGAGTCACTACTCAAGGAAATAGAAACTGATACCAAGAAATGGAAAGATGTCCCATGCTCATGGATTGGAAGAATAAATATCATCAAAATGAATATTCTCCCCAGAGCCATATACAAATTTAATGCAATACCTATCAAAGTACCACCAAGCTTCTTTAAGACAATAGAACAAACACTACAATCATTTATCTGGAACCTGAAAACACCTAGAATTGCGAAAACCATCTTGAGGAAAAGAAACAGAAATGGAGGCATCACACTCCCAGACCTTAAACTATATTATAAAGCCATCATCATCAAATCAGCATGGTACTGGAACAAAAATAGGCACACAGACCAGTGGAACAGAATTGAAAGCCCAGAAGTAAATCCCCACACCTATGGACATCTAATCTTTGATAAGGGGGCCCAAAGGATTAAATGGAAAAAGGAGGCTCTCTTCAATAAATGGTGCTGGGAAAACTGGGTTGTAACATGCAGAAGAATGAAATTGAACCACTTTATCTCACCAGAAACAAAAATCAACTCCAAATGGATCAAAGACCTAGATGTCAGACCAGAAACAATCAAATACTTAGAGGAAAACATTGGTAAAACACTTTCCCACCTACACCTCAAGGACATCTTTGATGAATCAAACCCAATTGCAAAGAAGACTAAAACAGAAACAAACCAATGGGACTACATCAAATTGAAAAGCTTCTGCACAGCCAAAGAAACCATTAAACAAACAAAGAGACCCCTCAAAGAATGGGAGAAGATCTTCACATGCCATACATCAGACAAGAAACTAATCACCAAAATATATAAAGAGCTCAGCAAACTTAGCACCAAAAAAGCAAATGACCCCATCCAAAAATGGGCAGAGGATATGAACAAAACATTCACCTCAGAGGAGATCCAAAAGGCTAATAAACATATGAAAAACTGCTCTAGGTCACTGATTGTCAGAGAAATGCAAATTAAGACAACACTAAGATACCACCTCACTCTTGTAAGAATCGCATACATCAAAAAGGACAGCAGCAACAAATGCTGGAGAGGTTGTGGGGACAGAGGAACCCTTTTACATTGCTGGTGGGTATGTAAATTGGTACAGCCTCTGTGGAGAGCAGTCTGGAAAACTCTCACAAGGCTAGACATGGACCTTCCATATGACCCAATAATTCCTCTCCTGGGGTTATACCCCAAGGACTCCATAACACCCAACCAAAAAGAGGTGTGTACTCCTATGTTCATAGCAGCACAATTCATAATAGCTAAAACCTGGAAGCAACCCAGGTGCCCAACAACAGATGAATGGCTGAGAAAGCTGTGGTATATATACACAATGGAATACTATGCAGCTATCAAGAACAATGAACCCACCTTCTCTGACCCATCTTGGACAGAGCTAGAAGGAATTATGTTAAGTGAGCTAAGTCAGAAAGATAAAGATAAGTATGGGATGATCTCACTCATCAACAGAAGTTGAGTAAGAAGATCTGAAAGGGAAACTAAAAGCAGGAACTGACCAAATTGTAAGTAGGGCACCAAAGTAAAAACCCTGTGGTGAGGGGTAGACATGCAGCTTCCTGGGCCAGTGGGGGGAGTGAGTGGGTGGGAGGGATGGGTCACAGTCTTTTGGTAGTGGGGATGGTGTTTATGTACACTCCTAGCAAAATGTAGACATATAAATCACTGGTTAATTAATTTGAGAGGGCTGAAATTAATTGTATGTCTCAAAGTTTTTCAAAACACAAACTGAATCTTTTTAATATATAGGCTGTGTATTTGATATGCGGACTCTCTCAAAAGCCTAGACCAAGTAGATCAGAAGCATCCAATAGCACAGCTATATACAAGATACTGGGTACTGTACAGCAAACCATAACAAAAGGACTTTTCAAAGTTAACCCAATTAACAAATAATGTGATGATAACATTAACTATCGATTGTCTTTTTGAACCCTAAGACAGCAGGAACCTCACATCTCCACTATAGAGCCCCTACTTCCCCCAGTCCTGGAACCCTTGGATAGGGCCCACTTTCCCGTATGCCTCTCCTAATCCATATCAAATAATATTGCATCCACCGATCACAACCTAACCAACGCAACGATTGCCACCTCAACATACTTCATTTCAGACTGTGTCCAGAGACTTCACATGTGGAATGACAACCCTTCAGCTTCATTACTCGGGTGAGACCTTTGCTTTCATAGTATACTCTAATTTCATCTCAGGTGGTTCACTTTCTAATCAAGTCCCAAAACCTAGATATACACCAGTTTCTGTGAGAGAGAGCATATGTTCACACATATCTATAAACTACTGCAAAATATATACCTGAAAGCAGAAGTACACTAGAGTTTGCAGTGAGTACCTCCCTAACACTTCCTCTCCACTATTCCAAGCTTTGGGTCCATGATTGCTCAACAATTTGTTTGGCTTCGTATGTTAACTCTCTTTTCAGTCACCAGGTTCCAGATGCCATCAGGATGCTGGCCAGGCTTCCCTGGATTGAAGACCCCACCAATGTGTCCTGGAGCTCCACTTCCCCAGAGACCCACCCTACTAGGGAAAGAGAGAGGCAGAGTGGGAGTATGGACCGACCAGTCAATGCCCATGTTCAGCGGGGAAGCAATTACAGAAGCCAGACCTTCTGCCTTCTGCAACCCTCAATGACCCTGGGTCCATGCTCCCAGAGGGATGGAGAATAGGAAAGCTATCAGGGGAGGGGGTAGGATATGGAGATTGGGTGGTGGGAATTGTGTGGAGTTGTACCCCTCCTACCCTATGGTTTTGTTAATTAATCCTTTCTTAAATAAAAAAAATTTAAAAAAAAAGAATGAACTTCGAGAGTCTAAGGATGTGCATACAGTCTAGTGGGCTATACATACAGTACACGTAGTCTGGTGAGCTGTGAAGTGAGTGCCATTGGTATGGTTGGACAGATATGAGGCCAATGGTAAGAAATTTGGATTTTATTTCACTGTGATATAAGGCCACAAAATGGTTCTAAAGTGAGGGAATGCATTATTTGAATTGTGTTTTTATCTGGTCATTTAAAAATATGTCCAGACTTAACTTTCTTTTCCTGTTGACCTTCCCCTCTCACCAGGATTACATTGAATGGGGTCTTCCTCTCCCACTTTTGTTCCTCTCTACCTTCCCCACACAGCAACTCCTGAGTGACCAAATCTAGTGCTTAATGCCTTCCCTGGGCAGATGACCTCACTAATGTGTCCTGGATCCCCACTTCCCTAGAGCCCTACCCCACTAGGAAAGATAAAAACAGACTAGGGGTATGGATAGACCTGTCAATACCCATTTCCAGCAGAGAAGCAACTACAAAAGCCAGACCTCTGACCTTCTGCACCCCACAGAGAGGTCTTTGATCTGTACTAGCAGAGGGATAAAAAATAGGGAACCTTCTAGTAGAGGGGAGGGGATGTGGCACTATGGTGGTGGAAATTGTATGAATTATACTCCTCTTATCCTATTGTCTTGTTGATCATTATTAAATCACTAATAATTAAAAAGAAGTTGAAAAATAAAAAAATACAAAGCAGAACTTGGATTGGGCTTGGTGTATTGCACCAAAGTAAAAGACTCTGGGGTGGGGAGGAGGGTTAAGGTTCTGGAACATGATGGCAGAGGAGGACCTAGAGGGGGTTGAATTGTTATGTGGAAAACTCAGAAATGTCACACATGCAAAAACTTCTGTATTTTACTGTTGATTGTAAACCATTAATGCCAATAAAGAAAAAAAAAATCTAGTGGTTAAACTCTTTTATTTAGGGAGTTGGGCTGTAGTGCGGTGGGTTAAGCTCATGTGGTGCAAAGTGCAAGGACCAGTGTAATGATCCCGGTTCAACACCCCCCCCCCCCCCCGCCAGCTCCCCATCTGCAGGGGAGTTGCTTCACAGGTGGTGAAGCAGGTCTGCAGGTGTCTTTCTCTCCCCCTCTCTGTCTTCCCCTCCTTTCTCTATTTCTGTCTAAAACTAAAAAAAAATTAAAAAAGAATCTTTAAAAAAACTTATTTAAACTAGAAATAACCTTCTTAATACCTCTGAGACAGAGTTAACTCTTGAATCCACTTTATCTGCATCTCCTGTTCTTTGTACCCCCAGTTCTCATTCTCTCTTTCTCTCTCTCTCTCTCTCTCTCTCTCACACACACACACACACACACACACACACACACACACACACACACACCCCTCATTTCTTCACAGTCACATTGACCTTGGTGTAATTTCTAGAACATTCCCAGGTTCTCCCTTCTTACTCTCCTCAGATCCCTTCCTGCCTCTGGCTATTACTCTTGATGCTTCTGGCTTCTTTAAATGTCACTTCCTCATGGAGACTACATTGCCCAATCCTCAACCCACTGTTCTGGTTATGTACTCTCATTGTATCTTCTACTCTTCTAGGAGAACATTATACTGTTATTTGGACACTTTTTTTTTTAAACAATTTTTTAAAAATCTTTTTATTTATTGGATAGAGTCAGCCAGAAATTGAGAAGAAGGGTAGACAGAGATTGAAGGAGACAGAGAGACACTTGCAGCCCTGCTTCACAACTTATGAAGCTTTCCCCCTGCAGGTGGGGACCAGGGGCTCAAACCAGGCTCCTTGTGTACTGTAAGATGTACAGTCAACCACGTGCGCCACCACCCAGCCCCTGGACACTTGTTTTTTTTTAATATGTCTTACTTACAAAACTATAAGCTCTATTGGGACTGTTTATTTCATGTTGTGTCTTGCACAGAATCTGACTGCTAAAGCACAATACATGTTTAGTGACTATAATAATGAGTTAAATAGAAAAGATTGAGCAAAATGCAATTAAATTTGCCTTTTAATGAATTCATTACTTACTTATAGATGTGTTATAATCACACATATCCAACCTCATTCTTTCATCCTTTTCCTTTAGCATCATTTTAATCGATTGTACTTTTTCTTCTTCAGCTTTGTCCTGAAGCCTTTCTTCATTCATTTTCTTTCACAATGATAATATCAGGAGCTCTTAGGGACACCTCTGTCCACAGGAAGTGATCATATTGCTGCCTCTGTTTTCTAGCTACTTTGGGAGTGAGGCCATTTATTGGTTCTGAGACACTTTTCTATGCGACTGTCTAGCTTTTAGACCAGACTAGATTGATGCCTTGACATTGACCTCCCTGTGGAATTCTTGATATTTAAGCTTTCATGTCAAGTTTCCATACGGAATGTACACAAGTTGCAAACAACAGCAATGTGACTGACTTTTTGAGCCATTTGGAAGGCTCTTTGAGGCAGCATGACATGTGAGTCAGGTTCCCTGGACGCTAATGGGTAATTCCAGTCAGTGACTTCTGTTTTACATCTGAAAATTTTTTTTCAGGAATTTAAAACTTTATTCAAAAAAATTGAGAACATTCACATGTAAAGCCATGGTGTGTGTGTGGGGGGAGGTGGCACATCAGGTTAAGCCACAAAGTAGGAAATGCCAGGAACCTACAGGAATTGGCTGGAACCAAGCGAGGATCCTGGTTCGAGCCCCTGGTTCCCCACTGCAGAAAGGATGCTTTCCAAGTGGTAAAGCAGGTCTGCAGATGTCTATCTTTCTCTCCCTTTAAAAAAAATTTAATTTATTTTCCCTTTTATTGCGCTTGTTGTCTTATTGTTGTAGTTCTTATTGTTGTTGTTATTGGTGTCATCATTGTTGGATAGGACAGAGAGAAATGGAGAGAGGAGGGGGAGGGGGGAAGCGAAAAATAGACACCTGCAGACCAGCTTCACTGCCTGTGAAATGACTCCCCTGCACTGAAGTGACTCCCTGAACTGGGATCCTTACAGGTCCTTGCACTTTGCACAATCTCTCTCCTTTTCTATCACCCCTTCCTCTTTCAATTTCTCTGTCCTATCCAATAAAAATGGAGAAAAAATGGCCGCCAGGAACAGTGGATTTGTGGTGCTGGCACAGAGTCCCAGCAATTACCCTGGAGGTGAGGGAGAGAGAGAGAGAGAAAGAGAGAGAGAGAGAGAGAGATTCTTCAGAGGTCTTACTTTTACATGGTGATGGGGATCAGTTACGTAGAGAGCACATCTGGTTTTGAATAGAGACTTCATATGTGAACAAAGGGAGTTTTTACGGTGAAAGGTTCTAATCTGGGCCAGTGAAATAGCTCACTTGTATTGTGTGCTGATTTCTTATATGCTCAGGCTAGCTTCAAATCTAGCCACTACCTCATTGAAAGAAGTTTCAGTGCTAGGTCTCTTCCATTCTCTGTGTCTCTACCTTAAAAAAGATTCTGGGGAGTCGGGTGGTAGCACAGCATGTTAAGTGCATATAGCGCAAAGCCCAAGGACCAGCTTAAAGAACCGGTTTCTAGCCCCCTGGCTCCCCATCTGCAGGGAAGTCGCTTCATAGGTGGTGAAGCAGGTTCTGCAGGTGTCTTTCTCTCCCCCTCTCTGTCTTCCCCTTCTCTCTCCATTTCTCTCTGTCCTATACAACAACGACTACAACAATAAAACAAGGCCAATAAAAGGGAATAAATATTTTAAAAAAGATTCTGAGTTAATCAAATAATTTTATTTATTCTTTTTTTGTTGCCCTTGTTTTATTGTTGAAGTTATTATTGTTGTTGTTATTGATGTCATTGTTGTTGGATAGGGCAGAGAGAAATGGAGAAAGGAGGGGGAGACAGGGAGGGGGCGAGAAAGATAGACACCTGCAGACCTGCTTTACCGCTTGTGAAGGGACGCCCTGCAGGTGGGGAGCCGGGGACTCCAACTGGGATCCTTACTGGTCCCTGAGTTTTGGGCCATGTGCGCTTAACCCGCTGCACTACCACCTGACTCCCTAATCAATTAATTTTTTACCAGAGCACTGCTCAGCTATGGCTTAAGTTGGTGATCAGGATTGAACTTAGGACCATGGAACATAAGGTTTAAGAGTACTTTCCATAACTATTACATTATCTCCCTGCCCTAAGTCTATTTACTATTTACATTTTTACATACATACATACAGTAATTTGGGGGAGTTGATGTAATTTTTTTATGATTCCACTTATGAGGCTTTTATATTTATTTATTTATAAAATGGAAAGAGGGGTGTAATTCCATATAAGTCCTACCAACAAAGCTCTGTATCCAAGCCTCTCTCTTGAAAGCTTTCCTATTCTTTGTCTCTTTGGGAGTATGGACCCAGGATCATTATGGGGAGCAGAAGGTGGGAGGTCTGGCTTCTGTAATTTTTCCCCCCCGCTAAACATGGGTATTGAGCGGTTGATCCATACTCCCAGCTTGCCTCTCTCTTTCCCTAGTGGGTCAGGGATTTGGGGGGGTGGGTCCAGGACACATTGTGGTCGTCTGTCCAGGGAAGTCAGGTTGGCATCATGGTAGCATCTGGAACCTGGTGGCTATAAAAGAGCTAAGATATAAAGCAGAACAAATTGTTGACTAATGATGAACCTAAAGGCAAGAATATTGCAGATGGAGATTTGGGGTCTCTGTTCTGGCAAAAGCTATTGGGTGTATTTTAGGTATATTCCAAGGGGCCCATGTCTTTACTAATTTTGTCTAAGCTTGACATCTAACATGCAGGTGGACCCAAGTTATTGTCTGGGGAGATGGTGTCTTTACTATAAATGGCTTTTGTTTATCCAAGAGTTATGCTTGCCATATTAATTAATTAATTAATTTTTGCCTCCATGATTATCACTGGAGCTCGGTGCCTGCACAATGAATATACCACTCCTGGAGGCCATTTTTCCTCTTTTTTTAATTTTTAAAAAAATTCTTTTTATTTGACAGTACAGAGACAAATTGAGATGGGTGGGTAGATAGAGAAGGATAGAGAAAGATAGACACCTACAGACCTGCTTTGTTGTTAAAGTTCGGAGGTCCAGCAGGCCAGGCTAGCTTCGCAGTGGTGAACAGAGACTCGAGGACACACGGCTGGGCTGAGAAGCTGCAATTTAATCTTTATTCATGGGCGAGCAAATAGTCCAACACCTAATCACCACACCATGTGCTCCTCCATCTTTCTCCTCCAGCGGCTGCTCCTGGGACTCTGGACGTCCTTAGCATAGGGGGCGGGGAGAAAACGGGGCCAGAAACTAGCAAGGGCCAAACCAATTTTCTCAGAGGTCGGGGGAAAGGGGAGCAAACCAATACGAAATATACCAACACTGCTTCACCACTTGTGAAGCAAACCCCTGCAGGTGGGGAGCAGGGACCTGAACCCAGGCCCTTGCATTTAGTGATATGTGTGCCTAACTGGGTGTGTCACCACCTGGCTCCTTATTTTTTTATATTTGACACAATAGTAATTAGACAAAAAGTAAAAATTAGTATTTTACTACAATAGACTAAGAAAGATGACTAACTCTCCTTATTTGGAGAACAGGAAGTGGGCTAGGAATGGGATCCAAAAAAAAAAAAAAAAACTTTGTTTGATGTTACTAGTGGTGACCTGTCTTGATGTGGCTTCTTCAGAGGCAACCAGAACTAAGAGTTGTGACATCTGAAGGTGGTGGGAGAGTTTGAAAAACATTAGTCACAACCTGCTACCTAAAATTCCAGCCTCTGAAGTTACTATTCCCAGGGTGAATGAATGGTCTTACAGATCCTCTGCAATCATGATTACCTGGTGGAGGCTAAGAAAACATTTGTCAGAGAAGATCAAGAGTTAATTAGAATAGCATTTTGAGGATTTTTTTCCTAAGCCATTCAAATTCTTCTGCTTAATCTCTGTATCCATCTCCACCCATCTAGTTTTATCTAGCAGTTCTGGTCTTTCTACTCCTTGACTGATTAAGAAAAAAAGATGATTTGTGCCTTATTGACACCCACATGAAGATAATCCGGTGTTTGCTACAGATAAAAGTCCTGGACTCTGCACTGACCAGTACAATCCAAGTTTTGGAATTCTTTAAAAAATAACATTCCTAAGTGACTCTTGATATTTTAAAATTTGAGAATCATTGGTCTCTAGCCCAGAAACCAGTAGTCATACATATATAATGAAGACTTTGGTTGATACTGATATTGTTACCTGAATTATTTTTAATGAAAATTATAGCTGATTATTTAAGATATGTTATGATCTAGGCTGGGGAGACAGCATAATGGTTATGCAAAGACTTTCAAGCCTGAAGCACCAAAGATGTACTATAATCTATTTATGCTTATTTCAGAAATTCTCCATAGAGAAAATGACAACGAAGGATAATGGGGAAAATCTCATTTATTTTTTGCTT
Source organism: Erinaceus europaeus (assembly GCF_950295315.1). NCBI lineage: Eukaryota > Metazoa > Chordata > Mammalia > Eulipotyphla > Erinaceidae > Erinaceus > Erinaceus europaeus. The sequence continues at coordinate 89,362,465 of NC_080166.1, forward strand.
CTTTCATTCTTGAGCTCAAGTTTTCTAGACCAGTGCTTCTCAGACTTAGAAATGCACAGAATCACCCAAAGGGCTTGTGAAAATGCAGATTGCTGAGTCTCACCCCCTAGAGTTTCTGATTTCACAGGTCCAGCTTGGTTTCTGACAGTTTACTGTTAGTCCAAGTTCCTTTGTGTTTTAGAATGTCAGGGCTGCCATAACAAAACACTACAGGCCATGTCACTTAAATAGCAGGTACTTGGTATCTCAGAATTCTTTGATCGGAAGTCCAAGATCAAGTTGTTGTCAAGAATTGTTTCTTCTGAGGTCTCTTTCCTTGTGGACAGCTGCTCTCTACCCCCAACGCCTTCATCATCACCATGGTTTTACGTCTTTGTGAAGCCCTGGTGTTTCTGTGTGTTCGAATTTCCTCCTTCAAGAATTTTGTCAAATTAGAATAGGGCTTACCCCGTTGGTCTCATTTTAACTTACTCACTTCCACCTGCCCACCCATCCTCTCTCTCTCTCTCTGCCTCCAGAGGTTCTGTGCCTGCACTATGAATCCATTGATCCTGGTGGCCATTTTTTTCCATTTTGTTACTGTTGTTGGCTAGGACAAAGAAATCGAGAGAGAAGGGGGAAGACAGAGAGGGGGAGAGAAAGATAGACACCTGCAGACCTGCTTCACCGCCTGTGAAGCAACCCCCCACCTGCAGGTGGGGAGCTGGGAGCTCAAACTGAACTAAGGACCCTTGTGACGGTCCTTGCGCTTCGTGCCATGTGCTCTTAACCCAGAGTGCCACTCCCCGGCCCTCTCCTTTTGGATCTTAAAATGAGTCCTGTTCAGTTTTATGGGGGGAAAACATTTTTCATCCTTTTCTTTTTACCTGCCTCCTCTGGCATGCATCCAGTGCTATCAGAATTACCTGGCTCAATGACATCTAGTGTAGAGACTCTGTAGTGTTATTCACAGAATGTGTCCACTTTAATATTATTGCCACTGTAGTTAGTGATGGTTACCAGCTTTAGTCAACATGTCCTAGTACTCTATTTCAGATTTCCGGAGGACTGGGTGGTTATTGCTGAGGAGGACTGGTTATGCTTTGCCTTGTTTACCCATTTTCAGAGTCTACTTGCACTTTTCATGAATTGGAGTTGATCAGCTCCTGTGACTTTTTTTTTTTTCCTACTTCATGGCTACCATCTTCCTGTCTCATGTGTCCTATGGTTGCCAACTAATAACAGCTACTAAGAGGGCCAGGGAGTGAAAAAGGATGGGGTTCTTATATCTTAACTATCTCCGTAAAGATCCTTTTTTTTGATAGTGTCATATTTCAAGAGTGCCATATGTTGAGTTCAGACTTTAACATATGAATGGGGGACACACATAACGTAGCTTCGATATAATGCTAAGCGTATAGTGTTATTTGAGAACCACTGTCTGAATTTTACTGTGTAGACATATAAATGACTTCTAAGACAACATTTCTCAATCATTTTTGACAAGTCTTGGGTTTCTATTCTTTTCCATTTTTTATCTCTCCCTCTGTCTCTATTTCTCTCTCTTTTAAATATTTATTTATTCCCTTTTGTTTTATTATTGCAATTATTGTTGATGTCATTGTTGTTGGATAGAATAGAGAAAAATGGAGAGAGGAGGGGAAGACAGAGAAGGGGAGAGAAAGATAGACACCTGCAGACCTCCTTTACCACCTGTGAAGCGACCCCCCCCTACAGGTGGGGAGCCAGGGGCTCAAACCAGGATCCTTATGCTGGTCCTTACGCTTTGAGCCACATGCGCTTAATCTGCTGCGCTACCACCAGACTCCCATATTTCTCTCTTTTTCCTTTTTAACCAGAGCACTGCTTAGCTCTGACTTACGGTGGTACCTGGATTTGAACCTGGGACCACTGAGTCTCAGTCATGAAAGTCTTTTGCATTACCATTATATTGTTTTCCTGGCTCTCTGCCAGCTATTTCGTGATGGTCTTATTTTGCATTTATGTTTTAATTATTATCCTTGGCAAATGATTTTGTCTTATGTAGTTCTTATCCTTCTGTCTTCAGTGACTTCATATCTGTCAGACCATTCTGCATATCTTGACAGTATACATATTTATTCAGACTAGCTTTATCTTGGTCATTATAATGTGACTTTTCCCTCCTGCTTTCCCTGTTTCTGTTCCTGGCATGTCCTCTGAATAGATATTCAAATGGGGGTGGGGAGTTCTATTTTATATTTTCCTTTTTTTTTTTTCCTGCAATCCATTATTTGTCACAAAATTGAGCAACATCTGCTTTTGTGTTTCTCTGTCCTCATTTCATCACTTCCCCTCTTATATTCACCTTTATTTAACTTTCGTCAGTTCTCCTCTGAATATTGCAATAATTTTCTTTTTCTTTTCTTCTTCTTTTTTTTTTCTTAGCTTCCAGGATTGTCACTGGGGCTTGGTTCCTGTGCTACAAATTCACTGCTCCGGGCATTTCCCCCCATTTTTGTTGCCCTTATTATTGTCATTCTTGTCATTACTATTGCTGTTGTTGTTGTTGGATAAGACAGAGAGAAATCAAGAGAGGAAGGGAAGACAGAGAGGGGGAGAGAAAGATAGACACCTGCAGACCTGCCTCACCATTTGTGAAGTGACGCAGGTGAGGACTGGGGGCTTGAACCAGGATCCTTATGCGGGTCCTTAACGCTTTGCGCCACTTGCGCTTAATCCGCTGTGCTACCACCTGACTCCCTGGACCAAATTTTTTATGGGGTGCCGAAGGTGGAAGGTTTGGATTTTGTAATTGCTTCTCTGCTGAACATGGATGTTGACAGGTGGATCCATAACCCCAATAACCCCAGCCTATTTTTATTTTTCCCTAGTGGGGTAGGGCTCTGGAGAGGTGAGGTTTGAGGACACATTGGTGAGGTCATCTGCCCAGGGAAGTTAGGATGGCATTGTGGTAGTATCTGCAGCTTGGTGGCTGAAAAGGTAAGATATAAAACAGGACAAACTATCTAATAAACAGTAACTCAATGGTAGGAATAAAACAGATGAACCTAGAGGTCTTTGTGTGGGAATAAGCTAGGAAGTCTATGACTTTAGTAATTTATACTAAATAGCCCAATAGCTAATATGCTGGTGGAATAAAAGTATTGTCAATATCAATAACAACAACAACAATAACTACAATAATAAAATAACACGGGCAACAAAAGGGAATAAATAAATAAATATTTTTTTTAAAAGTATATATATATAGATAAAGAATTTTGGTCCATACTCCCAGAATGGTAGAGAATAGGGGAGCTTCCAATGGAGGGGATGGGACACAGACCTCTGGTGGTGGGAACAGGGGTATAGAATTATACCCCTGTTACCTTATAATCTTGTTAGTCATTATTAAATTACTAATAAAATATTTTATGTATTTATTTTTAATGAGAAAGAGAGACAGAGAGACTTAGAGCACTGCTCAGCTCTGATATATGCTGATGCTGGGGACTGAATCTGAGACCATAGAGCCTCAGGCATGAGTCTTTTTGCATCACCATTATACTGTCTCCCCAGTCCTCAAATAGTTTTCTAATTGGAATCTCTTCTTCTAGTCTTTCCCTTATTTAATGAGTACTATCAACTATTCTTCGAATAATCTTCCTACAGCACAATTCTAACGTAAACCATCAAGTGTTTTCCTACCACCTGCTCAAAAGAGAATATGCTTAGCTTAAAAAATTCTGCGTTCTCTAAAAAAATATCAGGGTTCTCTTATGAAAGGAGGAAGATGAATAGGAAACAATGAATCTCTGCCAGTCTGTTCCACTGATTCCCTAAATAGGAACATACCCCTTTTGTCTATATACATTATCCTTCTTCAAGGGAGAAACTCGGTTATAATGTCAAGCTCAAGGTTAAGTACCTCTCTTGTGTATGCAGTTTGTTCTTTCAGATTCCAGTGTGGATTGCTAGAATCTGGCAAAAAGTTACCAATCATACCCAATATGCAGTGTTAGGGTAGGGACACAATGACTGCATGCGGTAGGGCTTCAGCACTGGAATAATTTCCCTAGTAGTTGTCTTCAGTGCCTCCTGGCATTGCCCACTGGGTTATTCTCTCTGGTCCACTGTTCTCTATGGTTTCTCCAAGGAGAGCACAGAGGGCAGATTCTGCACATACAGCCCACTTTTTTTTTTTTTTTTTTTAAAGTTTGAAGTGTATGCGTGTGTTTGTTGTTGGTGGTGGGGTGTTGTGATGTTTCTGGTTTGGCTTGGGGCTTCATAAACACTACAGTCCCCCTCCTTTGCCCCCAAACCTGAGAAGGCTGCTTCTTTTTTTTTTTTTTTTTTCCTCCAGGGTTATTGCTGGGGTTCCGTGCCTGCACTAGGAATCCACTGATTCTGGAGGCCATTTTTCCCATTTTGTTGCCCTTGTTGTTACCCTTGTTGTTGTTGTTATTGTTGTTGCTATTGTTGCTGGATAGGACAGAAAGAAATTGAGAGAGGAGGGGAGACAGAGGAAGGGAGAGAGAAGACTGCTTCTGTTTCATTCCATGTCTGAATAACCAGAATAGAGATCTTACACTGATACTATTTTGAACCTACAGACTGGTTTATTATACATAGACCTCAATATTTGCCACTTCCTCTCTCTTAAATTAACTTGAGTCTATTTGAGAGAGTGAGAGAGAGAAAAAAAAAGGGCAGGCTAATTCACTGCTTTCACATTTGATGGAAAACTCCTAAAGGAAGTATTATAGTCCTTCCTTCTCTGCAGTTTTGCTTTTTGTAGTTTCTATCTGACAAATGATTTTGAGAGGAGAGAGAATACATTCACATAACTTCTATTATAGTAAGTTATTATAATTGTTCTGTTTTATTGTGTTGTTAATCTCTGTGTCTAACTTATGAATTATAAACAACAAGGGCAACAAAAAGGGAAAATAAATAATAAGTATAAAAATTTTAAAAAAAATTATAAATTAATCTTTATCATAGGTCTAAGTTAAAAAGCCACAGATAGGATATGGAATCACCTGTGGTTTTAAACATTCACTGAGGGCATTATATTCCCCATAGGTAAGGAGAACTACTATACTTGACAAAGGGATAACATCACTGCTCTTATGTCCTGTGAGGGTTACTTATGGTCCTGTATCTGGCTCTGGCTCATAATACAAGTATGGAAAGTCTTTTTTTTTTTTTTCTTTCCATAGCCTGAAAAAGTGCTGGGCTTTCTGTTAACTTCATCTCTGAGCTATAGGCTCTTGGCAAAACAATATTCCTACCAACCCTACGGACTGACCAGTTAGATCTAGCCAGGGTTCATCTCCTACGTAGGATATTGTTGATGTCTCAAGAATCCACTCACGCATGCCAACATCCTAAACATACCCTACTGTTTTTATTAGCAGCACACCACTTCATTGGTTCATTTCAAGGTCCTACTAGCCACTGTTTTCATTGCCAGCTTCTCAGTTTGCAATAGGTTTGTCCGTTCTGATGTCACTCAACCATCTCCTTTAAACTAATCCAACATTTTATAGTTCATGTAACAGCCGCCTTTTGGTAAACAAAACCTACATAAGAAGTAAAAGTGGATGCTTGTTTCTATGGTTTAAACATGTCTCTCCCCCCCCCCCCTTATGAACGAGTTCTGAGGGAGACTATCTAGAGCTGGTACTAAGGCTTGCAGTATCATTAGTGCTTCATGATAGTTCCTTAGGGGCACGCCAGTTTGAATAGAGGGGACTGAGATTGATGTGAACCCCCATGCCCACCAGGTGCCGCAGGCCCTTCAGTCTTGAGGGTTCATATGTGTGAGATGCATGTAGACACTTCATGCTCAGATTCATCATTTGCTTAGCATCATTAGTCCCAGCTTCAGAGAAGACAAAAGGTCTATGAAGGAGACTGTTGGCAAGCAAATGTAGGGTGTTGGCCCTTAGCAATGTCAAATAAAGAAACTGAAGGCTGCTCTCACACATGTCAAGAAGACCAGCCATCACAGGACAATTCCAGATGACAATCTGGCAGCCCTTCAACCAGGGCAGGAATTTTGCTATTAGCTAGCAGAATAACTTTTTGTAGACCCTCTGCCAAAGACAAATTATATTCATTTTGCCATGGTTATTCTGAGACTCTGAGTAGTATTTTAATCATTTCACTATTAGATCCACATCAGATCCTGGCATGTGGAAATATTCAGGACATTTGTTAGGATGTTAATATAGCTGACACCTGCTGTAAAACCACACAAAATGAGGACTGTGGGAGAGCCCCAGATTCTCTTTGTGTGGGCCTGTAGCACGCATGCTCACAAGAGTTGGAGGAGATGAGCCCTTGGAACTTTCCCATATCCTTCAGAGGGAGGGACACACTGTTGTGTTCTTAGTTATTCTAGTCTGAGAGAAGCTTGGCTCGCATGCATCGGGTCTGAAGATAAGTGGTTACAAAAGTTGTAATAAAAAGGTAGTTGGACTGGATGGTTTCACTCATATGTGGAATCTACAGAATTGCTACACATGGACACACAGAGGCACATGCACACACACACACCACCCACCCAAACAGACAAACAAAGGGATACAGAACTCTGGTGGTGGGTGTGGTATGGAGCTATATCTTGTAATATTACAATCTTGCAACCCACTATTATTCACAAGTAAAAAATGGAAAAGAAGAAGAAGAGGAAGGTGAAAAATGTAAGATGCTGGCTATACTGCATCATCACCTTGCCCTAAAAGCAGTAAATGCCAAGTCACTTTCTTCCTAACCTCTCTAATTAGGAAATTAGAATTTTAGGTTTATCATTCCTGTAACCACATCATTTGTATCCTGTTTCTTCTTGGAGTAACAGAGATACTGGAAATTCCATACATTAGTCAGTTTCTCTAAAGGTCTGTGGCAGAGTGTCTGGGAGTTGGTTGTAGAAAACAAATGAGAAGTAGTGGATGCAGTTTATGGAGTTACTTTCTAGATGCCAGCCTCTTGCCACACATTATCTCATAAAGTTCTTTGTCCTTAGCTCTAATTGTAGATAGAAGAAATGGAGTTTTATGGAGATGTAAAGCTTTCTGTTTATCTTGCATAAGATGGAGAATGTTCTCCTCTGGTAACCCACTTCAATGAGAGGAACATTTCTGTGTAGCTTAGAGCATGGGAAAGTTTTTTTTTATTTTTTTTTATGTTTGACCCAAGAAGACATATTTGAATCAAGCACTTATGTTTGGTTCTAATTTCTGCTTCCTGGTCCTAATTCTATTCCTAACGGCCTTAAAACATGCAAAAATTGCATTTTTTTTCACAGGTTTTTCTCATCTACCAATTAAAATCTTAGTTCCTCACGTTGGCCTTACTATTCTTTGAATATTTTCCAATTTGTTTATGAGCTTTGGTGTATTGCATCAAACTAAAGGACTCTGGGGGGAGAGAGATGGGGCTTTCTGGTTCTCAGCATGGTGGAGGGGTTCCCTGGTTGGGGGTGAGAGTATTTTGCAGAAAACTGAGAAATTTTGCAAATGAATCAACAGCTATATCTACTGCATACCACTAATCCCCTATTAAAAAAGCTATATTAAGAAAAAGGAACACAGTATTGTTCATATTGGTTTCTAATATTTTAAAGGAGACTGTTAACCTTCCTTGTTCTAGAAGTGGAGTTTGGGATTTAATTACATCTTTAGGGCACCATAATTTATTTCCATGAAAAATACTGATGACAAAAATCCATACATCTTTTCTTTACATTTATTTTAGCTATACTTGGTTGCCTTTATACTCTGTCTCTGCAGGGTGTTTTTTGGTAGGGTATTAGGGAGAGGGATTCAATATTAGTCTTATATTTATTATAGTTAATTAAAATTGTATAAACTTTAATTCATTGCTCCAAATCTTGCCTCCTTTTTTTGAAGTTTGATTTTTTAAATTTTTAAATATTTATTTATTCCCTTTTGTTGCCCTTGTTGCTTTATTGTTGTAGCTATTATTATTGTTGTTGTTGATGTCATCATTGTTGGAGAGGACAGAGGGAAATAGAGAGAGGAGGGGAAGAGAGGGGGAGAGAAAGACAGACACCTGCAGACCTGTTTCACCACCTGTGAAGCGAGACTCCCCTGCAGGTGGGGAGCCAGGGGCTCGAACCAGGATCCTTACACCGGTCCTTGGGTTGAAGTTTGATTTGTCATTCACTGTGCTATTTCTTTTATTTTTATTTAATCAGTTGATTTGAAATCTTGCTCTTCTATATTCTAAGCAGGCACAACTACTAAACAGAATGGAGACTGTACCAATTGTTGGAACTTTCTTTCTGATTGACATTGATCCATCACAAGAAGATCACTACCCAGCAGTTGACAGCTAGACAAACTACTTTTCTTTTGTGCTGTTTTTGGCATCCATCCTTGCAAATAATGTTTTCCCTGCAGCAATGTCCAAAGTCTTCCATCATTGAATGTTTGAATGTCTTCACATTTTTCAAGGTCTAATTCAAAACCCAACCCCAGTGTGAGGTTTGCTCAGACCCATTGTGATCCCTGCTCCAATCTTAGAATTCCTTTTGACTCTTAATTCCCAGTCCCTAATTACTTGGTGTGAATGTAAAACTCTATCTCTAGTTTTGGGAGCTGAAACTATTATTTATTAGCTTCCAGCAACTGGGTATTATAGTACCCTGTTGAGACAGTTTGTTTCTTGCTTTTAATTGATTATGCAGGTAGTTCTCAGTGGTGCATAGTTTTGTCCATTTTTCCTGTTCTTCCAGGGAACATTTGACAGTGATTTAGAATGTTTTTGGTTCTCCCAAATAGAGAAGATACTACTGGCACATTGTGGATAAAAGTCAAGTATGTTGCTAAACATCCTAAAAATGCACTAGATAGTTATGGCCTGCCACAATCATAGAACTAACCAAAATGCGATTAGTGCTGATAGCACATTATTCAACACAAAACAATTCAGGTATGTTTTGGATGACTGTTATAGCTACTTCATGTCTGTTATTTATTTATTTATTTATTTATTTATTTATTTATTTATTGCCTCCAGGGTTATTGCTGGGGCTTGGTGCCTGCACCAGGAAGCCACTGCTCCTGAAGGCTACTCCCCCCCCCTTTTGTTGTCCTTGTTGTTTATCATTGTTGTGGTTATTATTGTTGTTGTTATTGACGTTACTGTTGGACAGGACAGAGAGAAATGGAGAGAGATGGGAAAGAGAGAGAGGGAGAGAGATAAATAGACACCTTCAGACCTGCTTCACTCCTTCTGAAATGACCCCCTGTAGGTGGGGAGCAGGGGGGCTTGAACAGGGATCCTTACACTGGTCTTTGTGCTTCATGCCATGTGCACTTACCCTCCCCCTTTTTTTGTTAGTGATTTAACAGAGCTGTATGATATTATAAGATATCAAGGGCATAATTTCACATACATACAGGATATGTGTAAGTCACCAAACCCTCCACCAAAGTCCTGTGTACCCCTGCCCCCACACGCATAAACTGTAGTTCTCGAAAAGTCCAAGAGATTATTTAGCTCTTTTTTATTATTTATTTGTTTGTTTGCTGTAGTCATCAACGTGCCACATATGAGCAAAATTATCCAGTAGTTGTCCTTTACCTCTTATTTCACTTAGCATAGTCACCTCCAATTCCATTTATTTGTGCCAAATGATGGAATCTAACTTCTTTTTTGATTGCAGAGTAGTGTTCCACTGAGTATATATATCCCACAACTTCTTTATATAGTCACCTATCAGTAGACATTTAAGTTGCTTTCATAGTTTGGCTTTTATGCTTAGTACAGCTTTGAGAACAGGAATGCACATATTCTTACACAGCACTGCTTTCGTGTCCTCTGGTTATATGTTAATAGGCATATTTTAGTGCCAGGTAACATGTCTCCTGATCTTTTGTAGAATGATTTCTGCCTCCATAAAATTCTCTTTGGAGCTCAGACCAGGGAAATAAGTTTTGGTTATACTACACAAAACAGAATATGAGGTGAAAGATTGTAGCTGAAGAGATTGTAGGTGAGCTTGCTGGAATCAGTGTGGGCACAATGAAACTGATTCTACAGCCTCTACTTAGAAATTAGTTTTATTAGTTTCTGACTGTGCTATGTTTAAATACCTAGGTTTTGCTTCAATTTATGTTAGGATGAGATAATAATAGCTTCCCTCTATTTCATAAGAATATTTTTAAGAAAAGAGGATAGTATGGGTGACGTGTTCTGAACTCTTCTGGTGGGAAAATTACTATTAAAGCATTATGATGATAATTATTAGTGGCAATCTAGGTTATGGAAGAACAAAGTAGTTTATATACGGTGCATTATAGTCTGAAGAAAAGAAGTAATTAAAGCAAACGTGTTATTCTAGTTCTAATTCATATTTCTGTGGCCAGGGTTGATCTCCTAAACTTTAAATTTGCCTTCTGTCTACGACTTTGGAAGACCCCATTGGGCACTCTTTCAACCCACAGAGTGAAGCCGGACTAAGAATAGTGAATGAAGAACAGTAAGAAGACAGTTGCCAATATTGCATGCATGAGTGCTTTTATGTATTTAAAACTGCAATCATACTGGGTGCAGAAAGTCATCCCTTGATGAACACAGCTCATTTCTGTGTTTTTGCAGAAGGATTTTTCAGCATACATAGTAGTTAAGGGACTTCTGGGCGGTAACGAGATGGCTGGTCCCAAGCATGTGTCCCTTTGGCATGCAATTTCTAGTCTCCATGACGCCTGCCTGCCTCACCTACTATTTGTCTGTGACTCTGTGGCTGCCGTGTGGTTGGCACCCACCTCCACACTGGCGTGCCAAAGGAGTGAATGAACAATGGGAAACCCTGGCACCGACTGGTGTTTTAATAACTGTGGAAAATGTGGAATTTACAGATGCATGATTCAAGCTCCCACTTCAAAGGTTCCCACCCGAAATCCTCCTGAAATTAGAAGCAATACTACTGAACACAATACAACCTTTTGCATGGCTGCCCAATATTACTATAAATCTGTGTATACAGTGTTTGCGAAAGTTACATTACTGGGAAAAATGCCCTGCTTTCATCTGGAATTTATGTGTGGTGTTCAATAGGTAGCTCTTTCCTGAGAAATATGAAGTATGTAATGGGACATAATTTGCTTTTCACTGCAGCCAAGACCCACGATGGGTCTGGACTCTGCACAGGAGTTTGATCAGAAGCCGTCTGGCTAGATCTTCCTTTGCCTTCAGTCTGAAATCAGAGTATCACTAGGTGATATTCTTCTCACTTCTCACCTTGAAACTCAATTTATGTAGAACAGGGGAAAGCTCAAAGACAGAGCACAGGACTTGTAAGCCAGAAACTCCAGGTTTGAACTCTAGCACCACAGATACCAGAACTGAGTGATGCTCTACTTTTTCTTTTCTTTTTTTTTCTTCCTCCCATTCTCTCTCACAAAAATAAATGTCTAAAATTTCATTATGGCACTTCCTATTTCAGACTAACAACAACGTAACTATTTAATTTTAACATATTTCTGCAATAGAATTTCTTTTCTTCTTTTTTTTTTTTAATGAGGAAGATAGGAGAGAAAGAACCAGACATCACTGTGGTACATGTGCTGCTGGGGATTGGACTCAGGACCTCCTGCTTAGGAGTCCAGTGTTTTACCCACTGTGCCATCCCCAGACCACCTTTTTTTTTTTAAAAAAAATCTTAGCAGGGTCTTCTTGGATGCAACACCTTGAGGGAAAGCCTCGTTGCTATTGTTAGATTTTCCCATTTTGTGGCAGAATATTAAGAGACATTGTTTTGACTCTCCACCAAAAATACCATTGAGATAGAGAGGCCTATGGTTTTTTAATCTGATTTATCCAGTCCATGATAGAGTTATACAGTATTCTTACTAAAAAGAAATTCTGGATAATACCCTTATGAGTATTGTTGATGTCTGTATTGAGAACATTTATTTTCCTCTTCTGATTTCAAGACTGACCAATACTTCACTCCATGTTTCCTTCTGTTCCATTAAAATTTCAGACCAGATTGATGTCAAGTGTTTCAACCTTTACAAAGACAGAGATGATGGGCTGTCAGCCATAGCCGTCAGATCTTGTGCTGTATGACTTTAATCATCATAGTTTCACCAGAACAGATTTAAGAGATAGGGGGTAGATAGCATGATGGTTATACAAAGAGAGTCTTGTGCCTGAGGCACCAAGACCCCAGGTTCAGTCTCCCACACCACCATAAGCCAGAGCCGAGCAGTGCTCTGGTTAAAAAAAATGAAAGAAATGTATCACAATTTTAATTTGAAGAAATTACACGAGGAAACTGAGATAATTAAAGTAATTTTCCCTTAGACACACTGCTTAGTGACTTTAAATTGGCGAAACAAAAGATGTTAGGAGCTTAGCTATAGCTGATGTGCCAAAAAAATTCATTACATTTTTACATGCACTGATGTTAGAAACTGGATGGTGATGCCTGACTGAACATGGAGACTGATGATAGTTCAATTCAGGATCAAAGACAAATCATTTTTCTTTGTTTTCTACCTCTTCAGACCTCCCCCCCCCCCAATTCTTCCTAGCTTTTCCTCTTTTTCTTTCCCAGAGTAAGTGCAAGCCAAGAAGTTTTTGGAGTGTGACTTAAATGGCCAGATTGTGTCAGTGTCATGTGACACTGTGCGTCATTCATTGCTATTTTGGGGCTTTCCTGGTTGCTCCTTGAAAGTCTGGATTAGGGGAAGGGATTCTGCATATAGTCTTACATTTATACAGAACTTTAAAGCTTTTTTTTTTTTTAACTTTTCTTCCTGTATACTTAAAATATGTTAAAACTTATGTACTTCTGTGTGAGGTTTTTCTCTGATAATTATATCTTTATTAGTCTTCATTTTAAGTACTTAAAAATGTCAATGTTTTTTATCTGCTTCCTGATAATAATTTGGGATGTATTTATGAATTTTCACTTGTATGTTTTTTTTCACCTTATTTATATGTTGAATGTCTAGCTTGATTGAACTGTGCTGTGAGGAGATGTCATATATATTATATGACATATATATTACATATATCATACATATATTGATATATGTATTATGAAATATTTTGAAGCTGCTTCTATGCTAGTTTTTGGCTAAGTTTTGTAAACTTTCTACGTGTGTTTGATAAAAAAATATTTTTAAAAGATTTATCTGGTATTCTATATATACATTTACTAATTCAGATACCTGATTTCTTAAAAGTTATAATGATAGACCCAGTGACAACCCTAGTGGCAACCAAAAAACAAAACAAACAAACAAATACAAAAAATTATAGAAGTTAGGTTCCTAATTCCTCATATTCCAAAGTAGTATATATCTATCATTTGTTGACAATATTTATCTGAAGGTTATAAGAAATCCTCAACTTTTGCCTTTATGCATCTTTTTTGGTCTTATGCTCACTGATTTATGAAAACAGTGTACTTTTTTTTTCTTAAGAACTAATTTAAATTTTCTCTCTCTTTTCTTATTTTTTCCTCCTGTTTGCACCTTTTCTACATTGTGTGTATTTGTCTGTGGTTGCTTCTTTTTTTGAGAGTCTGGGCCTTGTGTATAAGCCCACAGCCCTCTCCCAATTCTCCAACTTAATCATTACCCTCCTCTCCCAGTAACAGTTCTGGGGCCCTTAGCCACTGAAGCCACAGGTTCCAGCCATGAACATAAGCCATTACACTTTCACATTAGGGATAATTAGTAAAGCAAAAATGAAGCTCAGAAACTTGGATGGGGTGAAGAGTGAGAGAAGCAGGCACATGTTTAACATTCAAGGAACTTTTCTCAAGCAAGCAAAAAGACCAGTGTCACTGTTTTTTTCTTTGTTTGCCACACTTGATTACTGGCTTATTTACCTGGCTTCTACATCCTGTCTGTTATCTCTGGGCTCACACCTCTGTGTTGCAGACTTGTTTATGAGCTTATTCTGTTAGTGATTCTATAACATAGTTTCACTCTTTCTCTCTCTCCCCCTCCTAAATAAGAAACACTTTTTTTTTTTTTGCCTCCAGGGTTATCGCTGGGGCTCAGTGTCTGCACTATAAATCCACTGCTCTTGGAGGCTATTTTTCCCGTTGTTGCCCTTGTTGTTTATCCTTGTTGTTGTTATTATTTGTCATTGTTGTTGGATAGGACAGAGAGAAAAGGAGAGAGTAGAAGAAGACAAAGAGGGGGAGAGAAAGATAGACACCTGCAGACCTGCTTCACCACTTGTGAAGCGACCCCCCTCCTTCAGGTGGGGAGCCAGTAGCTTCAACCGGGTTCCTTAGGGGGGTCCTTGGGATCCTTAGGCCAGCCCTTGCCCGCTTGGCGCCATGTGCACTTAACACCGCAGCGCTACCCCTGGACCCCCAAGAAACACTTCAAAAAAATTATTTTACCTTTTGTTATCCTTGTTGTTTTGTTGTTGTAGTTATTATTATTGTTGTTGATGATGTCGTCGTTGTTAGATAGGACAGTAGTGATGCCTATTATACTAGGAGGTTTTGGAAAATGATTAGTACCACTAATAATTGGAGCTCCTGATATAGCTTTCGAGAAATGGAGAGAGGAAGGGAAGACAGAGGGGGAGAGAAAGATAGACACCTACAGACCTGCTTCACCTCCTTTGAAGCAGCACCCCTACGGGTGGGGAGCTGGGGGCTCGAACCGAGATACTTATGGTGGTCCTTGCACTTTGCGCCACGTGCGCTTAACCTGCTGCGCTACAGCCCGACCCCCCAGAAACACTTTTTTTTAATGTTACTCTAATAGGACCAGGAATGTAGCCCTGTGGTAGGGTTCATGCTATGTGTTTGAACCCTGTGTTTAATCCCCAGCAACACCCATCCCCCACAAAAAAAGAAAAGAAAAGAAAAAAGAAAGTCACTGTGAGAATTAAGACGTGAAGTTGTCAACCAACAAGAGCCTTGGGAAAAGAGACTTCTGTTAAGATCTTTATAGTAGTCAGAAGTTAAACAAAAAAAACCCCTTAGCAACAAACTTAAAATATCAACAAATGTCTCTTTAAATTTATTTTTTATTATCGATTTTTATTATCGATTTTGATTCACAAAAAGTGTAGAAGAAATTACATAAATCAGAACTTTCACCTTCTATACCCCAAAAGGAGTTTTGCTCCATACTTTATCCCATACATATGGGATAAAGAGTAGGGAAGAATAGGATGGGCTGTGGCACAGATCTCTGGTGGTGGCAACTGCATGGAATTATACTCCTCTTACCTTACAGTCTTATAAGTCATTATTAAATCATGAATAAAAATAAATTTAAAACAAAACATATGATACTGGGCCTGAGGAATAGCTCATCTAGTAGGATATACTCCTCACCATATATAGGACCCAGGATCAAGTCCCATTATCACACAGAAATGTCATGGTGGGAAGCTCCTTTCTTCGCTTATCTGTCTATATCTGAAGTTAAAAAAAAAAAGTGTGGAGGCGGGGCAGAGCCAGGATGGCGACTTGAAGACAATGCATGGCTTGAGCTCTGCAAGGAGGCTGCTTCAAAAGTGGGAAGTTTGGCCACCAGGTTCCAGATGCTACCATGATGCCAACCAGATTTCCCTAGGCAGACGACCCCAGAAAGGGGTCCTGGAGCTCCACTTCCCCAGGGCCCCACCCCACTAAGGGAAGAGAGAGACAGGTTGGGAGTATGGATCGACCTGCCAACACCCATATTCAGCGGGGAAGCAATTACAGAAGCCAGGCCTTCCACCTTCTGCATCCCACAATGACCCTGGGTCCATACTCCCAGAGGGTTAAAGAATAGGAATGCTATCAGGGCAGGGGATGGGATGTGGAGCTCTGGTGGTGGGAATTATGCCCCTCTTATCCTATGGTCTTGTCAGTGTTTACATTTTATAAATAAATATATATATATTTTTAAAAAGTAACAATAAATGTCAACTAAGGAGTGGTGAAGTTCCTCATGTGCGAAGCCCTGGTGCCACAATACAAAAGCTAATGGCCCAGTAGTCCATTACCCTCTACTGATAACTTAGTGTCCAAATTCTGTACTATCTGCCCAGACTTTTAACCTGTGGTTGGCTCTTCTCAGTGGGCAGTTGGTTGTGCTCAGAAATGTAAGTGACATTTTGTATGCATCTAAGCAAGCTACCTTAAGATACACGAATTCCTTGGGGGGACAGCAGACTCCAATGGAGCTAACTGCTGGTTCTTCCTTGAGCTGAGTAGTTTATGAACTTTGCAACTATCATCTCTAACTACACCATCAATTTTAACTGGTTTTGGAACTCAAGGCCATAGGAAATTATATATATATATATATATATATATATATATATATATATATATATATATATATTCAAATTGTTTCAGGAGATAAGAATCAAAATTAAATACCGAGAACAGGTGCTTTTCTGCAAATCTGTGCTTGCATTGGCACATGGCTGCTTGAGTGTGCAGGCTGTGCCAGATTGGTGATTGTGGGTGGAATTTGGATATTAGCTCTAGAAAACACGATCTGCAGTGTTTTATATTAGTCTCATCCAAACAAAAACATCCAGGGCTGTGTCTTTTCAATGTGAACTGCCATGAACATTGAGAAATTAGTTGTCCTATGTGAAATAAATGTTTACATTTTAAAGCAACTCTTTCAAACGCAAATCTTAATCTAATATACCACTCACTTCACTTCCTTCTTTTGCAGAATGTGTTAGATAGAGTTTAATCTCGTCTAGATGAGGAGGGGCGTTATAAGGAAACCCTATAGTGCAAACATGCAGGATACTTGTGAGATTTCTAAACTGTGTGAAGATGGAACTTTGAATGAAATGCCCTGCAAGCTCTATTTATAGTTTTCCTTATCTGCACCCCCTACTTCTATTTCTATCTTATGGTGAAACTGGCCTTCTTATTTTAAAACTCTTGTCCTATTAGTCACTTTTTGACATTTATTGTTTGAATCAACAAACCACTATTGATAATTATTGAAGTTGAGAACTTTTTTCTTTTTAAAATGTAGTGTGTGTGTGTGTGTGTGTGTGTGTGTGTAGGGGGTTGCTGGGCCGTAGCACACCTGGTTAAGTGCACATTGTGCAAAGAGCAGGGACCAGTGCAAAGATCCCAGTTCAAGGCCTGGCTCCCTACCTGCAGGAGAGGCTCTCTTCACAAGTGGTGAAGCAGGTCTGCAGGTATCTATCTTTTTCTCCCCTGTCTTCCCCATCTCTTTCAATTTCTGTCTGTCCTATCCAACAACAACAACAGCAATAGCAACAACAACAATGGAGAAAAGATGGCCACCAGGAGCAGTTGATTTGTAGTATAGCACCAAGTCCCAGTGATAACCCTGGAGGCAAAAAAAAAAAAAAAAAAGAAGAAGTAATGTGTGTGTGTACCAGGGAAGGTATAGATATTGAGAGGAGCACTGCTTTACCAGTTGGTTCTTTATCTTGTTTTAATTCGGTGCTGAGATTGAACCCAGGATCCCACACGTGCAAGGTATACACTTTGCCTTTTAGCCACCTCTCCAGCCCCTAAAGCTGGGTAGTGTTTACACAGTGCTTATTCTATTCTCTCTCCTTGGAGGTGTGTTTGGAAATTCCTGGGGTGGACTGTATAGGACAAAGAGGCAGTTAAGCTTCAGGGTAGGACTAACGGTGAATTCTCGAAGATCAATGCAAACAATCTTCTTTAGCTAGAGCCCTTCTAGACCATGGCCTTGATCCCCTTGAAGGAATGGGGTATGCTTCATATCTCTTTTATTTTACTTTATTATTATTATTTTTAATTGCCACCAGGGTGTGTATATAGACACACATGCACACAAATATAGCCAGATAGTTAAAGAAATAATAGTCAGCCCATATCTGCCCATATCTGCAACCTTGGGAGAAGTACTTTGGCTACCAATGGAGGGAATGGAACTCTGATAGTGGGAACAGTGTGGAACTATTCCCCTCTTACCTTATAAGTTTATAAATTAATATTAAGTCACTAATAAAATTTAAATATATATATTGTCTGGGAAGATGGTGTCAGAGTAGAGACTAGAGCTTGAAAGCTGGATTAATGCAGAGAATAGCTACCAAACTCAAAGAAAATATATAAATAAACACAGTTAGAAAATATATAAATATTATTAGCTGATTACCCCATCAACCTGACACAGGGCCCATATATATTCATATTTAGCATAGAAATCTGTGTAACCTCTGAGTCCATGTCAGTCTGAGCTCGCAGTTCATGGTCACAGCTGGAAACATTCTAGGCTTCATTAATTTCCAGACCAGTCTTCCTTGAGCGGCATGTTAGAATGTCTCAGCCTTCCTTTGGAAGGTCAGTCTCTATCACTGCTACTTTATAGTGAGGAAATGGTCCTGGAGAGGCCCATAAAGCTTGTGATGTTGTTCATGATGGAAGTGACCAGTGATAGTGGAAGGAGGAGTCTATTAGAGGACTAGGCCCAAATCTATGTGGGAATCCAGGGATTCCATGACTAGGGCCCCAGATGATGGAGTGGGCTAGTATTGACCAAAAAGGCCATTATTAAGTGAACAAGTATGGTGCCTTTATTCAGCTTTCCTTTATTTATCTTTATCTGATGAGTTTAGATTTTCTCTCAGTTGTTGAATCCTTGAGTGTGACTTGTTGTATCCAAACCAGTATTAGTTTTATGTGGTCTGGACTCAAATTAGAGAGGAAATACATGTCGGATTTTAGTGAGGTCTAAGTTAACCTTAAGTTTTACTGCATTCACTTGTTTGATGAGTCTAATAAACGTTGTCAAAGGGACAATAATTGTCTGTTAGTTGGTATGTATTTTTGCCAGTATAGCTCTTGGCCAGTTGAATACAGTGCTTCTAGAGATTATCAAGGGGGTGACACTAGTGCTGATGCTATCAGGAGAGATTAGGAGATAAATCTTACTTACTTTCTTTTGTGCCGTTAGTTGAGTAGATAGAGTGATTGAGGTAAGTGCTGCACCGCTCTTGAAGCTCCCCCCCCTTGCAGGTTGGGACTGTGGTCTTGAACCCGGGTCCTTGCATACTATAATGTGTGTTCTCAACCAGATGGACCACCCTAGCCTCTAATATTAAACAATTTTTAAAGTATCTTGCCCAGTGCATATTTATATACATGCTTAGTCTTGGTTTTCCTGATTCAGAGGCCAAATTGATAATGTTGAGGCAGTACGCTGATTTACATGAACTATAACCTTAAGCTTATTTCATAATTGTAATTAGACAGGGCAATGGCTTAATTTTCTCGTCAAAATATAGAGAACATTAATTAGAGTTAATATGATGAACTATGGCCAATAATTTCACTATTTTCTACCAACCAAATTTAAATGGAAATAGTCGATTCTGATTTTCATTCAGTGAAACAGGATATATGTTTTCCTTTGGCAATTAGGTAACCTTGAAAACTTTTAACATTCTAGTACAGAAATGACAAAAGCAAATTCTGCTTCATAAGATTCAGAGTGACTGTATTCTCCACACAGGTTACTTTGCACTACAGTGACAAACAGAACAAGCCTTCCTTGTCACACCCAGTCTACTTTGGATTCAGGTGACTTGCCACATGGTGTTTTAGCCTCCTGGTTTATTTTGATCTCAAGGTAGCGACATCTCTGTATTTATGTCTCAGATTTCTGTGGCCAGCTCTGGATGTTTCTATTCAGAAGTAGTGTAGATCACTTAGACTTCATACTTCATTGTTCCAAACAAGTCAAGTGGTCAGTCACCCCTGATGGGAAACATTTGTAAGCCCTGGTAGTATTCCCAGAAGTAACACGGTGGTTATAAGAATTTGGTTCGATATCGTCTCTTTTATCTTTTGGAATTTTACCCTTTATTTTGCCACTTGAACATTTAATGTGACATAAATGGAATTTTGCTACTCTAGTATAAATTAAAGCACAATAAAGTATAGTAGAATTTATTGAAAAATGAATCTTGTAGGAAGTGTTCTGTCTTGAATTCTTCACCTGGAGTGGAGATACTTAGTGCTGAAACTGCTAGAAGGACTTGGTTAGAGCATTGCTTTAGGGATAATGCATTTCTGAGACATGAGCCTCAAGGATTAGATACCATTGGAAGACTTCGATTTAATTATTTTTCATTAGTATGGCACTCTGAGATAAAACACACAATTTAAAAAAGTAATTCTATGTAACTATTTCAGATAGTTACTATGTGGATCTAAATATTTCATCTTTTCTTGCCTAAGAACCAGCATTCACTTCTATCCTCTATTCTCAATGATAAGAATCTATGGGCATGGTGACGAGCTGATAAGACCCATTTGGCAAAGTTTATAAATTGACTTTTAAAAAGTTTATAAATTAAGTTTATAAATTAAAGTTTATAAAAATTTTATAAATTAACCCCCAGACTACCCTAGCCCGACATGTATACACACTGAAACCACAAAGTCATATTACATACTCACTGCTTTTTAAACATTCAAGGTGATTTCTTGACATGATTTTTACTGCCTCATCTGTGTTTTTGACCTGAGCAAGAAAAGTGTCAACAATTTGAACCTTTTGGCACTTTCTCTGATGGCCTTTGGACAGTAAGTGCTAAGTGTGGTATGCTGGTGGTACTCTTAGCTTAGCCTTTTAGCAGAAGTGCATTGAGCTGAAATCTAGATGAAGACATGCCAACTTTTATTGACCTTCCTGTTTTTTTTTTAATACTACAAAATATAATCCCTAAGTGTAAATAAAAAATGAATTTCATTAGTACACCTTTTTGTCGTTTTAATCCATGGTTTGACTGGTGGGTACATCTGAGGATCTGGTACACTTGGTATTGCATTGAAAATCTATGGAGGTGCTTATGCTTTGTGCCTTGCACAGTGTGGGTCAGTCATTTAAGAAGCAATCTGAATTAGAGAATGCACTTGAGGATTGGTATTTGTTCATCTTTTCCATTGTTTTATTAGTACACATGTGTGAATTTTACTCCTGACAAAATTTTGATAGTTTATTGTTTTTCCAGTAAAAACAGGGCACTACCTAAAAGCATGTTTACTCACAATATAAATAAGACCAATAGCCATTTACCTGGTACCTATACAGAATATTAGTGTCAATATTTGAAAAAGGAACACCAGTATCCTGGCCTGAGGGCATGAGAACATGCTTTGTTTACCTGCTCAATGATCCTTTCTAGGAAAGAGAAGTTAGAAATAGGGATTTTGCTGGGAAGGAGAACTGATAATGTGTAGCATATGAGGAATACTTTGCTGGATTTCTTTTCTTTTTATATCATTCTTTCTCAGAAAAAAAAATTTTTTGATACATTGTCATGGGGCCAGGCGGTGGCACACTTGGTTGAGTGCACAGGATACCACTTGCAAGGACCCAGGATCAAGTTCCTGGTTCCAGCCAGCAGGGGGGAAGCTTCAGGAGCAGTGAAAGCAATGCTGCAAGTGTCTTTCTCTTTCCCTCGCTATCTCAGTCTCGCCTTTCAATTTCACTTTTTATTATCAAATAAAAGAAAGAAAAAAGAAAAACAAAATAGCCACCGGCAATGTAGAACTCATCATACAGTCACTGAGCTCTAGTGATAACTAGAAAAATTAAATTATATAAATCTAGTGATAATTAAAAAATTCCCCCCTCTACACACACACACACACACACACACACACACACACACACATTGCTATGAATTCATTTACTTTTTCATTCATTAAGTCAACTATGTATTGATTGTTTACTGTGGTAAGCAAAGAACAAATACTAGGGGCAAAGAAACAGATCTTGAACATTTATTGCCAACTAATAGGAGATAATAGATTGTGAACTAGAGAACTAGAGTAGATGTAGAAAATAGGTGATATAGGACCACAAGAAGGGCATATTTAGGGATCTAAGAGGAGAGGAGGATAGCAGAAAAGTCATCACAGCATTTTGAATCTCCAAAGGAAGGTAAGAGTAAGTAGTTCAAAGGAGAAAGACAGCTTCAGGCAGAGGAAAGAGCTGAGAGACACTAATTATCAGGAGGTTTCCAGGGTGGCTAGTGACCTGTGAATATGGAGCCTCAGGTGCTGGAGGGATTGTGACAGAAGGGATGGCCTGGAAGTTTAGACACCAGCCTCATAACTCAGGACTTTGCTACCTTATCAAGAAGTCTGGAATTCAGCCAGTGGAGAGCCACTGAAAAAATTTTCAACAGGGAATACTATCATTTGATTTCTATGTTGGAAAGATGATAAAGGCTAGACAGAATTTATAACATTATGGATGAACCTAGAGTTATTATGCCTAGTGAAAAAAGCCATACAGTAAATACAAGTGCTATCTAATTTCACTCACATATGGTACACAGAGAAACAAAAGAATAAACTAAATAAAACAGCAAAGGAACTTTTAGTCTACAAGACTGAATTAATCTTGCTGGAATCTAAGCTTTGGGGCAAAGGATGTAGCTCAGTGGCAGAACATCTGTTTTACATATGTGAAGTCGTGGGTTCGATTCTGACCACAAGACAAACAATAAAAAAAATTACTAATTCTTAGAAAGGAAGAGGGAAGGGGATGGAGTGAGTAAATTGGGTAACAAGGGTTAAATGGGTGATAAAAGATAAAACTGGGCTCTTAGTGGTCTGGGAGGTGGTGCAGTGGATAAAGCTTATGAGATCCTGAGTTCGATGCCCGGCAGCACATGTAGCAGAGTGATATCTAGTTCTTTCTCTATTTTTCTCTCCTCCTATCCCTTTAATAAATAAATAAAATATTTAAAAAAAAAACCCAAAGATTCTCTGAAGTATTTCACCAAAGGAAAAAACAAAACAAAACTCTGGGCTAAGGGTGAGAGTAGATTTTAAGCTTCACTATAGGGTGGTGGTGGGAGAGACACAGATCTTTAGCAGTGGGAACGGTGTTGATGTACATTCCTATTAACTTAGTCTAATAAATCACTATTTAATCAATATGAGAGGGGAATTTAGATAAAATATCTGGAACTTTTTGATGCATAGACCCCATTTCTGAGTATATATATTCTTTCAATCTAAGCTAAAAACAAAACAAAGATAATTATTTAAAAAACTGGGCTTTTTGAAGTAAACTTAGTGTAGTAGTATATATTGATATTGATATAAATGATTGCTGACAGAAATCTATATAATGTAGCAACTTGATGTTACTTCAAAAAAATCTTTGCTAGAAAGTACTTAAAACTAACTTAAGGGTGTACTGGAGAGACAGCAAAATGGTTATGCAAACACCCTTCATGCCTGAGGCTCTGAGGTCCCAGATTCAATGCCCAGCACAACTTAAGGGCAAAGAGGACTGGGGATGACAGTAGGTGTGGCAAGTAGAGGACATGTACACTGTGAAATTGAATGAACTTCTCAGGTGACTGGTTGTAGAGAGTGAAGAAAAAGAGTCATGAGCATTTTTTTTTACTGGCAATAAACAGGTTGGAAAAGATGATCATATTGGAAGGGAAGCTGAGTTTGAGATGTCTAAAATTTGAACAGATATACCCATTGAGGTAAAAGTATTGACTAGTGTTTACTGAAAGTCTAACATATTATTGTGAATAGCATATATTAACTGATTTAATTCTCAATACACCCTCACAGCTATTGCTTAATCAAAACTAAGGCACTGTTAATTGTGAGACACATTTTGGCACATTATGATATTAGTGGGCTTAAACTTTCTTCTAGCTGGTATTTTTATTTCACACTTAGAGACATCATAGTAGAGAAAGTAAGTCACCTACGTTCATTACTAGAGGAACTAAGAATCTACTCTTAGCCATCTGACTTTGGAAATTGTTCATTTAATCAGTATGTTACATTATTTGGTACATGGATCTCGGTGATGAGTAATCTGTGCTAGAGCAGGAGATCTGAGAGTTGCCACTAAAATTTCTGTTACATAGCAGCTGTTGTATGGTACATAATTCACAGACTTATGACAAAGTCACTTAAATGAAAATGGGAACAACACTGATAATTATCACTGATACCTCTTTTGGTGCATTATTTTTATTTAGTTAGTTATATTTATTTATTTTTTTTACCATTTTTTCTCTCGTTTTATTAGTGATTTAATGATGATTAACAAGATTGTAGGATTAGAGGGTTACAATTCCACATAAACCCCATCATCAGAGTTCTGTAATCCATCCCCTCCATTGGAAACTTCCCTATTCTTTATCCCTCTGGGAGTATGGACCAAAATTCTTTATGCGGTGCAGAAGATGGGAGTCCTGGTTTCTGTAATTGCTTCTCAGCTGATTTTGGACGTTAGAAGATCAATCCATGGCCCTAGCTTGTTTCTATCTTTCCCAAGTGGGATAAGGCTCTGAGGAGGTGAGGTTCCAGGACACATTGGTAAGGTCTCCTCCGGGAAGTCAGGTTGGTGTCATGGTAACGTCTGCAACTTGGTGGCTGAAAAGCAGTAAGATAGAAAGCAGGAAAATTGTTTAGTAGTCAGGAACCTAAAGGTAAGAACAGAGCAGATGGAACTAAGGGCCTTGGTGTGGGAAGAAGCTAGGAAGTCTATTTTAGGTAGATTGCAAGAGGCCCATGACTTCAGACGCATTATTGTTTATTAAAACACTAGATGGGAGTTGGACGGTAGAGCAGCGGGTTAAGCACAGGTGGCGCAAAGCGCAAGGACCGGAGTAAGGATCCTGGTTTGAGCCTCTGGCTCGCCACCTGCAGGAGAGTCGCTTCACAGGCATTGAAGCAGGTCTGCAGCTGTCTATCTTTTTCTCCCCCCTCTCTGTCTTCCCCTCCTCTCTCCATTTCTCTCTGTCCTATCCAACAACAATAAGAGCAATAACAACAGTAATAACTACAACAATAAAACAACAAGGGCAACAAAAGGGAATAAATAAATAAATATTTAAAAAAACACTAGGGTATTCCTATTTTAGGATAGTGTTCTACAAGAGAAGCTAAACTGTCAACAGAATTGTAGGTCACAACTGCCAGAAGAAAAGGAGATTTCCAGTGAGAGGACTGTGGATCATTTGATTTTCCTGATTAGTGAACTTCTCAGAGGGTGTTGTTTCCTCACACATTTTGTGAAATGATAGCTGAGAGGTGGAGCTGGGTGGAAATCTCTGAGAATATTGCTACTGAAGTGTTCAGAATCAAAGTTACAGGCTTGCGCATTCAAGTTCATAATGTTTGTAGTCTTAGAAATGATCAAATTACTAGGCTGTGGGCAGGTGTGTGTATTTGACCACTTTACTTGTTAGGAAGACAATATCACCCAGTACAGTGAGTCACAACTCTTTGGATGCAATTCTTCTGACTCAGTAGTAATAGATTGCTTTCTCAAGCATAATGTTTTTCTTCCTTTCTCCTTCCCACCTCTTCCTCTCCCTTTCTGCCTTCCTCCCCTCCCACCCCCTGGATTATCAGTTCCCCAGTTGGGGGTGGGGTTGAGGGAGGAGAAAAGTGAATATATAGGTTGTTTACAGAGTTACAAAGGAAATAGAAAAGAAACTTTTGGTTTCTACTTAGACCTAAATACCTTTCTCACCTACCTCCTACTACACATCCCGCAATCACTCCAAAGCTAACCTTGTCAGACAAAATAAGGATTACAAAAGCTGAATAAGGGCAAGAGACTGGCATACTTTAATGATGACTCTTTAAGTCACTACCAGGCCACCCTATCAGCTGGGGCCCTAGTCAGGGAGTCCTGGGATTCCCACACAGACATGATGGGCATAGACCTCTAACAGATCCCTCTCACCACTGTCACTGGTCATCTCCATGAGAAACAACATAATGGGCCTCTCTGCAGGTGGGCCCCTTTAGGACCTTGACTTCAGTGTGGATCAACAGTGGTAGGGACTATTCCATTCTCTGAAGGAAGGTTGGACAGCATACTCATACTGTAGAAGATGGGTCCTGAAATTAGTGCAGCTTGGACCATTCCTAGCAGTGACTACAGAATGCAAGCTCAGACCTACAGGGATGCAGAGGCTACACAGGCTCCTGTGCTGACTATAGGCCCCAGACCAAATCGATGAGGTTTACAGTTAACAATATTTATATAATTTCCCAATATTTAAGAGCTACTCTCTTCCCTGATCCAACTTTCTGGTTCTTTTTCCAACTATGACACCACCTCCCCAGACAATAGGTTAGGTCTCCTGCATATTAGATGTCAAGCTCAGGGAAAAACTAGTAAAGTCATGGGCCCCTTGGAATAAACCTAAAATACACCTACTAACTTTTTCCAAAATGGAGACTCCAAATCTTTATCTGCAATATTCTTGCCTTTAGGTTCATGATTAGTCAACAATTTGTTCTGCTTTCTATCTTAATTCTTTTTCAGCCATCAGGTTCCAGACGATACTATGATGCAAACCTGACTTCCCTGGGCAGGCTACCTCACCATGTGTCCTGGAGCCCCATCTCCCCAGATCCCTGCCCCACTAGGGAAAGAGAGAGACAGGCTGGGACTATGGATCGACCTGCTAATGTCCATGTTCAATGGGGAAGCAATTACAGAAGCCAGACCTTCCACCTTCTACACCCTCTAATGATCCTGGGTCCATGCTCCCAGAAGAATAAAGAATAGGAAAGCTATCAAGGGAAGGGGTGGGATATGGAGTTCTGGTGGTGGGAATTGTGTGGAGTTGTACTCCTTTTATCCTATGGCCATCTCAATATTTACATCTTATAAATAAAAATTAAAAAAAGAAAAGGAAAGAAACTCGTGGCTTCCAGTTCTCTGGTTTAAAATTCAAACTAGCCAAGAAAGAGAGTAAGCAGAAAAAAAAACCCTGAGGAGGAGGGTGTCAGAGGAAGCAGTGATTGTGTCCATCTCAGCAGAATTAGGTAGAGAAAATAGGTATGAACTGTCTTTGAAAAGAAGACAGTTAGTTGCAACAGTCCAGCCTCAGAGCGCTGCTTCAGTAGCCAGCTTTCCAGATGGGGTCAGTGTGAACAGCCTGTGAGCAGCTGTGGCTCACCCCAAGCAATTGCACATGTTTGTATGTGCCTTCCTTCCAACTTGTTGATAGTGTAATGACAATAAACAGAGCAAATGAGGAACCACTTTAGCAAGGAATGAGTTTTCAAAAAAGAAGAAAGCCATGCCTTGCAGAAGAATAATTCTAAACTTCTTTTGAGTTGCTGCATTTTGCACTGTGAGGAAACTGTTGAGTTCTTCCACTTGTTGTGGTTATTTAATCCCACTCCCACTAAATCATCTACACCAAATGTTTATTATTATTATTATTATTATTTTTACTTTAAAACATCTAAGAGTTCTTAGAAAAGAGATAATTCTTGCAGGGGGAAAGCTTCACAGGTGGTGAAGCAGGTCTGCAGGTGTCTCTTTTCCTCTCTCCCTCCCTATCTACCCTACCCTCTCAATTTCTGGCTGTCTCTGTCCAATAAATAAATATAATAATAAAAAAAGAAAAAAAAAGAAATAATTCTACTTTTTTCCCTTTCTCTCTCACTGTTACTGGCATAGTGAAATGATGTATTTTTTATGTTTTAGTTCCTTTCCAACATGCCTCTTCTATTAGCCCCACAAGATGTGTTAAACCATCAGATTAGATTAGGACTTCTAGAGGCAGGGCTACAGAGCAGCAGCAGCTGTGTTTCTCTCCTCTCCTCTCCCAGGTCAACTAGAAATACCAAAGGAGATCATCTGGAACTGCGGTAAGACAGGACTAGAACGACTTCAGGAACCTGCCAAAACACTGGTGAGTACAAACACGTGTGGCTCATGGACAGAGAGGAGCCTAGTGAGAGATTTAGAGACTGGTGACAGTTCGACAGTTTACCATTTGAGACACCACCTCCAGTCTGTTTCACCAACACAGGGACAACTAAAGGGAGTAGAGGACTCCCCTGAGACTCACCAAATGCAATTGTGAATCTCCATTGCTACTGCCCTCAGAACCTGGAGCAGCAGGGAGGCCCTGTGCTGACACCAGGGGACAGAGAACTAAAGAGGAAACTCAGGAGAAGATCTATACCTTGGTGGCCTAGCAGTGGGGCTGTGAAAGTCTCTTTGCATAACCACTGGATTATCTCTGCCCTACCCTGCTTTATCTCTTGGTCAAGAGTGAAGGATTAAGCTAAGAAGCCTACTTATAGTTTCAAAGCCCTCAGGCTACCATAGCCTACAGGGAAGTAAAAGAACAAAAGAGGCTTTTAAGGCCACTGTGCTCCAACTCAGGGATTAAAATAATATTGAAACAACTGTCAATTGCCACAAATGTGAACTCTTTAGTTACCTTGCTTAGACACAAGTCAATCCAGGCAATAGTGCTCAGTAATTTGAAAAGTACTGGGAGAGGGACCTCATAACATACTATATAAAATGGGTAAAACAACAAGAAGAAATATTGGAGATATGAACCAGGACAAGAGTCCAGCTAAAAGCCCCCGAAAGGATGAAGCACAAAATAATGAAGTCAATATCCAAATACTAGTTAAGAAAATAATCACAGGAGTGAGTAAAGAATTTGAAAGATTTGTCATTAGAAATGCGGAAACAACAAATGAGACTCTGGAAGAAAACACTAATTATCTCAAGGTTATTAGAGAGCTGAAAGCTGAAATAGCTGAGCTAAGAACACAACTAGCAGAACAAGCTAAAACAGTATCAGAACAGGGTAACAAAATAGATGAACTCCAGAAAACAGTAGAGGGGAGAGAGAATAGAATAAATGAGGCTGAAGACAGAATTAGTAAGATTGAGGACGAATTAGAAACAACTAAAAAAGAAGTAAGAGATCTCAAAAAGAGATTAAGAGATTCTGAAAACAATAACAGAGACCTATGGGATGACTTCAACAGAAATAATATACACATTATTGGCTTACCTGAGGAAGAAAGAGAGGAAGGGGAAGAAAGCATTCTTCAGGACATAATATCTGAGAACTTCTCTAGTCTAGACAACATCAAAGACATAAAGGTTCAAGAAGCCCAGAGGATCCCAAACAGAATTAACCCAGACTTAAAAACACCAAGACACATCATATTTAGAATAGAAATGAATAAGTATAAAGAAAGGATCTTGAAGGCTGCAAGAGAAACGCAAAGAGTCACCTACAGAGGAAAACCCATAAGATTAGCAGCAGACTTCTCCACACAAACACTATAGGCCAGAAGAGAATGGCAAGATATCTATTGAGTGCTCAGTGAGAAAGGCTTTCAACCAAGACAACCATATCCTGCTAGACTGTCATTCAGACTAGATGGAGGCATAAAAAAAAAAAAAACCTTCTCAGACAAGCAACAGTTCAAAGAATCAACTATCACCAAGCCTGCCCTTAAAGAAGTTCTGAAAGGTCTCCTATAAACAGTCAGACCACCATAAATATACCATAGTTCAGAACACTCTAAAAATCTACAAGAATAACATTAACATATCTTCAGTTTTTATATCAATTGCCTGAATTCACCTGTTAAAAGTCACAGAGTAGGTAGATGGATCAGAAAACACAACCCAACAATATGCTGTCTATAGGAAACCCACCTTACTCAACAGGACAAACACAGACTCAAAGTGAAATGATGGAAAACTATCATACAAGCCAATGACCCACAAAAAGGGGCAGGAACAGCTATTCTTATAGCTAATACGATAGACTTTAAAATAAATAAAATTTAAAAAGATAGGGATGAACATTACTTAATGCTCAGAGGATCAACCATTCAAGAAAGCTTAACAATTATTAACATTGATGCACCCAATGAGAAGCCATCTAAATACATGAAACATCTACTGAAAGAGCTACAGCAATATATTAACAGCAACACAGTCATAATAGGAGACTTCAGTATCCCACTCTCTCAACCTGATAGATCAGCCCGGCAGAAAATCAGTAAAGACATGAGGGACCTAAGTGAGGAGATAGATAAACTAGATCTATTGGACATTTTCAGAGTCATTTATCCCAAGAAACTGTAATACACATTTTACTCAAATCCACATGGGTCATTCTCAAGGATAGACTGACCATATGTTAGGCCATAAAGACAACATCAGCAAATTCAAGAGCATTGAAATCATCCCAAGCATTTCTCAGACCACAGTGGAATTAAACTAAAACTTTACAATCAACAAAAGATTAGTAATAGTCCCAAAATGTGGAAGCTCAATAGTACACTACTTAACAAGTACTGAGTCAAAGAGGAAATTAAGGAAGAAATCCAAATGTTTCGAGAGTTCAATGAAAATGAAGACACAAGCTATCAAAATATTTGGGACACAGCTAAGGCAGTACTGAGAGGAAAGTTCAAAGCCATACAAGCACACATTAGGAAACAAGAAAAAGCACAAATAAACAGCCTGATTGCACATCTTAAAGACCTAGAAGAAGAAGAACAAAGGAACCTTAAAGCAACTAAAAGGACAGAAATCACTAAAGTTACGGTAGAAATCAATAACACTGAAAATAAGAAAAGCATACAAAAGATCAATGAAAGTAACTATTGGTTCTTCAAAAGAGTGAATAAAATCGACAAACCTTTAGCCAGACACACAAAACAAAAAAGGGAGAGACCCAAATAAATCGGATCATAAATGAAAGAGGAGATATCACAACAGACACTGCAGAAATTCAACATACCATGCAAGGCTTCTGTGAACAACTATATGCCACCAAGCTAGAGAACCTGGAAGAAATGGATGATTTCCTAGATACCTACATACTTTCAAAATTATATAAAGAGGAACTAGATAATATGAACGGCCTATCACAGCTAATGAAATTGAAACAATTATCAAAAACCTTTTCAAGAATAAAGGTGCTGGACCAGATGGTTTTACAAATGAATTCTACAAACCTTCAAAGAAGAACTAATACCTCTACTTTTTAAAAATATAAATATTTATTTATTCTTTTTTGTTGCTCTTGTTTATTTTTGTAGTTATTGTTGTTGTTATTGATGTCGTTGTTGTTGGGTAGGACAGAGAGAAATGGAGAGAGGAGGGGAAGACAGAGGGGGAGAGAAAGACACCTGCAGACCTGCTTCACTGCCTGTGAAGTGACTCCCCTGCTGGTGGGGTATACCTCTATGAAAGTCTTCCAGAAGATTGAAGACACTGGAATACTCCCTTGAAGCTAGCTTCTATGAAGCCAATATCATTCTGATACCAAAAGCAGACAGGGACACAATAAAAAAAAAGAAAACTACAGACCAATATCTCTGATGAACATAGATGCTAAAATATTGAACAAAATTCTAGCCAACCGGATATAGCAGTATATTAAAAAGATTGTTCATCATGACCAAGTGGGGTTTATCCCAGGGATGCAAATTTAATTTAATATACGTAAATCAATCAGCGTGATCCACCACATCAATAAAAGCAAGACCAAAAATTCCATGGTCATATCAATAGATGCAGAGAAAGCCTTTAACGAAATACAAAATCCCTTTATGATCAAAACACTACAAAAAATGGGAATTGATGGAAAATTCCTGAAGATGGTTGAGTTTATATATAGCAAGCCTATAGCCAACATCATACTGAATGGTGAAAAACTGGAAGCATTTCCCCTTAGATCAGGTACTAGACAGGCCTGCCCACTATCACCATCATTATTCTACATAATTTTGGATGTTCTTGCCATAGCAATCAGGCAGTTGCAAGGAATTAAAGGGATACATATTGGAAGAGAAAGAAGTCAAATGCTCCCTATTTTCAAACGACATGATAGTATACATAGAAAAACCTAAAGAATCTAGCACGAAGCTTTTGGAAATCATCAGACAATACAGTAAGATTTCAGGCTACAAAATTAACATTCAAAAGTCAGTGGCATTCCTCTAAGCAAACACTAAGGTAAAAGAAGTTGAAATCCAGAAATCAATTCCTTTTACTGTAGCAAAAAAAACAATAAAATATCTAGGAATAAATCTAACCAAAGAAGTGAAAGACTTGTATACTGAAAATTACGACTTACTACTGAAGGAAATTGAAAAAGATACAAAGAAGTGGAAAGATATTCCATGTTCATGGGTTGGAAGAATTAACATAATAAAAATGAATATACTGCCCAGAGCCATCTACAAATTGAGTGCTATCCCCATCAAGATCCCAAGCACATTTTTTAGGAGAATAGAACAAATGCTACAAATGTTTATCTGGAACCAGAAAAGACCTAGAATTGCCAAAACAATCTTGAGAAGAAAGAATAGAATTGGAGGCATCATACTCCCAGATCTCAAATTGTATTATAGGGTCATTGTCATCAAAACTGCTTGGTACTGGAACATGAATAGACATACTGACCAGTGGAATAGAATTGAGAGCCCAGAAGTAAGCCCCCACACCTATGGACATCTAATCTGTGACAAAGGTGCCCAGATTATTAAATGGGAGAAGCAGAGTCTCTTCAACAAATGGTGTTGGAAAAAATGGGCTGAAACATGCAGAAGAATGAAACTGATCCACTATATTTCACCAAACACAAAAGTAAATTCCAAGAGGATCAAGGACTTGAAGAATGTTAGACCAGAAACTATCAGATACTTACAGGAAAATATTGGCAGAACTCTTTTTTGCATAAATTTTAAGGTCATCTCCAATGAAATGAATCCAATTACAAAGAAGACTAAGACAAGCAGAAGCCTATGGGACTACATCAAATTAAAAAGCTTCTGCACAGCAAAAAAAGCCACTATCCAAACCAAGAGAGCCCTCACAGAATGGGAGAAGATCTTTACATGCCATACATCAGACAAGAGGCTAATAACCAAAGTAAATAAAGAGCTTGCCAAACTCAACAAGAAGAAAACAAATAGTCCCATCTAAAAATGGGGAGAGGACATGAACAGAATATTCACCACAGAAGAGATCCAAAATGCTAAGAAAAACATGAAAAAATGCTCCAAGTCTTTGATTGTCAGAGCAATGAAAATAAAGACAATAATGAGATACCACTTTACTCCTGTGAGAATGTCAGAAAAGGTATCATCAACAAATGCTGGAGAGGTTGTGGTGTCAAAGGAACCCTCTTGTACTGCTGGTGGGAATGTAATTTGGTCCAACCTCTGTAGAGAATAGTCTGGATAACTCTCAGAAGGCCAGAAATGGGCCTACCCTATGATCCTGCAATTCCTCTCCTGGGGATAATATCCTAAGGAACCCAAAACACCCATCCAAAAAGATCTGTGTACATGTATGTTCTTGGCAGCACAATTTCTAATAGCCGAAAACTGGAAGCAACCCAGGTGTCCAACAACAGATGAGTGGCTGGGCAAGTTGTGGTATATATACATAATGAAATGCTACTCAACTATTAAAAATGGTGATTTCACCATTTTCAGCTGATCTTGGATGGACCTTGAAAAATTCAAGTTAAGTGAAATAAGTCAGAAACAGAAGGATGACTATGGGATGATCTCACTCTCAGGCAGAAGTTGAAAAACAAGATCAGAAGAGAAAACACAAGTAGAACCTGAACTGGAATTGGTGTATTGCACCAAAGTAAAAGACTCTGGGGTGAGTGGGGACAGGGGGAGAATACAGGTCCAAAAATGATGCTATACTTGATTTTAGGCAAAAGGCCGAGAAGTGATAAGGTCCAAAAAGGATGACAGAGGACCTAGTGGAGGCTGTATTGTTGTATGGAAAACTGGGGAATGTTATGCATGTACAAACTATTGTACTTACTGTCAAATGTAAAACATTAATTCCCCAGTAAAGACATTAAAAAATGCATCAGATTAACAGTGATAAACTGCCTTATGTAGATCTTTTGAAAAGGAGATGGCTTATAAATTATATTCCAAGATAAATAAAAAATAGTGAAAGCACCAATGTCATCTTTAAGAGAGTAGAAACAATTTTCTTTTCTTCCCTAGAGAAGAATTTAGCAGAGACACTTGAGATACAGAAGGAAAAATAATACTTTCTAGAAAAGTTGAAATCTATGATAGGCTGTCCGGTGGGTTTCTAGGTGGAATGTAGGCAGGGTTTGTGACAGAAAGAATACATCAGAAGTTACGTTCTGTAGCCCAAGGGACTAGGAAATGGTGTTCTGTACAAAACAGTGTTTATATTTACCTCATTTAATGACTAATCTAGAGGTAGGCAAGCTGCTCTGTTAATACAGCAGTTCCCAGATGTCATCAGTGGCTAACCTGTCTGTTCTCATCCTCATGCTTACAAAACAATTGTTGGAGCTCCAGCAATCACATCTGTGACTCAGGTAGGAAAAAAGAAGAGGGAGGGAATGAGCCAAAAGGAATCCAGTTAGTTGAGTTAATTCCCCTAAACAAGTTTCCCCAAAACTCTTAATAACATGCCTGTCTGCAAGGGAAAGGTCATTTTTTTTGAACTAGAGGAAATCTTCTGTACTTGTCTCCTCCTTCTCCACTGCTCTGATAGTTTTGCCCATAGGATAGAGTGGAGAATGGTCAGTGGGTAGGACCTGGGAGGGTGTCATAGTTGGGTAGGGGAGGGCAGTGTATTAAAATCACTGAAGGCAAATCATACTTGTTTTATTATTTTAGCTAGGGTTCAATTTCTCAGAAACCAAAATGCAACTATTGCTTTTTTGTTAATATAGTTTAGCCTAGAACACCACATGTTTACTACTATAACATTTCTCTCTGCTTACATATGGCTGAATCATTGGGGTCACCAATTAAAAAGTTTGGAGAGTGCTAAAGAATTGAATATTGATGGAGACTGGTTAAATAATTCTATCAGGTGGGTCATTGTTCTTGCACAGTCAAGATTGGGAGTGAAGAGGTGAATGTGACTCTGGTTCATTTGTTTAAGGTGATTTCCCTGAAAGTTTGTAAGTAGCTGAATCTGTCTCTCTGGATCCCATATAATTGAGACAAAACAACTCTAGGGTTCAAGAATAATAGAAAGTCAAGTCTAGTGATTTCTATCACTAGAATTTTCTAACTCATGTCTGTGGTTCCATAAAAATCTATGTATGGTGGTTATGGTATTCTTTTATACTACAAGGAAATGCAAACTCCTGTTATCTATTTTAAAATCCCCAGTCCGCCAACAGCCTTCTGTCTTATAACAAACTACCATGTACCTCACCACTTCCCTTTATACACTAGTGGAATTTAAGTAGAAAATTCACTCTTTAAAATGTTAAAAGAAAAAAAAATCTTATCTGCTAATCATTTGATTATTGTGGCAAATGAATGTAAGGAAAAGATAACACTAATGCAGTTCTAGCACACTTGGATTGTTTATTTTGCATTTTAGTGAGGGTAGCCTGATGTGAACAAAATGTAAGTTTCATGATGACAATTACTTTACATGACAATAATAATCTAGTCTGTATCTCCTCCAAGTTTTGACTGGACTGTGGGCTTCCAAATGATTCCAGAACAACTCTGCTTGGATTAGCTCCACTGGGCATGAAACAAGGCACAAATTAACTAGTCTTTTCTTTTTTATACATAAATTTTCTTGTCTTTAAATATAGCTACAGACTCATGTAAAAAATAGAAATAATTTTTGTTTCTCAAACTAAACCAATTCAAAAAATGTGGAAGGAATAAATTCAAGTGTGTGAAAGCATAAGGAAGCAAAAGGAAATAATTCTATTATATTTATTTTTCAACAAGAGCTTACATCTGTTTCCAATTTACACAGATTATTGACACATCTGGATGTTTGGCCCTAGGAATTGTAAGTTGCTGCAGTGGCATTTGTTTTTTTGAATCAGCTATTCAGACCACCCTGGAACTCATGCAACTAGTTTGGGGAGAAGGTTGTGATATTTTAAATGAAGTTACCTTCTGGCATTTCAAAATCCAGCCTAAATGGGATTCTGTCATTTTATGTTTTATAAATTGCGGCTTTGCATTTTTGACACTTTCAGGAAAAAATTAGACTAGAGCAAAAGGCCCCGTGGGTTTACAATGACAAATTATAATAGCTAGATAAAGCTATAAAGTGGACACTCGAGATGGGAAGAAGGTTAGCTACTCACATTAACAATAGGAAACTCTAGATTTCAGCAGAAACAAAAAGGACTGAGCAACTGATGAGAATGCTATTTAACATGGCCTGATGGGAGTGTGCATTCTAATGAAGAAAATGGAGTAGTTAAGAAGTAACATTGATTAATACTTTACCTCTTGGACAGATTCCTTTTGCAATCAGAGCTAACTTTTCTCTGTATGTGGTCTGATTGTCCAACGGTATGCATAATGAGAAGCATGGAATAGACTGTTAAGATTTTAGAAAACATAACCAAAATAAAGCACTTATTTCATGGCAAATATTTCTCAAGTGGAGTAGCTTGATTTTATTACACGGAGTAGAAGCCCATACATCAAAATCCTAATGCCAAGTAGCAAAAACAAAACAAAACCTTCTTATAGACCTTTGAACTAAATGTACAGTAGAAATAATGAAGTGCATAATATGTTTTGGGTAGTTTTGAGAAGAAGATTCTTGGAGTTCTCAGAGTAGTTTTGGCTCTTTGTGTTGCTGTCACAGCAAACCTTAACATTCTCTCCTGTTGGAGATAAAGTTTTACTAGAGGGGGTGATGTTGCACAGCAGATTGACGTAAAAAAGGACATCTGGCATTAGCATTCTTTTGAGGCAATTCTTGCATTCCATCTTGAAAGGAAGTGATCATGTTATATAGAGCATCTGATATACTGTAGGAATGAGCTTGTCTTTTGTGTTGTTATTCCTATTTCTTTCAGTATTATTATATTGTCAGAAAGCAAAAACACCAAATATATATCACTATAAAACTTAAGATAAATTTCCCAAATATCAATGTGAAGCCAATTTACAATGTATAATAGAAACTCTAATTCTGACTCCCCCCCCCCCTTAAGATAACAGAGAAGGGATGAGAGTTTGGAGTCCAAAATTCAAAGACCTCACCATGCATTAAATAGCCATGAAATCAGTCATGTCCCTGTCTCCATTTTCAGTGTTATCTTCTATTTTGAGAGATTGTTTCACATCTATTGAGACCGACTCCTGGATTGATTTCATTCCAGTGGCCTTGTGATATTGTACAACATGGACTAGAGTGATTCAAAAAACATCACTTCTAGCATCAACTATAGCCTGTCATTTTCAGACTCGGACTTTATGAACAGATGAGTCACAAAGCAAACTTGGAACATTTCCAGTTAATTTCTTAGTGTCTCTTTAGCACTGCTAGGCTAAAAATAACAAAAAGATTTTATTTGTTTTTAGAGAGAGAGAAGCAAACAAACTGAGAGCACTACTCTCTAGCACATGAGATGTTAGGCAGTTCCAACACCTTATCCACTGTGCCACCTTCTAGGCTCACACTACTGCACTTTTAACAGATGCTTTAATGATAAAAGATAGGAGGGAACATAAGAATTGAGTTTCCCAGATAACACAAGCATTTCAAAAGTGAAGCTTCACCTTTCCTCTAGTGAGAGTTTAGGTCCTAGCCCACAAATGAAAATAAATAGTGGTCTGACTGGAACTGTTTTTTTTTTTTTCCTGACTTGAACGTTTATCTCTTTTCTCTTCTTTTCTCCCCCCCTTTCCTCCCCCCTTTCCTCCCCCCTTTCCTTCCTTTTTCCTTTTTTCTTCATGAGTGATACAGAGAGAAATTGAGAGGGAAGAGGGAGATACAGAGAGATAGAGACCTTCAGCTTTTCCATTTGTGAAGCTTCCCTAATGCAAGTGGGTATCAGGGGCTCGAATCTAGTTCTTTGCTCATGGTAATGTATGAACTTTACCCAGCAGGCCACCACTAAGCTCCATAGTATGTTATGTCATGTCATGTCATGCCATGCCATGCCATGCCAAGCTATCTTGTGTTTTATGCTATACCCAAGCACTTCTCAGTTTTACCTTATGGTGGTTAAGGATTTGAACCTGGGGCCTGTGAGCCTCAGGCATGAAAGTTTTTAGCATAACCATTATGCTGTGTTGCCTTAGTTAATTATTTGTACAGTAATATTTGTTCACAACAATATATAGTCTTCAGATGGATAACTTCTTCAGATCCGGAACAGTATGCATCTCATCACATCTACAACCGGATGTCATCCACCACCAATCAGTTGCTCCCTCTACCTGTTCTAGGCCTGCTTGAGTTTCGGTCCATCCCTTTTTCTTTTTCTTTTTTTAATTGTTTATTTATAAAAAGGAAACATTGACAAAACCATAGGATAAGAGAGGTACAACTTTGCACAATTCCCACCACCAGATCTCCGTATCCCATCCCCTCCCCTGATAGCTTTCCTATTCTTTAGCCCTCTGGGAGTATAGACCCAAGATCATTGTGGGATGCAGAAGGTTGAAGGTCTGGCTTCTGTAATTGCTTCTCCGCTGAACATGGGTGTTGACAGGTCCATCCATACTCCCAGCCTGTCTCTCTCTTCCCCTAGTAGGGAAGGGCTCTGGGGAAGCGGAGCTCCAGGACACATTGGTGGGGTTGTCTGTCCAGGGAAGTCTGGTCATCATCCTTGCTAGCAACTGGAACCTGGTAGCTGAAAATAGAGTTAACATACAAAGCCAAACAAATTGTTGACTAATCATGGGCCTAAAGGCTGGAATAGTGCAGATGAATTGTTGGGGGGGGGGGTTTGCTCCATTTTGTAGATAGCTAGCAGGCATATTTTAGTTATATTTCAAAGGGCCTGTAGCTATACTAGGTTTTTTTTTGTTGTTGTTGTTTGTTTGTTTGCCTGACCCTGAAATCTGATATGCAGGTGGATCCAAGTTATTGTCTGGGGAGATGATGTCATGGCTGGAAAAGGAAAAGCTAGATCAGGGAAGAGAGTAGCTCCCCAATATGGGAAAGGGGTATAAATGTTGTTGACTGTAAACCCCATCAATTTGATGTGATCTGGGGCTCATAATTAGCTTATGATCCTGTGTGACCTCTGCTCTAGCTCTGAGCTCAATCCCTCTAGCTCTGAGCTCACATTCTGTGGTCATGAGTAGGAACATTCCATGCTGCCCCAGTATCGACCCATCTTCCTCAGGTGTAGCATAGAGTATGTTGTCCAGCCTCCCTTTGGAGGATGGAACATTCTCTACCATTGTTGATCCAAGTTGAGGGCAAGTTCCTATGGGGGCCCACAAAGGGGTCTGTTTTGTTGTTCCTGATAGAGATGACCGGTAACAATGGAGAGAGGGATTTATTCGAGGTCTAGGCCCATCAAGTCTGTTTGGGAATCTCAGGACTCCCTGAGTAGGGCCCCAGCTCCATCCCTCTTTTTCTCTGCTCACAGAAAGTGACAGTCTATTTGCACTAAACAGTGGTAGAGAAGTTTTATTGAGATGATTCCAGTGTTTCAGTGGTAGACCTTTGGGCATTGACAGCTCAAAGTGAATTTGTAGGACTCTCTCTTGAAGATATTTTGTCCCCACCTGCAGGGGGGTCACTTGACAATTGGTAAAGCAGGTCTCTCTTCCTCTTTGTCTTCTCCTTCTCTCTCAATTTCTCTCTGTCCTATCCAACAACAATGACAACAATAATAATAATGACAAAAATATATTTTGTAAAATGATCAAGTGTGGAAGCACTCCTTCTCCAGTTTGGTCACAGGAATGGGCTGATATGTCCCAAAGACAAAACCATCCCTTATTATACAGCTGAGGGATTTCATTTCTCTTTCAACAAACCTTTCCTTGACCTCTATTTGAGTTACAAATCGAAAAACAAGAGGAAGTAGAACTTAGAGAGAACAGGATGTGAAAAATACTAATTCAGGGAGAAGAGCAAAAAACAGGAGGGAAGAAACTAGAAAGCAGAGATGCTGAACTAGGCTGGATTATGATTTTTCGAGGTTTAATTTCTCCAATGTGCTACAGATCCCTTTCTCCTCTCTTGCTTCTGACTGGAAATAGGGAACTGAAGAAATGTGTTTTGGGTCAAATGCTACTGCATTCTACATACAAGGCAGCCCTGGAATGCTGGAGGTTTA
This sequence comes from Erinaceus europaeus, assembly GCF_950295315.1. Lineage (NCBI taxonomy): Eukaryota > Metazoa > Chordata > Mammalia > Eulipotyphla > Erinaceidae > Erinaceus > Erinaceus europaeus. Next base: position 89,402,317 of record NC_080166.1, read on the forward strand.
AGGAAGCACTAGAGATCATCAGTCCAATTTCTATATTCGAGAAATGAAAAGTTGAGGCCAGAAAGGTAAAAGAATGAATGGAACTCTCTTAGCAGGACCCAGAACAAACAACTGTCTTTAGTAGGAAGAAATAATTATTTAAAATATTCTCATTGAGGCCTGGGATCACACAGTAAACAGAATGCCAGGTTTGTAGACATTAGGCCCCAAGTCTGATCCCTGGCAGGACATATGCTAGAGAGATGCTCTAGTTCTCTCTCTTTCATGAATAAGTACACCTATACATCTTTTTTTTTTAAAAAAAAAAATTCCAGGGGCCTGGGAGGTGACTCAATGGTAGAACACAAGCCTTCAATTCACGAGGCCCTGGGTTCAGCCCCCAACATCACATGAGACATGAGAACACTGAAGACCAAAGACTGGGTAGAGCTATACTTGGGCTTTAGAGTCTCTCTCTCTCATTTATTTACTTTTAGATTTGATATTTATTTAAGAAATTGTTGGGTAATAGGGGTATAATTCCATACAGTTCTTACTACCAGAGTTCTGTGTCCCATCCCCTCCACTGGAAACTACAGTTGTTTTATAGGCTGAATATATATATATATATATATATATATATATATATATATATATGTCTGTCTGCTTGTCTGTATGTCTATCATCTATATCTATGTATATATATTTCCCCCATTTTAAATGGCCCCCCTTTTACTTCCTTTCTAGTTCACCCTTATAGAGTTGTTCTCTTTCTCTCTCTCTCCATCTATTTCCATCTCTCTCTCTCTCTCCCTATCTTTCTCAGATACAATAATTGTGCTAAGGAGCTGAATGAGCAGTATTATAAGTGTGCAGGACCCTGGTACATTACAAAAAAGTCTGGATCTCTAAAGAAACTGTCCCTTCATATTACTGAGTATGTAGGGCTTATTCTATTTTGAGCCTGATGCATTAAGAAAGAGAAGAGCATGGGCTGAATACATTTTATTGAAAGAGTTGCTTCATATCAAGGTCATGTTCATGAGGGTAGACACTGATGGTCATCTATGAAGGGGACACACAACCATCAGAGAGGAGCTTTCCCTTCAGCTTGTAGGGAGAACAGGCTGGATGGGATCCATGTAAGAATCATGCCAGTCCTTCAGGTTCATCTGGCTTATTGGTTTGTGCAAGTGGGAAATTTTTCTTCTTTCAGCTATTTCAGGAGGCCAGTTCTCAGCAGGATTTAACGTCTTGAGGTGGTTGTTAATCATTACTTGAATCATCAGGAAGGACTCTTCTTTTAATTCTCTTTTCCTTCTTCCTTTCCTGTTTTCTCTTCATTAAATTGTGGCTCAAGACTTCTGGAAGATCATTTCTGATTTCAGACTCTGTTGTACAGGTTCTTTCTCAATTGTTTTTTTGTTTATTTTTACTAGTTGGATCACATTTAGCTTTGATCTCTCACCAGCCAGAAATTCCTAGTCTTTTGACTCATTCATTTCCTTTACCCAGAGATATTGAAATGAACCACTAATTTAATCTGATTTAATCTTTTTGTTATTTTCAGTTGTCTTTTCATTCAGTCTTTAAGTTATCCTTGACTTTTTCTTACATTTACAATATTTAATATCTACTTCTAATGAAGTGATGTTTTATTTGTTATATGACCTTTTATTTAAACCATATCTTTAACCTTTTACCATTAGGTATTCATTTACTTTATTTTTTAAAGATTTCTTTTACAGCAGGGAAGGAGGAAGGGAGGGAGGGAGAGTAAAGGAGAGGAAGAGAGAGAGAGAGAGAGAGAAAGAGTGAGAAAGAGAGAGAGAGAGAGAACCAAATCATCACTTGTGTATGTGACCCCGGGGATTGAATTTGGGACCTCATGCTTGCCAGTCCAGTACTCTATCAGTTGTGCTAACTCCTGTTTATTTTTATCCTCTGTCCTTGTCTGCAGACCTGTTCTGGGTTAGAGGATCTAGGTCAGCGTTCAAGTGAAAGGCAGGCATGCTAAATTTCTCTATTCATCTAACATTCTCATCACCATGTGCTATTTCTTAGTAAAGCTTTCTTTATATAGGTATTATTTTAAGAGTAGTAGCAAGTAATATCCATGTTCCTAGGATATCTAGAAACTCTAGTCTGGAGTCATAGTAAGTATGACATTCATTTTCTTGCTTGTCTCCCCCACCTGCCATACCTGTTTGATTTTGTTCTTTGCACCAGTTAAAGCGTGTGTGCACACACATACTTGCATTTGCAGGCATACTCCCACACTCTACCAAAGGTAACAGGACATAGTGGGATAGATACAGTGACAGAAAAACTTCTCTTTCAGAATCTATATCTGAACAGTCAAACCACCATTTAACAAGGATAACATTTTTCATTCCTGTTCTAACTGAGGTCTGGCTTCTTCTAGGAGCCCACAGCATTGTTGGGGAGATCCTAGGAGCAAACAGGAAATGCTACATAATGAAAAGAAAGAGGGAATGTGGAAAAGCTGAGTTCACATCCCACTCCAGCACTACTTGTTGTGTGTAGTTGGTTAAATCACTTAAGTCTTCTCTCACTTCTGATTTCTTCCGAGAAAAACAGACTCCCCCTTCCTCTATTAACAGGCATATAGTTGGATAGCAGGCAAAATTCAAAAGGTTAAAAACTTTAAGTATCTGCTCTCTGGGGCTCTCACCATTGACTAAGAAGGGAGGAGAGTCATACTCAATAGTGTACAAAGCCCAGTACTCAGTGATGCTGCTAGGAGGTCAGAGCAAGGCACAAGATATAGTGGGAGAGGAGAGAGGCATTATTTAACATTAAATGAACTAAAACTTACACAATTTAGTACTGGCTTTATTCTGTGATTGTTGTTTCAATATAGAAACTGGGATACAAAATTGACAGAAGAGAGGGGGAAATTCTAGGACAGGTGGGGTGGCCACCTGGGCAGCAGGCCAATGTGTTTAGTAACCATTCTCATCCCCAAAGAGAAAATTCCAATATCAGATAGGATGTAATCCCACCTCAGACAGTGTCTTCCATATGTTTCAAAATATTGACAGCCTTAAGAAGTGATGGAAAAGAGCAAATAAAAAGTGGGGAAGAGAGAGATTACTCAGAACAAACAAGAAGGATGGAGACCAGCTGTTCCCATTCTTCTTGAGGACAAAGAGTTCTGTCCTCTGAGCTGTCCCAGCACATTATCTTATTGCACTTAGCACTTTCTACCTTGGCTTGTGGTTATTTATGTCCAAAGTTTATCTTCCTTTCTGAACTGCAAGTGTCTGAGCGCAGAGCTCAGAGCTGAGTCTGCCTTTTTCGTCTTCAGAGCCTGCCCCCAAGCCCAATACTGGGCTTGGACTAAATAGTATCAGCCTAAAAATTCAAGAGGTGATTAAAATGGCAAAGCACATACATTTGGGATCAAAGAATTGCAATTCAAGGTACACAGACTGAAGGAGAAAACTTAGACTGTGGCACAAAGAGGAACAAAGTCAGTGGTTTTTATGGGTGGGCAGAAGAAAAATGAGGTAAACACTACTAAGCTTAAACTGTTCTTAGCTATACATAATTGATTACTGATACTCTAGAAAGGATGGAAAGAGATCTAAAAATTCTATATGTCTGATAAAGGTATGTAACTTTTCAGTCCTCAAATAATAATTTGCTTGAAGCTTTACTAAAATATTAAAAATTTCCCTCCAGTTCAAAGATTTTTGCCCAATTCAAATAGGACAGGTAATGCAATTGCTTTGTAATGGCTCTTTGACTCTTTGTTTTTAATGCATTATTATTATTATTATTATTATTATTTTATTATTCCAGAGCATTCTTCAGCTCTGGCCTATTGTGGTATAAGGGATTGAACCTGGGACCTCAGAGTCTCATGCATGAGAGTCTGTTTGTATAACCACTATGTTATCTCCCCAACCCCCAGTTTTCATTTTAAAATGACTTCACAGATGATAGTGCTACACAGTAGGAATTGAGTGTGTTAAAAACAAGTAGGTCTGGAAGCAGTAGTGGTAGACATTTCAATTACATAGAGTTTTAAGAGCCAAAAAGCCCCCAAAGAGAACTAAGGACCATTTTCCTGAGGGTTGTTGAATCAGTAAATAACTTGCTGAGGGAACGTTAGCTCCTTTTCTAGAGGTCCTCAAAAATTTATTCTCATTAATTTGAAATGATTTAAATATGGTCTTGCGTGTGGTCAAAGTAGGAGAGCAGCTGAACTCCCAGGATTCTTTCCAGAGGTCAGAGCTCTGATTCTGTGATGAGAAACAGCAGCCTCAACACTCCCCCCAACAACCAACCCCCCCACTCTTTTCTCCTACCTCCTGGTAGACCATATTTCACTATCCCGGAGTGATAAGTTAACTGGTCAGTTTTCTGCATCTAGTACCTTTGTGAACATTTCCTTTTACCTAAAAGAGATCTAGGCTTGTGATTTTTCACTTGATCAAGGTCCAGCCTTTATCAGAAGCTATGGCAGGACTGTGTTTCTGTCTTCTCTGATGATTGTGCACTTAGGAAGATGTCAGGTATGTGGGCTGTTCCCTTCATGTGGCCTGGAGAAGACCAAGGCCAGAAATTATGTGAATGCTTTGCTGTTACCTGGCTTCTGGAAATCTTCTTAATGGGGATTCTAAGCATGGTATGAATATTTATCTCATAAAACTTTTTTAATTAAAGTAACACTGATAGCAGTGTATTAGCTTCAGTTGGGATTTATTAAAGATCAAAGTATATATAATACCACTAAAAGTGTATACTACATCACTCCAAGTCCAGTTCTTTTCTTCACCATGCAATTGTCCTGATCTACATACCCCTTCCTTCTCCTTCCCTTCTGGTAACTACTAATTTGGTTTTATATCTTAAGGTTTATTTATTTATTTTTAATAATTTTATTTATAAAAAGGAAACACTGACAAAAACCATAGGATAAGAGAGATACAACTCCACACAATTCCCACCACCAGAACTCTGTATTCCATCCCCTCCCCTGATAGCTTTCCTATTCTTTAACCCTCTGGGAGTATGGACCTAGGGTCACTATGGGGTACAGAAGGTGGAAGGTCTGGCTTTTGTAATTGCTTCCCCACTGAACATGGGCGTTTACAGGTCGATCCATAGTCCCAGCCTGTCTCTCTCTTTCCCTGGTGGGGTGTGGTTCTGGGGAAGTGGGGCTCCAGGACACATTGGTGGGGTCGTCTGCCCAGGGAAGTCCGGTTGGCATCACAGTAGCATCTGGAACCTAGTGGCTGAAAGAAGAGTTAACATATAAAGCCAAACAAATTGTTGACTAATCATGAACCTAAAGTGCAGATGAAGATTTGAGGGTCTCTGTTTTTTGTAGATAGTTAGTTAGTAGGCTTATTTTAGTTATATTCCAAAGGACCCATGACTATACTAGTGTTTTTTTTTTTTTTTTTTTTTTTTTTTTTGAGCCTGACATCTGATATGCAGGTGGGTCCAAGTTATTGTCTGGGGAGATGATGTCATGGCTGGAAAAGGACAAGAAAGCTGGGTTAGGGAAGAGTAGCTCCCAAATATGGGTAAGGTATATAAATTTTGTCGACTGTAAACTCCATCAATTTGATCTGATCTGGGTTTATTTTTGTTTTATTTATTTGTTTTATTTGATCTGATCTGGGTTTATTTTTGTTTTATTTAGCTTACTCATTTCTTGCTTTATATACTACCCATATACTCTTTTTACACCTCTTTTATTTCATTACTCATAGAACCCTCTAAACCCATCCATGTTGTTGCACATGGCAAGATTTCATCCTTCTTATTTTAAATATTGAGTAGCATTCCATTGTGTACCATATTACCTTTATCCAGCCATCTTCTAGTGTGCACCTGGGTTGCTTCCAGTCCTTTGTTTTTTTTTTGCCACCAAGGCTATCGTTGGGGCTCAGTGCCTGCATGATGATTCCATTATTCCCAATAGCTTTTTTCCTCCCCTTTATTTTGATAGAGGGAGAGGGAGAGACAGAGTTGAGACACTTGAAATACTGTTCTGTCTCTGTGAAGTTCCTCCCTGTAGGCAGAGGCTGTGCATGGTGATGTTTTCACTCTATTTTAGGTGAGACACCACTTGGACCACTATTTCTGGCTCTTGGTTATTGCAAATAATGATGAACTAAACATGGGGATGCAGTTACCTTTGTGGGACAATCAGGTCAATATGAAGTGTTGTTTCTTTTCTTTTTTCTTTTTGGTGGTTACATGGGCTTTACGGTTCTGGTATGACTTTTTCAGATAGATAGAGAAAAAGAAGATGCCAGAGCACCAAAATTTCCCCCAATGTGGTGGAAGCCTGGCTCAAACTTGGGTTGCGTGCCAGACAAATCAGGCATACTATACAGGTGAGCTATTTTTCTGGCCCTGCGTGAAGATTAAACAAATAAAAACATTTAAGATGGGAGTCGGGCTGTAGCGCAGCGGGTTAAGCGCAGGTGGCGCAAAGCACAAGGACCGGCATAAGAATCCCGGTTCGAACCCCGGCTCCCCACCTTCATGGGAGTCGCTTCACAGGCGGTGAAGCGGGTCTGCAGGTGTCTTTCTCTCCTCCTCTCTGTCTTCCCCTCCTCTCTCCATTTCTCTCTGTCCTATCCAACAACGACAACAACAATAATAACTACATCAATAAAACAACAAGGGCAACAAAAGGGAATAAATAAATAAAATGTATATTAAAAAAAAACATTTAAGATTACTGTGTCTATGGATATAGCCTTTTATTTTAACAATCACAGATGGAGGCCAGGGCTATCTTTTCTCCCTTACTTTATCTAGTTGTGTGGCAGTAAAGTGAAAAGAAAGAGATTTTGGACAAGAGCACTTTTTCTTCCATTTGACAATGAACTCCCATTTCTGTATTTGAAAGAAGCTTTGCCCCTTCATTCTAATTTTCAGATTGTTTAGAATGAGTTGTTCAAGGACCATTGAAGGTCCAGATTTTCATTTGTTTCTCCTCATTTCATTTGTGCTCCACAGATTGCAATTTTTCTCAGATTTCCATATTTCTGAGAAAGTTTTTTTTTTTAAAGTGTATATGTGAGGAAGAGAGAGAGAGACAAACAGATCAGGGTAGTGCTCTACAATTTGTGATATTGTATATGCAGTGGAGGCCAGGATTGACCTTGGACCATGCACATGGCAAAGCAGCATGCTACCTAGTTGAGCTGTTTCACTGGCCAGTTTGCTTTTGCCTTTCTTGTTTCTATGCACTGCCAGGCATGGAAGCCGGCGCCTTATGGATTTATTGAATGCTTTTCACCACTGAACCACTTTCCAGTTTAGAATTTTCTTTTTAAAAAATGATAATAAAGGGTAAAGAGCTTTTGATGCATGGGGGGGACAGGTTCTTGGAAAAGGAAAGTAGAATATTGGGTCGACATTGAACTAAAGCATACTAAGTTTAATAACTCATTCTGGGTTACTAGAAATACAGGTAGGATCTGTGTCTCACCCGTTTCCTTGCAATCATAGGCTTCCTCTGGGGAAATGGCAGCGAGCCAGTTGGAGGTGGTCCTTTACGCTGTAATAGTCACTCAGTGGACTGGCGACAGACAGATTATTCACACACCTGAAAGCTTTAGTTGTATTGACCTGTGATCTCCAGTACCATGTCTCTAGCCTCATGTGGTTGTGGAGTGCTAAAATGGGGTTAGTATCAATTGAGATGCTGTGTAAGTATATAATATATGCCACCGTTTCAAAGAGAATACAGAGGGTGTGAGAGAGCTCAGTGAAATGTTTCACTGACTGCATGTTGAAACAATAACATTTTGGTCATTGTTACTACTAAATTTAATTTCACTGATTTCTTTCTGTAATATGGTTACTAGAACATTTAAAATCATCTATCTGGTTCAAGATATAGTATATATATTTTAAGAAAAAATGTTCTCTTTTTTACTTGTGATTAATAGTGAGTTATAATATTTTACAATATATAGTTTCACATGATACTCATCATTAAAGCTCTATTTCCCCATGCTTCCCAAATTATATATTTATTGTCTCCAGGGTTATTACTGGGGTTCAGTGCCTACACTACGAATTCACTGCTCCTGGCGGCCATTTTTTTCATTATTGTTGCTGTTGTTGTTACTGCTGCTGTTGTTGGAAAGGATGGAGAGAAATTGCAAGAAGGGGGGGGGGATAAAGAGGGGAAGAGAAAGATAGACACCTGCAGACCTGCTTCACTGCTTGCCAAGTGACCCCCCTGCAGGTGGGGATCCAGGAGCTTGAACTGGGATTCTTGTGCAGTCCTTGTGCTTCGTCCCAAATTATATTTTTATTGGGTATCTTGTGTAGACACAACACTGGACAGAAACGAGGGCAGTGCTTCTCACTGGATTTTCTCCCTCCATTCTTTTATTTTATTCTTTATTTTACTTATCATTGGATACAGAGAGAAATTGAGATGAGAGGGGGACATAGAGAAGGAGAGAGACAGAGAGACACCTGCAGTCCTGCTTCACCACTGGTGAAGCTTTCCCCCTTCAGATGGGGACCAGCAGCTTGAACCTGGGGCCTTGAGCACTGCAATATGAGCACTTAACCAGGTGCATCACTGCCTGGCTCCTGTCCCCCTCCATTCTATTTCTTATGTGGACCAAAAGAGACAGTTTTGACAATGATGTTATATTGCTTTTCCAGTGAGCTAATAAATATCTTGGGTGACTTGAAGGTATACAATCCATAAAACCATGATGAGTTATAATGATGGTGTGAGGCATGATGTTGGGTTTGGGAGTTGTAATATTTAATAAGACCATGTCTAGATAAGGAAGGTAAACACATAGTTGCTGGAGTCAGATTTGAGAAGTGCTGTGGCAGAGACTAGCACAGGGGCTACAGCAGTCTCTTCTTAACAGTAGGAAGAGGAATTTGGGACAATGGACTATTCTGGTACGTCACCTATTTCTACAACCATCTCTTTTCAATTATTTCTATATATAAGTTATTCTCATCATACAAGTTAAAAGCAAACACAAAAACATAAAAAGAGGAAGAATGAAAAAGGAAACACAGATAAGATAGAAACAAACCTCACTGTTGCCATTGTTAACATTTAGCTATAACTCTTTCCAGTAATAAGCTTCTCAAGTGCCAGAACTAAGACTCAGATAAGCCAGAGCAAAAAGGGACTTGTGACTTCTCAATGGCTAGATCCAGAGAATTCAGCAATTTTCAGTTGCATGTCTATCCCTCTCCATCTTTTATTTGTGCCTTCATCTATTCTGATTCATTCCCAGGCAGACTTTCTGCTTATTTTGCAGAGATATAACCTGGTAATTTAGGTTTATATGATATTTTGTGTTTGAAATGGCAATAGAAGGGTGGAGGTGGGGTAGAGAGAGACCACTAGATCAATCACTGTGTCCAAGAAAGATTAAACCAATTGATCCACCCAACAATGAACTGGGAAAAGGCAAAAAGTGTTTCTCCACAGAGTGGCAGAAAACAAGATGTCTGTCTACAACTTGTTCACCCACTTACCAACTCAATTATTTATCTGTCATAGTAAACTATTTGGATTGGGGGATGAAATGTGTAGGAAAATATCTAATACTTCCCCCTCCCATTTTCCCCAAGCCGTTTCTTTTATTTTTTTCCTTTTTAAATTATTTTTTAAAATTTACTTTGGATAGAGACAGAAAAATTGAGAAGGGGGGGAATAGAAAAGGTCTGGGTAGTGGCACAACTGGTTGAGTGCACATGTTACAATGCGAAAGGACCTGAGTTCAAGCCATGGTCCTCATCTGCAAGGGGAAAGCTTTACAAGTAGTGAAGCAATGCTTCAGGTGTCTCTCGTTTTCTCTCCCTTTCACTCTCCACCTTCCCTCTTGATTTCTGGCTGATCCTATCCAATAAATAAATAAAGGTAATAAAATATTAAAAAAGAGGAGGGGGCGGGAGTCGGGCTGTAGCGCAGCGGGTTAAGCTCAGGTGGCGCAAAGCACAAGGACCAGCATAAGGATCCCGGTTCGAACCCGGCTCCCCACCTGCAGGGGAGTCACTTCACAGGCGGTGAAGCAGGTCTGCAGGTGTCTATCTTTCTCTCCTCCTCTCTGTCTTCCCCTCCTCTCTCCATTTCTCTCTGTCCTATCCAACAACGACAACAACAATAATAACTACAACAATAAAACAACAAGGGCAACAAAAGGGAATAAATAAATAAAATAAATATAAAAATTATTAAAAAAAGAGGAGGGGGAAGGAGACATTTATAGTCCTGCTTCACCACTCCTGAAGGTCCCCCCCCACTGCAAGTGGGGCCTGCAGGTTTGAACCTCGCAACTTGTTTACTGTGACATGCACACTCTACTACGTGCACCACCTCCCAGCCCTCTCCATGTCATTTTGCATTATTTTTTATTAGTAATGTTTTACAATGGTGAATTCACCTTCTTCATCTTATCTTGGATGGAGCTTAAAGGAATTGTGTTAAGTGAGGTAAGCCAGAAAGAGAAGGACGAATACAGGATGAACACACTCCTGGCCTGAAATTGAAAAACCAGTACAGAAAGGGAAACATACAACAGAACACGAAGTGGGTTTGGAGTATTGCACCAAAGTAAAAGACTTCTTTTGGGAGGCAGGGTGGGCTTTTAGGTCCATCATAGCGGGTGGGGTCAAAGACTTTGGATGGTGGGAACAGTGTTAAAATATACTTCTATTAATTTGTAATCTTATAAATCACTAGTTAGTTAATATGTTAGGGGAAAAATAGATGGACTATTTAAAATTCTTTAACTGCCTAGGTTTCAGTTCTGAGTATATATTCCTTTAGTCTAAGTATTTACTCTTTCAAGTTTGTAAACTGATTGAATTATGATACTGGGCTTAAATTCTTAAAGCATTTCTAAAAATAACTTTTTCTCCCCTAAACTCTAGATACCTTCAACCTTACACCAGATAGAGCAGAATCATCTGGTTCTCTCAGTATCTAAGATAGAGTTATTTGTAGGTAGCATTAAATGACAGAATTCATGGTGAGGTCAAATATAGTGTGGCAGCTCCCAAGTAACTTGCTTGTAGTAATAATAATTAATTATCTGTTGCCTTCTTAACCTCTAATGCTACAAGGAACCTTCCCCATTTTCTTAAAAAAATTATATTTCTTTCAGTCATGGAATCTCTGGGGCTTTGCTTGCTTTTCTTGATATCTCTCCTCTTTCTCCCCTACCCTGTTATACTACTTCTGCTGTCCTCAACTAAATAAATGCAACTAGTTCCACTATGCCAAGTCATGCCACCACTGCCTTCTCACTTCAGATTGTATCCAGAGACACCAAGCCTGAAAAGTCAACCTTCCAGATTCTATATCATGGTGGGACCTTTCCTAACACATGGGACTACCTAGTTCCATTTCAAATGGCACACTCTCCAACAAAATTACAGACCCTATATATTGGCTAGGCCCTAGGGGACTGGATAAATGTATACACGCATCCATAAGTTAGGGGCAACTATATACTTCAAAGTAAAACTGCATAATAGTCCATTGTGATTAGACTTAGACCTAATAAGCTTGGCAATCAAATAGAAATGCCTAGAGAAGGCATCATAGATGGTCTAATCAAATATTTAGTACTTAGGACTAGACACCCTCCTCTCATATACCTCCTATTTCATTTCCCTCAATCACTCTATCTACTCAACTAATTGTAGAAAAGCAAGTACTGTGATTCCATCCTGACCTCCTTGGGCAGAAGACCTCACCAAAGCACCAACGTGCCCCAGAACCTAACCTCCCCAGAGCCCTACCCCACAGGAGAAAGATAGAAACAGGCTGGGTGGGGTTGGGAGTCAGGTGGTAGCATAGCGGGTTAAGCGCACATGGTGCAAAGCCAAAGGACCGGCGTAAGGATCCTGGTTTGAACCCCCAGCTCCCCACCTGCGGGGAGTTGCTTCACAGGCCGTGAAGCACGTCTGCAGGTGTCTATCTTTCTCTCCCCTTCTCTGTCTTCCCCTCCTCTCTCTGTTTCTCTCTCTCATAAACTGAATAAACTGTCTCATTATTCTCTCTCCTCCTTGTCCTCCTCCCCCTCCTCCCCCCCCTCCTCCCTCTCCTCCCTCTCCTCTTCTTCCTCCTGTCTTCCATCCAGCAAGATGAAGCAGCACCTTCAGCCCTGGCTAAAACTTCAGGCAAGTCTCTTTTGTTGGTGGGAATGGGGATGGGGGTGGGGGAGGGTGTCTGGAGTTTCATATTGTGAGCAAGAATTAATGTGAAGGCTCAAAATCCAGGTAAGTCTCCCTAAAGAAGGACTACACCTGGTTTGTTTACTAGAAATCCAACCAAGGGGTAAGCACACCTTAGAAAGAGGAGCAATAATATCTTTTCTGAAAGAAGGAAGAGAAGGTGGAGGGGGACTGGCGCTCTAGCCACCCTCCCCCACTCCCATCCCCATTAACAGAAGAGACTTGCCTGAAGTTTTAGCCAGGGTTGAAGGCCCTGCTTCATCCTGCTGGATGCAGCAAGGACTTAGGATCACCACCTCCTTTTTCTGTCTGAGAAGGGGAGTGCATTTTCAAAGGGAGTGACTGGAGACAGATTTCAAGAATGTGCCACAACTGGGGTGGAAGCATTCTTGCTTTTCTTTTTCTTTTTCTACTTTTTGTGCTTCTGAGATGAACCTGTGGCTGCATTTGCACCCTGTCTATGCAGGATCAGATTAATAAAAGGAGGGGCATGTATACCTTAATTTACTTTGGGAGAGCCAACAGGAATAGAGTATCAGTCAGTCCTAAGAGGAAAAAAATACCCAAGAGTAGCAATGCTAAGAAGATTTTTTTTTGTATGAGAGACATTAACAATGACCATATTGAGTGACAGGGAGGTGTCACGGTGTCTACAGCATTGGACTTACAAGCATGAGGTCCTTACTTTAATCTTCAACATTGCATGTGCCAAAGTGATATTTTAGTGACTCTTTCTCTCCCTCCTCCCCTCTCCTTTTTATAACTAGTAAACAAAAGAAATCTTAAAAAAAAAAAAGAATGAATTCATTGATCTGTATGCATTTACTACTGGAAGGATTTCTAAAATATACCTTTGGGCGAAAGATAATCAAATTCATGGGTCTGTACCTATTTACTGCTGAATGGATTCATGAAATATACCTTTGGACTAAAGAAAATTATATTTCATATATAATAGACATATATAACTTCAGGATATGTGTATATCCTGAAAATGTCTGCATCTCCCCTGTAGATACTAGTCCAGCACTCAGTACATCTCTATAGCCATTTCTAGATATGATTTCAGGATAGGTGGCCAGCTAGATTGCCAAACACCAAAACTTTAATCCCTCTAATTTCTCTTAATTCTCAGGCACTATTCAGAGTACACTGAAAGATATTTCTCAGGTGAATTAGCTCACGTGGGAAGGTGCCTGCATTGCCATGTATGTGATGCAAATTTGAGATTGAATGAAACTTTATTGTTTTGTGTGATGTATTTCTCTCTCTTTCTCTCTCTCAAATTTTTTTTTGATCTGGAGTAGTGAAGCAAGCAAGCAAGCAAACAAACAAAGAGAAAAGACATTTCTATTAGCCTCTTTCCTAGATACCTGGTCTAGGACTCTTGGCTCCTGAAGGATAAAGTCAAGTTTAGGCTACACAAAGGTCAAAGGGCACAAATAATTGATGGGTATAAATGTTGAATAAAACACAACCTTTGCCTCTAAAATTGATATGCCATCTGTTAATATGATCATGTAGAACATAGTTCTTAGCCTAACATAGAACATGATAAAACTTGGTTTACAGAATGATGTTCTTTGTAAAATAAACAATTGCGAAACACTTTGCATGCTTAAAGTATTATATGGATGCTTAATGATCTTGGCAATTATTTTACAACTTAATTGTGGGAAAATTAAAGAAATAGCTTGGCTTAAGGAAACCAAAAATTTATCAGGCTGCATAATGAGAGAGATAAAAAGGAGAGTTTGAAGCTTAATTTCACATTCTGTGACTGTTAAACCTACAATCAAGTTTTTTTTTTTTTAATTACTCTTTAACCCAGAGATAATGTAACAGTTTTGATTGTGTGGGTAGTTTTAAGTGAGTTAAATTTTGTATTCCATAAAAATAATCTTTTTTTCCCCCCACCAGGGTTGTCACTAGCGTTTAGTGCCAGTACTACAAATCCACCAATCCTGGAGGACATTTTTTCCTTTTTGACTCCTTCCTATTTTATTTGCTAGGACAGAGATAAATTGAGAGAGGAGAAGGAAATAATAGAGAGGGAGAGAGAAAGATAGATACTTACAGACTGACTTTACAGCTAGTCAAGATCCCTCCCACACCCTGCAGATTGGGAGCTGGGGCTTGAACCCAGGCCCTTGAGCGTGGTAACATATGCACTCAACTGGGTGTGCTACTGCCCAGCCCCCCAAATAATCTTTTCAAACAATGTATATCATAACCTGACCCTAGAGATTGCACAGCTGATGATGTAGCTGCATATAAATGTATAGCTGGAAAAAGACTGCGTTCGTCATGTGATTCTTTCCATATGAGTGCAGCACTGAAGCGTGTCTCCAAATTCAGGCTTGAGCACAGCTGAAATTGGGTGGGTCTCTCCCTCTCTTTAATTTATATAGCACAAGAAAAATATGATATATATCCGGGCTTTGGTGTGAATTTACTACGGGCAGTAGTGCATGATGTCAGTTTATTGAGTATTACAAAAGACTGGATGTTTGCTCTACTCATCCAATGATGATTTTCCTGCTGCCTCTGAGGGCTGCATTGAGTAAGTTGAGTGCAAATGGATCTTTGAGTTTTATTGTTCTTGACTACCAAGGCTATTACAGAATTGCTTACCATGGCTATTCATTCACTATGCTTTGGCCTTGGGATTTTTATACCTTTGGCCCTTTGCTACAATAGTTCATACATAATAAACAGAGATTAGAAGTTGCTTTCTATCATAAGATGAATAATGTTTAACATAGCTCTTTAACGTATCTAACTAGTAACCTTTGACCAAATCACTGAAATAATTTGATTTTTCAAATCAGATTGCAGCCTTCTTTGACGTGAATTGATTCACTCCTTCTAACTAAAGATCTGAAATGGCCATTGAGGAGTTTGTGCCTTTCCTAGCCTATAAGGAAGGTCATTAGTGCCCAAGTAATCTTTCTTATTTGCAGTTCAGATTTACTCTCTCAGAATCATTTTGTAACCCATCTGCACAGGGTTTGCACATTTGAGGTATAATCCCAAGTAATTTATCACTTTTTTCTGTACACTAAAATTAAATGGCTTAATTCTCAGGGGATTAACTGAGAAAACATTTGCTGTTTGGGCCAAGCCTCTATAATCTATATTTCTCCAAGTTGTTAAAATGTCAAATTGAAAGAGGGTTAAGAAATGCTACAATAAAGTTCAAAGAGAATAAGCTACATTCTCTCTAGTTATTGCCAATTTTTATCATCTTATTGATCCTAGATAATAAATGCACATTGCTTTAAGTTTCAGAAACTCAAGATTATAGTAGAATCAATTTTAGAAATAAATATATCACAGAAAATGGATTTTCTTGGCGAGGTCAAGAGTTGGCTGTTTCTGGGAAAAAAATGTTGGGATTGTATTTTTGTGCAGATCTTTGATGATCTTTCCAAATATTTAAGATAGTGTATCTCTTAGAAATATGTTTGAAAAGCTATTGTCTCTAGTTCAGCAACACAATTAATAAGTTAAAGATCTCTCAGTTTACTCTGGAATTACAGTGGTTGATTGTTGTTTGAGAATCTCAGCACAACTTTGGACTTTTGTGATGTGTTTGTGTTTGAAAGCATCGGCTATCTGAATCTTCTCAATTGAAGGTAATTTCAGGATACTTATAAAACCTAGTCATTTATGAATACCTGTCGATAACATGTAATCAAAGTCTGAAACTATTATAAATATAAACTTAAAAAATAAACATAAAATTAATAAGTACACTAATTGTTCTTTTATGTAACATCTCCAAGCTGAAATTTGACCCCTCACAATGAAAAGAAACTGTGTATGTCCACACGCATGGGTACACTTTCACACACGTGCACACCTACACACACACACACACACACACACACACACACAAACACACACATGTCATATTAACTCAGGGCAATTTTAGATATTTCTAAAGGGAAATGTGTTAATAACTTTGCTTTTACCTGCAATACTTATACAGACACAATCTTTCCCATTTTCATTTGAAATGGCCTTTCCTTCTTCTTTCTTAGTCATTTCCTCCTCTTCTCTCTGACCTAATCTAATCTTAAACACCTAGGAATTTCACCACACAGCCTGCCTGCATAGAAGCCAGTTCCCTCCTTGCCTGGCCAGACAGCTCTGCAGGTCCCAACAAGGGCAATGTCTGGGTGATAGCTAATGACCAGACAGCTGTTGCCTGACAAGCGGAGGAGGAATCCTCACTGTTCACGATCCTCAGCAGGGAGGACAGAAATGGTTTAGGGATGTTCCACTGTTGACCAAGAAACAGTTGCCCCTGGTAGTCAGCCTGCAGGAGGCTCTGCGCTTCCTTTCTCTCTGACCAGATTCTGGAATGTTGGACTAGTTGTACCTGTAAATGCCTGAACTGCAAAATGCATCACACTGTTTAAAAAAATTTTTTTAATTATATTTATTTATTGGATAGAGACAGTCAAAAATTCAGAGGGAAAGGGGAGACGAGAGGAAGAGAGACAGAGAGACATCCGCAGCACTGCTTTATCGTAAAACTTTCCCCCTGAAGTCGGGGACCAGGAGCTCAAACCTAGGTCCTTGCACATTTTAACATGTGCCCTCAATCAGGTGCACCACCACCTGGCTCCTGCATCACACTCTTTATATAGTAGATAGGAAGTTGAAGGACATTGTGGAATTCAAGAGTCAATTACCTGAAAGCACATATCCACTAGTGATTTTCCATGTCTACAAAATGCATGCAGTAAACACACTAAACTGTTGCCAGAACTCTGGCACAGGCACCATCTTAGGTACTAGGGTCAAAGATCAGTTTCATATATATATATATATATATATATATATATATATATATATATATATTTTTTTTTTTTTTTTTTTTTTGCCTTCAGGGTTATTGTTGAGGCTTGGTATCTGCACTATGAATCCACTGCTCCTGGAGGGCATTTTTTCCATTTTTTTTGCCCTTGTTGTTGTAATTATTATTATTGTTGTTGTTGGATAGGACAGAGGAGGAGAGGAGGGAGGAGAGAGGAGGGGAAGACAGAGAGAAAGAAAGATACCTGTAGACCTGCTTCACCACTTGTGAAGCAACCTCCACCTCGCCAGGTGGGGATCCAGAGGCTCAAACTGGGATCCTTACACAGGTTGGTGCACTTCATTCCATGTGCTCTTAATCTGCCCAGCCCCCAGTTTAGTATCTTTTGACTAGAAGGGAACACAATTACAAGTTCTTGCAATTCAGCCAATACCAAAGGGTATGTAGGCTGCCAAGGGAACAATGGTTGATTGCTGGTCAGAGCCTTTTCTCATTGCTCATGTGTGGCGTGTCCACAGTAGCACTTTAGCATGGTCTAGTCAACTGTGAGCTGAATTAGACTTGAAGTAGAGTAGTCTAGAGTCAGGAAGCTCAACAAAAGGCTACTTAAGAGTCATAGTTAATAAGGACCTGGTCTGCTTGAAACTGATTTGAAAAGAAAGCAAGAGAGAAAGAAAGAAGGAAAGAAAGAAAGGGAGGGAGAGAAAGAAAGAAAAGAAGAGGAAAGAAAGGATCAAATGAACTAGACACACATATCTGATATGCATATACACAACTTTCTCACAAACATTTATTTTGAAACATGAACTGTTTAGCCCAGAGAGTAATTGTGTGGTATTCAAAGCATGTGCAAGTTTGGACCCTTTTTGAAGCAAAGAAAGATTAAAAATGAAAATTAGGTTGTGACTAGGGAGGTAGTCCAGTGGTAGTGCTCAGGACTTGCAAGCATGAAGTCAAAAGTTTCATCCCTGATACCATATATGCCAGGGGCATGCTTTGGTTTTCTCTAATTCATTAAAATAAAATAAAATGTAAAAAGACAAATTAGTTCACAGAGGTAAATATTGCTATTGAGAAAAAATTAATATGACAAATATTGCAAACATTGTACAATTTGGAAATGTAAAAACAATAACTGAAATGCAGCATCATCTTCATTGATTCTATGTTTTTTCTTTATAGTTTCCCCTCTTTCCATCACTTTTCCAGATCCTCTCATCATATGTTAATAAAACTCAACAAGGTCTTCCTCCCTGGTGCCATAGAAAGTCACTGTCACCACTAGATTTGACATGAAGTGAAAAAGCTTTATTGCTATTTGAACCTTCTATTGGAGGTCAGAGTATCTTCCTCAGACCCACCTCCCCACCCTCCAGGGAGTGTCCGCCTTTTCTTGACATATGGGTAGAACTGAGGGAGGAGGGCTGGAAAGCCAGGAGTTGGATTTGGGAGCAGTCTAGGGAAGGGTCTGAGCACTAGAAGTCATCTTGCTTCTTGGACCATGGACCATGGATCTTCAAGCTTCCTCCAGGAATAAAGCCTTAATTATTCTCTTAACTAATCTTCATTCTTTCAAAAGGGCAAGACCAGCTGGAAGAAGGCAGACATATGAGTCTCTGAGGCTGTCCTTTTGTTTCCTAACTCAGTTTTTAGAATATTAACTGTTTCTTTGCAGTTGTATTGATTCCATCTTTTACCACCCACATAGGTTCTTATTTTATGGTTAATTTCTCAAATGATTTTATTGGGGGGATAATAGTTTATAGTACAGTTGTTGACACATAAGTACAATTTCCCATTTCCGTGTGATGGAAAAACACTCTTATTTTATTCCTAACTCAGGTCCTTTTCCATCATGCACCAGGACACTGATACCCTCTCCATCCCTGTGCACCCCCACCCCCTCTTTGCTTTAGTGCAGTACACTCCACCTGGGTCAAGTTTCCCCTTATGTTTCCCCTTTCTGTCCTTGTTTCCTAAATTCCACCTATAAGTGAGATTATCCAGTATTTGTCTCTCTCTTTTTGGTTTATCTTATTTGGCAGATTCTTTTGAGGCTCATCCAAGATGAGCTAAAGGAGATGGGTTTAATATATATGTCACAGCTTTGTTTAGGTATTCCATTGTGTATATATGCCACAACTCCCTTAGCCACTCATATATCTTTGGGCATCTTGATTGCTTCCAAGTCTGGACTGTTATAAACTGTATTACTATGAACATAGTTGTACATAGATTTCTTTTGATCGGTGTTTTTGCTTTTTGCTTTGGATAAATCCCCCCAAGAGAAAAATTGCTGGGTTATAGGGTAGGTGCATTTCTAGTGTTCTGGGAAGTCTCTATACTCTTTTCCATAGAGGTTGGAACAATTCATATTCTCACCAACAATATAGAAGGGTTTCTTTTCTCCCTACACCCTAGCCAGCATTTATGGTTCCTGTCCTTTCTAAAATATGACTTTCTCACAGGTATAAAGTAGTATGATGTTTTTATTTATGTTTTTATTTACTTTTGTGATGTTTTTATTTACTTTTTATTTCTGATAAAGTCTTTGAACATTTTTTCATATGTCCATTGGCCCTCTGAATGTGTTGATTATGCCCATGTCCTCTCCCATCATTTAATTGTTCTTTTTTTTTTTCAATTACTAAGTTTAGTGAGTTATTTATACATATGTTTTTCTTATTTATCCTTTATCTGATGTGTGGCATGTAAGTTGTGACATATTGCACCAAAACAAAGGACTCCAGGGAAGGAGGGAAAGGGAGAGGATGAAGGGATGTTGGAATTCTGGTGTGTCTCCTAGATGCCCGTCATGGGGAGATGAGATATCGTGCCTGTGTGTTAAGGACTATACTGTAGTATAGGGGCCTGGGTGGTGGTGCACCCAGTGAAGCGCACCTAGTACTAAGCGCAAGGACCTGGATTTGAGTCCTCCTATTCCCCACCTGCAGAGGGGAAGCTTCACAAACAGTGAAGCAGGTCTGCAGCTTTCTGTCTTTCTCCCTCTTTGGCCCCTTTCAATTTCTCTATCCTATCCAATACAATTGTAAAAATGGCTGCCAGGAGCAGTGGATGTGTAGTGCTGGCACCGAGCCCCGGCAATAACCCTGGAGCCAAAAAAAAAAAAAAAAGACTATACTTGTTGTTGTTGTGGTTAGGTGTCAGGCTGCACCGCAGAGAGAGGAAGTCCAGAGCAAGTGGGGTACACAAATCTTTATTATAGGATGGCGGGGTGGCTCAGGCCACGTGGAGTTAGCCCACAATGGCCGTCCCCACTACCTGACCACAGGGTGAGAGAAGCGAGAGAGAGCTGAGAGAGAGCCGAAGGAGCCGAGAGAGAGAGAGAGAGAGAGAGAGAGAGAGCCAAGAGCCCAGAGAGAGCGAGGGGGGGGGTGAGTGACCTTTTATTGGGCGACAGCCAGGGGTGACGTGTGGGGCCAGGACTGGTTGAAGGGGGCACTGCTAGGATTTCGCTGGGTGTGGTAAAACCTGGGGGTGGAGACTGCATCAGAATAATTCCTCAGCGTCATATACTGTAAACTATTACCTCCCCATAAAATTTTAATTAATTAAAAGAATATGTGTTTAATAAGAGTCTGGTGGTGGTGCACCTGGTAAATGTATATGGGGTTTGAGAGGAGCTTTATGAGCAGGGAAGCAGTGATGCAGGTGCCTTTCTCTCTTCCTCTCTATTTTCTCCCTTACCTCTGTTTATTTTTTTTTCTAATTTTTAAAAACTTTTAAAAATATTTATTTATTTTCACTTTTGTTGCCTTTGTTTTTTATTGTTGTCGTAGTTATTATTGTTGTTGTTACTGATGTCGTTGTTGTTAGTTAGGATACAGAGAAATAGAGAGAGGAGGGGAAGACAGAAGGGAAGAGAAAGATAGACACCTGTAGACCTGCTTCACTGCCTGTGAAGTGACTCCCCTCCAGGTGGGGACCCAGGGCCTCGAACCCGCTGTGCTACCACCCAACTCCCCCCTCTCAGTTTGTATCACTCTCTATCTAAAAATAAATAAAACTATACAAATACATATATATTAAAAAATAGCCAATGCAGCCAAAATATAACAAAAGTTGTATTAAATTATCTATAGAGAGGTTTATGATAATAACAATTAAAATTTAGCTGTGAACTGACCTGGCAGGCTGAATTTTGGAGGCTCTACTGACTTTCAATTCCGTTTGGTTTTCTCAACCCTATCTATTGAAATCTACCCTAATTATCTCAGTTAGTTTTAGCTATTTCCAACTCTTCCCTATTCTTTTGACTCCCTCCTTGCTCTCCTTTTCCTCCTTATAGTGGAGTTGGGGCCTCATTTGTATACAACTATGTCGCTCTGGTTTGCTTCCCCCAGGTAGATGTACACGCAGAGAAAGAGACACCATGGCACTGGAGCTTCATCTGGGGCCATAGCAACCCTCCCCCGTCATGCCAGGTCTCATGCAAATTGCAGGATTTATACCCTACTTGATGAGCTATTTTTTTCCAGTCCTAGTTCTCTTGGTAAGGACAAGTGTTAAATATTTACTGAATTCTGGACCTAATTGAGAAAATAAAAGGAATGCGTAAATTAACTTAAGGGCTAGACTGCCTTCCTGTTCCCCCTAGGAGAAAGAAAAACATGTCTATTTTTCTTTTTTCTTTATTAATGATTTAAAAAATTACAAAATAACAGGGATACAATTCCACACCATCCCCACCACTAGAGTTCTGTGTCCCCATTCCCTCCATTGGAAACTGCAGTAGTTCTCCCAGGGTCACAGATATGGATTGATTATCATCTCTGCAATAATCTATCATCTGCATATCTATCTATCTATCGTTTTGCCCATGTTTTTTTATGGTCTTGCCTTCTCTTCCTTTTAAAGTCACACCTATACATAGTACTACTTCCGAATGTCTTTCCTTTTTCCTCTTCTTTCCCTGGGTCTTGATGGAATTGAGTTTCAGAGTCCTCTAGTTGTCTTCCTCTAACATTTCTCCCCCTCTGGGAGTATGGACCTAAATTCTTTATGGCTTCTGTAATTGCTTCTCTGCTGGACATGGGTGCTGACATGGTTATTCTGATAACTGTTCATTACATTAAAGTGGGATAGTGTTAAACACTGAACATTTCTCCTTCCAAAGAAGGGTATTCATTCTCATTTTGTGCCATTTGTTATTTTTTGAAAAACAACCCAGTCATGCCTCTACCTTCTTGACCCTTAATCTGAAAATGAAGGTGCATAATCAGATGCCAGGGGGTTGGTCAAAAACAATGGGGAATTGAGAAATGTCTGTTTGATTTAAAAACACTAAATGTTATGAAACAAGGGGGGCACAGAACTATTTAGCTGTGGCAGATGAAGGTACTGGGGATCAGACTTGCCACCTCCAGAGCCTCAGGCATAAAAGTCTGATGCACCACCTCTATGTTATCTCCCAGGCCCATTTATTTATTCGGTTTTATTTATTTCGTCAAGGTTTCACACATGCATGACTTCACTGCTTCTAGTAGGCTGCCTAGTTTAAGTTTTAAAGATTTATTTATTTAAAAAGCAAGCAGAAGAGAAAATAAGGACCAAAGCATCACTTTGACTTATGTGAGATTCCCCAAGCTTACAAATTCTATTCTCTTTCATTCCTTGGCTGTAACAAAATTTTACTTTAAAAACTTTACATGCTAGAGACTTTGAATTTACCAAGTTCTGAATCTTCAGCAGCACACACCGATGAGATTGATACATTCTACAAACATTTATACAGTGTCTATTATGTACTAGACTTTGGTAATATATTTGTAAATAAAACTAACAAATTTTTCAGCCCTCATGGATTTTATATTATAGTTTAGAGTAAATCTACAGGCATTTTTAAATAGTTATTGTCAGTGTTTGATATTTTGAGTCACATAGTTTTTGTTGGGGAGTGGGCGTGGTCTTTTCCATATATAACTTAGGAAATTCAGAAGACATTTAATCAGCCCCAAATAGATGTAGAAAAGTGTGGGGGTCGGGCAGTAGAGCAGTGGGTTAAGTGCACATGGCAGGAAGTGCAACCAGCTTAAGGATCAAGCTCTGGCTCCCCATCTGCAGGGGTGTCACAAGTTGCGCTTCACAAGTTGTGAAGCAGGTCTGTAGGTGTATCTTTCCTCTCTCGATTTCTCTTTTCTCTCTGTTCTACCCAATAACGCCAGCAATAGCAACAACAGTAATAACCACAACAACGTTAAATAACAAGGGCAACAAAAGGGAAAAAATGGCCTCCAGGAGCAGTGGATTCGTGGTGGAGGCACCAAGCCCCAGCGATAACCCTGGAGGCAAAAAAAAAAAAAAAAAAAAAAAGGAAAAAGAAAAGAATTGTGCTTTCTGCCCTATTTTAGCCAGTCTGCATTGGAAGCAGTTATCCTTTCCTCCTCGAGGTGAAGCCCATTTTTTCTCTCAAGAGACCTTCATCCTCAAAGATCATTCCATCACTGAGGAATTTTAAGTGTTCTACTAGATGCTACTTGAAGAGACACATGTTCATTTCTACAATGCACCTGTTCCCATGGTGCCCTTCCTCTCTACTCAACTCAGTTAAGAGCATTACCTAAGCATTAGTCCTTTCTCAAGCTTCTTCAAAATAGCAAAAATAGCTTCTATGTATTAGGCACTTACTTAGAATCCAGACATTCATTTCATCCACATGGTAACCCTATGAAGCAGGCAGAAGACAAAAATTGAACTTTAGAGAGATTGAAGGCACTTGTGCAAGGCCACCCAGATAGGAAATGGCAGAGCCAAGTTACAAATTCAAGCCATACAATTCTAAAATGTAAGTCAGCTTTCTTTATGAACATTGGGATTTGTCATGATTTCTGTGAGTTAGGTCTAGATGGATGTAAGGAGGTTATGATGAATGGATTATATAAGCCTCAGTATTCTGTTATCATATAAAAGGCAGCATTATCTCATTGGTCTATTTTATTTAATTTTAATTTAATTTAATTTTTTAAAATTATCTTTATTTATTAGATAGAGACAGACAGAAATTGAGAGGGAAGGAGGTGATAGAGAGGGAGAAAGACAGAGAGACACCTGCATCCCTGCTTCACCTCTCATGAAGCTTTCCCCCTGCAGGTGGGGACCAGGGGCTTGAACCCAGGTCCTTGCGCACTATAATGTGTGCGCTTAACCAGGTGCGCCACCACCTGGCCCCCATTGGCCTATTTTCAAAATGAATGACCCAGTGGCAGTTACATGAGGAAATGTAACAGAATGTACCATCGATTTTTTAAAACTAGGTGGGATTGTTTAGGTCACCTATATAACATGCGCACACAGTTGTATTTCTCTGTGGCATAAGCAGGCATACATTAGTTAAGTGTATATTTATCCAGGAGCATCACAGATTCTTGATTGTACTCGACTACACGTAAGTAGAATTCTTAAAAGTTGACATCTTCCTGATAAGACGCTTGAAAGATGCTCTCGGTTTTGCATACTATGAGTCCTTTGGAGATTTGTGTTTGTATGCGTGAGTGTGTGCATGCTTCTATAATGTAATTCTTTTTCTTACTGCAATAGTGCCATCCTCTCAAATCTGTGATTCACAACAGGAATGTAGCTTGGAACTTCTGCTATGTAAGCAGCTGCAGATACTTCAAATACCATTGTACATGTGATCTAGGACTTGCTATAAATTTGCCCCTAAAAATAAAGTAACAAGTGACTTGAGAGGCAATAGGAATTAATCACTACAGTGTGTGAATGGAATGTGCTAGGCTCTACCTCAAAATCCACATATATATATATACATATATATATTTGAAGTTAAAATAATTAAAATCCAAAAGAAACATCCAAGTATTTGAGCAAACGTATTATAAATTTTTGGAAAGAACATTTTAAAGGTGATACATGATTAAAAACTGTTACCATATCTTCTATATCATTGGAAATTGGATGGTATTATTTAAGTACTAAAGAATTTATCACACATAGGAATTTAAATTGGATTTGGGCTAGGTACACTGGGATTATTTAAAGGCCTAAGGGATAGTTGAACTTCTCAATTAAGCTATTTGCTACGATGGGAAATATAGCTTCAGTGTTAAATTTTCTTTCTTTTTTTTTTTAAATTATTATTACCTTTATTTATTTATTGGAGAGAGACAGCCAGAAACTGAGAGGGAAGGGGTGATAGAGGAGAGAGAAATAGAGACACCTGCACCTTGCTTCACCACTTTGTGAAGCTTTCCCCCTGCAGGTAGGGACCAGGGCTTTGAACCTGGGTCCTTGCACACTGTAACATGTACGCTCAACTGGGTGCTCAACTGGGCCACCCGGCCCCCAGTGTTAAATTTTCTACCACAACTTGTAGCAGAAATTGGCTTGATATTTCAGAAATCTTAGTAATTATTTTAAAAATGCAGATATCTTGAGCTTTGTAAATTGAATATAAACTATTGACTATTTTTAAATAAATATTTTATTTTAAATTTTTATTTATTTATTTTTATTTATTTTTTATTTTTTATTTAAGAAAGGATTAATTAACAAAACCATAGGGTAGGAGGGGTACAACTCCATACAATTCCCACCGCCCAATCTCCATATCCCACCCCCTCCCCCGATAGCTTTCCCATTCTCTATCCCTCTGGGAACATGGACCCAGGGTCATTGTGGGATGCAGAAGGTAGAAGGTCTGGCTTCTGTAATTGCTTCCTCGCTGAACATGGGCGTTGACTGGTCGGTCCATACTCCCAGTCTGCCTCTCTCTTTCCCTAGTAGGATGGGTCTCTGGGGAAGCTGAGTTCCAGGACACATTGGTGGTGTCTTCAATCCAGGGAAGTCTGGCCGGCATCCTGATGACACCTGGAACCTGGTGACTGAAAAGAGAGTTAACATACAAAGCCAAACAAATTGTTGTGCAATCATGGACCCAAAGCTTGGAAAAGTGGAAAGGTAGTATTAGGGAGGTACTCACTGCAAACTCTAGTATACTTCTGCTTTCTTACTTTGGTGCCATACTCCAAACTCAGTCAATTTCTGCTTTGCATTTCTACTTCTTTTTTTTTTTTTTTTTTTTTACATGCATAACATTCCCCAGATTCCCATTTAGCAATACAAACCCCACTATTTAATTCATCATTTTTCATGGACCTGTATTCTCCCCACCCACCCACCCACCCACCCCAGAGTCTTTTACTTTGGTGTAATACTCCAATTCCATTTCAGGTTCGACTTGTGTTTTCTTTTCTAATCTTGTTTTTCAACTTCGGCCTGAGAGTGAGATCATCCCATATTCATCCTTCTGTTTCTGACTTATTTCACTCAACATGATTTTTTCAAGGTCCATCCAAGATCGGCTGAAAACGGTGAAGTCACCATTTTTTACAGCTGAGTAGTATTCCATTGTGTATATATACCACAACTTGGTCAGCCACTCATCTGTTGTTGGACACCTGGGTTGCTTCCAGGTTTTGGCTATTACAAATTGTGCTGCCAAGAACATATGTGTACACAGATCTTTTTGGATGGATGTGTTGGGTTCCTTAGGATATATCCCCAGGAGGGGAATTGCAGGGTCATAGGGTAGGTCCATTTCTAGCCTTCTGAGAGTTCTCCAGACTGTTCTCCACAGAGGTTGGACCAATTGACATTCCCACCAGCAGTGCAGGAGGGTTCCTTTGACCCCACATCCTCTCCAGCATTTGCTGCTGTTACCTTTTCTGATGTGTGACATTCTCACAGGAGTGAAGTGATATCTCATTGTTGTCTTGATTTGCATTTCTCTGACAATCAGAGACTTGGAGCATTTTTTCATGTGTTTCTCGGCCTTTTGGATCTCTTCTGTGGTGAATATTCTGTCCAATTCCTCCCCCCATTTTTGGATGGGGTTATTTGTTGTCTTGTTGTTGAGTCTGGTAAGCTCCTTATATATGTTGGTTATTAAACTCTTATCTGATGTATGGCATGTAAAGATCTTCTCCCATTCTGTGAGGGGTCTCTTGATTTGGGTAGTGGTTTCTTTTGCTGTGAAGAAGCTTTTTAATTTGATGTAGTCCCATAGGTTTATACTTGCCTTAGTCTTCCTTGTAATTGGATTCGTTTCATTGAAAATGTCTTTAAAATTTATGTGGAAAAAAGTTCTTCCAATATTTTCCTCTAAGTATCTGATAGTTTCTGGTCTAACATCCAAGTCCTTGATCCACTTGGAATTTACTTTTGTATTTGGTGAAATACAGTGATTCAGCTTCATTCTTCTGCATGTTTCAATCCATTGTTTCCAACACCATTTGTTGAAGAGACTCTGCTTTCCCCATGTAATAGTCTGGGCCCCTTTGTCAAAGATTAGATGTCCATAGGTGTGGGGCCTCATTTCTGGGCTCTCAATTCTATTCCACTGGTCAGTGTGTCTGTTCATGTTCCAGTACCAAGCAGTTTTGATGACAATGGCCCTATAATACAGTTTGAGATCTGGCAGTGTGAGGCCTCCGGTTCTGTTCTTTTTTCTCAAGATTGTTTTGGCAATTCTAGGTCTTTTCTGGTTCCAGATAAACATTTGTAGCATTTGTTCTATTCTCCTAAAAAATGTGCTTGGGATCTTGATGGGGATAGCACTCAATTTGTAGATGGCTCTGGGTAATATATTCATTTTGATGATGTTAATTCTTCCAACCCATGAGCATGGAATATCTTTCCACTTCTTTGTGTCTTTTTCAATTTCTTTGAGTAGTGACTCATAATTTTCAGTATACAAGTCTTTCACTTCTTTGGTTAGGTTTATTCCTAGATATTTTATTGTTTTTGTTGCTATAGAAAAAGGAACTGATTTCTGGATTTCAATTTCTTCTAACTTAGTGTTTGCATAGAGGAATGCCACTGACTTTTGAATGTTAATTTTATAGCCTGACACAGTACTGTATTGCCTGATGATTTCCAAAAGCTTCTTGCTAGATTCCTTAGGTTTTTCCATGTATACTATCATGTCATCTGCAAATAAGGAGAGTTTGACTTCTTCTCTTCCAATCTGTATTCCTTTAATTCCTTGCTCCTGCCTGATTGCTATGGCAAGAACTTCCAACACTATGTTGAATAGTAATGGTGATAGTGGGCAGCCCTGTCTAGTACCTGATCTGAGGGGAAATGCTTCCAGTTTTTCACCATTGAGTATGATGTTGGCTGTAGGTTTGCTATATATAGACTCCACTATCTTCAGGAATTTCCCATCTATTCCTATTTTTTGTAGTGTTTTGATCATAAAGGGATGTTGTATTTTGTCAAAGGCTTTCTCTGCATCTATTGATATGACCATGTGGTTTTTGGTCTTGCTTTTGTTGATGTGGTGGATCACATTGATTGATTTACGTATATTAAACCAACCTTGCATGCCTGGGATAAACCCCACTTGGTCATGATGAACAATCTTTTTGATATACTGCTGTATCCGGTTGGCTAGAATTTTGTTCAATATTTTCGCATCTATGTTCATCAGAGATATTGGTCTGTAGTTTTCTTTTTTGGTTGTGTCCCTGTCTGCTTTTGGTATCAGGGTGATGTTGGCTTCATAGAAGCTTGCAGGGAGTATTCCAGTGTCTTCAATCTTCTGGAAGACTTTTAAAAGTAGAGGTATTAGTTCTTCTTTGAAAGTTTTGTAGAATTCATTTGTAAAACCATCTGGTCCAGGACTTTTATTTTTGGGAAGATTTTTGATAACTGTTTCAATTTCATTAGCTGTGATGGGCCTGTTCATGTTGTCCACTTCCTCTTTACTTAGTTTTGGAAGTTGGTAGGTATCTAGGAAATCATTAATTTCTTCCAGGTTCTCTAACTTGGTGGCATATAGTTGTTCATAGAAGCCTCGCATGATATGTTGAATTTCTGCAGTGTCTGTTGTGATATCTCCTCTTTCATTTACTATCCGATTTATTTGGGTCTTTCTCCCAGAAACTGGAATACACATTTTACTCAAATCCACATGGGTCATTCTCAAGGATAGACCATATGTTAGGCCACAAAGACAGCATCAGCCTATTCAAGAGCACTGAAATCATCCCAAGCATCTTCTCAGACCACAGTGGAATTAAACTAACACTTAACAATCAACAAAAGATTAGTAACAGTGCCAAAATGTGGAAGCTCAACAGTACACATCTTAACAACTTCTGGGTCAAAGAGGAAATCAAGGAAGAAATCAAAATGTTTCGAGAGTTCAATGAAAATGACGACACAAGCTATCAAAATATTTGGGACACAGCTAAAGCAGTCCTAAGAGGGAAGTTCATAGCTATACAAGCACACATTAGGAAACAAGAAAAGACACAAATAAACAGCCTGATTGCACATCTTAAAGACCTAGAAGAAGAACAACAAAGGAACCCTAAAGCAACCAGAAGGACAGAAATTACTAAAGTTAGGGCAGAAATAAATAACATTGAGAATAGGAAAACCATACAAAAGATCAATGAAAGTAAATGTTGGTTCTTCGAAAGAGTAAACAAAATTGACAAACCTTTATTTTAAATTTTTTAATGAGATAACTAGAGAGAGTGAAAGAGCTAGAAAGAGACAGAGAAAGACAGAGAGACCAAAGTACTGTTCAGCCCTAGTTTATGGTGGTGCTGGGGATTGAACCTGGGGCCTCAAAGCTTCAGGAATAAGAGTCCTTTGCATAACCATTGTTATCTCTTCATCCCTGAATGATTGAATTCTTTACAAAGCAATAACAGACAAGCAAGGGAAAAATAAAGAATATGACTTCTTTTTTAAAATAAATATATTTTTAAAAATTTATTTATGAGAGGGATAGGAGGAGAGCGAAAGAACCAGATACCACTCTGGTATAGTGCTGTTGGGGACTGAACTCAGGATCTCATGCTTGAGAGTCCAACACTTTATCCATTGCACCACCTCCCGGACCACAGAATATGACTTCTTGAAATCTTCCCTATTCTTATGATTATAAAATAGTGATTATCCAAGTCCGACAGTCCTTGATCTTCTTACCCAAAAAAAGTAGGAAAAAGAAGGGAAAAGAAGAGAAAGGAGAGAGAGGAAGAAAGAAGAAAGAGAATGAAGGATGAAAAAGAAAAGAAAAAATTGATTAAAAATAAACAGTAACCAGGAGGAAATATACAACATTAACTAGCATTTAAAGATTATATTATTTTTATTGATTGCATAGTAACAGCCAGAAATGGAGAGAGAAGGGGGTGATAGAGAGGAAGAGAGACAGAGAGACACCTGCGACACTGCTCTACCACTTGCAAAGCTTTTCCCCTGTAGGTGGGGACTAGGGGCTCAAACCCGTGTCCTTGTGCATTGTAACTTGTGCACTCAACCAGGTGCACCACCACCCAGCTCCATTAACTAGCATTTTTAAAAAGAGATCACTAAAATTAGTTCAGAAAGTCTGCTCTCATTCCAAGTACACCATAGGTAACTATGTTTGGGCTATTTCAAAGAGAATTTGATTGAAGATCGATTTTTGGACATGGAGAAGTGAAAGATATTTCTTAACCCCACTTGAATTACTAAAGATGAAAGGTTAAAAGCTTTAAAGACCAAAAACTACATTAGCAAATGAACAGTAAATAGCATCAACAGAGACACAGAAGAATTAGCAAGCAAATATTAAATGAGGAGGGGGGAAAAGAATTCATTTCAGAAGCCAAAAAATTATCCTTTTGTTTGTATTTCAAAACTGATTTTGCAGTTTTAGACGGAAGTACTAATGGGTAATTTCTATTTCATGTTTTCTAAATAAATGCTTACTTTCCACTCCGGAGGGGCAAGAATCAAAGTAGGTTGATTTCTTTAGACAGTATTGCTACTGGGCTACACTGTGCTCTAAGTTATGAGTACTTCTCCAATGAAAGATGATGTGTTATGGTCTGTAGTCTATAAATCTTAAATGAATTAAGCTTAAAACTACACATTATGAACTTGGTTTGTGTGGCATCCTTTGGTTTCTAGAATAAATAGAGGGTCACTATGGTTTTAGGACTCACAGATAGTTATGTCTTATCAATCTAATATTCAGAGGACCTTTCCAGGTCACTGATAAATATACTTCACTTAATACTTATCATAAAAAATAACCATACTTGTTAGATATGACAGTGCATTTTTATATTTCTTAAAGAGAAAATTTAGCATAGTTTAATCTCAACGATTCAGGATCATCATCGTAAACTTCATTTACTACCATTAAGAAAACATGATACTATCTCAAAGGATCTTTTGCTTTACATTAAAATAATTTAAACTGCTTCAGAGAAGGACATTACAAGAATTAGTACTAGTGCAAAACTCTCAAAAGAATATAAGAAAAACAGATTCAACAGCACATTAAAAGGATTATACTACTTGACCAAAGTAGGATTTATCCCAAATATGAAAGGATGGTTCAACATAAAAGTGAATCTGTAGGGTAAAATACAATAGCAGAACAAAGGAAAGAAATCAAATGCTCATTTTAATTGATGCAGAAAAGGTAGTTGACAAAATTCAGTACTCTTTGACAATAAAAGAGGAAACAAATACAAGCAGGGAATTACTCTGATATAAATAAAACTTTAAATTATAAAACTTAACATTATAAAACTCAGTGGTGACAAACTGAAACTTTCTCCTGTATGAGTAAGACAGAAATGCTTGCTTCTAACATTTCTATTTGGCATAGTATGAGAAATCCTAGTTAGAGCAATTAGGCAAGAAAAGTAATTATATAAAAAGTTATTATTTCGTTAATTACAAGTAGAATTTAGGGAAAAAACTGCACACTAAAGTGTATACAGTGAACAGTAAATTTCCATCATCTCTATTCACCAGTCACGAAGTTTTCAGAACTTAGAGAAACACACACACACACACACACACACACACACACACACACACACACACACACACACACACAGACTTTTTGAGGCACAGGGGTCCACTACATGTACAATACCACTGCTGTTGGGCTGACCCTTCCTTCCTTCTTTCCTTCCTTCCTTCCTTCCTTCCTTCCTTCCTTCCTTCCTTCCTTCCTTCCTTCCTTTCTCTCTGGATAGGACAGAGAGAAATCGAGAGAGGGGAAGACAGAGGGGGAGAGAAAGATAGACACCTACAGACCTGCTTCACCACTTGTGAAGTGATCCCCTGTAGGTGGGGCTGACTTTTTCTTTTTTAATTCAGATAAAGGACTGAAAAGTCACAGAGATACCACAGCACCACTCCACACTACACTGTGCTTCCCCTAGTGCTGTGATTCTCTTACATGGTGCTAGGGGCCCAACTAAGGGCCTTGTGCATGTTAAGGCACAGGCTGTGCTATAAAACTTTTTTTTTTTAACTTCAATTTCTTCACTAGACAATAGATAACAGAAGGGACCAGACAGTGGCTCACTGGGTTAAGTGCACATAGGAGGAAGTGCAAGGACTCTAGTAAACATCCCTCCTGCTCCCCACCTGCAGGGGGGTCACTTTACAAGTAGTGAAGCAGGTCTGCAGGTGTCTATCTTTCTCTCCCTCTCTCTATCTTCCCCTCCCCTCTCAGTTTCTCTCTGTCTTATTAAATGAAATGTAAAAAAATTAAAATGAAAAACTTTAAAAAAATGCCAACAGAAGTGGTGGATTCCTAGTGCTGGCACTGAGCCCCAGAGACTGGAGGCAAAAAAAAAAAAAGGTAACAAAAATATATTATATTTACAGGGAGTTGGGCAGTAACACAGTGGGTTAAGCACACGTGGCACAAAGTGCAAAGACTGGCTTAAGGATCCCCGTTCGACCCCTGGCTCCCCACCTGCAGGGGAGTCACTTCACAAGTGGTGAAGCAGGTCTGCAGGTGTCTATCTTTCTGTCTCCCTCTCTGTCTTCCCCTCCTCTCTCCATTTCTCTCTGTCCTATCTAACAATGACAACATCAATAACAACAACAATAATCACTACAACAACAATAAAAAACAAGGGCAACAAAAGGGAAAATAAATATTAAAAAATTAAAAAATAAAATAAATATATTTACAAATATATATTTGGGTAAATCTCACTATTTTCAATGCCACATAGTAATTGATTTAGTGAATAAACCAACTAAATTTAGTTAATTCTCTGTTGGTGAGTATTAAGATGTTTTTATTATTACTATCATGAGTTCTAAGAATTCTACTAAAAAAATCCCAAGCTTCATGCACAACCCTAATGCATAAAGTAGGTAAAAGTCCACCTTAAGGGGCCAGGCAGTGGAACACTCAGTAGAGCACACATGTTACAATGTACAAGGACCCAGGTTCAGGCCCCTGGGTCCCCACCTGCAAGAGGAAAGCTTCATGAGCAGAGAAATGATGTCACAGGTCTCTCTCTCTCTCTCTCCCTTTCTGCCCAACTTCTTCCTTCTCAATTTCTAACTCTGCCCAATAAATAATAAATAAAGAAAATATTTTTAAAAGTCCACCTTGATTGGTTCCTGGAAGATGGCAGACTGAGAAGCTTCTAGTGGCTTGAGCTCTGACCACATCTCCTGGAATCGGTAGGATTTTCTGCCTTTAGTAGGCCAGTCAATAAGGGGTCCTAGCGGTAACACCAAGGAGGTGACTATAACTTAATTTGGGTTAAGAATTAGAGTAGGAAAAAAGGGGAAAATTTTTTTCCTTTAAATGTTTAAGCATACCTCCCCCACCCCACCCCCCAACCAGTCCCTGGGGACCAGCTCCGAGCAGGCTCCCCTGCTAGGAGCTTCTTTCTTTACCAAATTCCTGTCCCACCAGGGAGTATCATTCATTCTAAGTCTATACCCTTCTGAAACCTCTGGCCTTTTTTCTTTCTAAGTAGCCAAACCCCCCCCCCCCACCTCACCCTGCATAGCTAATTAAATAATTAAAAATAAATAAATAAAAAAAAACCCTTTCCTTTCACGGCTCTTTTATGACTGTTCTTTTCCTTATATTTTTCTTTTTTCTCTCTCTTTCTTTTTTTTTCTTTTTCTCACTCTTGTCATCCTTTCTTCCTTAATCCTACAGTTTCCAAAGCCACAGCCCCCAGCCCCCACAACACCAAACAGTGTGCTTTT